>NC_092808.1:103001825-104204590 GCF_040954645.1 Diabrotica undecimpunctata
TAGGAACATGCTAACAGAAGAACAAGCAGGTTTTAGAGCAGGAAGATCTTTTATCAATCACCTTTTTACTATTACCCAAAGAGTGGAAATTAAAAGGGCATTTAATCAAGAAATCCACATTTTATTTGTTGATTTGAAAAAACTATGACAGTGTCCGTCAAACAAAATTATGGGAAGTCCTATAAAGTATGAACATTAGTGTTACGCCAATAAATTCTGTAAAAAAGTTATATAGAAACACCATTATAACAGTGAAAACCACAAATGGTTTGTCAATATAATCAATTTAAGGTAAACAAAGGTTTAAAACAGAGATGTTTAATATACTTGGAACACGCCTTAAAACACTGAAAGAGGAAGTGTAAGAATATGGGAATTCCATTAACAGAAAACAACATACCTAGATAGACCCATTGGTGAAAGAAGAAGAGGGAGACCCAGAACAAAGTTCCTTGATAACATCGATGACGACATGAGGAATATGGAATACGCGCTTGACTGAGAAAGGCGATGGATAGGGACGACTGGAGAGAAATTCTTGAGGAGGCTAGGACTCACGCCGGGTTGAAAAGCCAGAATGAAAACAACATACTATATACACCATATTTTGCGGATTTTCATGTTATTAACCCAAAAACATAAGGAGCTAGAATACCTGCAACCTAAAAAAATGGAGCCTGGAGGTAAATATGAAATTCAAAACTGTGTGTAGGAGGAAGAAGAGAAGATCCGATACTTAATGATAGCGATGGAGAACGTATACAATATAACCAAACGTGCAAATGTTTAGGCATGTAATTGGCAGATGAAGGGACCCTGGTTGAAGCAATAGAAGACAGAAATATGCAAGGAAGAAAAGTCATAAAAATGGTGGACGAAGTTTTGTGGGACAAACATTTTTCCAAAGAAACCAGAAGAGGGATATACCAGACTATCATACAAAGTATTGCCACAAATGGTTACAAAGCTTGGCCAATAAAAATCAAAACAGATCATTACTTCTAGCCACGGAAATGGACTTCTTGAGGAGGTCTGCTCGAAGATCATGCTTGATATCTATATGCGTAGATTTTATGAACGTTGAAAATACCATGATTGACCAAATAAAATACAAACAACTGAAGTGGTAAGGACACGTTCATAGAATGGAATAACTATTATCAAAGCAGATACTAGACTGTACAACACAAGGAAGACGTAGAAGAGGTGGACCGCGAACAAATTGGAGAGAAGATATCGACAGTGAAATGTAATAAAGGGGGTAAATGTCGACATGAGCCAAAATATAGCGCAGTAGAAACTAGGAACTTGAAGACGACTTAGAACGTTATAAAACGTTATTTATATATGTTCAGTATCAGTTTCAATCAATTCGATCAAATATGTAACTTTTCGGATAGGTTTTAGTATCTAATGTCGAACTTCTTTTGAGTTACGAACTTAAAACTGGTTGAACTGGCTTCAACCTTAAATTTGTTTTCCCTTTATCATCGTGGTTTTACCTATCACGAGATCGACTTCCATGGTTTCTGCTTGAAGAGATTTTATTGTTTTTTTTTATTTATTCTTGTCCAGAATATATATATATATATATATATATATATATATATATATATATATATATATATATATATATATATATATCCAGCATTTCCACTTCGGAAATCGTTGTCAAAATACAAACATTAGTAGATTAAAAAAAAAATTAAAAAAAAATTGTTTAATTTACTAATGTTTGTATTTTAAGAACGATTTCCGAAGTGGAAATTGAAACGTCAATAAAGGTACTTTAACCTTTAATTGTGGCTTATTCCCATTTAAATAGTAATTACTTTAACATGCCACAAAAAAATAGCTTCAAAACAATAGTGATGGATATTGGTGACAATACCTATGGCAAGTGACTGCTGTCATTAAATATTCAGCAACGCTTTATACTCCAGAATATGACGGTAAAAATAGTATAAAAACTCTGATTTTATATATGTATATATATATATATATATATATATATATATATATATATATATATATATATATCGATTTGCTTGAAATTTTGGCAGTAGTTAAAAAATAGCTCAGTGATCAAAATCTACCCTATGCTAATATCTTCCTCTGAGGGTGGTCAAGTCATTATTTTTGGAGTTATTCGTGACTGAAAATTTACAAATTACACGTCAAAAAAGCCTGTTTTACGGGAAAACTGTTTTAACGGATTTAGGAAGTTTAATTTGGAAAAAATCCAAGTTTAAAGTGGAGACACTATTTTCGGAATTTCTTAAAATAATCCCTTTTTCTTTCAAAATAACTCAACAACTAAAAAAAACAGAAAAAAGATAGACTATAAAGAAACAGCTTCTTTTACTGAAGATTTTATTTTTTTTTTAATATTTCTATAGACCAAGAATTAAACAAAATATGATTGTTTAAAGGTTGTATTTGCATGCGTTTGGCACCATCTTCAAGCCCTTTTAGTGCAACTCTTTTGAAAACGAATGATTTGAAAAAATTTAATATACATCACTGTATAGCTTTTAATATATACTACAAAGTGGTTTGTATTAATTTTTTTTCAAACCCTTCGTTTTAAAAAGTGTTGTGCTGAAAGAGGTTGAAGATCGAATAAATTCCATTTCCAAAGGTGGTCACTATTTCACCACATACTAATGGCATAACTAGAATCTTTCGTTCCAAAGTATTGTAAAAGATTCTAAAGGGTGATCCCATGATTCAGGTCAGACAACATAAATATGAGGTTTAACCTTGAATAAGCTTGCTTCTAAGTTGTATTCAATTCCTGACAAATATCTGCTGCATATGCGATAAAATTATACAGAAGGATTGTAATGTAAATTTCTATTTTAAAGAAAACAAAAAATTGTAAAAAAGTTATTTTGTGTATGTTTTTATTTATTTACTATTGTGTGGAGCCTGTTGGAAAATTCCAGCTAAAGGAATTTTTAATACATAGCCTATGTTCTTTGTATTTTTTATGGCTGTATACCTACTATTATTTCTATGTATTGCAGAAGGAAAACCAAGAACTCCAGAGCACAATCAAACTAGCACAATCAGAACTAGAAATCGCCCAAAGCACATACGAATCTCAAAAGCACATTCTTCTGACGCTTAATCAACAACTTGCCTCTAGAATACACGAACTGGCGGCCATCCATGACGAGATGACAACAGCGCTACAAACATGAGAGAGATAGCGAATCAATAAAGACCGCGTTTATATAGCGTATGTATAAGATCTGATTTTATTTGTAAGAAGTGTACCTGCATCTGGAGGTAAAGAAGTTGGGAATATAATATAATTTTGCACATACCCTTAGCTAAACTCAAAATAACGAAATGTATCCGTGTAATACTAGCCTTAGAAAAGATATTTAATTCGAATATAGAGAGATTTTTAAAATCCATGACTGTGGTATAATATAATAGATATAGCAGTGAAGAGTTAATTATAAACCATGCTACATATTGTGCATTTATATCGTACTAGAGAGACCATGAACTTTTTTAGCGGAATCTTGTTTATTATATAGTAAGGACAAAAAAATAATCATCACTTTCGTTATTTAATATCATTTTAACCAAAAGTATTTAGCAAACGTACTGAGAATCGTGAATGTTTGAGAGGGACATCCCTTAATATGCCTTTTTAATACCACAAACAAATTATAGGAAGAAGCAAAATTGTCTATAATAAAATTTTAATTTAAATAATATTCAGAAGTGTGAGAGAGAGAGCATAATATTATTATCAATTGGCTCGCGATATATGTTCGCTCTTAAGACCTCGTGGCGTACATCAGACGTGCAACCGTGAAAAATTATTATAACATGTTACGTACGACTGTTCTTATTCAATTTGGCAATGTAAAGTCAGGTGAGGTAAGTGTGTAGCAAAATATTAGTTCATATATTTACATATCGCATTTTGATACCAAGTAAGATTTGAAGCTAATATTTTAATACAATAAATGTGTATTACCTAGAACTACTTCATTTTATAACTTTCCACGGCAACCACGTCACAATATTTTAATTTTCTTTAAAACTATGTCCGTAGTACACACTTCCCCTTCAAATAAAGGAGTTTGAAGTAGACATATCTAAATCTAACGACCCCATCTTTCTTGTAAACTTGATTTCTACTTCATTAACTGCTTTGTTTACTGAGACAATTTGGCCAATATAATGTTTACGTGCTTTTTTAGATTCAAAAACCACCAATACACAGTCATTATAATCTTCTACATTTTTCGGTGTCTTGTTTATTTGATCCAAATAGTTGTTTAAGTCTTCTTCCACTCTAACCTCTTCTTCAGTGTCATTATCGAAATCCTTACATATTACTTCCTTCTCCCCTTCCTCCGAAGATGATTCTTCCGACTCTACAATTTCAGAAACTTTTTTTTTGGGGGCTTCTTAGTTTTTTTTTGTAGACGCTTAAGTACTTCTAGAGTAGTTATTATTTCAACACCAGTTGCAATTGTTCTCTTTGGTTTTATTCTATCTATAGGTTGGTGTTGTTTTACCATGTGTAATAAGAGTTCTTAAAATAATACAGTATGCTCATTCGAGGTGCTAGAAACTGTCGGTTCTACTAGATCTACATTGTTTCCCCTTCTGGGTGAGGCATGGTAAGTTAACACTAACGGGTCATAACGTTCTGCTGAGAAAACATTGAAATTAAAACGATATATTCTTCCTTTCCTAAACTCATTGGTTATATTTTCAGTGTCTGCTCCAGACCATATTTAACATAACTACTAAAACGTTATTTGGTAATTCGCTGACCCTGGTTATGCTTTTGCCGCTCGACAAGTTATGGATTCCACCTTAATTCAAGCCAATGATAAACACTCAAATTGAGTGGTTGAAGCAAATGACTAGAGTGTGGAGGGAGTTTTAGTATTGTTACATTGTTTTGCAATGAACATTCTCCTAGACGTTTATCCATATGTGATACGTGACTGTCATAGATTGCAGGTAAGAACAGGTATAGCATAACCGTTTTCTTTCAAGAAATTTTTCTTAAAATATTTCAAAAAAATTTCGTTTTTAAAAAATTTTACATCCATGCGTTGGCTGTGGCGGCATATATAGTTCCTGGAAAATATTTTCCTTTAGGCGCAACCCATCCATCCCAAATATTTTTTCCTTTAAAGATTATTATTTTACATTTGCGTTCATTAGAACGGTTATAATCTCTCTTCCACCTCCTGCTGTCGTTCTGGACGAAGCAGTTCCCTTCTTTCCTGCAATTTTAATCTTAGAAGGGTCAAGATAAAATCCTGATTCATTCAAATTTCAAATAAATTGTGGTTGATCTTTTAAATCTAAATCGTTAGGAGTCTTATCTAATAACTGAAAATATTCGCCAATATAAAACGGGTCCATACACTTTTTTCGGGAATTCAACTGACCGGGGTTTTATAATAGATAAACCATGCCACTTCGTTAATCCCAGGAACCAACCAGTCTTCGCCGGGTACACTATTTTTAAAGACGTTTTAAGATTATTGCGTGCAACACAATCACTAACAATTCTTAAGACTTCCATCCCTATCCCATTTTGTCATGGTTGTGAGGCACTCACTACTAAATGAATTTCCATCTCCAGTGGAATAGCCTTACCCTGACCCTGCGTGTTGCTTTTTTTCCTCTTATTCCTCAAATCTGATAGCTAAGTGTCATCTTGGGCATTTTGTATTTTGGACTCGCTTTATAGATATATTCTTCCACTATTAACTTCTTTCATTGTCAGTTTTAAATCCACTTTAGAATACGATTTGACCCTATTAGTTTTTCTAATATATGTTCTTCTCACTTTAATTAAACCCTATGAGGGATTGGGTAATGGTAATTGGGTAAAGTGTGTATTATTACATAGTTACCCGGCGACAATAATACAACATTAGCCAAATTTGCACAAAAAAAGTTTTATAATCCAACACAGAATGTCGATCGTACTTGATTTTAAATGGCAACTCTCGCATGAAATGCTCACTTAATGCTAGGTTCAACAGAATGACACTTTTCTAGTTAAATAAAAGCAAATCGAATCTCGGTTTCAGTTGACCTTGTAAGCGTCTGTACTCTTCTTTAACGAAGCATATATAGCGACACTATATATACTAATATATAACCATATTAAAATATATTTTGAATTTACACACTTACCCCACCTGACCTTATTTATATTTTAAGTTGTTTTTGACGACTTGATTAAACAATTCATCAAATGCCTTGAAACTAAAAACATACAATAATTATAACTGAGTACGAGGTTCTGAATCCAGGGAATTGCTTAAAGTGTAACCGTAAGTGGCTGGGCATTAGTATACATTGATAGAAATCTGTCGTTCCCTTTCTTGTCTCAATGTAAGCTACGGCCCATTCCCCATAATTATGCAAATCTCAATTCTATCAAATATATTTTTCTGAAATAAAGAAATATAAAAAAATTTACAAAAACCTGTTTCTTGGGCTATAAACTGTGGTATATATTATGGAGTATTCAACATTTTCTGCGTTGCAACATGTATCTTCTGTATGTTCACTTCTTGGACTCCCAATCATGTATAAGTGACTTTACATCGAATATATCAAATGTATAAAGAAAGAAAATAATCGATTTTTTGTATGAAGAATAACCAAAGCAAACATAAATAAATATAACTTAATAAAGACAAGCAACTAACTGAAGATAATATTTATTAGTTTTTATTCTAATTAGTAAATATAATTTTAGTAAAAGGGCACAGAATTTGATTAGAATTCAAAAAGATAATTCCGCCAATTTTACATTGCTTATAAAAACCTTCGTTTAAGTTTAATTTTTAGATTTTACTTGTACAAAATTTTAGAGAGTTTTTAATTGGCACATAGAACTTGTAATGCCAAATTTGAAAGATATGAATTTTCATTGTGTTGACTTATTTTCATCGAGGTAATAAGAATAGATTAGACATTGTGAGCAAAATAGTGAAACGTGGGGCACTCGATCGGTAGTCTATCTATATCTCTTTGGCAACTGTAACGCATACCGCTGTACTCCTGTGTTAGGTATAACATACATAACCTTTTGACTGCGTTGTCTTAATTGATTTTTGGATTGAATTTTTATTAATTTTTTATAATACTTTAAAAAGCAATTTTTTTAGTAATCGGATATATTATATTAAAGAATTCATATTGCTTAACATGTAAAAATATTATTTATTCAATCAATCAAAATATTCAATAATATATAAATATAATAAACGCACCTCCTACCTCGAGCGTTCTATTACCCACCTATATTAGTTTGGTAGATCACACGCGTATGACAGACAAAGATAGATAGACTACTCAAAGTGAATATTGTCATTTCACCTCTATACCTATCACCGGCCCATACTTTACATGTCTATTCTTATTATGTCCATGCTTATTTTACCTATAACTTTTGTAAAACTTATTTAAAAATGAATATTCTTTAAGTTTGATCCACTTTATCATCTGGCCGTTATTAGTTTTTGGTACCACGTATGTGCAAAGTTCACGTGTTCACTGACCAGAGAGGGCAGAGTACACTTCCATTTTTGTAAGTTAATTAACTGTTGTATATTGGAAAGGTTTTTCAGCACGCTTAAATATATATGTGTCTAATTTTCGGTTGTCGATTATAGATACAGTTATTTTCGAGATAAGTTTTGTTGGATTTCTTCAAAACGTGTTCATTTAATATTAATATTTATTTATTTATTGATATATATTGTATTTTATTCGAATATATCCATTGTTTTCGGTCAGGGTATCCATTAAGTTATAAAACAAGAATTTAGGTATACCTAGTTTAGCCATAAGTCCAAAACTCTTATACAGTGTGTTCCAAGATGTTTTAGCAGCCTCTAATTCAGGAAGTAATGAATATTTTATTTGAAAATTGGGAAATGTCAATGGGACTTAACATACTATAAATTGACGTATACATGAGATCTCTGACGTCTTCACTGTGAGGCCATTAAAATAGAAAAATTAAATGTAGCAGGGGAGGGTGACGAAGGTTACGTCAAATGAAAGGGTTTTATCCTAAATTCCATGGTGTACCACAATGAGGCTGTTAATTTAAATAGTAACGCTAAATTTTCAATTTAATTTATCAATTCAATTTAATCAATAATCAATTCATCAACATTCAAAATGTGAAATAATTTTATAGGTGTTCAAAATGACCTCCTTTACGTGTACATGCCGTGTGTATCATCTCTGGCGTAATCAGGGTACACACTTGTCTAATTTTAGTTTATAAATCGTCTACATCTGTAGATTCTTCGCCCCACACTATTCCTTTTAAATAGCCCCATACAAAAAAATCTAGGGGTTATAGCACAAGCGATCTTGAAGGTCATCGGACGGGCCCGTTAGTTCCAATCCATTTGTTGGAAATGTGGCATTAAGGGAATTGATTACAATACCTCTGTTATGTGGCGGTGTTCTATCTTGTTGCCACACCATAACTCCTTTTTCGCGTAAAGGAATATTCTTCAGTAACAAAGGTAGCTCATTCTTCAGAAAATTCAGATATCTCAACCATTTAAACATTCTTCAAAAAAATATGGACCTATTAAACGCCCATTAAATAACCCACACCAAACATTAATTGCCCGTCTAGTTTAAAATCGAGTTTCAGTGCGGATGTTTCACTGACCAATAATGAAATTTCTATTTACAACCCCATCGTTATGGAAATGAGCTTCATCACTCCACAAAATTCTAGTTAAAAAGTCATGAGTGTCTTGCATCAACACCTGCTTTATGGCGGTGAAGATTAGTCTTCGATCCAAATCGGTGTGTCAATTCATGACCAAATATAGTTTAAATGTACGGTAATCGTGGTTTTTTAAAATCCTTTGAACTGTACTTGAACACACTCCAGTTTCTGCAGCAATGGACCTTATGGACACATGTGAATTAATCGCTACATATTCTAAAATATTCACCGTTTTGTTCGGTCTGTATTGGTGTGACCTGATCTCTATTTTTACAGTTCGGAAATGAACCTTGCCGGATCTTCTCATCCATAGCAATAGTTACATCAGACGGTGTTTTTCTTTCGGGAAAGTATATTTTTCCTACATTTACCATAAATCAACAACATATTTTTGTATTCTTTAGGTGTGAATAGCAAAGGCATTTTTACTTCTGTATAAACTCAAGATATTTCAAATTTCTATTTTAAAACTAAAATGAACGTATTAGTGAGTGAACACAACAAATGGCATTAGCTTAACTATTTGTGGTTGTCAAAAAAAGATTTAAATAAAATATCAAGGACAACTTGCTTTTCTCGTGAATTTGTAAAAACGATAAAAATATGCTAGTTTCAGGTTAATTTGGAGATGCTAAATGCTCCATTAAATTGAAAATTTGGCGTATTTATTAACATTAATACTCTTATTGTGGTACACCGTTGAATTTGGGACAAAAAACCTTTCGTTTAGCGACTTTCATCCCCCGATCCATTAAATTTTTTCCATTGTAATGACGTCACAGTGCCCTGATGACGTGACACATGTATACATCAATTGATAGTACGGTACGTCCAATTGATATTTCCCAATTTTCAAATAAAAATATTCACTACTTTCTGAGTTATAGGCTGTTAAACACATCTTGAAACACCCTGTATAGCAAGAGCTAAATTAACTGAGCATGCGCCAATACATTTTGTGCAATAATTTTGTTGATTTGCGTTGATCTTCTACTTCAGATATACGCGTGTTTGGGTCGGTAGGTTTCACTATCTCTATAAGATTTTATAGGCGATTTGCCTGTTTTAGAATTTTAACCCATAAAATGAAATGAAATAAACCACCAGGTTTTTATGGTGTCAACTTCACTTAACAGAGAATTAAGTTACAAAACTAAACCCAACAATGAACAAAAATAACAAAGAATTGTCTATATAAAATGCTTTGTGTATGCGGAATATTTTATTTGGATTAAACTTCAACCTAAATGTTAAATTAAATAAACATGAATTTACATTCAAAATAGAAAATTTGATAGAACTCACATGCTTGGGACAATGCACATAGAATTTAATGAAAAGCTTCAGCAATAATCTTGAAAGAAATGGATACAAAACAAAGAAAAATCAAAAAAGCTGCTTCCATTTTACTAAATGATGTAATTTTTATAACAAATTTCTTAGTAGAATGTAGTGGGATTTGGTGATCCACAATAAAAGACGAAGCTGCTCAAAAGAAAATATCAAGACTAGTAAGTTAATAAATGAAAAAGCATGCAGATCGGGATGCACCATTTATAATGTTAAATAATATATTTTTGGAATTGAGATATAAAAATAGGGTTTGTCGTAGATATTGAAAAGTTTGCTGAATGTTGTACTGAGTAGATAACTGTGGTTACTGGTTTTTCTTCATCATTTCCAATGGAATTATTAACAATAGAATTTTATCGTCAGTATTGAATATGATTGTGCGATAATGGTAAAATCTCGACGCTTGGTCTAAATAAAAGCCCAAGAATTCTGAAAACACCATTCTGCTAAATATAAATTTATCACGTAAGAGAACACATTGAGTCTCTCTTGGGGTTTCCCCTTTACTGAATATCGTAATTTACTCTAATAGTCCTAACAAATTTTCTTCATTAGTCTCTATCTTCAGCTGCTCTAAGAGTTTCGCAAAATCAGTGGCATTCTTAATCTGGTCGGACCATCTTGTTGGTGACCGCCCTCTTTGTCTTCTCCCCGGAACGTTTCCGTAAACAATTAATCTGTCTAAATTAGTGTCACCTCTGCGAATCACGTAACCAAAGAATAGAATCGTTTGTTAGATGAGCTGTCCATTGTATGCGTAGCATTCTTATTCCAACATCACATCTCAAAGGTATCAATTTTTTGGCGTTCTTTTGCACGAAGAGTGCAAGCTTCTGCTCCGTATAGAAATATTGAGAATACAAGTGCATTCACCAATCTGATCTTGATTTTTTGAGAGATAGATATGTCTTTCCAAACTTTAGTTAGAAGACTCATCGCATTTTTTGCTATACTAATGCATCTGCGAACTTCTGCTTTGCAGTTGCCATCGTTAATCATACTAGATGCGATATAGTTTAAGCTGCCTACTATCTGGTATTTCTGCTCGTATAAGTGGTTACTCAGCTGAATGGTGTTGAATCTGTCTATCATCATTATTTTCGTCTGGTGTTTATTTAATTTGGGACCGAGTTAAATGCTTTCAAATTCAACTGTTCGCTGGAAATCTAGCATGTCTTGTTCATTTGCTGCTATAATAATTGAAGATTTTTCTACCAGCCACTGTTACTCCATCGCCCCATCATTCTACTAAAGCCATCCTCATGGCATGTTCACCATAAATATTGAATAAGTCAGGTGACAAAACGCATCCTTGTCTAACCTGTCCATCTGCTCTGAATTAGCCTGAGAACTTCTGATCTAGTCGTACTTATTGACATATTGGACTGGTAAAAATTTTTAATAAGTGTCATAAGTGTATCGGTGCACCCATATCTATTAAAATGGACCATTTGTATCTTACACAATCGAATGCCTTCTGGTAGTAAACGAAGCATATCATAGCTACTTGTAATTCTCTCGACTTTTCGATAAGTTGTCTCAGGTTCAGGATCTGCTCACATGTAGCCTTTCCCTTTACAAACCCCGCTTATTCCTGCGGTATTTGATAATTTAGGTGCTAGATTAGGTCTTAAAAACTATAAAATCATCCGATAGATTTTTTAATTATATGAAAATGGGAGAATGAATTTATTTAAATTGTCGTACATTTTAAAAAAATATAACCATTTCTAAGAAAAAAATGCACATTTTTTTACGTTTTACCGAAGTTATCATCAGATTCTCATTCATTCCGTTGATACCGGGTGCACTCATATCATGATCATGAATTATTTGTCGACTGACTCAATCTATAGCTACGTGTGGCGCAATTTTCAACATAATATAATTTATATTGCGTCGTTAACTTGTGTCTTTACACGTCACTAAACTGGGTACACGTCAACTCAAATAATTGCCTGGACTTACTCGCGTCGCTAATCCCAAACCTTGTAGCTCCACTGTATTTTCAATCTATCTTTGTGCCAAATATATCTGGTTAGAGAATGAGAAAAACCATTTTTTTAATATAGCTTGAATTTACTTGATTGATTGCAATTTTAAACTTGATCCACCAATCTTCAAAGAAGGTTGAGGGCATCTTGGACTTACCTCACCGCAGTACCTGGCTTCCAATTTCTGGTTTTTTGTTTTTTTGGCTTTGGTGAGTTTATGGTATTATGGAGTATCTGTTGAGTACGAAGACGTACATTGACTACTGTTTATATCTGTGGCTTGGACTGATTTTCAAAAATTGCTTTACATTTTTATTTTTATTTTTAAACGATGAATATATTTAAAATACGTTTTAATTTAAGGTTATGTATTGTATATAAGCTAAAATATTCAAAAAATAACGAAAAATAAAAACGCTTAAGAAAATACAAAGTTGTATTTGATGTAATTCTATGACATGTTTGACAGGATAGGTTGTATCGTATCAGAAACTGAATTGCGTTTTGGAGAAATATTAAAGAAATACTGAATAAATCCGAATCATGTACATAATGCCCAATAGCATTAGTTGCCTTGTAGATCAAGTATATCGCTCACTAGTCAAATTTTACTGAAATTTTTCGTTTATATGTGAGAACATTTGCAGTGCCATTAAAGTTTATAAATAAATTGTAAACTGAATAATTACTACATATTTTTACATGTTTTGAATATTTTTATTACATTTTATATATGGTTCAATACATCATACAAACTATTTATATTATTTTAACATATACAGAGTGGCCCAAAAGTCTGGAAACTGTCAATTATCTCGTAAATTGCTAGTCATAATTTTACAAAATTTGAGGTACACCTATTTTGGGGTACGGAGATTCCATATTTGATATTTGCAATGTTGCCAGATTCGCCGTTCCTCTTATATTATTAGTAACTTTGGTTTTTTAAATTCATCACCCTGTATATTCAGTCATTATTGGAATCTATTCAATACGAGTTCAACCATATGTAACACTTATGGTTTTATGGAGTCTGGAAGGTCTTAAATACATAAAACAGAAGTCTGGTAACAATTGATAGATTACAACATTTTTTAACATAATCGTTACTTTATCAAGTGCTCAAAATGTGCTTCATTTGTGAGTTGACAGTACCCTAATCGATGGTAGGATGCGTCTACCACATTTCTCCATGATTGTCTAGAAATTATTGGAGATTCATTGATAATTCGTTGCCTTAGCTCTGCAAGACTTGCTGGTTTAGTTTTGTATAGTGAATTTTTCAAGTATCCCCAATAAAAATAATCTTTAGGATTGAAATCAGGTGAACGTGGAGGCCATATCTCATCTAAATAACGCCGAACATTTACAACAAAATGAGCTGGAGCTCCTTCGATAAAAAATGGCCCAATTAACTGAGTACCTACTATACCTGACCATACATTTAATTTTTGTGGTCTTTGAGTATGGTTTTCAGGTATACGTCACTCCAGTATCTTAAATTGTGTCGATTTACACTTCCACGCAGTGTAAAGGTTGGTTCATCGGAAAAACGTATTCTGTTAACGAAATTCTTATTTTCAATTATCCATCATTACCTCAGTAAACTCTAATCTACGATCGAAGTTAATTTTGTATGGTTTAAATTTATTCTTACGTAATACATGTAAGACTGAAGAACGACCTACATCATGTACTTGTGCAACCCCGCGTGAGGATGTATGTGGATCTTCAACAAAACTTTGCATTATATCTTAAGTTTTGTTGTCATTCATAATTCTTTTCGGCCTACTTCGATATCTATCTTTTACTTCTCCAGATTCCTCAAATCGCTTTACAGTTTTTTGTACAGTCGCTTTATGAATATGAGAACGGTTTGGGAAAGTATCATTGAACAAGTTGGCTACTTCACAATAAGCTCTTTTTCTGTCGCCGTACCTTCTCATCATTAGAATAGTAATTCGTTCATTTTCGTTAAGAGCCATTTTAGAGAAGCAATTTATCTTGCAGAACTTTTCTAAACACAACTACTGTCAATTTTAGTTAGTAATGTAAATGGTGAACAAATGTCAAAATCACAGCATTCTACATTTAAATATTTAAATTTATTAAAATCTACATATTTTGCACTGTTTTATGTATTTAAGACCTTCCAGACTACATAAAATCATAAGTGTTGCATATGGTTGAACTCGTATTGAATAGGAGATTCCAATAATGACCGAATATACAGGCTGATGAATTTGAAAAACCAAAGTTACTAATAATATAAGAGAAACGGCAAATCTGGCAACATTGCAAATATCAAATATGGAATCTCCGTATCCCATAATAGGTGTACCTACCTCAAATTTTGTAAAATTATGTTTTATGTAGTAAAATAGTAAACTACATAATACTGTATAATTTCCATTATACAGTAAACTTTCTTTAATCCGGTATATTTAAGAGTTAAGTATGCTGGATTATCAAATATTCCCGATCAAGGATGAATTAACACTTACGTGCGTAGAAATTGACCACTTCACATTATTCAATTTTAATATTTTATCCATGACATTTTAGCATGACAATATCCTTTAAATTGTCAAATTTATAGCCAATTTGTCAAAGTTTATGTTGTAAAAAGCATCTTTAATTGCTATCAAATATTTGATGATTTATCTAAGCTGCGTAGACAAAATTTATGGATCGTCATGGATATTATGATGTGTATAACTGGAAACTAACGGTAAAATTTGATACCATTGGAACTATATTGCATATATTAATGATGTACGTGAAATATAAAGAAATTAATAATTACAAAAATAAAAAAATTCAGAATATTAAAAATATGTTGTACAAACCTCCAAGATCCAACACGCACACAGTTGTAACATTTGTGCTCACAAATACTGTTTTGACGACTCAAAATAAAAAAAATCAATAGTATTATTCACACGCCGATGACTGTTTCGCTCATATTACATAAGTTTATATTACTATAGAAATCAATATCCAATAATAAGAAGCTGTTGATATATACTCTTTGAAATCCATGTTTTGAGTGTCGCTATCGTTGATTGTTAAAACATTTTTGGTAACGTTCATCGACCTGGTATATAAAATTCTATTTACTGATATCCTTAGAGCGCATCTACACGATGCTTCTTTTTGTGTTTGGTTGCATGCAATACTCTATCCGATATATACGCATCAAGAGGGAAGACAATGTCATTCTTTCAAACTTGCTACTTTTCGTAATCAGCATGTGATGTTCGCCAAAGCATATATTTGTTGTACCACAAAATTCAATGTCTTCTTACTCTTGTACTAATGTTTAACTACTTGGAATTAACCAAAAAGATATACTGTACTAACATCTGAATTTAAAATTAAAAGAATATAAAGAGATAAAAGATCTTCATTCTATGTGAAAAGCACTTGTACCACATTGCCTTTCACTTTGCGTCTCTTTTATGTCATATGCAGTTGCATGCCTCTTGATGCTTGAGGCACGTTGCACAAAAAGAGGCATCGTGTAAATTTGTGATTAGTAATAAGAGCGTGTAATTCATGATTTATTTCTATTAACTTTTAATAATCATTTTGGAACTACTTGAAATATACGATCTTCTCAAAATAATAGAACAATAATAAAATAGTGATCATAAAATCACAAAGATATTTATTAAAATCTAAAAAAAAACCTCGGAAGTGTAAAATCGTATACAGTGTAATAATAAAATATCTATTTAGGGGCTAGTAATATTAATAGAAACAACAATCTACAGAAATTAAACTTAGGAAGCTTATCTATTAATTTAAAGAACTTATACCCAAGTTTCACCTCTGCAGAATACTTCGAATCGAATATATACAAGGTTTCGTCAAGTCTAATCTATCCACTCAACATGTTTTTCATGGTTCTATGACTCGAACCTTTTGTCATGGTCCTTCGAGCCGGATTCTGATCTACAACCTTCACTCAAAAAACTATAATCACCAACTGCTACTCCCTGTAAGGGTGATATTTACATAACCACGTAAAATAAATTAGTTGAAAGTAAAAAATAATTTCCGAAATTCATGAAACAGCAGGTATTCTTGAAAATGGAGTTCCCATATCAACGATTCGATACGTTAGCGATACTATGCTATTAACAGATATCCTAGATGACAAAGGATATAGGTGACGGTTGTAAAAAATGAGTCAACATTATGGACTTAACGTAAACTTAAAGAAGACGCAGTTTATAAAAGTTCCGAATGATTCCCGACTGCGATATAAACGTTTTTTCAAAAAATTGCAGTAGAACCTTGTAAAATAAAAAAAACTGCAATATTTAGGCCAAGTAATAGAGGTTCAAAATAAACGCAGCTGCACTTGATAATTCAAGAGAAATGTAGGATACGATGAAGATAAATATTGTGACTGGTTAATCTGAACAGTAGTTGGTAAAAAATTAGCCTTCGTAGAAAACTTAAATACTGTAGAAGGAGAAGCAACTCCAACACAAAGTTAAAACGTTATATATATATATATATATATATATATATATATATATATATATATATATATATATATATATATGTATGTATACATACTCGGAATACACAAAAAAGAGGATGATGAGGTCCGAGAACATTATAATGGTGTAGGGTCTTTCATTAATAATTGGAAATATTTTAACTGTATATTGCTGGACTCAACATATTAGCGTTTACCCAAATTACTTAAATAAAATGTGGCTCCTTACTGAGTTACAAGGTGTTTTATTTAAAAAATATGTGTACCCAGGAATTTGACATATCCTTGTCATACTCAGCAGGAAGTGTAGGTATTGTGCACCCTACCAAATTATGTTAAATCAACGTTTCTGGCTTCATTCAAGGCTCTGGTTTCTGGCATCAAGGGATACTACCAAAAGATTCCTCTGAATTGGATAATATTGTAAATCCCTATTGCTAATGTTTGCATTCAGTCTATAATTTTCGTTTTAGATTTGTTTGTTTTCTTTTTTTTATACATTAGGTTTAAACATGAATTATATTTATTCTTAGTTGATTTCGTATTATTGCACCTTTTTCGTATTTTAATATAATTTGAATTGTTCTCTTCGCATTTTTGATCCGTGTTTTGGTCTATGTAACTATTTTTTTTTATTATTTCATTATCAATTTATTTTACATTTAAGATATACATCATGATGGCACGCTCTTATTTGACCCTTAGTCTTACAGTTTTTGACAGAAACAGACTACATTGACAATAGTACTGTATAATTTTTTGCAGAGTTTCAGTCATTTTAATATATAAAATAATGTGGTAGAAATTAAAAAATAAAAAATATTTTGCCATATTTATTTGTAATAATTATTAATAAGTAGATAATATTTTTATGATTTAAATATGTCGTAGCTTTTAAGTATTAGTTTGATTTTTTTACATTCCAAGTGTATATATTAGTTTTTCTTCTGCTTAATATTTGATACAAAAAATTTGCACTATCAACATAAATATTTATGTATCAGTGAAAACAAGGAAAGTATTATTGTATACAATACTTAAATTCACATGTGTATTTAGAGAGATACCGTATAGTATTCAGAGCGGCAACATTGTAGATATAAGTTCTATGTGTTGATAAATACAGTGAATGCTGATCGATCATGAATTCTTCTTTCTTTGTATACAATTTGAATGGTATCTGTATCTGTAGAGTAGATAGAGCGAGTTAAGTTCCACAGCACTTAGGCCACAATTGACCCATTGTGCATCCACCCAGGTAGCTGTCCCTTAGCTCATTGTCCATCCTGCCATTTCTAGGAAGGTGGACAAGTCACTAGGAGATATCTCCCTTATGTGGGCAGGTGTGGGCCAGGACTCGCTGAACGCGTACTCTCGTATTAACGATATCTCCGGGCATTCACACAGGACATGCTCTTTCGTCTTCTTGTTCACACGTCCTACATAGTGTGTCTACAGTTGTGTCTACTAGCCCCAGTGTGTGGAGGTGTTTGCTTAGTTGACAATGACCAGTTAAAAACCAAGTCTACATCCTTGCCCTTCTTTCCATCTTTTAACGGTTTGCGTATGGGAGTGACATTTGACAATTTCCGCGAATTTTGTAGTTGACCAACCAAAAAGATCCGGAGGTCCTAAGAGTCTTAGGCCTCCCGTCTTCCTAGCCAATTGGTCAGCAATACGGTTGCCACCTCAGGATGATGGTATTACCATCCGAAGCTTGAGTTAGTGACTCGTGATACTCCATTACTAACCCTGATGTGACACGTGGTCTATTCAAGGTTAGTAGCGCTTGTCTGCTATCTGTGCAGATTATTATAGTTTTCCCTGCTATACCTTTTTGGGTTATCTCTTTTGCGGCTATGGAGATACCAGCCAGTTCTGTCTGAACTACGCTGGCATTTTTGCCCGTACCCCACTTTATTCTTAGGTTTAGTGGTCTGACCCGCATCCTGAGCCTTCTTCCATTTTGGAGCCATCGGTGTATATGCCATAGGCATTTGCCACGTTTGTCTCCCCATACTGTCTTGTTTCGATTTTGTAGGGTTTGTCAAAGAAAACTTTGGTTTAATTGAGTCGCAGCCTGCCTGTAGCAGGGGTAGCGCATACAGCTCTCACCGCCAGAAACGAGTTCTCAATTGTCCCATTCCTACATCAAGGTTTGCACCAGCTGAGCGCAGTCGCATCATTATCACCAGCGCCACCTTTTTGACATATATGTCTAGAGGCGTGATGCCAATGATCAACTCCACTGCAGCAGTTGGTGTTGATTTCATGGCACCTGTTATATTTACGCAAGCCATCTGCTAAATATGGTTTAGTTTGTTAATCGCTGTTGCCTGTAGCACTTTTGGTACTTAAGCAATAACTCCCTAAGTTAGCATTGTCCTAATGACAGCAGTGTAGATCCAGGCGATCACCCTGGACCAAAGGCCCCACGTGCGTCCGACTGTTCGTAGATATTGCTCATAGGCAATCATGCTCTTTTAGCTATACCATCTAAGTGTTAGTTCCATGTTAACTTCCTGTCGAGGGTAATACCAAGGAACTTCAACTCGTCAGAAAAATTTAGACTGCAGTTTAGAATCCTTGGGGTATTAAGCCCATGATTCTTCTTTTCCTGGTAAAGAGGACTATCTCTGTCTTCTTAGCATTTATAGATAGTGAGTGTTTCTTGCACCAAGAGCAATTTGTAATCTCTCACATAGTGTGTTCTCAAACTTACCGCTTTGCAGGACAGCAATATCGTCTGCATAGGCTATTGTGTAGAACCCGTTGCTGTTGAGTTGGTCAACCAGGGTGTCTAGAACTGTTCTAGAATTTGACCGGCATTTGCAATCATTTGTGCTTATTATTAAAATGTTTTATGTACCCTGTCGTTTGGAAAGGTTTGCGTTTTGTATAATCAAGGTTTTTCTATTGTCACCCCAATTTTATTACTATCTACCTATAAGTCATAGCGTTTAAGCATTCAGTAATATTTATTATAATAAAATAATATTGCCATATCTATTAATATGCCGCTCTTAATATACTCTATTCAGATACTTTTATTTAAAATTAAATATTATTGGTTTTTAAAAACAATTCAAAGTTCCTAATTACCTATATACTGATAAAATGATTGAAGCTCTGCTTGTGTACATTTATAGAATATATGCTCAATATGTTTATTTGTAGTTTTTATACTTGTCCAATAACCGTATACTATTTTGTATGTATTTTATTTAATAAGCCAATATTTATTTATAAGATTTTAAACATGCTACAATATTTTATAATAATTGCGTATTTGTGTTTATCCATATGTAGTTTCAAAATAAGCTCAGAAAACCAAATTATTAATAAACATATAGTGAAAAATAAACTAATAATATAGTTATTTACAATAATGCATTTTTTAGCGATATTTTGAAAGTATGAAGAGATCATAGGTTTTATTTTAATAAATATATTATGTTTTACATTCCGTAGTCTTTAAACCTAATCGACAAAAAAGTGCCAGCCCAAAAATATATATGTGACTTGACATCGCTATTTATACTAGCATAAAACTAGATGCACGTCTTTGGCAAATTCAGAACATCGTTGCCAAGTTTTTTCCGACGGTTTGTTCTATTCTATTTACATTGAGAATACAACTTCCGTTTACTTATTATTGTTGTTAACGTACACTGAAGAAAGGAAACTGTATTGGTAAAGGCAACAATCTGTAACCGCAGTGTTAAATCATTCTTTACAAATTACTCATTTTTGCGTTAAAGGTCTTAATATTTATCTGAGTTAGTCAATGCAATTACATCATTACTTTAAAATCCCTTTAATAAAGTAGTACCGCCTGTAGACATTTTTCCATAGTTTAAAAAAACTTGCAATGAAATTGGTATATCTATTTATAAATATACCAATTATACGAGATGTTTTTATTTAATTGTAAAACATTCCAAAAATATGGTAAGGAAGCACAGGTACAAGTATTAAATGCTTAATTTTTTGTATATTTTAAAACTTTATAAATTACTAATACTATATCGTCTTAGAATTTGTGCTTTTCGCATATTTTCCATATTTATATCACAATGTTACAATAAAACTGCACACAAGTAGCCGACAAATTATATGAATGTAACTCCTCTGTGAATCCAGAGAGAACGAAGCTTGCTCCCCTTTTTCGGATTTTGCCACTGCGTGCTCAGAACTCGCGCATCCTTACTAGTGTGGGCTAGTCTACTTAAAGTCCTAAGAAAAGACTATACGAGAACTATTTATACACGGATTTATATTAATAATTGGAAAAATTTTAACTGTAGGTTTCTGGGCTCAAAATATTATGGTGTAACCTCAATCATTTAAATAAAATGTGGCTCCTTACTGAGTTTTATTTATTTTAGGGGGTTTTATTTAAAAATTTTATTAACTATTTGTAGCCAGTACTTTAAAACTATTTGGTATATCCTTGTCATAGTTGGCAGGAAGTGTAGGTACTTCTATACTAGAAGGTACCTCTAAACTCTAAAAAAGATACTACGAAATTGTTATATAAATGTTTCTGGATACTACCAGAGGCGTGCGACAGGAGAAAGTGCATGGTTGTCCCCTCCTAAATCCTACGTCACGGGCGGACTTGTATTTTCCCAATACTTTCCATGTAAATAGTAATATACTCTTCATTTGTAACGATAAATTCATTATTTTTAGAGATATTTGAAGGTAAAAATTAAGCGGCGCAGTTATTAAGATTAATTTATTAATTATGTCGGTGTTTTTGGGTCATAGTATTGTATTTATTATGCAAATAAAATTTTAATCGCTATTGAAAAACATTGTGGATGATAAATAACAGAAATTTAAATCGTAATTTTATTTTAAAAAATCTGTTTAATTTAGAAGGCTACATTTACACGTAGAGGAGTATTTAACTGGATATTAAAAATACCCATTTATATTTGGAGAGTCACATTTTCAACATGCATTTAAGATTAATGTATGGTGCTGTATATTTGGAGATAGTTTGTTGGGTCCTTATGAATTACCAGCCAATTTAAATGCTAACGCGTATGTACAGTTTCTACAAACTACACTTTTCCACGATCTAGATTTGCCACTTTCAAAGAAGAGATATGTGTCTTTAATAGAACGAAACTGTCTAGATTAACTATTTCTTCGTCACTGGATTGGTAGAGGTCGTGAAGTTCTTTGGCCGCCTAGAACACCCGATGTAATCCCTTAGATTTTTATTCCTGGGGGTATATGAAATCAGTGGTATACTCACAAGAATTAAATAATCGTCAATCACTATGGCAGCAAATAGTAAATTCCTCTAATTGTATTACCAATCAGCTAAATATATTTTTTAAAGATAGAAGATCGTTTAACGGAAGAATTCATAAGCTTTTTGATGTAAATGGGCTTCACATTGGACATTTCTTATAAAAGGTTTAGTGAAATGTGTTTTTTTATATTTTGTCGTGTTATTAAAATTGTTTTTTTATTTAGATTATAACGAAATAGTTCTTTTAGAACCACAATTTGTTTTTAAATGTTAAATGCATCTATAATATAATAAGTACTGGGTACAAATAGTTTTTAAATTTTTAACAAAACACCCTGTACTCTCAGTAAGGAGCCACATTTTATTTAAGTTATTTGGGTTAAGTCATATTTTGAGCTCAGGAATCTACAGTTAAAATGTTTCCAATTATTAATGAAACATCCTGTATACAGACAGCGATAAATAACAATGCAAAAACAAAGGACAGATACCTTTAATATCAAAATTAAAGATTTCATTTTTCTTTAATTTAGACGTAATTTACTGTTTAATTTTTTACATGCGAAAAATAATATTATATTTTTCGCTATATCATTCCTATAATTACCAACCTCAATATCAAAATCATTACTTAAACCAAATCTTAGTAATAATTCCTCCTACCTATTTTTATCCCCACCCGCAAGAAATTCAGACAATATTGCTCTCTTTTACCTGTTGGTTCCGTAGAGAACAGACCGCAAGAAATAGACAATTATTGGACAATGCAAAAGAAAAATCGCACTCTTTTCCCTGTTGGTTCCCGTAGAAAACCGACGTTGTTTTTCCTCTCTCTGATTTTGGTTCCTGTAGAGAACAGTGTTTTTCGCCTCTCTTAATTTGGTTCCCGTAGAAGATAGACGCTTTTTCTCCTCTGTCTCGATTGTCGTCTACCATAGAGAAATGACGTTTTTACTCTTCGTGACCGTCTAGATTGTTTAGACGCAAAAATGACGTGTACACTAGAATCCACTACAGAAAAACACCGCGAATCTGTTAAAAGACAACTCGAGCTTATGTGAGAGACATGTGATGTGTGTGATTCTGCTGCTAATGTATATAACAATGATATTGGTAAGCATTTTTATAGACTGAATTCAATTATTGTCTGTGTAACATTTAATTACCTCGATTTTAATAATTTCGCTATGTACATGCCTTCCATGTACATCTATCTTAGAAAATTTAGGTTCAAAGTCCTTTTGAAATAACTTAAAAATTTCATTCGTTTTAATAAGAAAAAGTCCTATATCAAAAGTACTATGTCACCTGTTAAATAGGAAATTTTCTTGGTAACCGCGTATTTTACTTACCAACATATTTAAATTTAAAATTGTTCTAGCTAACTAAGAACGCTTTTTATTGTACCAAGTATTAGATTTAACTATGTTTTTAATACAACGAATCGAAGTAGATCATGAAAACATTGTTTTAGCAAAGTAATTTGCAGGCGTAATATATGATGCTTTGATTAGTACCAATATAGCTGCGTGGTTTGCAATGCGAAATCTTCTGAGCCTGAGGCACGTCTCAATCACTCTAAATTTACAAAGTTTCATTTATTAAACTGTTCCAGGTGGTCAAATGAGGGAAAATAAACAAGGCGAATGAAAGTGAATTAAAATGTGAAGAGAATCGAAGAATGGAAAAGAGTAAGGCCTATAAATAAATGATTTATGACTATAAATGTGAAAAAGTACAAAAATTATAGTATATAAGAATATTATTCTCCCCAAAATTAGACAAGAAAGCAATCTAACGGAAGTATAAATGCAAATTGGTTATTGAAATGTGAAGAGGCGTCTAACAAAATGCAATAAATAAAGGCCTATAATACATTTAACAAAATCCAAACAGTATTGTCATCACAACCGGATAACAAAGAAGCGATTCAAATATAACCGGAAATCGCTACTAGATATATATGCAAAGGGTGAAAGAAGAAACAGTTAATAAATGTATGAAATTCTTCTTCTTCTTGATGTGCCTATCCGTTACGAATGTTGGCGATCATCATGGCAATCTTTATCTTATCTGCAGCAGCGCGGAAAAGCTGCACATATGTTGTATTGAACCAGTTTCTGAGGTTCTTGAACCAAGATGTTCTTCTTCTTCCTGGACGTCGTTTTCAAAATATTTTTCCTTGCAGGATGGCTTGAAGGAGAGCATATCTGGATTCATTTCGCATAATATGTCCGAAGAACTGTAACTTTCGAGATTTGATGGTGGTCAGTAGCTCTCGGTTCATATTCATTCTTCTGAGGACCTCCTCATTTGTGACTCGGTCAGTCCACGGCATCTTAACCATTCTCCGATATAGTCACATCTCAAATGCTTCCAGTTTTCTGCACATATCTTCGTTCAAGGTCCACGATTCAACACCATATAAAAGGACAGAGAAGACGTAGCATCGCAGCATTCTTACTTTTGTATCAAGAGAGAAGTTGTGACTCTTGAAGAAGGCCCCCATCAGATTGAAGGTGGATCTAGCTTTTCCGATGCGTGCTCTAATCTCCTGGTTGTTGGTCCATTCTTCATTTATTATGGTGCCGAGGTAGTTGTAGTACGTCACTCTTTCTATAGGGGATTGGTTGACGTAGAGTTAACCTTCTGTTATTTTTTTCTTGCTAATTATCATAAGCTTTGTCTTCTTAACGTTTATATTGAGTACATATTGTTGACTGTAATATGTGATTTTGTTCATAAGAACTTGTAGGTCTTCTAAGTTGTCCGCAAATACTATGGTGTCATCTGCATATCTGATATTGTTTAGCCGGTAACCATTTAGTAACCATTTGTAACCAAATGTATGAAATAGTGTACAACAAATGAAGAGGTATAATAACAATAATACAATTTAAGATGTTGAAATTACTGAAACATATTCAGATTAACTAAATATTTTATGTAATAGAACATCTATGATTACTGGTAGGTATATGTGTTACTGAATATTAATTCTCGAACACACGCGGTTTTAAAAGTTACACGAGCACACACACATAGCGATCGAAATAACCGCGTATCTGCTTAAGTTTAAATAATAAGTGGAAACACGTATAGTGTTTGAAAGTATTATTTATTGTTGTTTGAAGTGTTATACATCACTATCAGATGTTTGTTTAATGGCTGAACAACAAGTTTCAGTTATTTTGTCATGTGTTCTTTTGGCATATAATTTTTTTCACAACTAAATACATGAAAGCACTGAAAAATTAGCGAATTGCTGCTAATTTTTCCTACCTCTTTCTTTCCGTTCTTGTAGTTATGTCATCATATTGAAGAGCTCGTAATAAACTTAAAAATCTGTTCCCTCCCATAGTCAAATAACACAACTCAATTCCCTTGCCGTCCTTTGCCCATATAGTCCAGGCGTCAGAGAGTTGACCGTAAAGCATACGAACAAGCTGAATTTTGCCAAGAATATTATATTTTGGGACCCCAAAAAAGATGCAAAAAAGTTTACCACTTTTACCCCCTGGCTCTCCCCTAAAACAATTCTTGTAAGGGGATAAGAACAAAAAAATCGATTTACCAAGAATCAATACGTCGTAGAAAAAAATGTAGCTGAGATAATTTTAAACAAAAATGTTTATTAGCACTTTTTCAATGTCAGATACGTGTGCGAAATCATTGTTCAATAAAATTTGTATCAGCTTAACGGTAAAAATCCGATATCTTTTGATCCAAGTGTCCTATCGACAAAAATCAAGATGCGTTTTAAAGTTAAAGAGTGCAGTTTTTGTATTTTACCGCGAATAAACTCAGACGGTTTTTTCTCCCAAACGGTTAGATTGTCCTTCCCAATGGAACATAAATCACGGTTTTCTATAGACGAACAATCCGTACATCCGTTTTCTTCATACACTTCTAGCCCGTTATCTTCAACCAGGGATATCTCATCTTCTATTTCATCTGGTTTACTGAAATCTACACCAACTCATAATTTCTCAAATCTTTTTCACTAAACATCTCTTGCTCTAGAGCTAATTGAACAATTTGTTGTCCTCTTGACATAGACATATTATGTGTTGTTATAAAATATTTCTTCTTGTAGTGCCTATCCGTTTAGGATGTTGGCGAACGTCATGGCAATCTCAACCACGTACGTAGATTCTTCAGCCAGGAAATCCTTCACCTTTTTGGGCCTTGTTTTCCTTCTACTTTTTTCTGTAAAATTGGGTGCAGCAATCCATATATTTCGGTGTTCCTCATGATGTGACTGAGGTATTCGATTTTGGCTGTCTTTTTTGTGGTTAACAGATCTTTTTCTTTTTCGATTCTTCAAAAAACGCCCCGATTAATAACGTGGTGTATAAGATATCTTTAGGATTCGAAAATAAAGCCACATTTCGAAAGCCTTAATTTTCTTTCAGGTAGCGTCTGTGAGAGTCCACGACTCCATCCCTTACAACAGTATAGGAAAGATATAACATTGTAGTAACCTGATTTTTATGGGTATTGATAAATCATGACATTTGAATAGATGAGCCATTTTTTGAAATGCTGATCTTGCTTTCTTTATTGTACATTTGATTTCTAGTGAGTGATCCCAAATTTTCATTGACGTTCGTACCAAAGTAGGTGTATGTTTTAGCCCTTTCTATTCGTTAGCCGTTCACAGTAATACGTCCAAATTGCTGTTTCTTTTTAGAGATCATCATACATTGTATTTTCTTAATGTTTAGTGGAAGTCCATATCTCTGACTTTCTTCTGTGACCCTATTCATTAACTCCTGGAAGGCTTCATAACTGTCAGCGAATACCACCGTATCTTCCGCGTATCT
Organism: Diabrotica undecimpunctata; assembly: GCF_040954645.1. Classification (NCBI taxonomy): domain Eukaryota; kingdom Metazoa; phylum Arthropoda; class Insecta; order Coleoptera; family Chrysomelidae; genus Diabrotica; species Diabrotica undecimpunctata. Next base: position 103,028,551 of record NC_092808.1, read on the forward strand.
GATGTTATGAATACATTATCCGTTAATTCGAATTCCGGCTTCAACATCCTGTATTGCTTCTTGAAAGATTTTCTCAGAAGCATTTGAGATGTGGCTATATCGGAGAATGCTTAAGATCCCGTGGACTGACCGAGTCACAAACAAGGAGGTCCTCAGAAGAATGAATAAGAATCGAGAAGTACTGACCACTATCAAATCTCGAAAGTTACAGTTCTTCGGACATATTATGCGAAATGAATTCAGATATGCTCTCCTTCAAGCCATCCTGCAAGGAAAAATATTTGAAAAACAGATAAGATAAAGATTTTCATGATGATCGCCAACATTCGTAACGGATAGGCACATCAAGAAGAAGAATGTGTTGAACAGAGAGGGTGATAGTATACATCCCTGTCGAACCCCACGTTTGATTTTTATATCATCGGATTCTCCTGCCTCTGTACGGATAGACAATGTTTAATTCCACTAAAGTTTGCTAATAATTCTTAGATCACAAGTGTTTATTCCAATATTTGTTAATATCTCCATCAGCTTGTCGTGCTTTATTGTTTCGAACGCTTTATAGTAATCAATGAAGCATTCGTAAACATCGCAATTCATGTCTCTATATCTTTGAAATAGCACTTGTATGCTAAAGAGAGATTCTCTCGAGTGCATTCCAAAAACCAAGCTGTGTACGGATGATTTTTTCTTTGCACAGTCTATATATCATTTGATGTATGATTTTTAGAAATAACTTTAAAATTAGGCTCATTAAGATGATGGTCCGGAAATCACTGCAATATACGGATTTTGTTTTCTTTGGTAAAGCAATAAACGTCGACTTAAGCCATGTTCTTGGTATTACTCCGGTGTGAAATCGTTTTATGATTTCAGCATATGTCAGGTCTAGGAACTTTACCATCTTTTAGTTGTGGTATTGCTTTTTCCACACTTCATCTGATGTGATTGGTAAGTGGTCATTACATAAGTAGAATGGAGATTGTTCGGACCTATGGACCTATTCTCATCAAAGAGTTCTTGTATTATTTAAATATTATATGCAAATTTTATTATTTTTATCTGTGATTATGTTCCTCTCTTGATCTCGCAGTTTGCTAGCTGTGTTGGAAATATGGTTATAACACGAAAAGTAAAAAAACACTAAAAATATTGTAACATGAGAACACGCTCAATGGTCAAATAAACCGAAACAAATATTGTCAGCAGACTAAAGTTATTTGAAACCAATTTTTAGGTAGAACATTGTGATAAATAGTTCTAAGATTACATATCAAACTCACAAACAATTCTTCTTCTTCTAGTTCCATGACCGTTATCGATCATTGGATATCATGTTGGCTACCATATTCGCTATCGTGACTTTATTGACAGCAGCTCTAAATAACGATGTAGTTGATTTTCCATACCATTGCCTTAGATTTTTCAGCCATGATGTTCTTCTTCTACCAGGACCACGATTACCTTGGATCTTTCCCTGAATGATCAAATGTAAAAGATCATATTTTTAGAACAAGAACAAACAATTAGAAAAATAATAACTGAAATTTTCTAAGCCCGGCCAAATGCACCGCGTGTGCTCAAGGGTTAAACAAAAATAAAATTAAAACAAAAAGAAGATGAAAGTAATCGGCAACTTAATTTTGTTTAAAATCGGAACATATGGAGGTCCTGATTATAAACAGGTATAAAATATGGAGATGGAATGTTTAAATTATTTTAAACAATTTTACACTCGAGTAAAAAATATAAAATACAAATCGTGTTTCACCTACCGATCTCAATACGTATGATATTAAATTTTTGTGTTCTGAACTTATTTTGAAACATTTCATGTAGCCAAATTATACTTTTACATTGCTGTATCCTGAGTGTTTACAACAAAAGATTGTTAACATTGATTCTAAGACCTATTCGTTACTTATAGATGAAAAAACATACATATTTAATGTTATCGTCTACTAATAATGCAAGACCAAATTGTATTAGAAAGTTTTGTTTATAGAAATATAACTTTTCAATTTGAATTTGTCAGACTTACTTTATTTTTCTGTCTACAATGGGGATTGTTTGTAAAAGTTCTTCATAAATTATTATGAATTTACATATTCTGCAAAATATAGAATATGTAAAAGTCGTCGAGGATGCCAAAATACAGCGAAATGATTTTTTGCATAGTGATTTTCTGAGAAGAAAAAACTAAAAGCTGATAAACTGTGTAGACAAAAAAGAGAAAACACATAAACAAAAAATTAATGAACATGGAAATAAACTTAAGAGAAGACAAAACACGAAATGCATATAAATTTATCAAACAAAATAAAGATATAAACCAAAAACTAATCCGTGCAGGAATAAAAACAAAGAAATAACCAGCAACACCAAAGAAATTAAAGAAACTTGGATAACATATTTTGAAAAAGTGCTGACCAAAAACTCCAACAATGATGATGTAGAACACACAGAACATGAGCAATTGGAAGAAGCAGAAAATGAAGATAACGAGACAACAAAACCGCCAACGATAAAAGAGCTTAGAAGGGCAATCAAACTGCAGAAAATATTGAAGTTGAGAGGAAGGGAAATAATGAAAAGGATATATGAAGTCATGTTACAGTGGAAGCCGATACGAAGGCGAAAAAAAGGAAGGCCCAGAACAAGATTGTTGGATGACGTGGAAGACGACCTGAAAACCATGAATATAAGACAATGGAGGAGAAGGGCTCCAGAGAGATCTGAATGGAAAGACATAGCCAGACAGGCAAAGACCCATCCGGGGATATGATGCCAAAAAATAAGAAAAATATGAGGTCATACACAGAATATGGAGTCAAGAGAAAATGCCAAAAGAGTGGAATAAGAGTATCATCTTTCCAATCCATAAAAAGGGCGATAAACTCTGTCAAAACTATAGGGAATCTCATTGCTGTGTTGTGGATATAAAATACTTAACCAGTATACTTAACCATAGGCAACAACTCCTCGAAGAGAAGATCATCGGAGAACTTTAGACAAGGAATCTCAACCATCGACTAACTATTCACCGTAAAGCAGGCCTTAAGCAAAGCCTGGGAACATGACATAGATTTGTATATTTTCGTCGACTTTAAACAAGCATGCGACTCAATAAATAGGGCACACTTTTACAAAGTATTAAGTAAAATTGAAGTACCGTCCAAACTAGTTAGGCTCATCCGAATAACGATGGCGGACATAACGGCTCAGATATAGATACATCGTGAGATGGCAGACTCATTTCAAATAACACGAGGATTAAAACAGGGTTATGGGCTAACACCAACATTGTTTAATTTAGCACAGGAATAAGTAGTTAGAAAAACATCAGAAGGTAGAAACAAAAAACTTATCAATAAATCAGTCCAACTGTCAGCATATACAGATGACATAAATATGAGCAGAACCAAAGCAACAGGTGATAATACGTATACGGAACTTAAATCACATGCCAAACAAATAGATCTGTTAAGGCTGTTTTATCGGTGCACCAAAACCTAAGGACAGTGTTTTCTCTGTTATTTACCGATAAAATGTCTCGAAATTTGGACACGTTATTCGAAATTATGTTGCCTTTAAATTGATGGTTTTACTTTTTTTATTTTTTTGAAATTTCTGTTGAAAAATTGGAATATACTGTTTAACGTTCTATTATAACCAAACTTTTTACGCCCATCACTCGAAAGAGTTTTTTTTTCTGTAATCGTTGATTTTTGTTTCACCTTTCTGTGTCCAGTAATAATCGAGAAAGGCGTGTTCCAACTTTAAAGAAAATTGCTAAAAAATACTGAAATCTAATAGTGAAACGTGTTACTCATCATTGGAGCTTAGTTTCATCGTTATCGCCTTCGTGACGTCAAATCTCATGAACGTACTGTCAGTTAGTTCGTGTTAAAACTAATTTGAATGGCGAATAATGTATTTGTTGTCATTAAACTACCCGTCGGCCGGCGGCACTGAGTAAAGATGGTCTCGCGTAAGCAGTGTAGAAAAGTAAGTGATACGCCCATTTCAAATCGCAGTATGTTTGAACTGCTAAAACAGCCTTAATAAACACAAAAAATACTAAAACCCTAGTACAAAAAGCCCATGAGAGCAAGACAACCCTACCTGACAGTTTACAACTTAAAAAAAGTAAATATCTATCTATTTAGGAGTCAACATCGCAAAGGACAACATTGACGAGGCAGAGCTTAGAAGAAAAAGCACCCTAGCCAATACAGCATACTTTGCTATGAGCCCGATATTTAAATCACGAGACGTACATCAAATAACTAAGATACGAATCTACAAACCATAATCCGATAGATAGTGAGCTATGGATGTGAAACTTGGGTGTTGACTCACAAGATCTATAAACCATGATACTATGACTAACAAGATAGGATCTTCCCGTAGCACAAAATCGGTCGTGTTCGCGCATGCCGTCATTGGAGAGCAGAATTTGAATTCTTGTTAAAGTTAAATGGGATTTTTATGCATTCTGTGATAAAATTATTCAATTAGCAAAATAATAATATTAAATAAAGGTTTAATAATTACAGTAATCGTACACAAAAGGATATCTCCAAACTATTTATTAAAGATTATTTATTGACACATACAAAAAATTGACATTACGAACGTGCAAGTCTCCAATTACGTCACGACTTATGCGCAATATCTTATCTTCTTAATCATAGTATCATGCTATAAACCGCATAGACATCTTTGAAAGAATAGAAAGGCACTGAGACAAATAGTAGGCCCTATAAATGAGAGCAACAGGTGGCGAATCATGCAATTATTATGAAATATATAATACAGGGTGATTCATTTAGAAGTACTTTTTTTGGTGGGGATTTTATTGGAGATCGTGCATGAATACTGTCAAACTGACATTTTGCTTTTGTTCAGTATCGTTTGACATTTCACGATGGAAAGAGTTAGCCTGGCACAAGGTCAAGAAATTATTAAGTTTTATTTTGAAAATGGGAGTTCTGTGAGGAATGTGTTTCGTGCGCTTAGAGCAATTTATGGTCCATATAATCGGCCTACGGAACGTACAATTCGCTTTACGATTAGTAAGTTTGAAACCCAGTTTTAATTATTGGATAACACGCGACCAAATAGACCACATTCAGGACGTAGCGAAGAAAATATAGTGGCGGTAACGGATAGTGTACTCGAAAATAATGAAGAATCAATTCGTCGCCGTTCTCAACAGCTTGACTTGTCATATGCAACAACTTGGCGTATTTTACATAAAAATCTTGGTTTAAAAGCATACAAAATTCAATTAGTGCAAGAGCTGAAGCTGACCGACCTTCCGAGTCGTCACCGTATCAGTCGATAGGCTCTTGATAAGCTTTCAGAAGATCCACTGTTTTCTAAAAAAATTTTGTTTTCAGATGAGGCCCATTTTGGGCTTAATGGGTACGTTAATAAACAAAATGCCCGTATTTGGGGCGATGAACAACTCAAAGAGGTTTAAGAATTGTCATTACACCCTGAAAAAACAACTGTTCGATGTGGTACGGGTCACAACAGAACGGGTCTTCGAGAATTGGAACTTCAGAATGAACCAATTTAATCGTAGTCATGGCCAACATTAAAAATAAATTATCTTTAAGAAATAATTGTACAGAATGGTTCTTTTTTATGATAATAAATATTTTCAAAAAAAATTTATTTTCATTGTTTTTTCTTGTTCAAAAAAGTACCTCTAAATGAATCACCCTATATAAAGAACCACCTTTATCTCAGTATGGCCGCATACAGCATCTTCAATGGGCATAGGATGGATTGCTTTCTATGAGTTAAGTTGAATTAGATTTACTTAAGCACACTCTATTAAAACATCGTAATGTATTATGATTCACAATTTTAATTCCCGAACTAAAATACTATTAAAAAATCAGTTTTTAATAAGAGGAAGAACCAACAAAATGTTGTGGATGACAAGTAGAGTACAAACAAAACATTGTTGCTTTCTTGCACAGATCTTCTTGGTATAAAAGTACTACTGTACACGAATTAGCTGGTAAAGAACATCCCAGAGGTACTTTTCAGTGCGTCATTAATTATGACGTCATATAATGAATTAGGAGTGTCGAGAACAATGACGTATAATATATAGACTAAGCGGTCCCGTATTCTCCCTATATAATCGGGTGTCCTAAAGATCTCCGCTGAAGGTATGTTTACCAGAACAGCGGCGTGCTCATTTCAATTTTAATGACAATAATTATTTTTTTAATTAAAATTAAATATTTGTGATTTTTTTTTGTGTTCTCGTCTATAAAAAAAAAATTATTTTTATAATGTTTGTAAGTACATTACCTGAATTTTAATCATTTTACCAATATGAAATATTGAAGTTTCACCTAAAGATTAAAAATTCTCATTTTTTAAATTGTATTAAGGACTATTGATTATTATTTAGTGTGAAGGAAATTTTGATAAATAAATCTAATCAGGTTTTCATTTTTATTAAGTGTTGCGAGTCTATTTAGAGAGTCGAAAGATTGCTAGAAGTCTATAAATAGTAAGTGAAAATTTATATCACGTTCATATCACTTTTCAATCAGCTGTGTTGGCATCTATGGTTGATTTTCATTTTCTGAAGCCTGGCGGATATTACCCTAGTGTATTTTCGGTAATTTATCTATTTCCCAATATGCTTAACAATATTTTGTATGTGGTGTTCAGTAACATGATTCCTCTGTAGTTACTGATATCCTTCGATCTCCTTTTTTAATATCGTTATTAGATAACCCTTTCTCCACTACATCGGTATACTTTCTGAGTTCCCTGTATTTTTTATTAGTTTAAGAATCCAGTGCATCAAATTGTCTTCTTAATTTTTGATTAATTCATTTTTTATCATTTCCTGGTGGTTTTCACTGTTGCAATAATTTTCTTGTATAAAGCAACTTTTGAAGTTTATATTAAGGAATTAGGAAGAAAATTAATAGGTTACTTGAGTGCAAACAAACAACAAACTTTTGAATTCTAATTTCGTGTTTTGTTGTAATGAATTAAAAACAAACAAAAAAAACATCAAATCAATTATACATTTTTAACAAAAAACATACAAAAGAAATAAATCATAAAACATTTTGCAACATAATTAGTAATTTAATTAACGCATTAATGCACACAACTTAATAAATACAGTTTCAATTATTTTCTAAGACATACAATATGTTGTATATAAAGATACAATATGTTATAATAATAAATAAGTTGTATACCAAAGACTTCTATAATTGTAATGGTGGTGTGAATATACAAAATAGGACAAGATAATGCCCTGCCTAGATCGCACAGGCCGATCAGTCTTACATCATTTTTATTGAAGGCAACAGAAAAAATTCTTGATAGACATATTAAGGGAAGACTTTTGAGGGATCATTCTCTCAATGGCAACCAGCATGCATATCAAGAACGAAATCAACAGAAACAGCAGTGGACAAAGTAGTTCAGAAAATCAGTCACTCAATTAATAATGGAGAGAATATTTAGAAGGCACATTTAATATTGCCCTATCAAATAGATCCACTATCAATGTGTGTTACTATGTGTAACTGGATCAAAGCAATGCTGGAAAATATATTGTTGAGTGAATAGAAGATTGTCACAAAGGTGCAAGGAGAGATTTTGGCCAAAACTGCTAAGGGTGTCCACAGGGGGGAGTGTTTTCTCCCCTCCTCTGGTCACTCCTGGTGGATCACTTGATGTCACTTCTTGACGCACACGGGGGAAGAAGTACATGCCTATAGGGATGATCTAGTAATTATGGTAAGAGGAAAATATGGTAATTTTCATTCCAGCACACTCCAAAGAACATTAAATATCCTTAGTAGGTAGTATGACATAGAAAAATTCTCTAGCAATCTTAGTAAAACATGTAGGAGTAATATTAGATAAGCAGCTTACATGTAACGCCCAGTTGGAAAGAATAATCTACAAAGCAAAGGTTTCCCTTTCTACATGTCAAAGAGTATGTGGGAAAATTTGGGGTTTGAAACCCAAACCGATGCGATGTACTGGCTATATATGACTAGTCAGATCTATGATTACATATGGCGCACTTATATGGTAGTTTAAATAACAACAAAAGACCACTTAATGGAAGCTGAATAAGCTTCAAAGACAAGCATGCTTAATCATAACATGAGCAATGTTGACTACCCTAACTGCCTCATGGAGGTCATGCTTGATCTCTCTTCATTGCATAGGTATATGGATGGAGAAGGATGTGAAGGATAGGAGCATACAGAAGGTGGATAAGATGTCAGGAAGCAAGGTAAAAGGATACCTGGATCAAATCTGGAGAGATAATTATAAATTACCTAGATTTGGAAATAGTACCAGATGCAATGCAACCTAAATATAATTTTGAAAAGTCGTTTACCATCATCTTTATAGGAAGGTACAAATAGGAGTTAAATAAAATCAATGCATTGGCCATTGATAAATTGTTGACAGCACCATCAAAAGTTAATGAATAGACTTTTATGCCTGAATCATAAATAAAATTTAAGCAAAGATTTACTAAGGATGCTTTTTCTTATCCACAAAAACTCTCAAAATAAAAAATATGCAACTGGCACTTTAAAATTGTCATTTAAGGCTACTAACATAAACACCAGTGCCTCTCATGCTTCTGGTATATTATCAGATTCTATATCTCTACCAAAATCTACAGAGCCAATAAATTTTTTCCCATCCCATTTTACTACCTTACGAATAGACATTTCATTCAGAATTAAATTACACACAAGTGTTTTATTTTGCTTCCCTGCTTCTTCAACTTTGTTTTTCAAAGCATTTAAAGCTTCTTTGGAAAATCCGGGTGCGCCATCAACAGTTTGGTACCATTTTGTTATGGTTGATGGGTGTGGTAATGCATTATTAAAAGCTCTTCTTACAAAATCATAGGCTTTTGCTGAATACAATTTAAAGCCAGTGAAAATGACCTTAATTCTGGAGAATATTTGGCACATTTGGCACCCTTTAAAAATCGTTGAAACAAAGCTTTGGCTGATTCTGGTAAAGAGGACTAAAACAATAAAAAAATACAAAAATAAAAGAATATAATAATAATTTAATTTTGTTCCTTATAGAATATGTGAAAGAAAACTTACCAACAACACAGATTCAGCATTTTCTGTAACATACAGTTTTTCTTTTAATGATTGTACCAATGCGTTTAATGTTGTTGCTTGTCGTTTTCATCTTTTAGTAGATTTTCTTAGGGTGTCAATTTGTTTCTTTTTTTTTGCTATATACATGTTTACTGATTCCATGTATCTTTTTCTTTTTCTTAGGCAGTCTAAGTCCGACATGGAAAAATCCCCCACATAATGCTTCCTAAAAATAAAAAGATTTAATGAAAGAAAAATTGCTTATTCAAGGATATAATAATGCAAATGAAACATTAAATGAATATTGCCTCTTGTTATTTTTTTTTAGCTATTAATTCTCTGTCTGCAGCATGCCCTTCAATATTTTTCTTGCCTAAGAGTTACTCAGTTTCTGAGGCAGACAAAGTTAGTTCACTGCTAGCAGTTCGAAATTTAAATTGTGGGTGTCTGATGGACTAGGGAGAGCTTTAGTTCCTACCACCTCTTTAACGTCTTTAGAATACCTGTATGCAAAGAAAAAACAATATAGAAGAAACAATACACAGAAAATTTATACAAATATTAAATATCAATGTAAAAATTTAATAAAAACATTACCCACCTTGGTATAGCTAATGGTTTTGCATTTTCTTTTAGACGAACAAAGCTAGATTTCATGATAACATCATTTGGATCAAAATGATCACAACAAATACGTGACCATCTGGAAAGCTTGTTCTTATTTAATTGCAAAATGTATATCCAAATTTCCTGTTTTTCTTCGTCAAAAGGAAATCTATGAAAAAAAATTAGTAAGAAAAATTATATTTAAATGATTTTAATAAAAAAAAAGACAAAAAATTTAATGGACATTGTTATTATTCATTATAATGCATAATAATTTATTTATTTATTAAATAAATAACAACTAAACGCCTCCACTGGCTATCAAAACATAACCTAAACATACATATAAAAAATAACTTACTTGAAAAGTGATAACCATTGTTTAAATAGAACTAGTTAGCCAACGCAATGTATAAATTTGTTTGATTCTAATTGAGACAGTCACTAGATGTCACCACTCTTTCTGTCTCAATAGATTTTAATATACCATTGTTTGTTTGATATACGTTATACTAGATGGTGCTATGTGAAAAAGTTAAAGATTAAACTAAACGTCCATTTTTGATCCCCTGAATTAAATTCACCAGCGTTGCAATATTTCACTGACATAGTAGCAACAGGTTTGCTTACAAATAAAAATTTTACAAAAAACAGACCATGAATCAGTTAAGATTTTGTTTTAAATAGAGTTATTACTATCAACTAGTAAATATCGTGTCAACTAAAATTGTACATAAACGTACTGTGGCTTCTAAATCTTCCTATATCTAAATAAGTTTAAAGAATTTAAATATTTTATTTTATTTGGAAGTGTATTACAAAAATTTGGTCGGAGGTAAGTAAAACATTTTAATTCTATGTGTTTAAAACAAAAAACGTTTGTATGAGAAATGAACAAATTAGGTATTTAGAAATAAATTTTAGCGGATAATACATACATTCGATAATATTTGAAAAAAGTGATTTTAAATTAAAATAATGTTACTTCCATAATAAACAAATGGTTTTTTACAGATGGCTGGAAATATTTGTTGTTATTACAATGTGGTTTATCACCATACAAAATTCATGGTTTAAGAATGTTCAGATTTCCGACAAAAAATCTTTCGGCTTGTCAAACATGGATATTACACTCTGGTAAGTAAATAGAAACTTTTTTATATTCTTTTATTTTACACCGTTTCCGTTACGTAATTAACTTAAAAAAATGTTTATTTTTTTTTTCATTCATCATTTGAATTTTACGTTTTCGTTGGTATTATAATTATGATATAATAAACTTCGAAAAAACAAATTAGTGAATAAACATAAACAAAGTATTAGATATTTAAATATGTATTTCTTTAACTACCTATTTTTAGTTATTGTATTGAAAAGTAGAAATAAGTTCATCTTTATCGGAGAACTAATTTATACACCAGTCTATCTGTAAAAAAATCATTGATTACACGTAAAAATCTTATAAAGATATTTGAAGGTTCTAAAAGATATACGAGGGTTAGTTAATAATAAATCTGTGAAGACATACAGGTATTTTGGTTTGTTTTTGTTTAAACAATTTTAAAAAGTGAGAGGTCATTATTTTGCTTATAAAACGTTTTTTATCCAGTTTAGAGAAAAATAGTTAAAATAAAAATTGTAGATCTCAAAAAGTTCTTCCTTTTGTGAGTTTCTAAATTAAAATATATAAAGAATTCACCAAAATAGTTGCAAAAAACCCTTGATTTTGCAGAAATTTATAAATTTTAATAACTTTGTTTTTGCATAATGGTACGTAATGTAACTAATAAAAATAGTGACGATTTGTTTATCATGGAAAGCGATTATTTGAACAACTTTTTGTTGAGCTACCCCAGTTAAAAAAAAAATTATGTTTTACGTGCCACAGAAGCCAAGATATTGCAAATTTTACAAGCGTGATTTATTTTAAAAAAGTTCAAATCTAAAAAAAAAACGGAGCTCAGATGGTTCTCCATTCTACTTTTCCGAAGAGGTATTTTACGAATACCATCATTTTAACGGGTTATAAATTTTTACTTCTTTACCGCATATGCCATCTGTAAGCTGGATCGCACAATTCAGATCTTCATTTAGAGTCCCTTCAATTTTCAGCTCTTACTGTTAATAGACAATGGAAGTATGATTTTAAGAATAAAATGCTTTGGTTTTAAATATAAAATGCTCTCTTGGCTCGTAATGGTCATAGAAGATTCTTTTTTTTTAGAAAGTGTGTTTTTCATCAGTTTTTCGTTAGCCTCTATATAAGTTTGTGCCATAAACGATATCAAAGATATAAATGTTTATAAACAGATTAAATAACCTATAAACTATTTGCTCTGATTGATATTTAGCGCACTGTAATAACATATTAATTTCCATAATTTCAAGGAGCTATGTTATATGTTTTTGCACAAAAAAGAGTTATTTTAATTTATAAATAACTACAAAAATAAGGTTTTTTGCAACTATTTCGATTAATAGTTTCTTGTATTTTAATTTGGATACTCTCAAAAGTTACATTACTTTTTATGATCTACAACTCTAAAAAAAGCTGAAAAAATCTTAAACAGATATTTAAAGTCTCTAAAAGGTATATGAGGGGTAGCTGATGACAATTATGTGAAAAATTTAGCTAATTTTGCTTTGCTTTTTTTTTAAACAATCGTAAAAAGTGAAAAAAGTTTATGCGCATAAAACGTTAAAATAAAAGTTATAGATCATAAAATGTTCTCTAATATTGATATTTTTATAATTAAAATACATAAAGAATTGACCGAGATAATTTAAAAACCCTTATTTTTAAAGTATCATTTATAAATGTTAATAACTTTCTTTTTGCATAACGATATGTAATACAACTATTTAAAATTATGGCAGTTAATGAGTTTTTAAAGTGTGCTAAATGTCATACAGAACGACCATACAGTTTATGAGTTATTCAATTTGTTTATCCAGGAGACCGATTATTTAAACAACTGTACCTGTCCAAACAGTCACTCTAGGGATATTTTGTAAATAGCAATCGATTTTTTATGGCTTCGTTTTAAATTATTAAAAAAAAAACATCAAGAATATAATAAATTTGTTTTTAAAAATCAGTTTGAAGAGTAACAAATTTTTAGCATATAAAAATTTTTAATAACTTTGACTTTTTTATGTCACACTTGTATGTAGGCTCAATATAAAGCTAATAAAAAAAACATTAAAAAAAAACCAAAACCTTCTATGGCCCAGAGGAAATCAAATAGCATTTTTTTTTTTCTTGTTTAAGAAATTGCAAATATTTTCATTGTTTATTAACATCAAGAGCTGAAAATTGAACATTGTAAAAGAATATCTAATTTTTATAATTCGATTTATCAATAGCATACACAGTGAAGAAGTAAATTATTTTGAAACATTAAAATAATGGTACTCGTAAAATATCGCCACAGAAAAATGCAAGGGAGATCTGTCCGCTGCAATATCTCAGCTTGTTTCTTGTTAGTGGTTATAGAAAGTTCTGTTTTTTTTTAATTGTGCTTTTACGCCAGCTTTTCATTGAGCCTACGTACAGCCGTATGACATGAAAAATATCAAATGTAGTATAAATGTTTAGAAGCTAAAAAGCACTTTTGCAAACCGTTTTTTTTTTATAATAAGTTTAATAAAATGTTGAAGTTTATAAATAAAGCTTTAAATAATCGATTCAAAAAACATCAAATAACTGTTAAAGGTTAAACACCCTTTTTAAAGTTCCTAATGGATTTTAAAGATTTAAACAGTGTTAAACAGATAAATTAATTCATCGACGAGTTAACAATACGAAGCGAAGTTCTTTAATTACAATGTGATAAGAAAACGAGTATCAAATTTGGTTTTATATTTCAATAGTCGAATTTAATTGTGGCTATATTGGTTTAATTAAAGAAAACCAGTGAAAATCCCAAGAAATAGGTGAGATCCTTTGTTTCTTTCTTTCCAGTTTGGGAGAGGGTCCTTTAGGTACTCACGTTTAGGTATTGTGTTACGGTCTGGGTAACCAGAACTACACATCATGAACAGCAATTAAATATTTACATTTACACAAAACAACTCCAGTTTCAACCCAAAATCATATGTCGTTGCCGCAGTCTCTAGCCCTCCTTCCCGTTCGTTTTCTAAAAGGGGACAAGTTATTGTCATGCACTCCATTTTGAATACTGTTTTATTTGAATATATTAAAGAAATTGATAAAATAGTTTATCCAAAAAATATTACTTTTAAATCTCGCATTTCGAATAATCGAATCTACATTTTCCTCACTTCTACCGACATCGTTGATCAACTAATACACCGAACGTCATAATTAATTTCACCATCATATTGATCTGCAGGCTTCTTTCTGCGACCAAAAGAATCCTTATTTCAAATGTATCTCCTTTCATCCCGCATTCACTAATCGAACAGTCCCTAAGAAATACGGAACATCAGATGATCAATAGGCATATATCATGAGTTTCCTGCTATATGTATATTTTTACTTCATCTTTTGCCAAATTTAGACACAATATTTAATTAAGTAAGAAAACTTTATGTACTTCAGATACTAGCCCAAGTCTAGTTTGAAAAAAAAAGTTAAAAATAAAAAATAAAAAATAAAAAATAACCTTAAAATATCCAATCCCTTTTTTAATCAAAAGGTTATACTTGATAAAATAAAAGTTTTGGAACAAATCTGGACCTAACCATATATACTCTTTTCTTCCTTCACCCTTTCCTTATTCATCCTTAGTTTCACAAGATACCAATTATCCGAACTCTTCTATAAACTATTTCGGAATAAAAGCTGCACTCAAATCCTATAAAAACACAAAAATTAGGATTTTCTATAATTATCTTGAAAAATTTCTCGAAAATTCCTTAGGCACCAACGACCCTCTAAATGAAGCCAGTAAATTTATCACTGACATACCGCTGACAATCGTTAATGAAAGATCTTGCCCTAATCTATACTAATATAAAAAAAAAATCATTACAAAAAAAAATTTTTGTTAAAATCCATTATAAAAGGTATATAAATTAAAAAACCCAAATGGGCTATGTCATGAAGAAAAAAGGTTTTCGGAATCTATATTCCATCATCAGTGTCTAGGTGAACATGTTTTAAGCCGCTAAATATCTGGGTAAAAACCCGTTAAAAGTTATACGTTACAATTTAGTTTACATTATTTAGTCTTATATATTAGGATGTTAAAGCTACCAGTGGATATAATAACATGGCAAATGTTATCATATCCACTGGTAACTCAACCCTGGTGAGGTCCCAACCTCATATAAACTTATACAAAGTGTAGTAAATCTACTTCAAGATAGATCTAACGAACTAGGATTATCACTTACTGAGAACAAAACCAAATTAGTAAAATTTTCCAGAAGAATTTTCACTCCCTTAACCAAAATTTTATTTAACAATTCTCTACTTTCTGTTGTTTCTTTTTCTTTTTAGAGTGCCATATCCCTACGGAACGTCGGCGACTACCATGCTTACAATATTTTTATACTGATCTCGGTCTTGCGCTACGTGTAGCAATTGGTCCGCTGTCAAACCTGTCCACTGCCGCAAATTCCTCAACCAAGAGAGTTTCTTCCGTCCTATCCATTTCTTTCCTTCGATTTTACCGTTGAGAATTAGCCGAAGGAACTCATATCTTGGTCCTCTGATTATATGTCCAAGATATTCTAGTTTACGCCTCTTAATAATATTTAATAGAGTTCGTTGATGTCCCATTCTTCGAAGAACTTCTTCGTTTCTGGTTCTGCTAGTCCATGGAATTTTTAGTATCCTTCGATACAACCACATCTCAAACGCCTCGATTTTATTCATGATATCGGCGTTTAAAGTCCAAGTTTCACATCCATACAAAAGTACAGACCACACGTAGCATCTTGTAAACTTTTCACGGATTTCCAAATTTAATGAGTTATTGGATAATAGAGGCTTGAATTTTTGAAATGAGTTTCTTGCCTGTTCAATTCTACATCGAATTTCGAAGGATAGATCTAGATTTTGGGTAATCCAACATCCAAGGTATTTGAATCTCTGAACTCTCTGCAGCGGTTGTTGGTTTAATATCAGTTGGGTTGCGCCGATATTCACTTTACTGGTCACCATGTATTTAGTTTTATCAATATTTATCGACAGTCCCCAATTTGTACATTCCATGTCAACTCTATTGATTAGCTCCTGAAGTTCTGTTGTTAATTAATGTAAAATTCTCGGTTTTATGTTTGACTCCAGATTAAATTGAAAGAATCCAGTCTCTGAACTTAAAATCAATTGTTTTAAAAGGTTGAACATTTTTAAAACCCTCAGTCATCTTTAATGGGGTGCCGATAAAACTACTTCTAGGTCTGAGCGCTTTTCGCTTTAGTCCTATTGAGAGTGTATACCGTGAATCTAATGAACTTTCTCCTACCCTAAGACGATAATCACTTCTACTTTCGTATGCTGCATCAACATCCGCAAATCCATTTAATCCCGTTCATTCCCTAATTGCCACAATGGCGTTTTCTTCCATTAACAATAACCAACACCTTATCATAAAACCTATACCTCAATTAATTTGTCCACTACTTAAAAATATTGACCTTTTTCAGACTAGTTCATTTCCTCTAACTTTACTCCCCCTCTGGGCTAAAGATCTCCCCTCAATATATACCTCACTCACCATTTTTAACAAACTTGAATCTTCTAACCTTCTTATAAAGAAAGCATTTTTAGAATTTAATTCTCTATACAGATGCTTCTAAAACTACCACTGGTATTGGTTGCGCAGTAACCACTAAACATGAACTTGTAAGATCATCTCGGTTACCCGTAATATGCAACGTTTGCACAGGTGAACTATATAGTATTCTGTTGGCTTTTAAATGCATCTCCCATCAAAACAGACATATTGCCCATTTGTTCAGATTAACTTTCATATATCCGTTTAGTCAATACAATTTTCACTGACCACCTATTAGTTCAAAACATTCATAACATATACCAAAATCTCTTTACTTACGATATAAATCTCTCTCATATGGCTGCCTTCTCACACCGGAACTACTGGTAATAAAACAGCAGATAATTTTGCCAAAGAAGCTACCAACCATGGGGTGACTGAAGTCACCCCAATTCAACTAGCTAACGAATCTCGAAATTCTTTTTTAAAAAGTCAGTAGAGGATACTTGACAAAACTTATAGCAAAAGAGCAAAACAACTTTTCATAAACTTCAATCTTTTATTGGTCATCTCTCCCTAGACTTCATAACTAGAAGAGAAGCATCGACTATTAGAAGACTACGAATCAACCATACCAAACTTACCGACTGCAAACAATTCACCAACCTGTATAAAGCACTGGACTTGAAACCTTCTCTAAGGAACTAGAGAATCATCTACCTCTTCCTCAACTGTAAATTGTATATGTTGATTATGATTGTTGAAAATGTTGACTATTTCATTCATTTTGTGTTTAGGAAGTGCCAAAACTAAATCATCTACATATCTTTTAATAAAAGGAATGAAAAAAGTGTAATTGTTGATACAATCACTAATAACATCATCCATGACTAGATTCTATAGGACTATCAAAAATTTGTTTTTGGTAGTGATATGGGATCTTTTTTTTTCCTAATATTGTTCTGAAGCTATTTTCTTGTTTCATTTTAAATTAATTACTATTTAAATGGGAATAAGCCACAATTAAAGGTTAAAATACGTTTGTTGACGTTTCAATTTCCACTTCGGAAATCGTTCTAAAAAACAAACATGTTTGAGAACGATTTCTGAAGTGGAAATTAAAACGTCAATAAACGTATTTTAACCTTTAATTGTGGCTTATTCCCATTTAAATAGTAATTAATTTCTTTTTTTTCCTATCTAAAAATTTTTTTTCTTACTCTTATATAATATATCTATATATATATATATATATATATATATATATATATATATATATATATATATATATAATTTAATTATAATTAATATATATATATATATATATATATATATATATATATATATATATATATATATATATATATATATAATTTAATTTAATGTATTGTGCAGAAAGTTGCTTTTTTTCAGTTGTGTTAATAATAATATTGTTGTAGGTAATGCTGCATTGGAAAGTCTGGAGCTACCCGATTTAAAAAAAAATCTATGCAGTAAGCATTTTGACGCAATGCAAAATATTTACCCAGTACTGCTATAACAAAAAAATATAGTGAGGTAGAAGAGGAAGGTTCGTTAACGACACCACGCGTTTTTCATACGTATTCATTAGAAAAACAACCATCAACCAGTGCCAATACTGTTTCGCACAGTGATAATTCTGAACTTGACGATTTTGTTGATGAGCTTTTTAGATATGCCGTTATCACCATTGGTCAAGACAAAAAGATTTCATAATTATCACACACTTTAAACAATGTAAATGTTTTAATGTAAACAATTTTGTTTTGTTTTTTTACCTTGAATTATTATTTTGTTAATATTGTCTATGGTGTAGATATCAGAATTTTGATAAGTGTTATCTAACTATGAAAATAACGCGAATTTAATTTTTGCATAAACAGTCAGATCGTGCGAGTTGATTGAAAAAAACATTTTCATTTATGTAAACAGAAATACAAACATGGTGTGTATATTATAAAATACATAAATAAATAAAATAAAGGGTACTATTTATTAAAGTTTTGTTAATTATTATTCCTTTTATCCCAACACATAGATTAATTTGTCCCTAAATATGTGGTGCCTCTTGTTGTGGCATATCGATCTGTTTATTTGTTTCAAAACCATTATCAAAAAACCATACCCATAAATTTACTATATTTTCAAACGTCATTTTAAATATTAAAACATTGAAAATTTAATTTTCTCAAAACATACATAAAACCATTGTTTAAAGAGAATTTTTTTTAAACAATGATAAAACTCATGTCTTGACTAAAAAATACACCTCCGCATGAGTGTTCTAAGACGATAGCAGTCGAGTCTATTTCAATTAAATATTTAATCCTTTTCTAACAAATCATATAACCAAATTAAATATCTGGTAAACTAATAAAACTTAAAAAAAAGGCAGCATTTAACTGCTTCATTTAAATAGATTACTAACCGGTTTAGATTTATCAAGTCTCAAAGTAGAAAAACAATTTGAAATATTCGCTCGAAATAGTCAAGTTATCTTTCACAAGACGCATTCAACGATAATAACAATAAGCATTTTATTAAAGTCTTATATTTTCTTCACAATCTGGCACCCGTGTACGGGTTTGCATTAGTTACCAGACTGGTAGAAATATACTCGTATAGAATCCTGCTGAGAATTAAGTTTCTGTTAATAGTTTTTTAAATTTATTACTAGAGGCCGCCATATGACGGCAGAAGAAAAGTCAAACGTTTGTTCCATAAGGATTGTCTAACTAGTCCTATTTAAACAATGGTGATAACGTTTCGCTCTTCGAACTTCGGCGACCACAAACAAGATACCTAAATGGCATTTTACTAAAATAGTAGGTAAATGAATCTCAAAAATTTTAAATAAAATTTGCTTGTCACAAAAAATATGTAAACACACAACTTCATATCAAAATAATAAACAATAACAAAGGATTCATGTTGCGGACACTTTTTAAAGCATTCACTGAGTCTATATATTATACGTCATTGGTCGAGAATTATTTCATTATTGAAGAATCTGACAGATGCCAGGTTCGTAATTACCCACAGGGGAAAGCTTGTGGAATTATTAGTATTTTTATTGCAAGGTCATCTGAGTAGATTTGATTATTACAAAATATGTTAAGATATATTTTTTTTATAATGGGGGTAATCCCGTATATTAATAAAAATAAAAAGTAAACAATATTGTTTATTAAATTTATAAATATGGAAACATTTAAAATTGACGACAAAATGATTCATTTATTGAATTTTTGTATCTTCTTCTCAAGGGGCTGTCTGCGCGTCGAAAGTTGGCAATCATCACATCGATTTTTAATTTTGAGACCGCGGTTCTAAGTAAGTCGTTATTACATGAGTTACGTCTCCTTCCTATGGATCTTTTTCTCCGGATTTTTCCTTGCATAATGACCTGGAGTATTAGATATTTATCTCCTCTCATCTTATGACCCATATATCCCACTATTCTCCTCTTAATTGTTAGTACTTCTCTTTCCTTATGCATACACATTTCCTCACTATTCCATCTACCCATGAGATCTCTAGTACTCTTCGGTACATCCACATCTCGAATGCCTTCAGTCTCCTCACGTCAATTTTCTTCAGTGTCCACGCTTCCATCCCGTATTATAATACGGATAGCACCTCAGCAGTCGTATTTTTACCTTAAGGTTTAAGTCAAACACCTTTGTCGAACAACTCTTTGTACTGTTATTTCTTCTGATGTTATGTCTTCTATTCTCACTAATGCTTTTTGGCCATAGTATAAGTAACACAAAAAATACTGTTTTCAGAAATTTATTAGGTAACATAAATTAATTACATAAATAAAATATAATTCTAATCATAAAAACTATTCACTAATGCGTAATAATAATAGTTTATTGAAAACACTCAAAAGTAGAATTTGAATATCAGTGTAATAGAAAATTATAGAAAAATACTGCCAGTGGAGAGTTTCCTTAAAGACATATCCTTAGACGAATTCATGGTGAAATATTTCGGTCATAACCTAGCAAAACATTAATTAGAGAGGAGCCAGTCAGATTTGGATATAAGAATTGGATGATAACTGGTCCCACTGGATATGATTATGGTTTTGACGTTTGTTTTGAAAAAAAAACGAATGATAATGAAGATACTAAAAAAATGCCACTTAGAGCTAAAGTAGTAATTGATCTTTTGAAATACCTGCCTGAACCATCTAGAAATGAAATTAGATCAGGTCATTGGATGCGGACCTAGGAGTTTCGTGTGTTTACAACGCTTTGAGCAGAGACAGGTATTTATAAATGACAAAGTTTGTTCATCTAGCGGATGTCAAAATAAGCGATTCTACAGTTTTTATGTACAAAATTATATTTAAAAATTAAAAGTATTCAAGTCGTTTAAATATACATTTAGCTTTGTAGTTTTGTGAATATTTCGGGAATATTTTCGAAATTTTTTTGATTTTTACCGAACCTAACCTCAAACATGAAATGTAATGTGTGTAAGCAAATTAATGTTAAAAACAAAGATGTTTTTGACTGTGATGGGTGTAATGATGCAATTTGTAAAGAATGTGGCGAATTAACAGCATCTGAAGTGAAAGTCTTACAACTATCAAGCCGTGTCATGAAATTCTACTGTCTCAAATGTCAGAATGGAGAATCCATAAAACTTTATCAACAGTTATTAAAAACTAAGGAGGCATCATTAGAAGACAAGGACACAATCATAGACTTACTGAAACAAGAAAATGAAGTCTTAAAAAATGAAAGTAGTACTAAAGAGCAGTGTGACCAAAGGTGGAAATCAAATAACGATCTTAGTTACAGCAAAGCAGTGAAAAAACAAAAAGAAAAAGTCATCATAGTAAAACCAAACGACTCAAATCAAACAAGTGAAATAACCAGAAAGAATATTGAAGATAAAATCAACCCATGCAACTTGGGAGTTGGTGTTTCAGAAGTTAAGTATATTCGAGATGGAGGAGTTGCTATAAGATGTACGGGTAATGGAAAAGAAAATGTACAGGATGTCTGTAATAATATAAAAATGTCATTGGGCCAGTCCTATGATGTAAAAGTACCTGAAAAGATGAATCCCAGAATAATAGTATTTAACTTAGATAAAAAGGATATAGAAGATGAAGATCTTCTAATTGAAAAAATTGTAGTACAAAATGGTATAACAACAGAACCAAGTGTAAGAGAACTAAAGGTAATCCATACTATGAAAAACAGAAAAGGAATGGTAAATATTATATTCCAGATGGATGTGCATACCTACGAACGCATTAATAAAAATGAAAAGTTGCATATTGGTTGGAAGAGCTATTTTTTTAGAGAAAGTGTAAATGTTAAACAGTGTTACAATTGTTGGAGGTTTGGTCACTTTGCAAAAGAGTGCAAAAAAGAGACGCCCACTTGTCAGCAATGCGCTGGTGAGCATCACGTAAAAGACTGTAAATCACGTATAGTTTGTTGTGTAAACTGCAAATATGCAGAAGTTTTAAAAATTTCCAATATTGATTTGAAACATAAAGCATATGATAGGAATTGTGAAGCCTATAAGAAAGTAGTAGAGCGATTACAAGAAAAAATAAGGTATCCTGAATTATCACATGGTAATTGTAAAATATAGCAATCAAGTCCAACCATTCTGTACCTAAACATTCAAGGATTTAGCACACATAAAACACAGTTATCATGGATTGCAAGTCAGAAAAAGCCAATTATTATGTGTTTATCGGAGACCCATGTTACCTCAGATTTTGCATCAAATGAAATAGATATTGATGGCTACAACTCAGTTGTTGGTTTTTCTTCAAGTAGACATACAGGAGGAACATCAATTTATATACAAAAAAGGTATCGTTATAAAGAAATTATTAAAGAAGAAAAAAACAAGAATATATGGTTAACAGGAATACAAATAAATATAGAAAACCAGAAATATTACATCTATTGTCTGTACCATTCACCTAGTGCAAGTCATGCTGAATTTTTGGAGGAGTTGGATGCGTTTTTAGATATCATTGAGATTGATGCTATCTTTGTGATATTGGGAGACTTTAATATAGATTTGGCAAGTATAAACTTTTACTCTATGAAATTAAATGATATTATTATTAAAAATGGTACCTATCAGCTAATAAACGAATACACAAGGATTACAAAATCGACATCTACTAGGATTGACCTCGTACTTACAAATCAAAAAGACATTAGTTGCAAGGTGCTCCCAACTCCAAAGATTACAGATCACTCGATAATTGTAGCTGATCTGGGTAGAAACAATGAGACGACACTTACAAAAACCTATAGAAAGTACAATATAATGGATGTGACAAGATTTCAAATGAAACTTATGGATATGCAGTGGCCGTCAAGTTCCTCTATAGATGTAAGTAACAATGCTGATATTCTAATAACTAATGTATTGTCTGCACTCGATCAGTTTGCTCCAGAAAAGTCTATTAATATGAAGGATGTTTGGGGAAATAAATTATGGTGCAATGAAGACATTGCGAATGAAATTAAAAAAAGAGATCAATATTACAAAAAGGCTATATTTACTAAAACTGATACTGACTGGGATGATTTCAAACAACAAAGAAATAGAGTCGTAGCATTAATCAGAATTACCAAACAAAATTATTATCAGGAAAAAATAGATGATTGTAAGAACGACCCAAAAAGAATGTGGAAAACATTAAAGGAGCTTGTAAACGGCAAAAAAAACCATGAAGCTAAAAGTGAAATAATATTTGATGGTGGGAGGGTTACTGGTAAAGAGATAAGTGAAAGATTTAATATATTTTTTCTAGACAGTGTAAAAAACATAGCAGATAGCATTATTTCAAACAAAACCCACCAAGAAATTTGTAGTTCAATAAATGTCGACTGCAAAATGGAAAAATTCAAAATGTTAGAAATGAAAGATTTAAAAAAACAAATGAAAGAAATGAAAAACAAAGAAAGTAATGTTGATGGTATTACAGTTCAAATTTTAAAGAGTTCCTTTGAAGTAATAGGCGACAAAATTTTGCATATTATAAATGGTAGTCTAGAAAGTGGCGTATTCCCAAGTAAATGGAAGAGAAGTCTGGTTGTACCAATTGAGAAGGTTCATGGAACTGTTAAGTGTGAGGAATTTCGACCCATAAATATGGTACCACCATACGAAAAACTGCTGGAATTATGTGTAAATGATCAAATAGTGGAGTACTTGGAAAGCAATAATGTGTTAACTAAATTCCAAGCAGGGTTTAGGAGAGGAAATTCCTGTGAGAGTGCAATGCAGACGGTTTTGTTTGACTGGAAGGGTGCGCTGGAGTGCGGGAAAATGATTGGTGTGGTTTTCTTAGACTTTAAACGGGCATTTGAAACCATAAACAGACAACTGCTATTGAGAAAGATGGAAAGGTATGGCTTTGGTGAAAAAATTATAAAGTGGTTTCAAGAATATTTGACTGATAGAACACAAGTGACAAAATATGGTGCCATTTCATCGGCTCAGACATCTCTGTATGGTGTGCCACAGGGAACTGTGTTAGGTCCTACTCTTTTCATACTGTATATAAATGATATTGCTGATGTTGTTAAAAAGTGTAAGGTACAGTTGTTTGCCGATGATACTGTGATATATGCAATAGGGGATAAGGTAGATGAAATAATCGATATAATAAATGAAGAGATATGTAATATATTAAAATGGCTCGATAATAATTCCTTAAGTCTTAATGTAACTAAAACAAAAATGATGCTTATAAAGAATAAAAATTTTAAATTAAATAACATAATAAAAGATGTAAAAATTAATAATCTTGCTTTGGAGAGAGTGGTTCAGTATAAGTATTTGGGATGTATTATAGATGAAAATTTAAGTTTTGTTGAACATTTTAAGTTTGTTACAAACAAAATAGCAAAAAAAATCTATGCATTGGGAAGAATGTCAAAAAATTTAAGTTGCTGGTCTAGGTTGACCATATATAAATCGATTATTGCTCCCCATCTCTATTTTTGCTCTACATTGCTGTTTTTAATGAATGCTTCTCAAATGAATGTACTGCAGAAAAAACAAAATAAAGCCTTAAGGATAATATTAGGATGTAGTGTATACACTAGTAGAACTGACATGCTAACAATGGCAAATGTTTTAAGTGTAAGACAGACAATTGTATGTAATAGTATGATTTTTGTTTATAAAATGTTAAATGGTCTGATACCTGTGCATTTGTGTAATAATTGTACCTTTGTTCGAGATGTACATGAATACAACACACGTTCTAGAAATAACTTTTATCTGAATAGGGTCAACACTAATTTTGGTCAGAACAATCTTTTTTATAGGGGATTAAAGCAATACAATGAATTACCGGAAAACATTAAGGCTTCTGGAAACTTAGCTCAATTTAAAAATTTATGTAAGATATATGTTAAGCAA
This sequence comes from Diabrotica undecimpunctata, assembly GCF_040954645.1. Taxonomy (NCBI): domain Eukaryota; kingdom Metazoa; phylum Arthropoda; class Insecta; order Coleoptera; family Chrysomelidae; genus Diabrotica; species Diabrotica undecimpunctata. Next base: position 103,053,440 of record NC_092808.1, read on the forward strand.
AGCATTGTGATTTAATTTTAAGGGTATAAATTGATGTATTTATATGTATATTTTTCTAGCCATGTGCTATTAATAAAGATTATTATTATTATTAGACTTTTTGCAGATAAAATTATTGGAAAGTACTGCCAGTGAGGATGTTTATACTTATAAAGATATTTCCTTAGACAAATCCAGGGGGAATGAATGAAGAAGAATGGGATGATAACTGGTTCCACTGGATATGATTATGATTTTCATGTTTGTTAAGGAAAAAAGCAAATGGTACTATTAAAAAAGACCACTTGGAGCTAAAATAGTAATTGATATTTTGAAATAGCTGCCTGAACCATCTACAAATTAAATTTTTTCAATAAACATTTCATGACATCAACTGTCAACTAATGATATATCTGAAACAAAAAAATGTAAAGGCAACAGGAACTGCAAGTGCAAAAATGTCCAGTAATGGAGAAAGCTAATGAAGAAAAATGCATATGATTATAGATTTGACAAAACTAATGAAATTTTGTGTGTGAAATGGTATGACAATAGTGTTCTATGTTATCCAATTGTGATACCATTGAACCACTAGGTCAAGTGATACCATTGAAACACAAAGGTCGCAAAATGGTGAAAAAACTATGTCTATTGAATGGTGTTTTGAAAAATACTATACAAATACCTTAATGTCCCCATTAGAGGACGCCCTTGTATTTCAAAATGTTTTTGAAAAAAAAAATATTTTTTTGAACATAGTAATAAATGTAACCCAAACATCAAAATTGGCGAATCAAATGAAAAACGGTTAAGTATCAGCCTATTCCTGGCATTTCCACAAAATCGTCATCCGAAGAGTCAGAATCCGATTCATTTAAATTGATAATTACTGGAGCTATGGGGTTTATGTCGATTCTTTTGGCAGTCTCCCAATACTCATTAATAAGTTTCTCCGCATGTTTAACATAGTTCCTCCATTTTTCTGGTGTAACCTAAAATTAGAGCAAAGTTATTACCTAAGAATTAAAAAAAAATTAATTTACCTGTTGTAAAGATTGTTTCCAAAGATTTAAAACTGTGGCTTCATTTGTAACGCCAGCAGAAGTTATATTAGCATCGTAATACCTTTTGCAGTCAGACCAAACATTCTCTATTGGATTGAATTGACAATGGTATGGAGTGAGTCTCAAGACACAATGGCCATATTGAAGGGCCAGTCTATCCAACCTGTAAAACAAAATATATAAAAATGCCATTTAATAAATAAATTCTAATGTGTACTTAAATACTTTATCTCTATATGATACAGCTACATTTGCAGATGATACTGCAATAATAACCGACGAGAGCATCTGAGAAGTTGCAATACTACCTGGATATCCTTTCTAGATGGCTACATAAATGGAAAATAAGTGTTAATACAAATAAATCCGCTCAAATAACATTTACTACAAGAAGAAGCAGATCACCTCAATTTACCATAAATAACAACCCAATCCGTAAAAATTTTGGTAAAATTGCTTGAACTCCACTTGGATGAGAAACTGACATGAAAGACACACATAAAAGCAAAAAGAAACTGACTTAATCTGAAAACCCTTGGAAGATTGAAACGAATCTGGCCAAAAGACCTACTTGAGTAACTGTACGGAGAGGGAGAGCCATTGCTGAATGGATCATGGCACATGCATACTACAAAATACAAACTATTTACTTATTACTCCAAATGTTAGTGTGGAATAGATTGTAAATTTGCAATGAAATAAACAAAAAAATCTCTATGATGGCCACATTAAAGGGCCACTACTCTATCCAAGCTGTAAAACAAAATATATAAAAATGCCATTTATTAAATAAATTCTAATACATACTTAAATACTTTATCTGGTAAATGCTTCTTTACAATAGCCATTAACTCAAACTTCATCATAGACATTGAATAATTGTTATTTCGGTTTGTCAACCATTCTATTAAAGAATGTTTGGTCCAACTTGCATTTGGAATTTTTTCAAGTAAAGTTGAATGGTACATAGAAGAATTGTTCAAATGGGCGATTTGGTTACGGTTTAAACTTCAAAACACTCCTCCTGCTCCTGAGGGTGGCTGGTGGCTGCATAAACTCAAATAAACTGTGGTGGTACCAGGTACCATGTGCGACACGTGCGTTCCACTCGTCCCACTTTTCTTTATCTATGTCCCACTTTTTGCTAACTTTCAAAAATAACAGTGAACAATTCTTCTAATGGTACCATGCATTATCCATTATAATCAACGAAGGTTCTTCTAAGTTTCAAAGCTGATGCACAAACCATTTTTTAAAATTATCTGAATTCATTGAATCATGGTAGTCACAAGATTTACTTCCACTTTTGAATTGAAAATGACTTCACAGTTATTAATAAACCCATTTTTTTTTAAACATTGTATATGAGTCTGTGGCTTACGGGTAGACAAAGCAAAGGAAAATGTCTAAGGTCGGTGGTATCCCCAAGGCGTACCGTTCGGGGCCAGGTTTTAAGAAGAAGTCACTTCATATGTCATGGCATGGCGGTATTAGTGTCACTGTCATTATTATTTTTGTTTAAGGTTAGCTTCTTGAAAAGGTAAAAATGTAAATTTTGCAATTATTGATTGATGACTGGAAAGAACACGGCTAACATGGAAATTCGGAGAGATCTGTATAAAACACGGTTTTAAAGAAATGGGCATATTATCTAAGTGCAGTTTAGTGGCTTTCGAATTACTTAACGAAATGTTTGCAGCAGTAGGAGCAGGCTTCTTGGGGATTTTATATCTAGTTAAAAAGGGTTTTAATAAATATGATTCAATACGAACCTTAACTATACTTGTAATAACGACAGCCAGCGTGGCTTATATCACTAAAAAGAATAACAAACAAATTAAACCAAACAAGAAAAAAGTTATATGCATTACTGGATGTGATTCTGGACTTGGTTTTTCCCTAGCTCAACACACTGTTGATATGGGATTTACTGTAATAGCTGGGTTTTTAAGTTTAGACTCTAAAGGCTGTAAAGAAATTCGACAGAAATATGGGAAAAATATAATACAAATTCAACTTGATGTAACTGATTCATCCAGTGTTAAGGCAGCTGTACAAACTATTGAACATTTTTTAACAAGAAATTCAGGATATGGTAAGTTTTATTTCTTCATTAATTTTAAATAGTCTGTAGACATTGGCCTTCTGTCTGCTTGTAAAATAACTGGGTGTATATGCTTCATTTGCACAATTGTTTCCATTTTTTTTCAGTAAGAGAATTGAATAGATACTTACATTTTTACTATTTGTTTTTTTAAGACACATCATAGTTTGCCTTCATCTTTCATTATGCCTATTTTTATAATTTTTTTTCGTTTTTTCTAATACAAAACAGATGTCAACATTTTTTTTATGGTTACACAAAAATAAAAAATTAATATATTAACTGACTGATGTTCCTGTAACAATGGCTTATATTATTGTAAAATTAAATCAATGCATTTGTATCAGATATAGCCAGCCCAACTCTTATGCTGGGATGCAGATTTATCCTAGAATAACTTACACAATTATAACGTTGTTTGCTCTTTTTATATACTATAGTATACCACAACATACAATTACCACTTAGCATGTTATGAGGACTGCTTAGGACTGTTATTCAATCTGTACAGTGAAGATATTTTTAAGGAAGCAATATCAGAGGAACAACAGGGTATATAAATAAACCGTAAAATCTTAAACAACATAAGATTCGCAGACGAAACCGCTGTTTTTGCAGACAGTCTAGAAACATTGCAACGCTTAGTAAATAGATTACATCAAGTCAGTATTAAATATGGACTGCAAATAAACGTTGAGAAAACCAAGTTCATGATTATTTCTAAGCAACATACATTAGGAAGGGTAGATATTAAGGGGAGAACAAGTAGAAAGAGTGAATAACTAAAAATATCTGCGAACCTGGGTAAATGAAAACAATGACCAAGGTAGAGAAATAAGGACACGCATTGAAATTGCAAGACAAGCATTTATAAAAAAGAAAACAATGTTTGTCAATGAAGACCTTCCTCTGGATCTGAGGATAAGAGCCTTAAGACGCTACATGTTCTCGACTTTGTTGTATGGAATGGAAAGATGGACACTAAAAGTGGATAATATAAAGAAGTTGGAATCATTTGAGATGTGGTGCTATAGAAGGATTTTAAAAATACCATGGACCCAACGAGTTACAAACGCAGAAGTGTTAAGAAGGCTACAAAAGGATTGTGAGGTCATAAAGCACATCAAAACAAGAAACCTGGAATATTTAGGCCACATTACCAGAGGTGCGAAATATGATATATTGAGGCTCATAATGCAAGGTAAAATCAAGGGTAAAAGATCCATAGGAAGACAAAGAATTTCCTGGCTGAGAAACCTAAGAGAACAGTATAGTTGCAGCTCAGTAGATCTTTTTAGAGCAGCTGAGAATAAGGTACGGATAGCTGTGATGATAGCCAACCTCCGATAGGAGAAGGAACTACAAGAAGAAGAATAGGATATGATTGGTCGTACATATACTGCAATATGACAATAATATTAAATAATTTTAAATGTTTCATTTTTGACCAAATTCCACCATGATCCAAATTTATGCCAATATTCTGCACTTGAAATTTTTTATGTAATTAATGTCACATTATTTTAGCTTTATTTAAATTTAAAAGTTTTCTTACTGTCAACCAACTTTAGGGACAGTGGTATACTGAATTGTACATTTTTTCCATTGTAGTCTATTCACTTCATTAAATGTTGAATCCAGTTAATATTTTTAGCGCTCCATGCTATTATTAACAATGCTGGTGTCATGGTATTTGGAGAATTTGAATGGTTGACTGAAAGACTTATACATCAACAAATTGATGTAAATCTGATGGGTACACTGAAATTTACTAATGCTTTTTGTCCACTCATAAGACATCATAGAGGTAAGTACAAACACTTTTTTGACAGACTTCTACTTATAAAAATATATTTTTGTTAACCTCTCCATGTATGTGCCCGTCTCTGATATGAGTGTTCCTTACTGGTAATTTTGCTCAGGGTCGGCTGAGAGACAGGCAATCAATACATTTTAATTTTTAAAATTTTCAAGCACCTACGAATCTGCTATTTAAAAAGAAATGTATAAATACCTAAATAGCAATACCTAAATACCTTTTTTTATTGCCCAGCCAGTGTTGAATCGTTGTAAAATGATATTAATTTATCTAATAACTTGCAGTCAGAACCAAGGATAAGTTGATAGGGATTCAAATGTTTGTTTTTATACAAAGCGTTAGTGTATCTGAAGCAAATTATGTCTTTTCTTTACTCTTAGAGCTATTGTGTGCCTTATTTTCATTACAAGTGTTTGGGAAGTGAATTTTGTACCTAATAATCAGTAGATATGTATGTAATATACATTTTTTATTTTACTAAATTTATTTCATTATAATTTTTATTTGTCCCCTCAGTTGACAGAAGTAATAACCAAGAACAGAACAAAACAGATACATATGGAACTTTGCATCTAAATCATAAAGAAAAAGTTGTAGAAGGGGGAAACAATTTCATTTCAATTGTAATGGAAAGGATAAGAAAGATGTTTGTCTTCTATCTACAGTTCATAATCCACAGATGGAGACAACAAGAAAATGGATAGAGAAAGAAATGCTATTTCTAAACTGAATGTCATCATTGAATATAATGATACAATGAGAGATATTGATCTGCTAGATCAACACCTTCATGACTACCCAACCTCAAGAGATAGAGGGAAAATAATACAAAAAATATTTTTTAAATCATTAGATATTTCAGCATGGAACGCATTTGTGTTGAATTACATATATTATTATTATATGAAAGAAAATATGTGTTGGAAAACCAACTAATTTGTTACTACTCCAATTTAATCTAATGCCGCCGCTGTAGTTTGCATATCAAACTTATCTGTTATTAGGTAAAAAAGACCAGATGATCGTCAGCATATTTGACACCTCTCCCGCCCGCACACCACGTTGGAGGTACCAGTCACTCGCCTTTAGTTATTTAAGTTGTTTAGTCGCCCAAGACATTGTTCTTGCTCTCTCTCTCTCTCTCTCCCCCTGTCTCCCTCTCTCTCACTCGTTCTACACAAGACACAAGAGCAAAGTAGTTTAAACCGCTAATAAAAGTGTTTTGTGTAATTTCACCCCCACAAGAGGCAAGCAAACGAATCAGCTACAACACAAATCCTGTAACACAAATTCCACAGGTCACCATGAGCGTTTTCACATATAAAAAAAACATATTTTAACACTAGAAAGACAGAGGTGGTCATTTTGACCAATTTGCTTTTTCAAAGTTTAATATCTTTTCAATTAGTTGAAGGAGATTATTGTAATTTTTTGACTTCCTCCAAACTAAACTGTTCTATACATTGGTAGTGTTTTATTCTAAATTTATTTAAAAATTCTTGTTTTACGAAATAATATCCCTAGAAGGATGACAAATAGTCATTTTGACCCAAATCGATTTATGTGGGTTATTTCACAAATACTTTTACGTGGGAATTTTGTAAGAGGACAAGTGATAATTTTGATCCGAATCGATTTATGTGGGTTATAAATTTCACTTTTACGTGGGAATTTCGTTCAATTGGCAATATAATTTTCCAAGAATATTATTTCTAGAATTTGTTTTAAAGTTATTGTTGGTTTGGCATTTTTGTGCAGTATTAGTCTAAAAGCCGTCGGTGACAGTCTGTTATCAGATTGATTTTCAAAAATCTGGTCAAGTCGTGGTCGTGGTCTTACTCAGCAAACAAGCTTTGGATTATTTAGCGGAACTAGAACAATTATCTGAAACTGAATCTCTTACCATTTACCTTCCCCTGGAGAATCAGCTGGAGAAGGCCGTAACGTTCTTGATTTCTCATTACGTGTCCTAGATATTCCAACTTTTTAGTTTTGACAGTCATGAGAATTTCACATTCTTTCCCCATTCTACGCAGGACCTCCACATTAGTAACTCTGTCAACCCAGGATATACGTAAGATGCGCTTATAACACCACATTTCGAAAGCTTCGAGCCGATTCGTAGATGCAACAGTCAGTGTCCACGCTTCCATTCCGTAGAGCAGAACTGTGAATATGTAGCAGTTCAATAGACGGCATTTTGTTTTTAATGATATGTCTCGACTGTTGAAAATGGTTCTCATTCTAACGAATGCTGCTTTTGCTTTTATTATTCGCTGTTTAATTTCTGTTGAGTGGTCCCATTGGCTATTTAAATTGGTGCCTAGATATGTATATTGCTCGACTCTTTCGATATTCTGTTGGTTGATTGTAAGTTGAGCGTTTAGTATTGGTTTTTTACTAATTGTCATAAATTTGGTTTTCTTTATGTTAAGAGCTAGTCCGTATCTGTTGCTGACTTCTGTTATGCGATTTGTTAATATCTGTAAGTCATTCAGATTATCGGCAAAAACTATAGTGTCATCTGCATATCTAATGTTATTCAACCATTCACCATTTATTAGTATTCCTTTCGCACAATCGTCTAAAGGCTTCCTTAAATACCCATTCAGAATAAATATTGAACAACAATGGAGACAAAATACAGCCCTGTCGTACTCCACGTTCTATTGCAATTTTATCAGTTAACTGGTCTTCTATTTTGATTTTGGCCGTGTGATTCTAGTAAATGTTTCTGATAATTCTAAGATCTTTGTTGTCAATTCCAATTTCTTGCATTACAGTCATTAATTTGTCATGTTTTACTCTGTCAAATGCCTTCTGGTAATCTATAAAGCATAAGTATATGTCACAATTCACATCCCTGCATCTCTGAAAAAGCACATGTACAGCAAAAAGGGCATCCCGTGTTCCCAGAGCATCACGAAATCCGAATTGTGTTCTTGTTAGTTGTTCCTCACATTTTGTATATATTCTTTTGTGAATGACCTTTAGAAATGTTTTAAGTAAATGGCTCATAAGGCTTATAATTCTATAGTCTTCGCACTTCCTCGCATTGGGTTTTTTTGGAAGATTTATAAAAGTTGACACTAACCATTTTAGGGGTATTATGCCTGTATCATATATATTGTTAAATATATTTGTCAACCATTTTATGCCATCATAGTTCATAAGTTTTAAGAATTCAGAATGCGGAATTTGAAGCAACTAATTTTGGCAGCGATAACAGTGACGATGAATATTTTCAATCGCCTTCAAGAAGCTCCAGTGATGAGAGCACTGATAACTCCGATAATGAAGATCTTCAAAATCTTTTGACATCTATCATTGATGCAGAAACATCTGCGGATGGTACTGTGTGGGAAAAATCAATCTGAACACTTCTCTTCAAGGTAGAGCAGCTAAACGAAATATTCTGAAGGACCCTTCAGGACCCACATCATATGCAAAAACAAAAATTATTGTCGGATCTGCTTTAAGTGCTTTTCGCTTATTCATTGACGATTAGATTTTGAAACATATAAAACGGTGCACAGAAGTTGAAGCTTGTCGACAATTGCAAATTGAAGGGTGGAAAATTTCACCAGAAGAAATTGAAGCATTTTGTTGGGCTTTTGTATGCTCGTGGAATGTTAGGGCAAAACAGTTTTAGTCTGAAGAGCTTGTGGTCAACGAAGTGGGGACCTCCGATTTTTTTAAAGAATGCGTTGAGATAGATTTTTACAAATAATGCGATTTATACGTTTTGACATCCGGTCAACCAGACGCTATATCAGAAGACTTCATTCAGGGCGATAAATTTTGTCTAATTTCAGAGGTTTGGCAGCGATTTATTTCAAATTGTTAATCATGTTTTATATCTAACGAAAACATAAATTGATGGACAACTTTTTCCAACAAAGGCGATGTGCAGATTTACACAATTCATGGCTAACAAACCCGAGAAGTTTGGAATCAAGTACTGGCTGGCTGTAGATGTAGATTCTCGATATCTCCTCAATGGATTTCCGTATTTAGGAAAAGATGACACTCGCTCCTCTTATGAAAGACTTTCTGACCATGTAGTGTTGAAGCTGATGAAACCCTAACTAAAAAAAGGACGAAATATAACAACTGATAATTTTTTTACTTTTATCCATCTTGCTCAAGATCTCGAACGAAATAATACAACAATTGTAGGAACAGTCAATAGAATTCGAAGAGAAATACCAAAATCCTTGAAAAATAAGAATAGTGAGCTGTTTTCAACAAAGGCTTTCAAGCATAAAAACTGCGTTGCAATTGGTTAACAAGGTAAAGCAAATATAAACGTTATTTTATTTTCAACACGTCACTCGTCAGTAACAGTCAAAGAAGCAGGAAAGAAAAAGCCAGAAATTATAAAATTTTATAACCAAACTAAATTTGGTGTCGATGTTGTCGATCAAATGGCTAAGAAGTACACGGTAAAAGCAAGTTCAAGACGGTGGCCGTTGCAAGTTTTTTTATAATGTATTGGATTTGGCTGCAATCAATGCCTGTTCTCTTTACAAAGTTGTCACGGACAAGAAAATTTCACGTCGAAAATTTATCTTGGATCTCGTAGATGATGATTTTTCCTAGACTCAACGTTCAATATAAAAATTTGAAAAAAATCAGGCTATTTTTTATTCGAAAGATACACCTTCATGAATTTTTTCAGATTTTTAAAAGTAAAATTGCGCCCAGAAAAAAATAAAGTTGAAAAAGCTTCTTTTTTAGATTTAAGAGTTTCTATGGCCTCTGGGAAGCTAAAAATTTGTATGAAGTCATGTTTTTATATGCTTTATTTAAAGCACAAGTCGCGCAGCTGATCGGTGCGGGTCACTTTTGACCATATTATCTCGCTATAGCCTCTGACCGACCAATGTAGCCAGTACGTGACATTTGCATCGTGCCAACGATCAAAAGTGAAATTGGTAAACTCACTAAATTTAAATAATCGTGTTTTGAAATTTTTTGTTTCTGCGTAATTTTATTAATTTTTTTCCATGAGAACCTTCTACAGAGCATGAGAAAATTTAAAAAGATTACGGCAAAGTATGAATGAAATCGGTAAAATCGTTCTCAAGTTATGGCGTTACAAAGGAAATAAGGTGTAAAATGTTAAAAATATATTATATTTTACAAATTATTTTTTAATTGTCTTAAATAAGTATTAACTTATAAATATTTTTTTCAGGAAGAATAGTAACCATTACTAGTCATTGTTCCCAATCAGTACTTCCGGGCCTGTCAGTATATGGAGCAACTAAAACAGCTTTATCAGGATTTTGTGATGGTCTTAGAGTAGAGATGAACAAATATGGAGTTAATGTAATTCAATTTATACCTGGCTCGTTTACTTTACAAAGTAATATAATGGCTAAACAGCTCCAGAATGTTCAAGAAATGCATGATAATTTTTCTCCAGAGCAACATGCGTTTTACAGTGACTACTTCAAACGATACAATATTTACTTATCATTCATTACTCCTCCTCCGATGCCTTTTAAAATTGAAGATGAAGGGTATGAATTTTTTATTTAAGTAATAACCAAACATATTCTATTTAAGAATTACTAAAAAAGTTTTATTATTTTTATACACCAATGCACTCATTACTTGCAGCTAAGCTTTTTGTAGATATTTCTCGTTAATATACCCTTGTTTCGCCATGTTTATAAATTTGAGAAAGTTGTAGATTATTTTCTGTAATTATGGTCTCCAGTTAATATTAAAATTCCACCATTGCCTCTCTGTTGGCACTAAGCTTTTCGCTTTGTATAGTAAGCTTACCAATACCGTGACATTTTTGTGAATTAATGTAGCCAACCATTGGATGTATTGAAAGGTTCTTTCTTTGCAGAGATTCATTTTTATTAATATCATCAGCGGTCGCCATGTTACCGGCAGTCGTTTAGCGTCATCGCGTGTTTTTAAGCTGTTAGGTTGTTTTTCAATTTCGATGGCTTCACGAATGATTCTCGATTTTAAGCAGCGGATGGGAGCGGTGGTTGTTGCTTTTTCGAAATGTATTTTGTGGCCTGTCTGAACATGATGTTGGGCTAGACCTAAAGTAGTATACCCAGAGAAAAATCATCCCGAATTCCAAAGATATACGGCCTTCCAAAAATCCATAAACCCAATCCCCTAAGACTAAGACCCATCGTCAGTGCATACAACTGCCCCACTCAGAAATTGGCGAAACATCTCTCTTTATCCTTACAACTATTAGCCGAAAACGCCTCGTCCTTTGTCAAAAACTCTTTTCATTTCATTGATTGTTCCAGCGCATACCGTTCCCGTGCATACTGAGAGTATAAAAGCAGCCACAGAGTAAGACCGGTTGTCACTCGACACTAAGGAGTAGGCAGATTGAGACCTCAGTGCCGTTTGACGGTTCTTGTATTTATACAGTACGTCATGAACTCGAACGTAATCGTGTCCCTCTTGATAATGGCTCCAAAATAGGTGCCGAAACGTCGAGTATTAAATTCTTAACATGGTTCTTACCGAGAACTTAGTAATTTTCTTTATATATATATATATATATATATATATATATATATATATATATATATACAGTAGACTCCCTCTATAACGAGAACTGAAATGACAGACTAATTACCTCGTTATAAGCCGATCTCGTTATATGAGACAATAATAATACTGTGCATACATATGAATCTGTAGTTTTCTAAACCATTAACTTCCTATAGTGAAGCCATTCGGAGCAATATAAGATGCTAATAAATATTGTTTGAATGGCGTTTTTGAAAAAAAGTTATTTACTTTTATTGTCAATGAAATATATTAAAGCATAAAAGAGTTGTTTACTTTTATTATCAATGATATACGTTAAAACAAAAAATCTGTACTTATATTTTTTTCCAACTACATAATGTATAAAGCGTATTTTCAAGGATATCATAAACTATTGCTTCTGCAATTTTAAGAACTCTGTCATTTTTAACTGCTTTAAATGGTCCAGTATCATTCTATCATATTTTCTAAAGATGTGAAACAATTGTATTTATTCATTGTAAAGAAGTTTATTGCGAGCTGCAGTTAAGTTTATTGAGGGGCTGTTTGAAAAGGTATTTATTTATAGCCACGACCGACCAAAAACGTAAAAAACACGTTTTTGGATCTTATTTGCTCTCGTTATAACCAAATTTGCCTCGCTATAGACGGTTATAGTTTAATAGAAATTTCACGGGACATCTAATGTATCTCGTTATAAGCGAAACCTCGTAATAACCGTGTTCGTTATAGAGGGAGTATACTGTATATATATATTGTTATTCATATGCATCGTTTATTATTTTCTTATTTATTATTAAGGCATAGACCAGAACTATTTGTATAGCTGTTCTCCCGTTTCTATTTTTGCTTAATTTTTTGCCAGTTTCATTATTACATCCAATCAATTTATTTCCCCATGGGTATTGTGCAGATAAATTCCCTATTTAGACACCATTAATCCGATCGTACTTCTCTGTTTATATGGTATTTTTATAAATAAAAAAAATTGTAATCAAGTAGTAAAAGGTCCATTTGACTAAAACATTAATCACTTTTTCTCAAGTTTCATATTTATATTTCTTTATTCTATTTTTAATGTTAACAATTTTTTTTACTTTAAATTTTTTATGATCTACAGCTATAAATAACACTATTTTAATATATTAATGTATACATAAGTTCTCCCGTGTTAGATTACATATGATTAATATTAAACAGTTTGCTGTTTTAAATTCGAATACTGTTGAATAAGGCATTAACATCCAATATTGAAAGACGTCCTGATTAATATATATACAAGAAAATAGTCATATATGATGTAAATTTAGTTAAAAAAAAAATAAAATTAAACATCTAAACTTCTACTTCTACTTTTAATGTAATTAAAAAGCCATAACTGAAACTAAAAACGGAAAACTCGAAAGTCGAAATCTTGGACGTTATGAAACAAAGGACACTGTTTAAAAAAATCAACAAAGGTATTCGAATTGTAGAAGGAATATTAAAAACAAGATAAGCAAAACAAGAGTTTGTTGTTGTCTATTCAACGTAGTTAAATCGAAATCTAGCAGCCGAATATCTACATAAATATGAAAGAAGCTGCCGAATTATACAAAAGTAAATCTACTGAATTATTAATGAATCAGCAACGGAAAATCATCATTGCTACAGAAACAAAATTAAACAGTATGTGTAACTATATGAAAGAAAGTTTTATTTAAAATTTTTTGTAATATGTAACCTATGTCTTCCTATTAGGGAACCGTCTCTTGCCGTCTTTACTACTCTATTTGTTGTCTTATATTATCTGTCCATTCTACTCTTCTATTTCTTACGCAGTCCTTGGTGTTCTCCACCTTGCATCTAAGCCCTATATGTGTATTTCTATATCTGTTCCATAGTGATTTACCATCAATTTTTCCAAGTGTGTTTATCTCTGCTATTTCTAACATCCTTTTTATACTCTCTGTGTCAGTTCGTGTTTCTGCCGCGTATGTCATTATTGGTCTGATGACTGTTTTGTAAAATCTTTTCGTAGCTAGATAATGTAATGCCTAGATATTTACACTCCATCACTTATTCTATTATCTGACCTTCCAGCTCCAATTTACATCTTAGTAAATTTGCTGTTATAACCATGCATTTTGTCTTTTTTGGGTAAATTAACGTGTTAAATTTTCTGGCGGTTATATTAAATTAGTTCAGCAATCATATTCACTTTGAGAGAGTAGTATTGCGTAGTAGTAGAGTAAGTGATTCTGTTGGTGCGTTAATTATGTTATTTTTACGTTTTCCCAGATTTCCTTGATGTTATCGTTTTCATAACTTCATTCCCAGCAATCTTCTCTGATATTCTTTTTCTGTATTAGTATTCCGTGGATTCTGTATTTATTCCTGCGGCTCTGATTTTTGTTGGTGTTGGAGCCGCTCTCTTGGGTGTGAAGTATTTCATGATGATTCTTATTTTACATATTACTAGGCTATGGTCGCTACCTACACCAACTGAGTTAGACATCCTACGTCGATTATTTTTGATAAAATATACTCTGAACTGATAAATTGCTTGTAAAGAACAATCACTCAATGTTGTAGTAAACGTGTTTAGTTTAATTTAATCTAATGCAGTGACGAAATACCCAAAGATTTATTAATTTCTAGTTTTATGACCCTACCGAAAATGATTAATATTGTAGAGCACAGTTAGTCGTGTGTTAAAAATATTTTTGAAAATCATTTATGTTCGTATTTACAGCAGATGCGAAGAGAACTAGGGCAACACACATAAGCAAAGTGAGACATAAGAATCTCACAGGAATCAGAAAGCAAAAGTAACAGTAGACAGAGAGAAGTCAGAAGAGATACCACTCGTTACGTTATCGATACCACTAGCGCGGAGTCAGGCTTCCTTGTTTAACAAGAAATCTTTTAGTAAGCATTAGTTAAAAAAATGTGAAGACACACAAAAGATAAGGTTCCGAGTGAAACAAGCTCAAGCCACTCTCATAAAAATGTAGACTGTATTATATATCCGCGATAGCAATCTATTCGTATGGACTTTTATTCTCAGATGTTATGTATTTAGTAAACTAATGTATGAAGTAGCAGCATGGACACTTACAGATATCTTTGTAGGAAACTGTAGCCTTCAATGTATGAACCTACCAACGTATCCTGTGAATTTCATGTATCGATAGGGTCTGAAACATAGAAGTACTAAAACAACTAATAGTCCAGGAAATGAAACATTTCACCTCGCAATTTTTTCGTCCTGCGTGGATTGACTTGAAATTTTAACAGAAGGTAGGTAATAGCCTAAGGATCAAAATCTATATCGAACCAAAGTGCGCCAAAGCCTTGGGGGTGGTTGCCACCCCATCTCGGGGGTGAAAATTTTTTTTTCATGTTTTAACCACAGGTTTCGATTAAAAAAGTGATTCTAAACAAAAAATGTTCTATACATTTTTTTTGTAAAACTGATGTTTTTCAAGTTATTCGCGATTGAAAGTAACAACATTTAGACGAAAAAATCGACGTTTTTAATCGATTTTTCGCGAATAACTCGAAAATGGTGCATTTTATCAAAATAATTGCAGAGAACAAATTTGTAGCTTTTAAAAAAACAAATACAATTCATTTTTAAAATGTTTTTGCCATATAATAGGAACCGAAATACGGCCTATCAATGTTCAGCGGTTTTCTTCAAATGCCAAATTTGAAAGATTCAAAGTCAAATATCGGGAAAATGATGCATTTTTGGAAGAAAACTCATACAACCTTTTTTAAAGAGCATAAATAGACCTATCATAAAAAAAAGACTCTAGCTCAAAAATTGAGTGAGTTATGATGAAAATAAGGTCAATACCTCATTTTTTACGAAAAAATCGATGAAAACAACCCCCATAATTAAAATCGATCTTCACCCTTCTGCAATTCTCTTTGTACATGTATTGTTAATACGTCCAAGAAGTTTGGCCCATTTAAAATGCTTAGTTTTAGAAAAAGTACAGCTTAAAGCGAGAAACGATTTACAATTTCTTTTTTTTTACCCTTCTTTTTTTAAATATCCCCGAAAATACTGAATATATAAAAAAAATAAAAATGTACTAAATTGTAGCTTTTTTAATGACTAAAATTTTCCTTTATTTAGATTTGTTGTACAATGAATATTTGGCGAGATATAGCCGTTTAAAGCATCGATTTACGATCAAGCACCATCTTCTTCGAGCCCTTTAAACTCACCCCATTTAAAAACCAAGGGTTCCAAAAAGATTTAATTCACAGATCCTTGTAGCTCTTAAAAACCTCTACAAAATCGTTTTTGAAGAAACACTCTATCGTTAAAAATGAAGGAAATACGTTAAAAAAACCAATTAATTTTTTTTTCCGGAAAATTCCATTAGTATAGTACAGTACATTTCGGAGCATAATAATCTACAAAACCGGTATATTAGGTTGTGGGGCGTTATACATTCGAAATTTTAAGCGTTCTTATTTTGAAATCCCATACAACAGAATAAAATATCTGCTCATATGTCTACGTGTGTGAGTGTATATTTCGTTGGTTCCTCGTCAGTGTTTTCTCAAGTTTAAAAGAAGTAGCACGTGCGCGTTGATTTTTAAGGGTTGAAAATTTATGAAATTGTATTTTAAAGTATAAAAAAATCACTATTTAACTAATCCAAACCAAATTTCACTCATCTTAAGATTTGTAATGTTATTTTACAATTTTTGAAAATTAGGGGTAGTTTTCACCCCTAAGAACAATCAGGGTTCATCGGCATGGCATAAACTATAAAGCAGAGGGTGAGTTGAGCTTAAATACAAATTTTTATCCAAAGCGATCCAAGGCGAAATCATTTTTTTAGAATTAGTAATTTTTTTACATTAATCTCTAACAAGGGTTGCTTTTTAAGGGTTAAAATATGATGGAACTCTATTCAAAAGTATAAAATAATCATTATTTAACTAATTCAAACCAAATCTTACCCATATTCAGGTTTAATATGTTATTTTATCATTTTTGGCAATTAGGGGTAGTTTTCACCCCTAAAACCCTTCAGCGCACTTCGGTTCGATATAGATTTTGATCTTTGGGCTATCACCTACCTTCTGTTAAAATTTCAACTCAATCCATGCAGGACGAAAAAATTGCGAGGTTTTAACTTTTTTCGAGCTTCATTTCCTGAACTATAAATAAACAAACCGAAATCATACATACCATCAAAGAAAAAAGAAAATTAGAATATTTGAGATATATACTGCGTAGGTCAAATTGATGGTAAAAGGGATCTAGATCTTGCAGAACTTTGTGGTTGTAAGTAAGGAGACGAGCTGGCACCGACACTATTCAACCTGACTCTCGAATATGTGATAAGGCAGCTATCTCGAATATATGATAGAAATAGGTAATATCCCAGCAAATAAATCAATACAGATTGCCGCCTATGCCGATGACATTAATATTATGTCTCGCAGAACAGAAGAGGCGGCAGAAATATATTCACAAATAAAAACAGGGACAGAAGAGACCGGACTAGAAATAAATATTCAAAAGACAAAAAGCTAACACAGGCAAGAGCTAGGATAAACAGACGCACAGTTGAAGTAGAGGACGATATTGAAACTATAGAAAGTTACACATATCTGGGAGTAGCATTAAACACGGATGGAACAGAAAAAAAGAATTATATATAAATCTTTTTCTGATTTCCTAAGGCTAAGGTCCAGCTCTCGTATCATCATTTTGGTGATCTGTCTATTTGATTTCTGAGTCTCACTTCATCTTGTGTCTGATATCCTGTTGACATAGTATTTTCAAACTCACTTGCTTGATCAGAGAAACCATCTTCGCATATCATGCATATAATATTGACATTATACTTACAATTCATTATCCATCATTTACCATGATACTTCAAGGCCATTACCAACGCCTGCATGAACGTTATAAAAGATCTGCGAAAACTCTGTCCAGAATATTTTTCAGGATTTGATATTTTTAACAATGCAACAGTATCTTTCCCTATTTTGGAAAATTCAAAATCAACAATTTGAATACGAATTTGTTGCCAATAATACCAATTTAGCTTTCTGGTAATTTGAAAATATCGTCGGTTCTCTCACCTTCGGAATATTTTGACACAGTGATTGTGAACTTAACTGACTAACTAAACTCCAACAACTGATACTGATTCTTAACCTCAAAAATGTCAATGAGGTATCGAACCTTAACCTTATGCAATTGCTAGAATTTATTTATTTGCTCTTTTGCCTTTTAGATTATATAAGGAATATGAAAAAACTTTACTGGACGAAAAGCCTGATGCCGTATACAAAAATGAGGACTACAGATACAAGATGTTTCACACTCTGTTTCATATTAGCCCTTGGTTTATAAGAGATTGGCTCGTCACAAAGTTTATGGCTATGCCCACTTATGTGTCTAGTGATAGTAATATTATTACGGATAGTTATGATGATGATCTGATATTGTGATTTAAATAAAGTTTTTAACTGTAGTGTATTAAGTTTGTTATTGTTGTATTATTTTTTGTTTATACTTATTTTAACAGAAGTTTTCGGAAAGTTAGAAGACTAGAAGAATATCAAAAATAACCGCCATTAGGAAAAACTTAAAATATTGTTACAGAACACAAAACTAGAGATGACATACTCGGTATATATATAGTGGTTCGATTAGATCACAAAGCTCTTAGGTGCATTTAAAATTCAAGAAGCTGACAGGTTGTTTAAAATGAATCAATTTACTCTTTTTATTCTTCGTCTTGTTCTTGCCCCAGGCGAGATACTAGTTTATTATAGCTGGCACTTGGTTTGAAATGAAATCTTTGTACCTAACCATTTCCTTTTTTAAATTAACTATAACAAGAACTCCCATTCTCCCAGGGCCGAAACAAAAAAATTTCTCGGGGGGTGGGGGCAAAGATCAGTTTCCCGATTCTCTCCCACGCCCTCGTCAGAACACTAAGGTATAAGCTACACCTACCTGAGGAAAGGAACTTCCTCCGTGGCTATAATGCAGGTACTTCTGATAGTAAAAGAATAAATATTTTAGCAAAAGCTGCTATTGCTTTGTTGAAGTAAATGGCCAAATATATGGCCTAGAAGGACAAAATTCGATAAACTTCTCGTGCTCGAATCGGTATCAATAGAGTGTTATGACTCATTTTAGCATCCCTGTTTATATAGATACATATACATTAGAAGAAATTGTGCCCAATGGTATCACTAGATGTAAGTCAAGGTTTTGATAAGATTTGGCATAAATGAGTTTATAAAATTAGACAAATAATACCACTATTCTTTCGAATACTTACATCATACTTGGAAAACTAACAGTTCAGAACAAAAGTGAATGGAGAAATATCCAAAATATATACCATTAAGGTGGGAATTCCGCAAGACAGCGTCCTGGGACCTCTCTTATATTTATTATATACGTCTGATCTTCAAATAACGTAACAATTGGTACATTTGCAGGTAATACAGTAGCACTTACAAGTCATAAGCACATTAAAATAGCTACACAATTCCAAGACTACTTGTATGAGCTTGAAAACTGGCTGGAAAAATGGAAAATAAAAATAAATGAAATCAAGTTAACCCTTTCGATACCATTGCCCTAAAAGTACGATTTTCATTTGCAGCTCTGATGAGCGAGCTCCGTACTATTACGCAAATTAATCTTCATCGTTCAGGTTCTGTATAGTATTTACATCTTTCAAGAGCTATAATCGTAATAGTACGTTCTACATTGTCCATCTTGCTTACTAGTATCGTTTATGTACGTTACGATCCACAAATACACCATACTGATGCCGTACATACACGGCAGCACATCACCCACCCTAGCGCCGTACTTTCTGAATACCGTTTTTTTTTTTAAGTTCTACGAAAAAAAATTCCACTACTTCGATAAAACGAATATAAACAGACTGCCGACAAACGAAAAACGATTCAACCACTTTTAAGTTTTCCACTGTAAAGTTTTCCCGGTGCCGTATATGAGCAACCCGCAACTGATACTTGACCCGTAGCGAAAGGGTTAACTTACTTTAGCAAGTTAAATAACTTTCACTTTACGACAAGAAACAACACCACCCATAATATCAACAATGAGGAAATATCCTGGACTAAAACAACCAAATACTTTGGGCTACATCTGGACCAAACCCTGTGTTGAAAGGAACACATCAGCAAAATACGAAAACAAAACAACTAAGACAAAAAGAAAAAATTAGTTAATTAAAAAAACTCATAAGCTGTCAATAAATAATAAAATTTTAATTTATAAAACAGTTATTAAACCAATACGGACATATGGCATAGAGGTGTGGGGCTGAAGTAGTAAATCCTATATTGCTATAATGGAAAGATGTCAATAAAAAATCTTAATAGCAATTGTTGGTGCACCCTGGTATGTAATCAACCAAAGACTCTATGAGTATCTCAACAGTAAAAGAAGTAATCCAGCCAAAGAAATCACAATACATTCAAAAAGTGAACACACACTCCTATCCATTAATTTCCGCAATACCTCAACATCAAGTTATCAGAATACTAAAGCGACGTTGACCAACAGACCAGTAACATGGACACATGAGCCTCTCACTAGAGGGGACCATATTACGCCAGAATCGAGGAACAGGACCTAAACTCATCACAATAACTTATAAAATACCTTGTTTTTATTCTGATTGTTAATTTATTAGTTATAATAAAAAAAATACTTTTAATACTTGGAGAATGTGACATAGTTATTATGCTGAAAGATATTCAGATCAACCACGAACGAAGCCTTTATAGATAATAATGACCATACAATTAATGTTCCTGGTTACTATGCTACTTATCCCGAAGAGCCATTAGGTTGTTCAGTGAAATAAAAAAAAAACAAAGATTTAATCCTTATTCTTACACCATAGTTCAAAGTTTAAAGGAAACAGACTATTATAAAATAATATACCTAATTTGTAACGATAAAATGTCAAGAAGATAAGGTTTAACCGGAAGTGGCATGTCTGTCAAAATAAGTTCGTCATAACTTGTAATTCCCATAAACTCATTTTCAAAAATATCGTGTAAGTAGTTTCCGATATATAGATAGTGTAAGCTTGCCGTGAAACACCCTGTATAGTGTCAGCGTAATAATGCTCAAAAAATTGTGCAACAAAATTAACAATTAAACAATTTTTTTGGGCCAAAAAAACATTTTAGAATAATTTTTTGTACTTAAAATGTGCTATAACATCAATAAAAGCAACTTATGCATACTAAAATATTTATTTCATCATTAAACAATGTAAGTATTAGGCAAAAGTAAAAAATGACACTTTCTCCAAATAAAAAAAAAAGGTTCCTAAAATTGGATATCCTATCCAAAATTAGAAACCTATTTTTAAATACAAAAATCACTCACGTAAGTGTTCTTTTTATCACTACCAGCACACTCTTCATCTGTGGCGCACCCAGGGGGGTTTTGGGGGTTAAACTCCCTCCCAGAACATATAAAGTAAAAAATATATAAAGGATAGTAGGAAAATGTAACTTGTCTTTCACACACAATACAAAAAATTCAAAACGCTAATTGAATAATAAAATTGCCACTTTAAATTTGTAGAACACTATATTATATTTAGATATAGATACCTAATATTAGGCTTATGAAAAAGTAGACAGAACGAGTATGTTGCGAGTAGCATGCACCTACAGGACTGTATCAGGCCTTGTGGATATCACGGGCTGTGTTCCTCTACATTTGTAAGCAGTAGAAAAGAGACATCTCTATGAGAGAAGAGAGCATTTGACAACAGCTATATAAAAAAAGAAGAAACAGAAAGATCAATGGAAAGATGGCAAGAAGAGTAGAACAAGGTAGATGTTGCCCAGTGGGCCAAGATGCTGATCCCGAGTCTAAGGGACTGGGTACATTGTCTGTTTTAGGGCGTATCTTCATAAGTTCAGAAAGACAGATACAGATAAATGCCTATAATGCGAATATTGGAGTGTAATAGATGTACAGTGGAGAGAAACAGAATGTATAAAGAAATAGGTATGAACCCTGTGACTGTAAGAGAGATGATCGTGAAGATGACGGGAAGTACGGAGGGATGGACGAGTGTTCACAATTACATCCGAGCAATCATTAAAAAGAAAGAAGAAAAAGAGAAGCCGCATTTGAAAGTTAAAATAAGTTTATTGACGTTTGAATTTTTGATCTTTGATCTTGCACTGATAACTTGTTTATACTCCAACAATTAATAGAAAAAAGAATAGCGGTTGGTACCGAAGTACATCTAGCCTTTATCGACCTAGAAAAGGCGTATGATACAGTTTCAAGACTTAAATTGTGGCAAACTTTACAACAACTCGACATTGGTCTATACCTTTTAGTAATAATCACAGAAGTATACAGGGATAACACTACTTACCTAAAAATCGGAAATAGACTATCAGAGCCAATATCAGTAACTAAAAGACTAAAACAAATTTGCAGTATGTCACCCTTACTGTTTCATTTATATATTGAGGCAGCCCTCCAAACTTGGAAAAACCACTGCCAGGGAATGGGAATCCCCATAGGAAATGACGTACTGTTCTCCCTGAACTTTGCGGATGACCAAGTCGTCCTAGCTCAAGATTCTTATGATCTAGAATTTATGATAAAGCGTCATAAAAAATGGGGGTTACAAGTCAGCATGAAGAAAACAGAATATTTAGTTATCAATTCAGATGCAAGGTTTGTTGATAGACGAGGACGTAGAAATCAAACATTTGAAAAAATTTAAATATTTAGGTGCACTCATTGTCAAGAACGGCTTGGGAGAAACCGAAATTAAATACCGAATTAATCAAGAACCATGATTAATGCAGACCTGAAGAGAAGATTGTTGGGAGTTGAAATAAATTATTTGAGAAGAAGTGCTAGAACATCAAGGCAGGAAAGGAGGACCAACGAATCTATAAGAAATAACATGAATGCTACAGAAACGTTCATTGACAGAATAGAAAGAAGAAGTTCAAAATGGTTTTGACACCTATTGAGAATGCCTGACGAACGTTGGCCCCAAAAACTTCACAAATGGAAGCCCCCTGGAAGAAGAAAAAGAGGTAGACCTCGACACTCATGGAATGAAGGAATTAGAAGAGCGATGGAATCGGGAGGTTTGGAGGAGGAGCATTCCTTGGACCGGCAGGATTGGCGGAGGAGAATGGGAATACGGCGATAGGCGTCTCCAAAATGTATTGTATTTACAAGTTGGATTAATGTCAAATTTCAATATAAACTTATTTTAACCTTCAATTGTGGCTTATTCCCATTAAAATAGTAATTACTTTAAAATGCCACGAGAAAATAGCTTCAGAACAATAGATAAGATCTATATAAGAGAAGGTAGTGTTCCAAAAATGCCGTCAGCCTTACAGAGGCCACTCCACTTTCGGAGTACGGTACGTGCGACAGTCAACTACGCACAAGTAAGAGAGGGTGGTTTTAGGTGGAAGGCAGGATAATAGATACCTGAATCTTTGGCACTGCTATCTTTAGTACTTTAAATTAAACTAAAACCCAAATTTTAAGTACTCAAAATAGAGGTAGCATAAAAAAATTTCAACCCCCCCCCCGAGACAAATTCTGGGTGCGCCACTGCTCTTCATGTGACTATCTGAAGCAACTTGAACACTGTACCTACTTTTCTCCATGTTGGTCTTTTGAATAATGTTCAGTGAAGAAAATACACTTTGCGTCACTTTCTTGATCGGTATCCATATCTGAATCATCATCATAAGGAACGTTTGAGGAATCTGAAGATTCACTTTCTTCTTTTACTTTCGTCATATTTTTATTTTTGACCATCGTCTTCTTTTTAGTTTTCTATAAAACCTTAAATTTTGGCAACTGTTCTTTATTTTTAAGTGATTCTTTTCTTTGTTTTTCTTTAATGCTAGCTTCGAAATCATTTTTGTAGGGCGTACTTGTAATTAAAGGTGCAGAACCGGTTTTACGTCCCCTATTTGAAGTAGGTATTGATGAACTGCAGGATGGTAAAGGTGAAAAGTCTTGAACTTTTACAATGTTCGATAACTGATTAATTTCTACACTGCTACCCATTTGATGTCTCGGGGGTTTTTTTCAATAGACAGTTGAATTGAGCTACTGGTGTGATTTGGTTTCAATGGCAACGTCTTATCAGAAGTATGTTGTCGAGGCGGAGTTCTTTCTCTTTTTTTTTTCTAAAATAAAATCTGCTTCTGAAAAGATATTCCGATTAAATGGAAAAATTCCTGCTTTACGAAACCCATTGGCCGATATCTCAGCAGTAGCATATTTCTGATAAGCAGGGCAGAATAATGAACAATTATCTGAAAGGATTCTACATTTCGAGAAGGATTATTCTTTAACCAATTTTGGATTTCTTTTGAATAGTATGTCTTTAATGGAGACATAAACACAAATCTAACGGTTGGATTTTATGTGACATATGGGGAGGGATGCACACAATAGAAATATAATTTTTTTCTCGCTAAGTCTATAACGTCCAGATTCCGTGTATGACTATAATGGGCGCCAAGAATGAGCAACACGTCTTTTGAAGGTTTTACATGATTATTAAAATATTGCACCCATCGCGTAAAGATGTGGCTCTGTATTCATCCTGAAGGGTGAAAATCAGTAATTGACCCAGCTGGAGCTCCGTCTAATAGCTCGGTCTTCATATTTTTGCGTGGGAATACAAATAACGGAGGAACGAATCCTCCGGCAGCATTCATGTACGTAACTACAGTTACTAGTGCCCCTCTTTCTGCAGAAGTTACGGCTCCTACTTGTTTTTTTCCTTTTAGGGTGATGACCCTAGCAATCTTGGATTGTACGATAGTGATACCTGTTTCATCAACATTATACACTCTCAGGGGGTTGAAATTTATCTTATTCATAGCTGGTTCCAGAATATCAAAAAAACGGTTGATATTTTCTGGGGTAAAACCTTTTATTCTGTTTTTTGAAATCTTCTGCGGTTTTTTTATAGATAGATTGGGATGCCGTCTAAGGAAATTTCGGAGCCACTTTTTACCGGCATTACCATCTATTTCTGAAAAGGGATGGGAAAGGTTATTTCTGATAGCAAGCTGGTATGCTAATTTCCGAACGTCTGCAAGTTCTAGACCATAATATTTTCTGTCCATTTCCAAACAATATTGTACCAAGTCTTCTTCCATTTCTGCTGATAAAACTGGTTTTCGACCCACATTGTTTTTTTGAGTCTTTGCCACGTTTGACATATAGCTCGATGGTTGATTTGGGAACGTTGAAACACTTTGAAGCCTTTAAGTATCCCATTTGTTTACTTTTAACAACATCAATAGCAATTTTCATATCTTCTGGATTCCATTTTTTATGTGATAGTCGTTTTGTAGGCATTTTACTGAAAAAAAGTGTAGATAAACATGTTTTGAATTACATATAATACGGGCTTTACACCAACAATAAATTCACGAAGAAATTCATGAATTTATTCATCAATTTATGTGTCAATAATTCGTGAATTTCTTGGATGTAAAAGTTTCCTTGACTTCAAATAAATTTTTACATCAAGTGTCATTATTTCAATAGTACCAATGGTTTTATTATTGGTTGTTATTTATTGTTGTTTGTTTGAATAAAGATATTTTGGATTTGGAAATATAATCAGAAAACAATATCGTTTTAAAAAGAAAATAGTGATTAAGATTGTACAAAAAATTATGCTGAATTTGGTAAAGAGTAATAGCTTGAACAAGAGGTAAAAATTAGTGGAAATTATATGTAATTAGTGAAAACTGTTGATTTTGGACACAGAAGATAATTTCAAATAACTTTAATAAGGACAACATAGCTAAAGAAACAGAAAAAGCGGTAATTTTATTTTTTTTGTATGACAGAACAAGAAAATCTAGCATTCATTACATACTAAAAATTAACTGCTGTTAGCAGAAATGTTAATCAATTCATTGTGACTTTTAGAATGATGAAAGCCTTTATTTAAATACAATACCTGCCTGCACCAAGTCGAAGTAAAGAAGAAAGAAAGGTACAATACTTTTTATAATCTTTTAACCACTATTCATAATATATTCTCAAGAGATACCTAATAAAAATAAATGGGTATGTTTATTGTTAGAATATTGAGATGTGTACAATTCTAATCAAAAAGATAAGTTGTAAAGAAATGAATACTTAAAAACAAATAAAAAATCGAAATAACCAGTAATACTTTACCACTAGTTTGTGAGCTGATTCTTTACAATTTTAATAATTTGTCTAACATATTACAATTTGCTTTATTGAATAGTAGGGTAGGATAGGACAAAACTAAATATATAAAAATACAATCATTTTTAAATATAATATAATTTAAATGTTAAATGAAGAATCATAATAACAGGATTAAAAGCTAGTTTTAATATTTGTTATACACAAACAACTATTTTTTTCTAAATAAAAAATCGTATTTACAGATTTTATTCGTAGGATATGTAATCCTGTATTTTTAAAAAAGATAGTCAACTTTGGAAGGAAACTATGAATAATAAAGTATAAGAGTAAGAAGAATTAATAGGAAAGAAAAAAAATAGTAGCAGGCCAAAGTCTTCATGTAGAAAAAGCGGAGAAGAGAACACAACAGAAACATGTCAGAGAAATGGAACTGTCAGAAGACATGAATTGAAAAGAAATAGATTTATTAGGTTTAAAAATTAGATTATGCAAAGAAAAATTTAATAAAAAATTTTAAAAAAAATTATATGTATATTAATGATCCTTCTGAGGTTTTCCCATAACAAAAATATTTTATAGGGCTCTCAAACATCTTCAACTTAAGTTCAGTAATGTCTTTATTATCAATTCATCTTCAAAATTGTCTCCACTTTGATTTTTCAATTGAATCATTTCAACTCTACAGCCACTTCCATTGACTAAAATGGAAAACTTTCTTCCATACACATTTTGTTACATATCTGGAATTCATTATACAAAATTTCAGGATGTCTTAGTGAATTGTTTCAGTGGACTTCTGAATGTGAATTTAAAATCTTATCAATAATATAGAATAATCCATATCTGGTTCTAAAAAATAGATCAATGGACTCGATGCAAAGTTAATTTAACAATCCTATCAATAATACAGAATTATCCATACCGGTTCCATCCAATACTGGTTCAAAAAGAAAATATATCCAGCGAGTATCAGAATTTAAAATCAATCTTTGATGTATTTAGAGCATTTATTGTAAATTTTTAGAATTCCATGATACATCCTTGATATTATTTGGATAATTAACGATTTATAACTCTTTTTTGCAAGTTACTGTTTTTGAGAATCATGAGCCGAATATGAAAACCTAGCTACTATCTCCATACTTTTCATTTTGCAATCTTATAATACTTGGCATTTCAAAGAAAACCATCCTTTCCTGTTTCAGAAATCAATAGCACCCATATCTCTTGGAAAACGTTGTTTAATCAATTTTTAAACTTTCAAGATGATAAAAACATTTACCTAATGACTAGACCAAGTAAAAGATAGGAGTGAAGAAAAAGATAGAATTATATAATCTTTTATTAACAAATATTTAGGTACTACAATAATATATTCTCAAAGCATTAAATAAATAATATTTGAAAAAAAGATGTAAGAAAGGGAAAAGTAAACAATTTTTTAATAAAACTAGAGTTTTCTGTCTCGAAATTGTATGTTTTTCCTAAAAAAAAAATACATAAAATTATAATATTATTATTTTCTGTCTTTTATTATAGAATATTAAACTTACCTCTTTTCCATAACTATTACTTGACACGACTTAAAAATGCAAAGTTCAATATTCAATTTGGTTCAATAATCAAAAGCAAAATAATTATTATCCCTACTTCGCGCCAAATCTACACAGGTTGGTGACACTGAATTCACGTCCAATAAATGTGAAAAATAGAACATGTTCTATTTCGTCAATTTCTTCACGAATTTATTCATGAAGTTATTCACGGCAAAATTGGATGTCAAATTGTGCTTTACACACGCCAAATTTGACCTTGAAGCGACTTCATGAATTTCTTCATGAATTTATTGTTGGTGTAAAGCCCGTATAAGTGATGTGATATTGCTTTGGCTGTAGACTTCGAATATTGTAGGCAACTTTAAGCTGTCAGTGTTTGACAGTCACTGTGACTGCCATATTATTTTCTATTGTTTTTGTTAACATTTTGTTAACTTAACTTCAGAGGAATCGCAACAAGTAGAACTACTGCTTATAATCCTCAAGGAGATGGTCAAGTGGAGAAGTTAAATTCTACTATCTGTTCACGCTATCAACGAAAATATGCCATTTGTTGTTGAAACTGATGCTTCAGAACACTCAATTGCTGCTACCTTGAGTCAGGATTCCAGACCCGTTGCTTTCTTTTCAAGATCACTTAACTCTAGTGAGCTGAACCATTCTGCTGTAGAGAAAGAAGTATACGCTATTGTTGAATCTCTAAAGAAGTGGCGCCATTTTCTTATAGGAAAGCCTTTCACAATCATTACTGATCAAAAGTCTGTAACATTTATGTTCAACACCAAGCATTCCAGCAAGATTAAAAATGAAAAAATACAAAGATGGCGACTTGAATTGGCACCTTATAAATATGACATTGTGTATCGACCAGGAAAAGACAACCAAGCAGCGGATGCTTTATCGCGCATCTGCTCTTGTGCTACTACCACGGCGGCAGGTGCATCAAAACTCAAGTCACTTCACACTGCACTTTGTCATCCAGGGGTAACACGTATGTTTCATTGGATAAAATCAAAGAATTTGCCTTTCTCTCTCGATGAAGTCAAGACTATGACTCGTGACTGTGGGGTATGTGCTAAAATTAAGCCGAGGTACTTTAAAAATGAGGGGCTTTTTCCAAAGCTTATAAAAGTCACATCTCCCTTCGAACGCCTTAGTATTGACTTTAAAGGACCAGTGCCTTCGAATACCAATAATCGTTATATTCTTACGGTAATAGGTGAGTATTCCAGATTCCCATTTGCTTTCCCATGCAGTGACATTAGTGCCAAAACAGTAATCAAGAATTTAAATAACTTATTCATGATGTGTGGAATGCCTGCATACATTCATTCGGATAGAGGGACTCAATTTCTATCAGCTGAAGTCAAAGAGTTTTTTAACTCCAGAGGAATCGCAACAAGTAGAACTCCTGTTTATAATCCTCAAGGAAATGGTCAAGTGGAGAAGTTAAATTCTACTGTCTGGAAAGCTATTCAACTGGCCTGTGAATCACATGAAGCACCTATTGAGACTTGGGTACAATACCTACCTGTCGTGCTGCATTCCATTCGTTCACTGTTGTGTACCGCAACTAACTGTACGCCGCATGAAAGGATGTTCGTGCACACACGTCGATCTCCAAATGGAAATACAATACCGTCATGGCTAGCAGAATCTGGGCATGTCTTGATGAAAAGGTTCGATCGGAAGAACAAGTACCAGCCTATCGTAGAGGAAGTGGAGATAATAGAAGCAAATCCTGAATACTCTTTTGTTAAACTGAAAACCGGACGGGAGACCACAGTGTCTAATCGTCATCTGGCTCCGTGTGGACGAGGTGAAGGGGAAATAATAGATGTACCAGGTCAAGAATCAGTGTTCGTAGAAGACCCACATGAGTTACATTCGAGTCTTAATGATTCCTCATTCAATACAACCACGCAAAACATGCAGCCCCTGACAGATACATCTACATCTCCCCCTCCACCGGATTCATTACTTCTTGAAGAACCCCCAATGAGTTCTAAACAGAGCTTATCGCCTCCTTCAGCACTACCTAGAAGATCTGAAAGAATTCGCCATTTACCACGGTATTTGGAAGATTATAGTGTGGGAGAATGATGTGATATTGCTTTGGCTGTAGACTTCGAATATTGTAGGCAACTTTAAGCTGTCAGTGTTTGACAGAAGTCACTGTCACTGCCATATTAATTTCTATTGTTTTTGTTAACATTATCTGTACAATTTATGTTGATTAAAACCTTATATCCTAGGTTTTGCTTTATCATTCCAATTAGGTTCCTAATTTTGGATATCCAATTTTAAGATACCTTTCCTATCCAAAATTAGGCAAACTTTTTTTATCTTAGGCAAACTTTTTTTATCTACCTCGGCCTTTCTTAGGTACTATATTGAAACGGTTACCAAAAGTAGGCATTCGAGTTCAAACTTTCAAACGTAATATACATAAATATAACCATTTTATTTTCTGTCAACCGCTGTTAATTTTAAACTTAAATTCAAAAATATTACGAGTGTTTATAGTGATTAGATAAATAACCTTTGTATTGGTTGTTTTAAATGTGACGTTTTATTTATTGCCTATATTTTTTAAATTGGTTTCTATTAATCCCTTTCTGTGAGCATTTCTGGATCATTTTTTGAGTTTTGTTGTTTCCTTTCTTCAATGTTGTGGAATTTATTTTTTATAAATGACAATGGATAACCATTTTTTGTTCAAATCTGTATTAGTAGGTTTTTTTTCTTCCTGAAATGCATTTTCGTCGGAGTATATGTTTTGGGCTCTACCATGTAGTGATTTAATGAGCTCTTTTTTAAGAAGAAGCGATGACTGCAGGACCTGGAGGAGGATTTGAAAGCGATGAAGGACAGTCGGTAAAAAGATAAAGCAAAGACGAAAAGAGACTGGAGGCGAATTGTGGAAGAGAATAAAACTACAACCACGGGTTGTAACCAAGGCTTATATTAGCGTAATTGTAGGATTGTTAACTTACTGAGTGTAAAAACCTACGTATCATGTACGTCAGTGCACGCCCAAGTACCACCGTCATTAGGATATAATAAGTGACCCTATTTAAAGACCATAAAGCCGACAAGGTCTTTAATAATGACTTATTTAGAACAAGGCATTTACTGAACATCTTCAGAACAAATACGACCTATTCAACCTACATAAAAAGGTTCAAGACATGGCATGGCTGCAAAAAAGAAACCACAACACAACTCTTTTAAATAAAAATGGAAATACTATGATAACGACTGACGAAAAGCTAAAACGATGGAAATAATATGTGAAAGAGCTCTTCGACGACGAAAGAGGAAACCATTTCTTTCGAGGACAGAGAAACAAGTATAAAAATTACAAAGGAAGAAATATTGTATGCACTAAAGAACACCAAGAACGGAAAAAGTCCGGGGCCAGATCAACTGCCTATTGATATCCTTAAAATAATAGAAAATGAGTACATGGATGTCCTCTTAAAACTCTTCAATGAAATTTATCAGTCGGGAGACATATCCAATGAATGGTTGACCTCAGCATTTATTTGTCCACCGTAAGCCTGATGTCTCACACATTTAAAATGTTTTTAAAGATCATCCATAAACGCATTTACCAAATACTTGATATGGATATTGAAGAAACCCAATTTGGATTCCGCAGAGGTGTAGGTACCCGTGAAGCTCTCTTTGCATTCAACGTACTAATCCAGAGATGCTTGGATGTAAACCAAGATATTTACGTCTGTTTCATAGATTACAACAAGACTTTCGATAAAGTCCGCCACAAAGAGCTAAAGGACGTCCTCAAAGAAAACAATTACAATACAATGACCTTCGAATTATAACAAATCTATATTATAAACAGCAGGCACACATACGCATTAATGAACACACATCAGAAGACTTCGAAATTAAAAGAGGAGTGCAACAGGGGTGCGTATTGTCACCACTACTATTCAATGCATACTCAGAACAAATTATGAAAAGAGCCCTTGAGGGAGAAACAGCAGGAATAAAGGTCAATGGAACACCAATTAACAACATTAATATGCGGATGATACTATCATAATATCAGACAACCTCCAAAAGCTAATGAACAAGATAGTTGAGTATGGAGAAGAATATGGATTATCAATAAACATCAAGAAAACTAAATTTATGAGGATATCAAAAACCCAAAATAATGATGAAAGTCTGAAAATTAACGGTAAAACTTTAGAACAAGTTAAAAACTACAATTATCTTGGCACAATAATTTATCACACAAACAATTACGCAAGAGAAATCAAAGTTCGAATAGAGAATGGGCGAACAAACTTCAATAAAATGAGAAAGGTACTTTGTGCAAGAGAAGTGAAATTATACTTGAGAGTTAGGCTGGCAAGGTGTTATATTTTCTCGACTCTGCTTTACGGGATAAAAGCATGGACACTTTAAGCGTCGACTACTAAAAAGTTGGAAGTATTTGAACTATGGGTGTATAGAAGAATCCTGAAGATATCATGGACCGAGCATGTAACAAACAACGAAGTCATGACAAGAGTAAACAAAATAATGGAAATTTTGGAAACCATCAAGACACGAAAGCTGCAATACCTGGTGCATGTTATGCGTAATAAAAGACACAACATACTTCAATTAATTATACAAGGAAAAATCCAGGGCAAGAAAAGTGAAGGAAGGAGAAGAATCTCATGGTTGCGTAACTTGAGGGAATGGTTCGGATGCACATCAATCGAACTATTCAGAGCGGCAGAATCTAAGATCAGAATAGCCATAATGATTGCCAACCTCCGTCGCGGAGATGGCACGTAAAGAAGAAGAATTACTGAACACAAACACTACACGAAAATGAATATCTTGCTAATCGCCGTGGTAGTTGATGCGGTTAAATAAACTAAAAACTGATAATACATGTTAAAAATAAAAATCGCTTTTATGATTAACAATCTTCAGAACAATAACGACACTTAAAGAAGCTATAATATGGATAGCACCACAAATTTGAAGTTGTCTTAATAATGACAGTCATAAAATATGACATTACGTCAGAGATGATTGATACGCGAATAATTTATATTGTAGTGATTCTCATACAAATATTACCTAGTTTATTAGATCAGATTAATCCAGAAATTGAAAAAGCAAAGAGTTTGGTCTGCTACCAATGCAACTCAACAACTGAAGAACTTGAGCCAAAATGTGATAAAGAATATTTCAAACTTACATCTTTTTATATAAAGGACGAAATGAGGTTTCTATGTCCACCATACAGAAATCAATTTTGTTTTATAAGTGTTTACAAATTACAATCGATTAAGGTAACAACTAGAGGTTGTTCTAGTGCAGTGGATATTAATAATAACTCTTTAAAAACTGGTTGCTTGAGATCAAAAAGTGGTGATGAAAAACTTTTGTGTTTTTGCAAGACTAATTTATGTAATAGTGCTACATCAATTAAACTATTATACCATACAAAGACGAACACATATAATTTGTGTTTAATCTTACAAATTTTGATATTTAACATAATATAGATATTATCGTTGGGCCATTTTTTAATTTAAAAAAATATTGCACCAACCAGGGATTACTATTGAATTAAATAACATTTATTACAATGAAATAACAAATAATGAATACGTTACGGGTAAACCCCGAAATTGGTTAAAACTATTTATCGGGATACTTTGCGTATTATAAAAATTGGTTGGATAAAGGGCAAATGAGATTGATAACTTCTTTATTTATCCGGGTCATTCTAGATATATCCAATGTCAAATGTATAAAGCAGTACATTTTAAACTTTGGTATAAATAACACTACTTTTTTTTATTCTATATGTTTATATTCAATCTACATCATTACAGAGTATTAAGTAAATGTGTTACAGTTTTTGCGCATGAAGGAGATACTTCCAATGATGTCTCACCTTATTCTATTTTGGTTTAGTTTTGAAGTAGGTCTTGGGGCCATGTTTTATCTAGTCTTCTTGTGGCTGGACCATTGTTGAATAGTTCCTTTACTAGCTCATTTTTATGGTGAATGGTAAGTTCATTTTGTGACTCCATGGCTCGATGGATTTCTTCTCTGATGAAAGGAATCTTTAAGTCTTAGTGAAGTGTTTGATTACCACCGATGTACCATGGTGCATCCACTATCGATCTTAGCACTTTAGACTGGAATCTCTGGATAATATTCAGCGACGTTGGCTTTGCACAACTCCATAGGTGTAGTCCGTAGAACCAGATAGGATTGAGTATGGCTTTGTATAAAAGAATTTTGTTTTGGATGTTAAGTTTTGATTTACGTCCAAGAAGCCAATACATTTACCGAAATTTTAAGTCGAACTGCCTTCTTTTGGTCTGGATATGTTTCTTCCAAGTGAGACGTTGGTCAAGATAGAGGCCAAGGTATCTAGCGTCTGTTACTGTTGGTATTCTCACATTTTCCATCCTTACAGGTAAGCATATGTTGTGACGGTTGGTAAATGTTATTTAAGCTGATTTTGTTTTATTTACTTTTGTTCTCCATTTCATATACCAATCACTGAGTATGTTCAGATGATGTTGCAGGTTTTGTGAGGCTAGTACGGGATCTTCATTTACAGCTAGTATTGCTACGTCGTCAGCAAAGGAAGCGATTGTAGTATTATTAGTCTCTGGTGTATCGGCTGTGTAGAGTGAGAAAAGCAGCGGCCCTAGAACACTACCCTGTGGGACTCCGGAGTTGATAGGGCAGAGGTTGGATTGTTGGTCTTTGAATTTTACAGAGAAATATCTATTCGATATGTAGAATTTAAGTAGGAGGAAATAGTTACTGGATAGTGCTATTTTTACTTTGTAAAGCAGACCTCTTTGCCAGAATTTGTCAAACGCTTGTGAAATGTTTAGAAATACAGCGTTGCAGTATTTCTTTTCTTCAAGACTTTTGATATTTCATTTATTATTCGATGAACTTGTTGAGTAGTAGTGATTTTTCCGAAAACCAAACTGATGTTTTGGAAGTAATGTTAGGAATTCATGATCTGCGTATATCCTTTGTAGCAGCAATCTTTCAAAAACTTTGCTTACGGTTGAGAGTAGGTTGATGGGTCGATAAGATGTTACTTCATTGGGCTCTTTTCCTGGCTTGAGGATCATAATGACTTCAGCAAATTTCCATATTTTTGGAAAGTATGATAAGCTTAGCATGCAGTTAAATATAACTGTTAGCAAAGTAATGGTCTTGCGAGGAAGTTGTTTTAGTACTTTTGCCGAGAGTAAATCGTAACCTGGGGCCTTTCGTGAGTTGAGTTTGTTTATTTCTTGCCTGACTTCTATAGAAGTAAAACTTTTAATTGGGAGGGACATTTGACAGGGTCTGCTGGCTCTGTTTGAAATACATTTGTAAGATGACAAAGACAAAGGAGGAACAGTTGTGTATGGTTTCTTAAGCTTCTTAGTCGCCTTCCATAACGTCTGGTCATTTGCTGTAAGATTTGTAATGTAATGTTCGAAGGTTTCGTTGTTTGCGGCTTTGATGGCTACTCCAAGTTTCCTACGTAGTCTGTTGAATATATCTAGGTCTATGTTGTTTCTAGATAGATCTTTGCCAAGTTCTCCTTGCACGACGTTTTTCAGCGATGAGTTGGCGAATGTGCAGAGGAACATTTGTGGTATCTGTTGGTATGCGTTCAGTTTGTGGTGTAGATTGCCATGCCGCTTTTTGCACAAGTGTGGTGAAGTATTGAGCTGCTGTATCTATGTCATGTGTAGATTTGATCCGCAGATTCAGATTGGTGTTTTCTTCTAGGTAGGATTGAAAATCTGCCCAGTTGGTGTTTTTTGACGTGAGTCGAGGAGGTGGTGGGCTATTTATAACTGTGGTACTCAGGCTCATAAAAACCGGTGTATGATCCGATGAGAGATCGTAGCTGGATTCTATTAGACAGTTGTTTCTGGACACTCCTTTGCTTATGTAGTAGTCCAGTAGATCTGGAAGTTTTCTGGGGTCACTCGGCCAGTACGTAGGGATTCTGTTGGTGTGGCAATCATAGTTGTTGTCGGTCATTGCTTTTAGAAGATTACGACCTTTTGTTGTTGTGAGTCTTGAGCCCCAGTGTATGTGTTTCGCATTCCAGTCTCCCCCGGCTACGAATTTGCTGCCAAGTAATTGAAAGTAGGCTTTGTATTCATCTGTGGAGATTGCGTGACGAGGTGGGCTATACATTGCAGATATGTTAAAGTGCCATGGCGTTGCATTTACTTGAACGATTGCTGTGTGTATTTTTTCTGTTGCATATTTCGACAATACACGATGTGATATGCAGCTGCGGATGATTACCACCGAGCCACCATGAGCTGTACCATCGGGATAAGGTGTGCTGTATGTGGTATAGAGCGGAATATTGAACGTAGTTAGGTCGGTAAAGTGAGTTTCTGAAATAAGCAGAACGTCAATTTTATTCAAGTTTAAAAAAGTAATTACTTCTTGCTTATGGTTTAGCAGGCCATTAGCGTTTCATGTGGCAACTCTAAGTATGTTTAAGAATTTCTTTGGTTAATGACTTGTGTTAGTAAGTTTAATATCATACTATTATGACTCATGAGTTGCGAGAACATGTTTTTGAACTCGTTTAGGAATGTTAATAGTTGTTGTTCTATATTAGTGTTAGGTTCTGAATCGTGGTTGGTTTGATGTGCTGTCACGTTTGCATATGTTTTTTCATGGTTTTGTAGAGTGGTGTTTAGTTGATTTGTTTCAGTACATACATGTGGGCTGTTGAATGTTGGTCTTTGATGCTGTTGGTTTCCTCTTTTCTGCATATGTCTGTTTTCTACTAGTTCCCTGTAGACTACACAGCCCTTATAGTTAGCAGGGTGATCTTGTTTGCATAGTGCACACTTAGCTGGAGTGCTTCTAGGTTTTTTACAATCTTTTGTATTAGGTTGTCGTCCACATTTGACGCAGTAATGCGGTTTACATTGAATACATTGAATTATACAATATATTGAGTTTCTCTTATTTGGTGCCTCGACTGCTATTTTGGTGTGACATAAGAATTCTATAAAAAAAGGTTGAATATGTCTTTGTTGTTACTGTTGGGTTCAAGGTCTATGAAAAACAAAGATAAGGGTTCCTTTGTTTGTCTGTGTCGAATGTTAGTTATATTGCGAACTTTATGGCCGGCTTTGTCATGGTCTAGTTCCTTTGTTATATCTGTTGTGGGTATTGAGTGATGGATATGTCTTATTACCACTTTATAGGCACGTTCTTCCTTTATTTGGTAAGTGTGGTGAATAATTTCTTCTTCTCGTAATTGTCTTATCAGTTTACGGTATGTATCTATTGTATATGTTGTAATCTTGACAGTGTCGTTTGGCAGAGTTCTGGTATAATACGTTTCTTCCTCCACAATTTGTGCAAAGTTATCGACCATATCTTTAAAGTTTTTGACGCCATATACGAATGTTGGAGGTGGTTTTGGTATTTTCTGTTGTTTTTCTGTTTCAGTCTGTTCAGAGCTTTCGGCGTTTGATACTGTATCGATTTTGTATTTTTGTTGGTGGTGAGCTTGAAGAATTAGGATCGTTATTTTGTTTTGAAAATTTACGTTTTTTGACTACTTGCCATGAGTTTTTATGTTGGGTTTCTTGATCGTCGTCTTCGCTAGACTCAATATCCGAGTTTTCTGAATATGCAATTGCAAGTTTTAGCTTTGTGTTTGAGGTCTGCATAACAGATGGGTTGCTTGGATTGTAGTAAATTGATTGGGGTTGTGGTGGAAATTGTTGTGGTTGTGGCGGAAGAGCAAATAACACTGCTTATATTTAAATTGTATTTGCTTCCTTTTCTTTATTAAGAGACTACTACAGAATTATTGTACCAAAAGTTATAACTAAGCATTTAGAACTTGATATAACCAACAGCCATAAAAATGATTAATATTCATTTTTACTCCAAATTAGAAACGGTTATTTATTTGAACAGGATAATAGAGTATTGGCCGAATAAATCCAGGATATAACGAAATATTCACAAATATGTAGCTTTACCCACTATGCTTGGATAATTCTAACTCTATCCGGATAATTCTAGTATTATCTGATAACCGTAACGGATATAATTTACAACTAACACAATATTTATACACTAAAGATTGTTCGTTTTTCTACAAGGCACATTTTGCCTGGAAGTTGAGAGAGGTTGCATAAAATAGATACCAATGTGTTAGCCTAGTGTGACGTAGATTGGTTGAGAATGTTTGTAATTTGACGACCGTTGGTTTTTAGAGTTCAGGTAAATATAGGTAAATATAGGTAAATATAGTGCAAGGTACTTTGAACTTAAGTACAAATATGATGACAGACCAGGTTCAGTAAGTTCAGAGTCAACAAGTATAAAAGGTAAGCGCAAATTTAAACTACCTCCAATCGAGTTCAAGAAATTTAATGGAGACTTGAAAGATTGGCTTCCTTTTTGGTCACAGTTCAAAGTAGTGCATGACGATCCATCAATTGATTTGACTGATAAGATAGCTTATTTGAGACAAGCCACTGTAGAGTCTAGTAAGGCCAGACGATTAGTGAAGAGTTTTCCTGCAGTAATCGACAATTACTCAAAAATTATTCAAAATTTGCAGTCTAGGTTTGGCAGAAAAGGTCTCCAGATTGAAGTTTATATTAGAGAGCTCTTAAAGTTAATTTTATGTCGAGTTTCTAGTAGTTCTTGTAATATGTCTGCTCTTTATGATATGATTGAAAGTCAACTTCGTTCACTTAAGACCTTAGGCATAACTGCTGGCAAGTATGCGGCGATATTGTATCCTCTTATTAAGCTATGTTTGCCAGAAGATATGATTCGACTATGGCATAGATCTTTACAGTTTTTAAGGCCTTATGTTTCCGTGTCCATGGAAAATATCGCAGAAACCGCAGAAGAAACAAGAAACAAGATTGAGTGGGCTAATGAGCTTTTTACAGAGTGAAGTTCACAATGAACAAAAAATTGATTTAGCAACGGAAGGTTTTGGTTTACCGACTGAAAATAAATATAAATTAAATAGCCTCTTTGCCAAGAAAAATGTAAAATTACCTAAGCAAGGAACTGATCAGCCCTTAGCGACCGCTGTTGGGTTAGTAAATTATGAGGTTTACAGGTGTGTATTTTGTGAGAGGCAGTATAACAGTACAAATTGTTTTAAAGCACAAAAATTTACTATGGAGCAGAAACG
Source organism: Diabrotica undecimpunctata (assembly GCF_040954645.1). Classification (NCBI taxonomy): domain Eukaryota; kingdom Metazoa; phylum Arthropoda; class Insecta; order Coleoptera; family Chrysomelidae; genus Diabrotica; species Diabrotica undecimpunctata. The sequence goes on from NC_092808.1 coordinate 103,091,977, forward strand.
TCGAACATTGTCAGAAAAGAAAGCCTGTTTTCGATGTCTGAAAGTAGGACATTCATCTAAAAAGTGTAAAGGACCTTTGAACTGTATATTATTTTGTAAATCACATGCTGTTTTGTAGTACTACCCGTTCGGAAGAAAATATAACTGAGGATCAGACGCTTGTTAATTTGAATAATACACAGGTTTTTTACAAACTCCGCGAATAAACATAAGAAGTGCACATGATACTAAACAAGTAAGGGCACTTATTGACACTGGATGGCAGAGGACATATATGTTACAAAGTACCGCGCAAGAAATGGGTTTTTTCTGCTAAGGAAACGGAAAAGATTGTACATGCATTATTTGGCGGTAGAAGCACTTCCGAACAAGGACATAAATTGTACGAGGTAACTACGTGTAAAGGAACCTACGCTTGTTATTTATTTAGCGTATGGACTTTCACAGTACGATAAATATACAAATACAATAATATATACATATATATTAAATATATTATTTAAACACTAAAGATAGAATGAATGACACTAAATATTAATGTCCAATTTACATAGCCATTCAATTGCTTCTGGGGAACATTCCGCAAAGTCCTGGAGGTTTCCACGGTAGGCACGATTTAAGCAGTCTGAAACACAATGGCTTATGGTCTGTCTAGGTTGTCCGCAATCGCACTGTGGACTTTCTGCACGACCCCACCTGAACAGCGAATCAGCACATTTACCATATCCGGTACGTATACGATTAAGCCTTGCCCAAGTGGACCGGGACAGATTTGATCCGATGAAACCCTGAGTTGGGGTGGATATCTTAATATAGTCCGATTCTACTGTTGGCATCCATCTTGTTGTCCATTGCCTATGTATATCCATGTATATCATAGGAATTACCAGTTTTTCGGGCAGATCGTATTGGAGGATTTCTAGATCTCAGTCGCTGGTGCTCTTTTGAGATGTCTGGGATATCTTGATGTATTGGTAATTGTACGTTGGCTTACAATTTTCTGGTACTCTCTCACTAATGCTGCTGTACGGCGTAGATCTGGTGGAGCAATATTGCTGAGAGTAGGCAGCCATCTCACTGGCGTTGGTTTTATTGTTCCAGTGATTATTACGCTTGTTCATTTGATACCCTAGATCAACCTAAAATTTGTGCAGATGTCTCTTTTATTTATGACGACCCTTGGCCAGGAACTCAGTGACATGAATATTTCACTCAGCGATGTCGGAAAGACAGCACCAATTGAGATTTTGTTTGGAGATGATATTGTAGGCAAATTGTATACAGGGAGGAAATATCAGTTGCAGTGTGGTCTTGTAGCAGTTGAAACTTTGTTAAGTTGGACTCTTATGGGCAAGGTACCGGCAGTTGCTTCTAATTTTAGTACAAGTATGATTACATTTTCGTTGTTTGTTTGTGCCAAAGAGGTTAAGAATATTTTCTATGAGATGAGACTGTAGGACGTGACAGCGAAGGCAGGTATGAAGTTATATTACCTTGGTTGAACGAGCATTCTTTAATTTCAGATAATTTAGTTGTCGCTAGGAGAAGGTTAGATAATACTTTAAATAAGTTGAAAAGGTCTAATTTGTTTAAATCGTATAATTTTATATTCAATGAGTGGTTGAATAATCCCGAAGAGAATAATTGCGTGCATTATTTACCTTACAGACCCGTTATTAAAAATAATAGTGAAACCACAAAAATTAGGCGTCTTTGACGCATCATCTCACAAACAGGGTTGTCCTTCTTTAAATCAGTGTTTGTAGGTGGGGCCTAATCTTATTGAACTTATTCCTTCTGTTCTATTACGATTCAGACAACAAAAGGTAGGAGTTGTGTCGGATATTCGAAAGGCATTTCTTCAAATTTCTATACATTCAAAGGACAGAGATTGTTTGAGGTTCCTATGGGTGAACGATGAAGGAAAGGAATTTGTATTTCGACACAAGAGGGTTGTTTTTGGAGTCAATTGTAGTCCATTTCTTGTGGGTGCCACGATAGAGTTTCATTTAACAAAGGCGCTGAAGAAATGTTGTAATGATAATCCGTATTCTAAAAACACAATTGAAAAGCTTATGACTGGATTTTATGTGGATAATTGTGTGACCAGTGTTACTGAGGAAAATGGGTTGAGAGTGTTTGTATCAGAAGCAACCACCCTTATGGAGGAAGTTAAGATGGACTTAAGAGGATGGGAGGCCTCTGGTAATATAAAAACAGTTGTCCCTGTTCTTGGTCTTCTCTGGGAATCTTCAAGAGACACTCTGAAAATCAATAGTGAAACTTTTCAGAGAATGGAATTGAAACGTCCCATAACTAAGAGACTGATGCTTTCCACAGCTCAGAGTATATTTGACCCTGTTGATTTTACCTGTCCAGTATCCCTATTCCCCAAACTGTTGCTACAGAAACTTTGGGAGAAGCGCCAGGGATGAGATGCTCCAGTCGAGAATGATATGGCTGAAGAATTTTGTAATTGGGTTACTCATCTTCCTGAGCTGTCGAGTATTGAGATTCCACGCTGGACCCATGGAAGCCGATCATTGGAGCTTGAACATGTTTTCAGATGCAAGTAAGAAAGCTTATGCGGCTGTAGTATTTTTAAGAGTTGTTGGAATGATGTTGTCTCAATTTTTCTTGTAGCAGCTAAGAGTCGTGTGGCTCCTTTGAAGAAGATTTCTATACCCAGATTGGAACTGTTGGCAGCCACTATTGGTATTAGACTTTATCAGTCAGTAAAAAGACAATTTTCTCAATATGTTGAGTCTTATTTTTGGAGTGATTCCACTACTGTTCTTTCTTGGATTCAACGTAAGGATGACTGGTCTGTTTTTGTTTTTAATAGTTTTAAATGTTCAAGAGATTAGAAATTTAGTCAATCCTGACTGTTGGAAATATGTACCTGGTTCTCTAAATCCTGCCGATCTTCCTTCAAGAGGCTGTGGTGTTTGGCAATTGTTCGACTCTCGATGGTAGGAGGGCTCAGAATGGCTGTACAGAAAAGAAAATGACTGGCCCCAACAAAAATTAAAAGTTTATGAAGAAGTCTGTACCGAGAAAAAGAAAAATGCCAGTTAGTCACTTTTGAATATGACGTCTGATGATTGGCATCTGCATTCTTTTCTCAGTACATAAAACTTTTAAGAATGATAGCTTGGGCGCTACGATTTTGTTATAATGTAAGAGATTCACACGAAAAACGTACAGGTGAATTGGTCGCTGAGAAAATCGATAAAGCCGAAATATTTGTATTGAAGCTAGTGCAGAACGAAGCGTTCGGTACAGATACGAAACGAATTTCTTCGCTAAACACGTTTGTCGATTAATTTGGACTTATACGTTTAAAAACTCGCGTTACTGAGAGACTTGACACGGAAGATTTTCGTCTGCCTATCTTACTTCCGGGTGAACATTTTATAGTGCGTAAGTTAATTTTAAGCCTACACAAAAGCTCTTGTCATGTAGGCACACAAGGACTACTTAGTATGATTCGCGAAAAATATTGGACTTTAGGGGTAGACGGATTGTGCGGTCCATTTTAAAAAAATGTGGTGTGTGTAAGAGACAAGAAGGGAAATCGTTCGAAGTACAAACGCCTCCGTTGCCAGCTGATAGAGTTCGGGATACTACGGCTTTTGAAATTTCCGGATTAGACTTAGCAGGACCTCTTTACTTGAAATCGGGTAAGAAAGCATGGATTTACTTGTTCACTTCTGCCGTTTATCGTGCAGTTCATCTTTATTCCTTTATCTTCATCTCGTGCATTTATTCAAACATTTCGTCGCTTTGTTGCAAGGCGAGGACGACCGAGAATAGTTTATAGTGACAATGGAATAAATTTTACGGGATTCGAGAATGCGGTTAAGCAATTAGGGAATATAGTTTCAAGCAATTGCGGAATATAGTTCTACACAACGTATTAAGTGGCGTTTCAACCCCCCTACAGCTGCATGGTGGGGTGGATCAAATGATATTAGTATGCATTTTGGACTAGACCCGTATACTAAATATAGTCAGAGGAAAGGTTCACCCCGGAGGTTTCGATATGCAAGATGGCCAAAGATGGTAATGGGTGAAAATGATATTTACAAATATCTCGGAGTAAAACAAGCTCGGAAACTTGACCATAAACAAATGAAAACTGAACTAACTTCGGAGTTCGTGCGAAGAGTAAGACAACTAAATCGGTCATATCTTAATAGTAAAAATTTGTTTAAGGCATTAAATACGTACGCCTGTTCCGCGCTTAGCTACTCATTTGGTATTATAAAGTGGTCAAAAACGGATATAGAGGGTCTTCAGTGGAAAGTAAGAACACTACTCACAAAGGCGCAAAAACATTATCCACGCAGTGCAGTAGAGAGAACAACATTGCCGCGGTATCAAGGGGGAAGAGGACTTATGGATATAGGTGAGCAATTGGATAAACAAATTGCTAATTTAAGAATTTATTTTCAGGTACAGGCTGAGACATCTACTTTGCATCGAGCAATCTGCGCAATAGATGATACAACGCCGCTTAAACCGAGGAAACAAGAAATGCGTATAAACCACATGACTAAGGAAGAAAAAATGCGCACCTGGATGAGTAAACCTCTGCATGGGCGACATCTCAATGAGATCAGCCAAAAATACGTCGACAATACAGCATCGAACGAGGATGACATCAACATGTTTCCCGAGACTGAGGGTTTCCTACTTGCTATTCAGGATAGCAAGTAGGAAACCCTGAGAAGTAGAAAATTACCTGAAATATATTATTAAAGATCCTCAAGTTTAAAATGACAAATGCAGATATGGATGTCAAGTCCAAGAAACCATCCAACCTCTTACCGGTGGCTGCCAGGCATTTGTCGGTACTGATTATAAAGAACGCCATGACTCAGTAGGAAAGATTATCCACCAAGAACTAGCTGACAAACTGGGACTTCTCCAAACTGACCATCTTCCTAGAAAACATAAAAAAGCTAGGTCTGAATGAACATCTCTACAAGACCATGCAGAAAGCTGTACTACTCTCAACGTATAAAGATGTATACGAAAATTTTTGGGAGATACTCCAGCATACCAAGTCACCTAGTGCTCGATAACACGGAAAGATTCCCACGAGAGCTCAATCCTTTTGATACCGTAGGTCACGTTATTGTTGCCTCAGTTATTTTGTGGCGACAATGACGTAATTGCAATTGGGGATCAAATTTAGGGATGAAAAATTAAGAATTCATTTCGAATGTGTAGTAGAGTTACAGTATATCTCGGTGGCTAAGTATAACTGCAATACTAATCCAGTAACTTCATTGCATGAGGTATTAAGTAAAATAATTTTATATTTTTGGCTTTTGGCTCTCCTGAAAAGTTACACGTTTGTAGTTGCGTCATTGTTCCATCGGGGCAGCGATATATTTGACAAAATTCACATCGTTGTATATTCCAAGGCCTGCTCTTCCCTTATCTTAACACGATGTATTAACACCATAGCAGACAATTGTGACACTATTCAGATGATGTTTAAACTTTACCAGAAATCAATATAAATAAATTTGTCGTGAGCAGATATGGAACAATTTTTTAGACATATCTCTTGATTCTTTCATTATGAGGGTACTATTTATTCTGAAATGTAGACATCAAATTAAATACAATATTTCTTCTCTCAAACTTCCTTTAACATACAAATAAACTGCAGTACAATAATAAATAACTGCCATTTTTTTAGTTTAAGTACTTTCATTGGAAATAGACTTTTTCAAATTTATTCTAAATAAAGTAAAAAATTTTAAAATTAAAATTTTAATAAAACATTACTATACAGCTATATCTATTAATATTATTATATAGTTTAACCCGTTCTTAACATTTTGGCTTCTTTCTTTTCTTGTAATTCCTTCTTCTGTTGTTCTTCTATTAATTTTCTTTCTTTAAGAAATTCGCCATACTCAGTTGCATCTAAATTTCTTACAACTTCAATTCCACAGGATTTTGCTATTCCAACTATCATATTGCATATGTCAAGAAGAGGTCTTATTCCTAGATAAGGATCAGATTGTTTGATTTTAGCTATTTCATATACCTGTTTTAGGGTTACTCTGCCAGCAATTTCTTTACCTACAATATTAAAATTAATAATTAAATAAACATATTGCACCTCCAGGAGAATTATAGTGTTGTTACAAAAATTAAGTTAATAAGTTATTGATTATTGGCATCACTTTTCATTATTTATTGTCATCTTTGCAAGTAAAATATTGTAGTAACTCAATTTAAATTGCATTCGACGTTTTGTACATTACTGTTGCGTAACAACAATATTTAATATTTTTATCTTATTTTGTGTCATATTATTTTATACCACACTGTATATTAGTTTAAGATTTATAAAATTCTCTGTACCATCCAATAATCTGTACGGCGCCGATAACTTGCATTCAAATAACTTTCTAGTCATAAGCTTCTAAAATCGTCAAAGAATCATAACAATGAAAGGATTAGTAATTCCAAATTATCGGTTTGAGTCATTTGAAATTTCCCAACATTAACGAAAGTTACCATTCTCAGATGAAAGGAAAGTCAAAGGTATTTTAAATGTAAACATATCCGTTAGATAAGTAGAGTGGGCCAGGGGGAGATTTCTGAATGTTAAGAAACGATTACGAGCCGAGTGATTGAAATCAGTTTGCATCAGTTCGAATCCAGCATTGGATAAGAGCGCTAGCCGCTAATATCCCAGTCGGGATATTAATAAGTTTACTCAGTTCGTGTCAATATTGTATCACTGAAAAGTTATCTAGTTTTATAGTTTCATAAATCAGCTATCGTAAGCAAGTTATCGGCGTCCAAAATACGTTGTTGTAATTGTTTTAATAGACTTGATAAAATGTTCTTTTCGAAATTTTCATTTGTCCCAGTTTTCTGGGTGGTCCTTCAAAGAAGTTAAGTGAACCTATTTCCCTAAGGACAAAACTTGTTCCCCAAGGGAAAAAACCAGCGACCTATGACTGGTGCGTGAAACAAAGGCATCAGGACAAGGTGTAAGGACAAACACACCTGCATCTTCGCTCACATTACGACATTTATTAATTCTCCAAATTTGGAGAAATAATGTCGCATATTACAAGTGACAGTATTCCAGTACCATATTTTTAATAACCACTTTCATAACTTCTATAACTCTTAGTTATGACAGAATTCTTTCGATAGTTAATCTGAAATGTTGATTAGTTTACTAATAAGTGATATCATTGAGACTAAAATCAATTTTAGCTTCAGTATTTTATGCCTTTTTATTCACGTTTTTAAAGTTTAAACAGAAAAAAATAGAAAGGTATATATCATTCTTATCGATATTAGTTATAAGTACTTGATAATTATTAAAAAATAATTTTATTGGGAGTTCTTAAAACTACTACTACTACTACTAAGGATTTCCACAGTTTTCACTGTCTTCCTTCACTCAACCGTTTTCTCCAATTTTCCCTGTCATTCCAGTCTCCATCTCGCAGGGTTCTTTTCTCCATAGCCTCGTCGATTTCATCTCTGAATGATCTTCGGGGTCTTCCTCTCTTTCTTCTTCCAATCGGGCTCCATTCTGCGATCTTGTTTATCCAGCGTCCTCTGTCCGCTCTTCTGACGTGGCCGTACCAGGATAGTCTCTTCTCCTCTATATAGTCCATTATGTCTGATTGCACTCCCATTCTCCGCTTAATCTCTGCGTTTTCAATTCTGTCTCTTTTTGTAAGTCTACAGCTTCTCCTCAGGAACTCCATTTCTACTGCTCTTATTCTACCTCTATTTCTCTTGTTTATTGTCCAGTTTTCGGACCCATATGTCAGGATACTTCTTGTCAGGGTATTAAAACACTACCCATAATTATATTAATTATTTTATATGACAATTATTTTCAACATGATTAAAAAATATGAGAAAATATAACGTAAGCAAAATAAAGAAAAATGATTTACTAAAAATGACCATTAGATCCAATTCTGAATTGGATCACATAAATACTAAAAGCATGTTGTTTCAACAGGATGTCGCTACATGCCACATAACTCATGGCACATTCTACACAAACGATTTGAGGGCACAGTCATCTCATATAGATGTGATGTGAGCTCACCACCAAGATCGTGTCACCATTTGACCCCGTTGGACTCTTTCTTGTGAAAATTTCTAAAGTCATAGGTCTATGCAAATAAGCCACAAACCAATGTGCTGTCAAAGCCAACACAACCAATGCCATCAGTCATAATTTAGCCTGATTGATGTGCCAGAGTTATGGAAAATTGGACATTTCAGAGCCCCACCCAAAAAAACCACGGCAGACACTTGAACAATGTTACATTCCATACATAATGGTATCAAGAGATGTTTCAAATGAATAAAAAATTTCAATGATATCACACACACAATTAATTTGTTTTATTTCAATTTAAAGATAGGAAGTGCTCAATTAAAGACCCTAAAAATACATTGTCTGCTAAAACAAATTACAGGAAATTACAAATTAAAAAATCGGACCCAGAAAATTACAGAGGAATTAATTTATTAAACATAACACTAAAATTTACAAAGTAATATCAAATAAATTGAATGAAATTATAACACTATATTTATAATGAGGCAAGTGCAAGAGAAATCATTAGAATACAATAAACCGGCATATCTATGTTTTGTGAACCTTAAGAAGGCATTTGATTAGGTCAAATTAAAGGATGTTATCCAATTATTGTATGTAAGAGAGATACTTCTAGGAATAATCAAAACGAGTTGGTAGAACATATCTACCAAAACAACACAATAAAAGTAAAAGTAGAAGAACTAACTGGCCCTATTGAAGCTGGCAATGGGATAAGACAGGGAGATTCCCTGAGTCCTCTATTGTTCAACCTGATTATGGATGAAATAATAAAAAAATAAGAACTTAAAAAAGGATATCAAATGGGAGAAAAACAACTTAAAATATTCTGTTATGCAGACAACACAATACCACTCTCTCAAAGTGAAGATGATTTACAATGTATGCTGCACCAATTTAATATAACCGCCAGAAAATTTAACATGTTAATTTCCCCAAAAAAGACAAAATGCATGGTTATAACCACAATCTAATAAGATGTAGATTGGAGCATGAAGGTCAGATAATAGAACAAGTGATGAAGTTTAAATATCTAGGCATCACATTACCTAGCTACAAAGCTCGAAACTGAATGAAACAATATGGAGAAATAAAAATATCGGAAAAAAAATAAAAGGCAGAACCTACAAAACAGTCATCAGACCAATAATGACATATGTGACAGAAACATGACCTACACAGAGAGAACAAAAAAGATGTTAGAAATAGCATAGATGAAAACACGAAAAAATTAATAGTAAAGCACTATGAGATAGAGCTAGAAGTACAGATATACAATGTAGATGCAAGGTGGAGAACATCAAGGACTGGCCAAGAAATAGAAGAGTAGAATGGAATGATCATATAAGCTGAATAACATCAAATAGAGTAGTGAAGACGGCAAGAGATGTTTCCCCAATAGGAAGACCACATAAATGATGGAACAACAACTTGGCACATTGAAAAACAGACAGAGTCATGTCTACGTAAAAAGAAAAATATGAAAAAGAAGAAGACTAAAATAAATTAAGGAACAACTGAATTCAAAAGCAATGGAAAGTATGTAATAATATTTTAGAATTGATTATAAGACAATTTAAACACAAATCTGAAGACTCAAAGCATCTTACCTATAAGGAAAATGTGAAGGTTTTAATTTAAATGATCAGTTCATATTATCATACAGAATTTCAATAAGAACTAAACAATAGCTGCCAGTACCTATTTATCTAATTAAGAGATTAATGTTGTTTACAAATATAATTTTTTAAGAGAATAATCAAAATGTACTATTATTTAAGGTCAAGAATAAGTTAGTCTACCATCCTATATTTGGTACACACATTATCTCTCTTCTGTTTTAAATCAAACATTGTAAACTTAAAACTAATAAAGGCATTTGATATTAAAAGATAGTGCATATAAAAATGTAATGTTGGTCAGAATCAAACAAGTTTTGAGTGGACAGTTCGCAAAGTTCTACATCCAAAGATCTGCTTGAAAAAATTTCCACACAAATAGTGTTTAATTAAACCAAAATTAAACTAGGCATCAAGTTTTATAAAAATTTGTAAAGTTTTTAATTATAAAATGATATCTCTGAATGTGTTCAGAAGGATACTACTTTATGACACTATTAATTTAATTGTGTTGTAGAAAAAAGTTAGTTTGATTTAAAAATCACCGAAATAAAAAATTACTATAACAGGAATAAAAGTATGTCAAGGCATGAAAAGGGAATCAGGACATTACAGCAAATATCATAATATGATTAAATGTGTATTAGACTTCTTGTGTGGAGATAAAAAACTTTTAGAATGTGAACAATATTACAATGAACACAAGTTTGGAATTTAAATAATATAAGTACATGTTATTACCTGGTTCCATAGCAGCTCTTTGAATACCTGCTGCCTGTTTTAAAAAATATACAATAGGGGGTTTATTAATTTGAAGTTCATAACTCCTATCTGGGTTGACTGTTATTCTTGTAGGTAATGGAATACCTTCCTTTATATCTTTGGTTTTCTCATTAAAATCTTTACAGAAAGCAGCAATGTTTATTCCTCTCTAAAAATTGTGGATGGTTTAAATATCATGTGTACTATAATATAAATATACCTAATATAAATACCTGTCCCAGCATTGGTCCTAATGGAGGTCCTGCAGTTGCCATTCCTGCTGGTATATTAGTACTAATTTTTCCATGCTGTATTTTCTCAGTTACTTTTTTGAGTGATTTTAATCTTGCAGCAGCTTTGGACATTTCAACTTTCTATTTAATGTTTTTGGGATTTTGGGAATTTAAAAAAGTCAGGTTATATATTTTTCTTCTTTTAAGCATCTGCGGCCTCTGCAATTCCAGCTTAAACGAAGAAGAAATTACAATTGGTAGTTGGTAGTTGTATAATTATTAGGTTCATGGCGATTTTCAAATATCACAGGACTGGCTCTAGGAGATACTGTAGGGATTATGACTTTCACTTCGAAGTCAGAATTCTAATCAAGTCTACCTCTATATTCATCCATAGAAGCCGATGATAAAAATACTGATTTACTGATCTCCATCGGAATAGTTTAAGACGTTAGCAAACCGGTAATCGATATTTAAGAACAAATATTTTTCAAAAACTCTGTATCTGCCCTAATGACGTTCTCTATACAAGGAGAGAAATAAAATTCAACTCAGCTAAGAAAAAAATATCAAATATTATTTTCATACATATGTAAAAGTAAATATCAAGTGAAAGTATTACCTAATTTCCTAAATGAAAGAAGATTCTAATTAGAGTTTGACTAAAGAGTGTTTAAATTAGATATCTATAGACAAATTCTGTATAGTTTTCAAAGATCAGACAGCCCCAGTTTAAAAATTTTCAAGTAGACAGTAGTCCACATGTACAGCTGAGAATATTAGGTACTTACCATTTTTTTAAGATGCTAGGTTTTCCTATGGATTTAGGGATTAAGCAACACAAACATGGTTTAACTTACGTTATTTTAACTAACTTTAATAAAAAACTCACTAAATTACAAATATCATAAATTATAATTTCATTAATAATTATCGCTTACAAAACACTTAGCTAATACTACTCATCAAAGGCGGCATATATAGTAAAACAACTGTTCTCGAAATAGATAGAATAGCTAGCAGAAGCTTGGTGGCAGAATCCAGACAATAATACGAAATTCCAGAAGATTACTGATAAAGAGATGAATAAATATTCTCGAATTACTCTACGCCAGGGCCTCAATAAGGGGTGACACATCGCGCCCTTTTTCAGGCTTACCGCACCGTACATACTCTGTACCTTCAGTTGCACCCTACATACAAGGTCTTTTATCTTTTTAGTGACCAGATACGGTCCCTTTCAGGACAACTGAAATTACGGACTCAGATCTTTTCTTCTGGTTGGTTGGTAAAGCCTGACTCCATCACCTTCCTTAAAGCTTAAATGGATTTCTAATCGAAGCTAACCTTCATCTGGCCACTGGTGAATTGCATCTTAGTCTTGACAAAATTTTTGACCTTAACCAGTTGATCCTTTAGGTCGCTGACATACTTGGGGAGTGTCTCTTGGCTTGGTCCGCCTCTCCTACTGGTAGATTGCCATGTAGGAGGTCGACGGGAAGCTTCATCTCTTGATCAGTCAATAGCATTGCTGGAGTGTAACCAGGTGCTTCATGTTGTGAGCTTCAGTAGGCTAGCAGAAACAGAAGCACCAGTTTGTCCCAGTCTCTCTGGTTTTCATTTACAAACAGCGACAGGAAATATTTGATGTCTGGTTATGTCTATCTACAATGCCGTCGTATTAAGGATAAAGTGGTTTTGTCCTGGTCTTCTTAATTCTCAGCAAAGCCATAATGGTCTACCAACCTTTTGATTCAAAGTTGCGCCCCTGGTTAGAATGAAGTAGAAGTAGAACCACATGTCGGGAAACGACATTCTCAAGCAGGGTCTCATTAACTGTGATCGCTTGATAGAATGCCCACAGAAACTCATTTCCATAAAGTCCCAGTGATGTATTGTTGGAGTTTCCCTCTCGTTTGTCCCGTTTTGTAATACCTCTCACGAACTCTACCGAGTCCTATTAATCCTAAAATGCTCCCGGAGCAGCTATCATGGAATTTTGCAGGCACATCCTTTATACATCTCCTTGGGAGAACAACTTGGGGCACTGTTCTTGTACCAGTTGAGCTCTCCCATTTACGGGTGATGACGTCATCTCGAAGACACAAGGAGTCCCACTGAAGTCAATAGCCGTTCACTGCTTGCGCATATTTGGGAATCTCCTGCCACTGTGGCCTAGCTACGTTGTCGTCACTCACCGACTATTTTTAGATTTGGATCTTGCTTCTGCTCAGCCTGGAGGTTTTCGATCTCGAATATTTTTTAACTGTAGAAACTTATCCTCTAGTTCTTCTTGGCGCTAGCAGAAATAGCAGTTCCTTTTTTTGCATAGTCTTCTCGAGCATTTCCATGACTTCTTTCCGCTCGGTGGCGAATTTCAAAATCATAGGTCTGCAGTTTCTCCAGCTATCGAGCTATCTGGTCTTCAGGTGTCTTGAAATCGTGAATCCATTGCAACACGGAATGGTCGGTTCTTATCAAGCATCTTGGGAAAGCTCCGCCCTGAGGCCATTTTGAGAAGTATCCTTATTAAGCACGAAAATACAGCTTCCTCTCAGTCAGGTTATGAAGAGTTTTGGCAAGCTTGCCACACAATTTTATTTTATTAAGAAACAAGCATGGACCCGCGTTTACTACTTCACTTAGTGTGTAGTAGCGCGAAGTGTTGGGTCGCGCAATCTGGCGTTAGTCGTTTCATTGCGTTTCAGTCGTTTTTATTTTATCACACCTCTGCGCGATCCACCCCACCATCCGTAGCTCGTAATAAGAAAGCCATGCTGAAAAAATAGTTGATTGTTACTTCTTCCTCCGAGGATTGAGTTAAGTTAAAAACATCTGTTTCTTACGCCATCAAAAAATATCCAAAATTTATGATCAGGACTAAAAGGAGATCAGTTTAGCGTAATCCAGAGTTCTGACGAGTTCTAGAAAACAATTTTGATGTTTTATTGGAACTCTTTTTTGTTTTTTTTGCATATCAAACTCGTATGGTTTTAGTTTTTGGATTAGAGAAGAATTTGAGCCCACTATGTGTTGGTAGCGGTGATGATAATGATCATGTATTGTTATAAAATTTAGGGAAATCTTTTTGCCCTTACCTTTATACGATATCGGTTCTGTTACTTACATTTCTGCATATATTTTTCTTGTTTTATACTTATATTAATCTCCTTTACAGATAGGTCCCTTTGTCTGTTACTAAATGTTTTCTGGCGGCTCTTCTCTGTTTGTTTCACGAAATTGACGCCCAGCTATTCTTTGCGTAGGATGATAATCATTTTGACATTGAACGTGTCCTAACCATCTTAATCCAATTCTAAAATATGACGGACGATAAAAATGAAAAAAAAAAAAAACGTTAAGTAGGTAAAATAGTTTTTATTACCTTTAATAAAATAAAAATCAACTACTTTACATTGTACCTAAAAATTGTATAGTGTCGTTAATAAAAGAAATAAGGTTGCTCTCTGGGATCTTACAACTTGTGTACTCTTTATTACAATTTACTCCATTTAAACCATTATTAATTGCTGAATAGATGGACGTGCTGTAAATTTTATCTAAAATCCAATCATTACTGGTTATTCCATCGATTATTTTGTCAGTGCTGGTAGCATTTCCGTTTAGAATATCTATTTTAGATTTGTAGATCAAGGAACAAATGCTTCTTTGCACACATGCAGTCGTGTCTATATGATTATCTAGCAAAACGTTATCCAGTATTGACCCATATTTCCAAATAGGTGATACGTCCAAGTCTAGATCTGCAAATAAAAAAATTAAATTAATATTTAACCTGTCATAAAATATTGAAAAGTATGTTAAAAGAGTAATCATTTAATAAAGTTTTCAAACCGATTGCTTCACGGATCGAGATATCATCACTTTCAAAATCATCGCATTCAATAATAAAATCAAACACTTCCAAAAGCTGTTCACGAAAATTTGCTACAGTGAAAACTAACCGAGATTTAAAATTCCATTGCGTCTGACAAACTGTTGGCTTTTTTTTTTCGAAACAAACCGTTCTAAAACATTAGTCCGTTTAGGCGAGCTTGAGAAAAATGAAGCAAATCCGCTTAAACTGGCAAAAAAAGACGACATTCTTTAATTTTTTTACATGTAGGTATCCTACAAAACTAAATTCATTCTATGCGCATGACAGTGAGTAAATAAAGCTTGCGGACCTTGCGGTGCAAGAGTTTTAACTTTTGCCTGAAGACCATTCAATTCACCAGACATCATGTCAGCGCCGCTATAAGTTTGTCCTAACAATTTATTTTTGATATCAAAAAATTTTAATCTGTCCTTTAAAACACCAAAAATATATTTTGCCTTATGGCTTTTACTCACGTCTGTAAAACCTAAAAACCTCTCATAAATATTACAACGTAACGCCTATCGAACAACAATTGATAATTGTGAATGACATAATATGTCGGTAGTTTCATCTACTTCTAGTGAAAAGCAAATGGTTTCCTGAATCTCATATTCAATAACGTTACTCAAAATGTAACTAATTAATTCTATTAATTCATTCTGGATTATTTTGGATACACCGCTAAATATCTTTGAATCAGAAAGTAAATTAGAAAATTCCAAATCGTATTTCTTAAACATTTTTATTAGTTCTCTATAATTACCTTGATTTAACGAGTGCTCAGATTCATCACGTCCCCTAAATGATAATTCTTGACAACTTAAAAAAATTACAATATCAATTAAATGACGTAAAACTGCGTGATTATTTTTTTACAATTTCGTTATGTTTAATGGCATTTTCACGTTAGGCATTATCTAATGAAACATAGATATTTTGTTTTCCAAATAAATCTAATTTAATCTGGCTGTATGTATGATCTTTCGAAATATCATGTTTATGTAAAGCCCTAAATAATTCCTTTAAATTATCGTAACCAGATTCACACCAAGGATTTTGATGTTTGCCCCTATTTGTCGAAAATAAAATGCAAGGCCAACAGAAAAGTTTGTTTTTTATTTCACTTCCGGTAAGCCATGAGTACTTGCTGTACCAATTATCTGTTATTGATGTAAATGATCTATTACTTCCTTTACCCCGCGTACTAATATTTATAAGCCGGGACATTTTAGGCAAAAGACACCCCTTATTTTTAATAACAATTTGTTCTTCGTATGGAATAGATGAAAACCCAAAAATATAAAATATAATTTGCAAAATATTTACAATATCAGATTTATCAATACTTATACTCTATTTTCGCCTTTCTCAAAGACTGGAAGCTGTTATCAAAAATTTAATATTCTACTTTGTATAGATTTAGGTTTATTCCTATTTATGTACTGCTATGGATAATATTCTATTGTTAAGTTCTAACTCTGTATCACAATCCATACACGCTAATAACTCTGCGTGGTTGATGCGCCATGTAAGGGAAAAAAATACTTACAGTTTCTCCCATAGCTTGCATTTTTTAGGTTAATTTACCTGAATTTGTTTACAGTTTAATTAAAAAAAAAACTTTTAATTTATCAAAAAACCCTTCAACCTTTAACTATTTACGGCAGACGTAACGTATCACAGTATTACTTTAGAAAATAAAAATTAATCCTAGAAAGAAAAGCTAATTCGTGCACTCAATATCACTTCACTATTTAAGTTCTTAAGTACTTATCCGTCCCGAAATAACATTTCATCCCGCGCTCGCAAGGTACAGTTCGCAACCAATCACCAATCCAAATCAAGCATCGGCAAATTTAAACTTACTTGGCAAGCAAAGCCGTACTTGGCAATTATATTCATATGGAAAGAAATGTATGTTTGGTTGCTCATCAAATAATATTCCGTTGATTTTTTCATGTAAATCGTCAAGCTTGGGATCGGCATGTCGAAACCCGGAAACGTGCCTTTTTAAGAATTCACACAGGCGGATGAATGTCTCCGATTTGGGATCATTAATTTGAAAAGTGTCTTACGCAGGGATCACTTAACGCTCAGATTGGACGAATTTTTTTAAAAACCGTGAATAAAATTTAGTCTTTATTATCTCACAGATATTTTTTTTATTTTATAGAAACAAATCACATCAACTGATTACCTGCCACAATTAATTATCGAAATACTGATTCAATTACATATTAAAAAAAAATCTATAATATATATAAAGGTGTGGGTCGGCACTTCCAGTGACCGGCCCCCACTGGAATTAAGCTAGAACGGAGTGTAGGAAGGAATGACAAATAGTAAAATATGGGCACGAAGAGAGTAAACCTGTGGAGAAATGTACCAATGCGTTAAACACTTATATCCTGTAAGGTCTTAATTGCAATAAATTGAAAGTAAATCATCATCATTATCGTCACCCAGCTCTTTGCGTCTACTGCTGGACATAGGAATCCCTATTTTTGTAGATTGTGCTCTATCTTGAGCACTTTTCATCCAGTTTCTTGACATTTTCTTGAGATCGTCCGTCCAACGAGTAGGGGGCTTCCTCTACTTCTTTTGTCTAACCTCGGCCTCCACTTAACCACTCAAGCAATCTTTTCGTCCACCTTTCATAACTGATTCGGGCGATGTGTCCGGTTCACTTCCATTTCAGTGTGGCAATTCGGGAAATTACATCGGTAACTCCTGTTCTTCGTCTTAAGTCTTCATTTCTAATTAGGTCAAGAAGAGATATACTCAGCAGTGATCTTTCCATTTTCCTCTGAGGTATTTGCAGCATTTTGAGAAGGTGTAGCTGTCAATGTCAAACTTTCGACACCACAAGTTATCACAGGCAATACACATTGGTCAAATGTTTTACGTTTTAAAGAAATTGGTATATCGCTTTTAAAGATGTATTTGAGTGTCCCATAGGCTGCCCATGCTAGGTTTATTCTTCTTCATAGTTCACATGTTTGGTTGTCTCTTGTGATCTTTATTTCGCGTCTAAGGTATATGTATTTTTCACCAGCTTTACTTCGTGGCCTCCAATATTGATATTTCCGCTAGGTACTAGGTTTTTTATGAATTTTGTTTTGGAGATGTTTATTTTAAGACCCACACTGACGCACACTAACTGAAGTTCATGAAGCATTGTACATATCCCCTTGAGGTTGTCCGAGAACAAAACTATGTCGTCTGCGAATTTAAAATTTGTTAATATTCTTCTGTCAATGTTCAGTCCTTTCTCTTCCCAGTTAAGTCTTTTACAAACATATTCTAGTACTACGGTAAGCAGTTTATGCCGATTGGGATATGATCCCTGTTTTTAAGTAGTTTCACCGACGTAGTTGTGTTCTTGTATGTATTGTAAATTAACCTTGTATATCGGTAGTAAATGTGGCATGCTTGTAGTGCTTCCTGGATTTTGTCAAATTTTACCGTATCAAAGGCTTTACGAAAGTCTACAGAAGCCAGAACAAGTGATCGATTGTATTCGATAGTCACCATATGTTAGTGTAGTCACGGGAATATAATCAGGTATAATCCCCTTGCCTAAGTTTTCCTAAAAAAAGTTTTCTTCTAAAAACTTAGGGAAAATCAGGATCATAACCAAAATGAACTAAGAATTTTGAATAAGAAAATTAAAAAGGAAGTTAGAAAAGATCTGAGACGATACAATACGATGGAAATAACTAGAGTAATAGAAGAAAACAAAAGCTTGAAAGTACTCAGACAAAGCATGTCCATTGGAAGAAAAAACGTCCACAAATTAAGAAATGAACAGGGGCAAATCATTGAGGATAGAATTCAAATTATGAATACGATAGAGAGTTTTATAGACAACTATACAAAGAACAGCAATGTAACCGGAGTGGATCATTACCATAGATAATCAATCAGGGATCTGAAATTTTACCGGACGTAACACCCAATTAAGTTCGAAGGTCAGTGCAAGAAATGAAAAACAATAAGTCCCCCGGAGGCGATGAAATAGTGGCAGATGCCTTGAAGGTGGCTGGAAAAAGATTATGGCAGGTCCTTGCCAAACTATTCACTAGATGTTTGCAGGAAGCAATAACACCAACCCAGTGGTATAACGCAGAAATTATCATACTTCATAAAAAAGGGGATGCTACCGACCTCAGGAATTACAGGCCCATAAGTCTACTTTCACATATTTATAAACTATTTACAAAAATAATTACGAAACGACTAGAAAATAAATTGGAATTTTATCAGCCCATAGAACAGGCGGGTTTTAGAAAAGGCTATGGAACAAACGATCACCTACTGGTAATAAAAAATCTTATAGAAAAATGCACTGAATATAATAAACCACTAGCTTTAATATTTGTCGACTATGAAAAGGCATTCGACACCGTAAATCAACAAAAAATGTTGGAAGCCTTGACAGAATGCCGAATTGACTATCGGTATATAAATATAATTAAACATATATACCAAAACGCAACAGCCAGTGTTAGAGTGGGTGATCGTCAAACCCAGAAATTCCCGATACAACGTGGAGTACGCCAGGGGGACACCATATCACCGAAACTGTTCACTACGCTTTTGGAATATATATGTAAAAGGGCAAAACTGACCGACAAGGGCATAAACATAAACGGAGAAAAGCTTAGCCATCTAAGGTTTGCAGATGATATTGTACTAATAGCTGATAGGATAGATGAGGCCAAAGAACTTTTAAATCAGCTCTACCTTTCCTCGCTAGAAGGGGGATTGAAAATAAATATATCTAAAACCCAGATGATGACAAATCTTGTAGTCAGCGAAGATATATGCGTAGGAACAAGATGCATAGACCAGGTAATGGCCTATAAATACCTAGGTCATGAGATTCGCATAGGAAAAGATAACCAAACCGTTGAGCTTCTCCGTCGAAGACTGACTTGGGCAGCCTTCGGCAAGCTGAACCATATTTTCAAATCGTCTGATATACCAATATGCCTTAAAAGAAAAACGTTTAATCAGTGTGTTTTGTCAGTGTTAACTTACGGTGCCGAAACGTTGACAATGACAAGGAGAACAGTTCAAAAGATCCGTGTGTGTCAAAGGGCGATGGAGCGTGCTATGTTGGGCGTTTCACTACGAGACAAGATCCCAAATCGCCAGCTACGACAAAGAACAGGAGTGGCTGATGCAGTAGAGAGAGTAGCAACACTAAAATGGAACTGGGCAGGCCACGTGGCTCAAGAGACAGACAATAGATGGACAAAGCGGATACTGGAATGGAGACCAAGAGATGATACCTACCGAAGTAGAGGTCGTCCACCAACACGTTGGACTGACGATCTAAAACGTTGTCATAGGAATTGGATGCAAGAGGCACAAGATCGAAATAGATGGAAAATTATGAGGGAGATCTATGTCCAGCAGTGGATAAGCGAAGATTGAATGATGAATCCCCTTGCCTACCTGATCGCAGTATCATGGCCGGTTGAATCATTATGTGATATCCGCCAGTGAGTATCTGTCCTTAAGCCAACAGTAGAAATCATTCCGCTATAGCCTTAATGAAGTAATGTCATAGCTGCTGCCCTATGCACGTCCTCAGTTGGTCCACGGGTGCTTATTTGGCAAAACCTTATTCACATCTATCCTACATATTTGTAGGACATTTCTCTATCAGCCAGTGGGACGCGCCGTGTCGGGGTTGAGGACTCCCCCGCCCGTCCGTCTTCCCCGAAGTACAGAAGGGTCCCTACTTAATTCAGAACTCCTCCTCCACGCAAGCTGGGACGGTCACGTGGGTCACTATCTAGGATTAGTCAATTTTCTCCGTAGTAGTGTGAGCCGTATGGCTTATATCTGGATAAAGATAATACTTTCATTACATTACCTAAAAATCACAAGTCTAATGAAAAAGTTTTACATAATACAATATGCCTGAAAGTACATTTTTTTCTCAAAATAAGTTCGTCCTTTTTCGATAACTACATCCTTATAGCTTTTTACTCACTCTAGAATGTAAAAGTAGAAGTAAAATAGAAATATAAAGTGAAAATACACACAAATTAATATTATAAACTTTAGTATTTGATATATTGGTCAATCTATAACTACGTAAAATAAATAATTAGACAATTATTCTGCTTCAGTAAAATTATGACAGCTGTTTTAAAATTTAGTAATTGTCAAATTAATGTCACTATTTTATCATATCATTTTCTTATCTTAGCAAAAGAAGCGGATATATGAAATTTTCGTGTTAAAATTATGGTAAATTTCCATTTGAAGCGAAAATGCCCGATCATAGATTATTTCTGCTTGAATTTTTAATAAACAAAATTGAAATTGATACAGATGTACTAACTCCACCTAAACTTGAAGACCTTTTGGTTCATTTTCGTTGTCCAGATTTTTTATTTCTCGATATTACTGCTGAGGAATTTCCTGCAGATCCACTAGACACTGGTAAGAAATTATATTAATAATAGCCTCCCTTGACTAATGAAAAGCAGTATAACGAATGTAAGTAATCCAGTGCCTGGTTTTAATCGATGATTATTACCTATATTTGATTAAATATTCCTTATTCCCTTGTTACTATTTTTCTACATTTCTTGCTGATTAATTTATACAATTAATTTATTATTTTGCGATCTATCCTCGGTATCTAAGCTCATGGAAAAACAAAGCACTGAACAAAGGAAACTGGAAAAAGTAGTTTGAGTAGCAATGAAAAACTGTGAATATGTTAAATGTTTAGTGAATAACTGTAAATAATACGTAATTCAAAATAAGTTAAATATATAATTAACAACGATCTTAGCCCCAGGTCTATTTTTCCTACAAAGCTTTAGTCTTCTCATTGCGCCATCTCGCTTCGAAAGTTGGCGATCCAATTGGCAATTAGTTAAACGTAAAGAAATCTGATGATATTTTGAGTCATCGGCGTAGATCCTTGGAAATGAAGTCTTCTTCTTATTGACTTCTTCCCCTGAATAGTTAACCGAAGTATTTCATACCTATTCCCTCGCATTAGGTGTTCGATGTACTATTCGTTGTAAGCTAATTCGGATGGAATTCCCCAGATTAAGAGACTGAGCCGATATCAAGCACAAAATGACTGTACTCCCTTAATGCTGTAACGAATAGTCACCCTTAGTCTTTCGTTACATTAAGTTCAATTTTAAATTCTATCCAAAGTTTAAAGGTACTTTACTAAATGATACAAAGTAGGTGTAGCCAGGTACGTATTTTAATTTTGAGTTGTTAACGATTGGTAAATAAAATTTTAAGCATAAATTTGTGTACCTATTTAAATTTAGTTAATCAGTTAATTGCATTTGTACTTGGAATTCAGAATTACAAATTTCTAGGTACGTAAAACCAATGTATACAAGAGATTAGAAAATTTCTTGGAAAATTATTCAGGTAAAAGGATAATTTTAATCAAATAAAAGGCAAGTATCGAGCACAGTTTTTATAAATCTTGTCCAAGTACTTTCGCTCCTAAAGCATCTTCAGGGACATTTCGTCAAATTAGGCTATCCAACAATATATATAGAATGTCATAAACGGTAAAAGGTACATTGACACAACCTCTCCTGATAGTGCATTTCCACAGTAAACTGACACACATTGATAATCTGAGCACACGCTCATTCATAAACACACATTCATACCCACATTTTACATACAGAATCGATCCGCCATACTCATGGATAGGTCCACAATAACCAGTTGCCAAATCGTAAGCCGGAGTTACCATTAAAGATATTTCATCCTGCTTACACCAGTGTTCCGCAATACTGACGACGATAGGACTTTCTTCTCCAAGTAGAATTTCAAATCTTTCAAGGTTGTTTCTGTATTTTAACAATTTATTACGAAGGTTGCGTTACAAAATGTTTTCTTTTTGGGTCAATAATTATTTCGCTTATATTTATTTTCTTTGTTTGTTTTGATTTGAAGTATTAACTGGCTTTAATATTTTTGAATTTCTCTAGAATTTCTCTAGAATCCATATCTATAATCCGTTCACAAATTGTTGAGAGCACGAAATGTGCCTCAAAGTCATAACACGGTCGTAAAATTTGTATCATCATAGGCGTTCCTGAAGTGTTTATTCATTAAAATTAATGCGTTTTACATTTATTTTCCTTTCCAAAATGTTTATCAATATTAATAATGTTTTAATACTAATATATTTAGCAAAAAACAATTAAAACTTTCACGGCTAATGTTGGTTATTATATTATATTAATAAAAATAAGAATTTAACCATTAACAATTTTGTAAATAAGAATACCTTATCTCTTTGGATATTTCAATACTAATCTTCGCGTTTAATCACTTTACTAGAAAACCTGGAATTCATATGCGAAGGTACTATTCGTTGCAAGATAATTAGGATGAAAACTTAACTTGAAAGGGTGAAGTTATTACGAACGAAAACAATTTTTTTGTTTAGTACGTTTTTGATCGCATGTAATTTACGACTCGTCGGTGTTTCCGCGTCTACGGCAGTAATTACCGTCTCGAATATTTCTTTTGCGAATTATATGCAGTGCGTGAGTGATTTTTTATTCCATATACCTACGAACATTTTCGCTCGTACTCGTTTTGTTGGATTGTTTGTGATGGCTTCATCATCAACATCATCAAGTTTTACACCGGTACTGTTGCGTACAGTCAGTAAGTCTGTCTATTCACCATGAGAGAAGACTATTGTCCTGAATGTTCACGATGCTCTGGTTTCTCAGAATCCCACAAACACTGTTCGCAACATAGTCGAACGTTGTGCCAACATGACTGGCGAAGGGGAGTCAACTATATATAGGTTCCTATCAAAAAGAAAAAAAACACGGTATAGCTAACCCAAACACAAACGAACACTTAAAGAGAGGAAGAAACCCTATTAAAATTGATAAATTTGCCAAAAATGGTATTCGAAGGAAAATTCATGGATTTTTTTTTCAAAAAAGAAATACCAAACTTAAATAAAATTTTACAAGAAGTTAGAGACGACTCGGATTTGCCTCATATCGGACGAACTAAATTGTGGCAAGTTTTAAAAGAATTAAATTTCCGGTGGGAGAAATCAGACCGAAAATCACTTTTGATTGACCGGGAGGAGATAATATGTTGGAGAAGAAATTATCTAAGATCCATACGAAAATTCCGGGCTGAAGGAAGGCCAATCTTCTACCAGGATGAAACGTAGGTAAACTCAGGTCATATTCTAAAAAAAATTCGGTCAGATAAAAATATATTATGCTCCAGCCAAGCCTTTATGGAAGGTTGGTCTACTGGTATCTCCCCACCTTCTGGTAAAGGCAGTAGATTAATATTTTTTCTCACATTGGCAGTGAAAAAGGATTTTTTAAGCATGGTTTATTGGGATTTCAGTCCAGAAGCACAAAAGACTATCACGAGGAGATGACAGCTGATGTTTTCGAAGAGTATTTTGAGGAGATGATTGAACACATACCACCAAATTCAATTATAGTATTAGATAATGCACCTTATCATTCACGACTAGTAGAAAGACTTCCAACGACTGCGTGGAAGAAACAGGATATTCTTGACTGGCTGCGGAATAAGTATCTGCCTTACGAAAATGGAATGGTAAAAGCAGAACTTTTAAAAATTGTCCGGCAACACAAATCTAAGTTCAAGAAATAGGTACGTAGTTGACGAAATAGCAGAAAGGCGAAACATCACAGTCCTTAGACTTCCACCCTACCACTGCGAAATAAATCCAATTGAACTCGTTTGGGCACAAATGAAAAGTTATGTGGCTAGAAAAAATACGTCATATAAAATACAAGCTGTACGTGAATTGTTATACGAGTCTTTACAACATATTACAGAACAAAACTGGAAAGATGCAGTAAGACATGTAATAGAAGAAAAACAAAAAATGTGGGATCTTGATAACATAATTGATGCGACCGTAGAGACACAACCGCTAATTATTAACTCTCAAGACGACTCGGATTCCGAAGTTGATCCTATTTATTTTGAATTTGAATAGTTTTCTAATCGTAATTATATAAGGTAAGTAATAGTAGTTGTAATCATAAGGTATTAAAGGGGAAAGGCGCAAAATGTCGCCTGTCAAAATGTTCAATGTGTTTTAAATGTATCCATTTTTTTTCAAATCCTGAGAAAACTAAAAAGCATTTTTGAAAAATTTAAAGGCAGAATGAAATATTTATTAGAATAAATAAAAAGTTTCTTTTGGATGCAATATTTTCAATTAAAAATTATACTATATTTTCTCTTTTATTTTCAGCCCTGTTACATAACATATTAAAATAAACATAGTAGAAGTTTTCAGGGACTTTCTGCCCTCAGTAATAATGTAATCTTTCATTCTACGTTTAAATTTTTCAAAAATGTTTATTAGTTTTCTCCAGGTTCGAAAATAATGGATACATTTAAAACACATTGAAAATTTTGCCAGGCGATATTTGGCGCCTTTCCCCTTAATTAAATAAATGTATCTTTTACAAATGGTAAGAAACTTTTTATTTTTGAATAAAATAAAGAAGTTTTATTAAAACAAAAATACAATTTACATAAGTACAATTTAAAAAATATATTTATTTAGTTCAAATAAATGTTTCAATCATATACTCTACGACACTGGTCGTTCATCTGTAACCAAAATACCTTCGTAATCGGATTATAAGGTTGACTGCTGTATTGTATTCCTTCAGATAGATACAAGGTGGGTTAGTCGAAAATATCTTAAACCGTCAGTTTCAGGTTGGTTTTTACTCTTATATCGTATTACCTATCCTCTCTGTATTTCAGTTCTCTAATTAGGGTTAAACTTGTAGTGAGCTATCGACAAATTGTGAACTGATTACAGGTTTTCAAAAATATATTTCTACTGTTATTTCTAAATCACCTTTTAATTTACATAATTATGTAACGTGTATTATGTTCCAGATTATGTGGCGAAAGATGGAGTGTATAAATTTAATTTTGGAAAAACGTATTTGTTTCCATACACTTCCGAAAATCTTATGAACATTATAGAAACTACTCCATTGGAAATAGATCTTAGAATATCTAGGAAAACAGTTGGTTCGGCTATTTTTCCATGGATTAAAGATTTCAGCGAGATGATCAATATTTTTGAAACCATTGGCGTTGTGAAAAGTGTAAATTATAGTGGAATATTTGATATGATATCCCTTCATCATAAAAGAGTTGGAGAAATTGATATCATAATTAAAATGTCATGTTTAGGAACTCACATGGAGACATATTTTTGTTTATTAAAAAAAGGAGGCTTATTTATGGGGGCCAAAAGCGATGTACAATATAAATGTGAAAGGTAAGTAAGAATATTTTTAAATTTATCTAATAAAATAAAAGGTTTATGCATTTTTATTACTTTATTTTGGTATTTAAAATAGCTTAAAATTTACAGAATTGCAGGTTGATAAAATAAAATTTCATTAAATTAATATTATTAAAGCATCTGAATTTAACTAGACTTACCTATTATATAGGTATTTTTATAAAGAGGTTAAATACATTAAAACTGGGTATCAGGGAAGAATGTAAAATGTAAAAGATAAGCAAGGAAACCTGATAGTGGACGAACACCAAATATGTGAAAGGTGGAAAGAATATTTCGAAGAGATGCTAAATGACGGAGTGACTACTAAAGAAAATTATATTATTCCTAAACCCTAAATAGTAATAGAAGAAATACCAAAGCCCACAAGAGAAGAAAGAATTGAAGAAATAGTAAAAGAAAAAAAAAATCAAAAAAGCCCCGGGGGAGCAGCATTGTGGCACAGAACTTAAAATATGGAGGAGAGGCTTTAATAAACAAATTTAGTGAGCTAATACTAGAAGTGTGGGATGCCAAAAAATGCTGCCTACGATACAATAGACAGAAACAAATTAATAAAAACGCTAAAAGAATTACAAGTGCAGAAAAAATAGTAAGATTGGTAAAAATGAGAATTAGACAAACCATTGTGCTGCGAAATGCAACGGTACAGTCTCAGAAGAATTCTAAGTGAACAAAGGTATTCGTCAAGGAGACTCGTTGTCTACATTGCTATTTAATATACTGCTAGAAAAAATTGTAAGGGTTAGTGGGATAAATAGGTCCGGCACTATTTTATACAAAGAACACCAATGCTTAGCATACGCTGATGATGTGGTTCTCATTGCAATAAATGGAAAAGAACTGGCAAATATAGCAAAAAAACTGATTCGTGAAAGCTCTAGAATGGGACTGAAAGTTAATATTAACAAATCGAAGTACATGGAAATCTCGAGCAAAAAAGGAATAAACACCAGGGTATCCTTTAAATTGGAGGTGGATGATGGATCAGTTGTAGAATTCGAGAAGGTGGATGAATATATGTACTTAGGTACTCTTATTGATCAGGCATGTAAGGAAGGAAATGAAATCAACCTAAGACTGACCAAGAGCAACAGGTGTGCTGGGGCCAGGGGCAAAATAATTAAGGCCAAAGATATATCTCGTAATACAAAAATAAGAGTATACAAAACTATAACTAGACCCACAATGCTATACGCTGCCGAGACATGCACTACGAACAAAACCATACAGAACAGATTAAAAGCATGGAAAAGAAAGATGCTTCGCAAAATGTTTGGTGGAAATGTAGTAGAGGGAGAATGGAGAAGACGAACTAATGCAGAAGTGCACCAGTTGTATGCTAACCCTACAGTAACGAAAGTGGTGAGAAAACGTAGACTAGAATGGCTCGGACATCTAGAAAGAATGCAAGGTAATAGACTAGTCAAGAATATTGCTTGCAGAGTACCTGAGGGCAAAAAAAGAGAGGAAGGCCAAGAAAGAAATGTAGAGATCTAGTGATGGAAGATGTCCAGAGGGATGGGAATCAGAGATTGGAAGCTGATAGCTAAGAACAGAAAACGATGGAAATTATCCATCTAGCAATGGACCTAAGAGGCCTATTAACGCTGTACATACATACATAATTAATGGTTCAGTTGTTCACAGCTTATCAAAAATTATATTGTCATCTACAAAGCTGTACGAATGAATTTGCAATGGTTTATCGTTCTCCTACTTTTTTAGATGGCCATTCTGGCTTCTATAATTGTGTAATAATTTCGACTGCCCTTTATTCCACGGCATATGCAATTCTTTAAAATGCAATGGACAAATAGTGCGATTCTGGACGAGACGAGGAACTCTCGTTTAATGATCGTCTGACTTATCTTACAGTTCATCACTAACACTATTTTATAACACCAACCTTTCTTGGATTTTGTTATCATAACCGTCAATGCCTTTTAATCCGGTAGGGATTATGGCAGATGCTGTCAGGTGTCTTTTTTTCATTTTGTGAGATGCATTATATCTCTTTTATTATTATTTTTATAGTTTTGGATATGTTTTAACAACTACATTAACCTTAATTTA
The DNA here is from genome assembly GCF_040954645.1 of Diabrotica undecimpunctata. Taxonomy (NCBI): domain Eukaryota; kingdom Metazoa; phylum Arthropoda; class Insecta; order Coleoptera; family Chrysomelidae; genus Diabrotica; species Diabrotica undecimpunctata. The sequence goes on from NC_092808.1 coordinate 103,120,052, forward strand.
CATTTTTATATCTGCATTTTGTTTCCAATTCTATATTTGCAATAATTTTATATTTTCGTCTATATATATATATATATATATATATATATATATATATATATATATATATATATATATATATTACGATTATGTTTTGTTGGGTATATTTCAGGTTCTATCGGTCTTGAATTAAAACAATTCTGTTTTTAGTCACTTAATATTTCGCCAATTGATTATTGGCTTCATCAGAAGTGCTCTACAAATTTATTAATAAATAAATTAATTTATAAATTTGTAGAGCACTTCTGATGAAGCCAATAATCAATTGGCGAACTATTAAGTGACTAAAAAACAGAATTGTTTTAATTCAAGACCGATAGAACCTGAAATATACCCAACAAAATATTTTATATATATATATATATATATATATATATATATATATATATATATTGATTTATAGTATCAGCATACTATATATATATATATATATATATATATATATATATATATATATATTTGTCTTTCCATCGTCTGGACTTCGATTGAGTATTGATTTCATGCTATTTCTTCCCAATATGTTTACGTTAATTTCTTCTTTCTTTATCATTATGGTTGTTGTTATTGTATGTTTTATTGTGAGTTTTTATACTCTTGCTAAGTATTGGATTTTTGGGTACTGTATTGTTTTTATATAGGTCTTTCTTTGACTTAACCGTTTCTCAAATCGTCATATTTAAGTAAGGTAGGCGACTCAAATAAGACCATGATCTTAATAAGACCCACAGCTTTTATTTTAAAAAGTACTAACACTAGGTAGATGAACGTAGCACCAGTCAATGGATTGCACGGATGCCATTTCCATGGAAAATCTGTCTTTTGGGACTGTGGTGGGTAGTGTAATGGAGAAATTGGGATTGCATGTGAGCAGGGTGTCAGTGAGTCAAAGAATTTGGATATTGTGCTGAGAAGTATATAATCAGTATATAATGTGATTGCTCTTAATATTAGGGCTAATCACGTTTCCAAACATTGCTTGGACAAGCTCATTTGAAATTTGGACACTTTCATGACGTTAAATCTCTAGTTAATTTGACTTTGTATTTAAATCATGGTTACTTATTATTTGTGTCGGCCTTAGTTACGTTTAACAAATTATATTCATAGGCGACTTCAGGACAAATGCATTTCGCTAGTGTAAAATAATGACACGTTTTCTTTTCATATTGAAGCAAAACTTCTATACTGGCCTTATTTTAACTTTTCTCTATAGTACAATGCTGTAGCGGTTCGTGGTTCGCAGTCACAATAAACAGTTAGAAGAGTCCATTTAAGCGACGAGGGCGATATGTTATACAACATGTTAACTTTTTTAATTTTATTAAAATCTCTAAAAAATCTAAAATATAAATTTATTCAATTTTAAAAATATTTACATTTTAAAAATTTTAAAATTTTAAAAAAGTTATGCTTTATTTACTAATATAGTTTTAAAAAAGTTTCCTTTTTATAGCGGCAGTAAAAAACTAACTTTATTGAACTTTCTTGTATTCTTCTAAAGTAGATAATAAAACGAATAAGGAAAACATAAATTATTTATTATACAGTATAGTATTAGTATAAAGTATTTAGTATACTTTTAATATTATAAGTAATTTTTTGGTTTTAGATATAATTTCGATGATGACGTTGTTCCGCCAGTCGCCAGTATTTTTAATCCATTAGCAAACGGTCGTATAAGTATACAGAGACTATCGTGGACTGAACTTTTTGGAAGCAAACAAACCGAAGCCAAACAAAGTTTTGCCCCAATGCTTATAGAATTCGACGAGGGAGTTTGTCGCGCCCCATTACCTTTCAGCCGCTCAGCTCCTGATACAATGAGCCATGGCAGCCAATATGATATTGTATCCATGGTTTTCAGACCACCAGAAAATAAGTTCTTCGATTTTTTAAATATGATGAGGGCAGAAGTATGCGCTACAGAGGAGGAAACTGTTGTTACCGTGGCTATTGATAAACCCAAGAAAACTGTAAATATATTTTTAATAAGTTACATTTTATCAGACAATCATACTAAAATACTCGACTTTATTTGTTCTAAATTAATATTACTATTATACCTAAAACACCTGCTAATATTCAAACTTCCTATTACCATAAAGTTTTTAAATACATGATCGTGATGTGTGTGTTTAACATTAAACACTAACATATCATTTAAGCATACACATGGTGTGTGTGTTTAAGAAAATACGCATAACTTACGTAAACTCATTAAAAAAAATATTGGGAAATAAATTAGAGTGCAACTTAAAATTGATATTTAAAATAAAAACAAATCAAGAATAAACAATAGTTTTGCATATTATGCAGTATTGCGCAATAGGTTAAAAGCATAAGAAAACTTTTTTATTACAAACAATAAGTAATGTAACCAACATCTTCTTCTTCTTCTTCTTCTTTTTATATAGACATGACTCTGTCTGTTTTCCAATGTGCCTCCAGTAAGTTGTCGTTCCATCGTTTTTGTGGTCTTCCTACTGATCGTCGTCTTATTGGGGAACCGTCTCTTGCCGTCTTTACTACTCTACTATTTGTTGTCATTCGGCTTATATGATCGTTACATTCTACTCTTCTATTTCTTACCCAGTTCTTGATGTTCTTCAACTTGCATCTACGTCGTATATCTGTACTTCTAGCCCTGTCCCATAGTGTCTTACCATCAATTTTTCAGTGTGATTTCATCTCTGCTGTGTTTAACATCCTTTTTGTCCTTTCTGTGTCAGGTATTGTTTCGCCGCGTATGACATTATTGGTCTGACGACTGTTTTGTAAATTCTGCCTTTCGTTTCTTTCCCGATATTTTTATTTCTCCATATTGTTTCATTTGGACATGAAACCCAAATGAAACAGCTGCCCAGAGCCTGTGGCTCTGTTTGCTATATTAACTTGATCTTCCACTTCATTTTCTATCTTTCCGTATCTGGATAATGTGATGCCTAGATATTTAAACTCCATCACTTGCTCTATTATCTGACCTTCCAGCTCCAATTTACATCTTAATAAATTTGCTGTTGTAACCATGCATTTTGTCCGTGTTGGGGAAATTAACATTAACATGTGTTTAGCATTTTCTGGCGTTATATTAAATTGGTGCAACATACGTTATAAGTCATCTTCACTTTGAGAGAGTAGTATTGTGTCGTCTGCATATCAAATTATTTTAAGTCGTTTTTCTCTCTTTTGGTATCCTTTTTTAGTTCTTACTTTTTTTATTATTTCATCCATAATCAGGTTGAACAGTAGAGGATTCAGGGAATCTCCCTGTCTTATCCTACTGCCAGCTTCAATATGGTTGGTTAGTTCTTCTCCTACTTTTGCTATTATTTTGTTGTTTTGGTAGATATTTTCGATCGTTGTGATTATTCCTAGAGGTATCTCTTTTGCGTACAGAAGAAACATAGATATGCCGGTTTGTTGTATTCTAATGATTTCTCTTGCACTTGCCTCATTATAAATAAAGCGTCGGTGCATGGTCTTCCCGACCTAAAACCTTGTTGTTTTTCTGCTAGTGTTATAATTTCATTTAGTTTATTTGTTATCACTTTAGTTGTTAATTTTAGTGTTGTGTTTAATAAATTAATTCCTTTGTAATTTTCCGGTTCCGATTTGTCTCCCTTCTTGAAAAGAAGTATTTAAGTAATTCTGTTTTGTTCTATTATTTTTTGAATTAGTTTTAATAGTTGTTTGGTCAAATCTGGTCCTCCGTACTTAAGAAGTTTGTTCGGTATTCTGCCCTCTCCTGGCGATTTTTTATTTTTTAATTTCCTTAATGCTTCTTTTACCTCTTCCTCCTCAATATTTATTTCTTCGTTTGTCGTCACCTCTGGTGTTGGTGGTTCATTATCGTCACCTTTAGCAAATAGGGATCGAACGTAGTCTATCGATGTTTCCTTCTGAATGTGTTGTTATTAGTTCGTTCATCTCTTTTGGCCTCTGATCATTCTCCATATTTTTGTTTGTATTTCGTAGAAGTCGTGTTCCATCTGTTTTGAGAAACTCTGCCAGTGTTCGTTTTTATTTGTCTAACTAAAGTATTCGTTTCATTTCTGATTTGTTTATAGTGGTTGTACGCCTGTTGTGTTTGTTGTGTTCTGTATTGTGGAAAGGCTTTCTTCTTTTCTTCACATTTTGTCTTTACTTCCTCTCTAAATTATGGTGTTTTCTTTTTTGATATGTTAGTATTCGTTACTTTCCTCTCTCCAAGTGATTCCGTTGCTGCAATAATTATGTTATTTTTTAGTTTTTCCTAGCTTTCCGCGATGTTATCGTTTGTTAATATTTCATTCCCAGCGATCTTCTCTAATATTCTTTTCCTGTATAAGTATTCCGTGGATTTCGTATTTAGTCCTTCGACTTTGATTTTTATTTGTGTTGGCGCCGCTCTCTTGATTGGGAAGTATTTCAGGATGATTCTTATTTCACCTAATACTAGGCTATGGTAGCTACCTTCATCTGTTGTTGGTTATACCATAATCTACCATAGATCTTTGTCTACGACTGTTATTAAATATATATTTTTGTTAGTCTTTGCGGTCAAAAAATGTGTTTATTTTTAGTTCGTTATTCGTGCAGAAGTTGATCATCAGTTCTATATTTTCGTTTTTATTATTCTCTTTATATTTTTGTTTAATGCCGGGTATTACTTGATTGCCTATTCGAGCGTTAAAATCTCCCAATATTATGATCTTCCCTCTGACTTGATTTAATACTTGTTGTAATCGGTCAAAAAACGCTTCCCTTGTTGTTTGAAGCTTATTATTTTCTGGGCCGTATACTCCAATGATGTGTCAATGATGTCTTCCTTCTCCATTCTTATCTTTGCTGTTACTATTCTTTCTGATATGTATTGACACTCTTTGATGTAATTTTGGTGTATTAGAAAGGCTACATCTTCTTTGGCCCTGTTTTCTTTTTGCTGCTCCACTGTAGATTAGTATGTATTCACCTAATTTTGATTGACCTTTTCCTTTATTTTTTGTTTCCTTTTTTCTTTCTCTTTCAGCACTTGGGTTATTTCTTGGTCCCTTGAGTTGGGCGATCTGATATTCTAAGTAGTAGTTCTCATCTGGGTTTGGGATGTTTTTAGCTTGTCCTTATTTCTTGCCGTATTAAGCTTCCATGAAATAGTCTCATTGTATGCAGGTGTCTCTTAACTTGCACGTATCTATTAAGGAAGTCTGTTATGTCTCTAAGGTAATTCCTGCTTATTTTCCGCATTACTTCAGCCCTATTCGCACATTTCCGTCCAATATACTCGTACATCTTGCTATGTGTTTGGCCGGGTATATTTTACCAATGTGAGTTTTGTTGGTTTTGGTGTCAGGCTTTTTTTTATAATCTGGACCCATACCAGTGTAATACTGTTATATTCCGATAGTCTGTTTAGTTAGCTTCAGCATTCCCACACTAGTCTAGAGTACACGTTAGGGTTTATAAAAGCCTCCATGACTACTTGGTTATCTATGCATATATTGATTCGCTTCAGTTGAAAACCCTCATGTTAGTTTTTCTTGCACACCGCAAGATTGCAAAAATCTCTGCCTTAAATACAGAGGTATATTTTTTTAGTAGAATAGAAATGTTTAAATTTCCAGCGCCACCGAATATTCCTTTACCCGATCTTTTTTCAGTTTTAGACCCGCCCGTACACTAGGTATGATTCTGCCTAAGTCTGGGTTGCGATTATAGTCGATAACAATCGATTACATTTAAGTCTACTTCCATCCCTAGACCTTGCATAGTCCTCACCACCTCAACAGATCATTTTTTGGTATATTCGGGTTACTAAATGATGTTTTATGGAACTGCAGAAGTTGATTTTGACTTCCAACAAAAGCTTTATCCACTGCCTGTTTCAGTTTTTTACTGTTTAATACTTTTGAGATATGACTCAGTTCTAGTCTACTCATTAGAATTCCTTGGGTTCTAGCAAGCCTTTGTCACGGGGGAGGGGGGGGGGGGAGGGTGCTCCCCCTTGGTCTCGCGAGGTCTTTTTACTCGGTTTCGCTTATGGCTTTTATTTTATGAAGATTTGCTGAGCTCCATATCTTAGCAGCTATTTTAGCTTCTCTCGATATCTTTCATTTCTAAGCTCCAAAGAGGCGTTTTTTGCGCAGAGTCTGTCCCTCTTGTATCACCTTCTGGCTGAGTATTTGGGAAAGAAACAGAATCCACGACTAAAGTCGCCTTTCTGACTGTTTCCGTTGGTTGGGTTGTGTTTTCGATCTAGTTGTCCATATTTGTTATAACGAGTTGAGACGAAAAACTATCTGGCATGGCAGTGCGCCCTTACAGTGCTAAGGCTATAATCTCCCAGAGTGGTCAGATTTCTGAGGCATAGTTTGAGGCAATACTTTCTCCCCAGTGCCATGCATCTCCTGACTACGATGGTGTTACACCTCTGGGCTTTGGTTATTGGTATATTCGGTTAGCACCCAATTGAACATAATTTCTTCCAGATCTGTCGGTCTTGAGCTTCTTAAAGCTAGTTTCCAGTAATTCTTATTACTTTACGTCGTCTGTCCATCGTATAGGTGGTATTCCTATGCTTCTCCTCTCTGTTCATGGTAGTCGCACTAGAAAATACTTGGGACAAATTAAATAACATTAACTTTAGTTAGTAACATATGGTAGTAATATAGCACAACTTTGTGTTCTAACGAGGAAGCGAAGCGGATTTTAAATTTAGAATAAAACATAATGTTTTACTTAAAAGAATATATTTTTGATGCGATACAGTGTTATTGAAGGCCCAGCATATCTGTAACTAATTTTAAAATGTCAGGCTTACAGCTACCTCCTATTTTTGTAAATACCTTCTTTTGTTATCTTCTATATAACAGATATAATGAACTTTGTGACAAAAGTTTATCACCCTGTATATATAATAAAACAATTAGAAGTCTTAAAAGAGCTTAAAACTCTTGTTCTAGAATTTTACAGAAGAAGTTCAAATGCACGATCCTTATCAGGATGATGCTGAATTAGAAGCAACCGAATTAACGGCAGAAAAAATGAACAAGCAGTTATGCAAACACAAAGACTGCCCAGCAGCTAAAAAATTTAAAAAATACGGCATTGGTCCTCTTGCCACAGGGTTAGGTATGTAGACGTTTTTTACTTTTTGTCATAGTAGTAAATATCAATGGAGTGTTTTTTGATTTCACTTTTTCTCTAAGGAATTGTTTGGTGGGTCGAAATTCTGAGAGTCTGTGTGCAGAATTTGTTCTGGGAGAAGAGTTGGTAATCACCAATACACTCTTCAAATTACCACACAGAAGGTTGAACACATGGCGCTCACCCGGTGACACGCCAGAAAACATCACAAGAAACCAGATTGACTATATTTTAATAAATAAAAGATTCAAAAACTTAATAACATCAGTGAAAACCTACCCTGGTGCAGATATTAAGTCAGACCATAACCCACTTGTCGCTAAGTTTCGTCTGAAATTAAAAAAAAATCCACAAACCCAATCCTATAAGATCTCAAACAACTAAGAGATGATGACATAAAGCAAGAAGTACGGAAATATCTGAAGAACAACATATCTAAGTCAGAAGTAGTTAATGATGTTGACACATAAATAAACCACTTAGAAAATATTGGGAAGGAAATAGACCAATACCTATGACCGAAAAAGACAGAAAAGAAAAAACCATGGATGACCGACGCGACGGTATATTACAGATGATGGACAGAAGAAGAGAATCCAAGCGGAAAGACTACGTTGCATATCAATTCATCAACAACTTTCTCTATGAAGTCTTCATTACAAGAGATCACAGTCTCAAGGTTTACCGGATCACAGTCTTCTGATCCTCCAAATCAATTCACCAGTACACCGTTCACTCTTAACTACACTATTGTTGTTTATAGTTAGTGATGGTTTATTTATACCGTTCAGAGTAACATCGTTCACTGACGTGGCGTTTAGGTGAAAATTCGCGCGCGAGTATTCTTGACGGCAGGAATTGAATTGGTAGATGGAACGAGCGATATTTTATTATGATTGAGGAGAGGTTTTAATATTGAAGGCAACTGTGAGCTATTGTTTCTTTTATTGATACTGGAATTTTCAAAACCAATTTTAAGACCTGTATAAAGATGATTTGGCTTAGGGCTGAAACTGAATCGGAATTTCGATCAATAATAGAATTTTCACAAATTCTGTTTTAGATTCTTCGACTGATTTATATTATTTAAGATCGTGGATAGTCTGCTCAAAATATAATAGAGTACATATTGATCATTTGGGATGTCGTCTTTGTTCAAGGCAATGTGCAACAAAACATTTAACGAAAATCGAGAAATTATTTTTACACAATTCTGGAATCTTGGGTCCTTTGATATTTAAAATACATACCTATTTGGATGCATTAAAATATGAAATAAAAAACGACATTATCTGAAAAAAAAAAAACTAAACGGACAGTGTCTGGAAGAAAATACAGTGTGGAATACTATGTCACTGTCAATACAGAAAACATCAAAATATGTAAATCCGAATTTATGTCACCATACGGCAACAATTGAAAGAGAGCACACAACATCCGAAGACATACAAATCCGACGAGGAGTGAGACAGGGTTGCGTCTTATCACCGCTACTGTTTAATTTGTATTCTGAGTCTATATTCAGAGAAGCATTAGACGAGGTCCAAGGCTGAATTAAGATTAACGGAATCAGCATAGACAACATCAGATATGCTGATGATACCGTCTTAATAGCAAGCAACGCACAAGAACTACAAAATATAATAAAAGCGGTAGTTCACCACAGCGAAATGTTCGGTTTACATCTAAACGTTTCCAAAACTAAAACTTAAGTATTTTCAAAGACACCAATAAACGTACAGGTGTATGCCAATGATCAAATAATTCTATAAAATATTTGGGAGCAAATATCAATAGTCAGTGTAATCCAAAAAAAGAAATCCTATCAAGAATCGAACAGGCAAGGAAAACATTCATGAGCATGAAAACATTTTTTACAAGATCAGACCTTAGTCTACAGCTTAGAATCCGAATGATCAGATGTTACGTTTTTTCTGTCTTACTGTATGGCTGTGAAAGTTGGACAATGGACTCTGAAATAGAAAAAAAAATAGATGCCTTTGAGATGTATATATATACAGGCGAATGTTGAGAATTCCAAGGGTACAAAGAGTTACTAAGGTTGAGGTACTTCGTCGAATGTGTAAACAAAAAGAATTACTAAGAATAATCAAAGAGAGGAAAATGCAATACTTGGGTCATGTGTTGAGAGGCGAAAGATATGAATTACTTCAAGTTATATTGGAAGGAAAAGTACAGGGCAAAAGATCAGTAGGAAGACGCCAGAACTCGTGACTGAAAGACCTGAGGAGATGGTTCGACCGCTCATCCGCAGAAATCTTTCGCGCAGCAGTTAGAAGAACTACAATTGCCATTTGGATCGCCAACCTTTGAAAGGAGACGGCGTCATGAGAAGAAGAAGAATTTATGTCCGTTCATGGTCTTCACCGATCTAGAGGTAGAATAAATAAGATTGTATCGCAATTAGCTTCAGGTGCTCCTATGCCGAAAATGGGTGGTCGTGGAAAACATAATAATAAACCAAACAGAGTAAGCGATGAAGTTATTCAGTATGTTAAAGACTATATTAACCTTATTCCTAAGTATCAGAGTCACTATAGTCGATCTGATAATCTGGGAAAGACTTATGCAAATAGTGATATGTCAGTAACTCGTTTATATGAAGAGTTTTATGTTCCATGGTGTGAACGTAAGGGTATACTATCTATTTCTGCATCGACATATAGGAAAATCTTTTGTACCATTTGGAATATAGATTTTAAGTTGCCCAAATCCGATACCTGCAAGACGTGATGAAACGCTGATTAAAATAGAAACAGCAAAAGTTGATAGTAATGACAAATTAACAGGTTTTTTGACGATACATTTAAATGTTAACAAAGCACGGGCAAAAGCAATGCAGGACTTGCTAAAAACGGAAACTGCTGATGCAAAAACCAATGATAAAAAACTAGTTGTAACATTTGATTTACAACAGGCCCTAACAGTACCGTCTGCAGCAAAAATGCCAGACCTGCATTTTTACTGCAGAAAAGTATGGCTTTATAATGTTGGTATACATGACTGTGATTTGGGAAAGAGGCACATGTTGGTATGTACGGAAGACACAGCTAAAAGTGGTAGTGATGAAATTGGAAGTGCTGTTTTAAAGTTTTTATCTAATAAGTCAGGCATTGATAAACTGGTGTTGTTCACTGACAACTGTCCGGGAGAAAATAAAAACTGGAAGTTAATGGCCTTGTCGCTGCAAATGGTTAAGGAAAGGAAATTTAAAAAAATTACACACCATTTCCTGGTTAGCGGCCACACGCACTTACTATAAGATCGGGACTGTGCTATCATAGAAAAACACCATCAAAAATATGCTCCATTCATAGATTTCTCATCATACTGATATGATATTACTAAATAATCGAATAAAAAAATTCTTTTGAGGTCACAATAACGGAGCAAAATGACTTTAAACACATCAGTATACTACAACAGAATAACAGAAAACTGACGACTGAATCCCTTTAGCCTGACCAAAATGAAGATGGTGAAGCAGAATTGCTAGAGTAACATATTTCTAGTTGGTTCATGTATATCAAAAAGTGTTTTTTTTTTTGTTTTTGTCACAGTATGACAAGCCATATAAATATGTTAATTATGTATGTGTTTTTGAGCAAACCAATGCGAATTTTATGTTTGTATGTAGTTTGTATTATAGATTATTACATACTTGTTTCAATTAAACCAGTCACATATATAATAAATATGTTTCTGAATTTATAATTTTTATTTAACACTTTGGCTACTGGCTATAAATTTGAAGTTTTTTGTCAGAAACTGAAACTATATTTTGTAAACCATATAAAAACATGTAAATATCAACATTTAGGTATTTTTTTGAAAAAAAATCATGTGTAAGGGCCGTGTCAAAAAATGGTACACACAGTTTGTGGCAGAAATAAATGCGTAATTATCTTCTTAGAAAGTATGTGTACCATTTTTGGACACAATGTTCATTTTTTTGCTTGACAGTAATGAGTGTCAAAAAAGCAGTTGGTACACAAAAACTTATCACTGCATGCTAGACAAGATGTTTTAACACGTTTTGTTTCTTTTATAGCAAAGTTACGTCCATTTCTAGCACTATTATTTTTATAACATCTTGTACAACGACCTCTCTGTTCCACTTCGGAAAGTTTGTGATTTCTTTCTTGGTTAACACGACGATCATCCAAATTTTTCATCTGAATATTTCGACTACGAAAAATTTCTGACGCGATTTCTTCTCTAAATTTAGTGATACTTATCTTTTTGTTTGTTATAGCCTCGTATGCAGTATGTGCATTTATAATAGATGTGTTAACCAAAAGTTCAATTGAAACTTTCCTATACCACTTAATACCCCTACGCACTGCTGATGAATATGATGCTTTTTGATCAGAGACGTCTATAAATGATTTCACATTATTATACTGCACGATTGTGGAAGGCTTTCTCACGACACCCCTTTTTGTTGGCACGTCCACTATTTCAGGCACAGACTCCGTAGTGAGAAACATGACATCTCTTTTGTCTTTCCATTTTCCAATTATGATTTTACTGTTACTCTGTCTCATGACTAATTCACCCCTTTTTAATTTAGCCTCACTTACTACTTTTGGATTATGCTTCCTGTGTTTTCTCAGTGTGCCTATTAAATGTGTATCTTTGTACAGAAGTTCGTGTGCTAAATTCACGCTAGTGTAATAATTATCTGTGCACAAAACGCGACCTGAATGTAAAAGTGGTTCCATAAGCTGTAGCACCACTTTTGTACCAATTGGCTTTTCATTAGGTGTTTGCTATTTTCCTGTATAAATTTTAAAATTGTATGTGTAACCTTTCACTCCACATAGTTTAAATAATTTCACACCGTATTTGTGACGCTTCCCCGGTATATATTGGCGAAAGCTCAGTCGTCATCGAAAAGGAATCATCGTCTCATCTATACACACATTCTTGTCAGGAGTATATGCTGATTGGAACTTCTTGATTAACAAATTTTGCAAGGGAAGGAATTTTTTGAGCCTATCATCTGAGGCAATTTCGTTGTTTGAGAAGTGCAAATTGGACAAAAGAAGCTCAAACCTTATCCTGGACATGTGAACAAATTTTCCAATTTCATTTTTGTACAGCATATTGGTGCTAAAATAATCTTTCAAAGTGGGTTTACGATCCAAACCCATCCATATTAGAAGACCTAAGAAAACAAAAATTTCGGATTGATTTGTGTTTCTCCATTGTCCCAATAATGCTGTTTTTGTTAATGTTTCATTTGTAATTCCTGATACTATTTTCTGTTCAGCATATCTGTTGGTTTCCTCGGCAATAAGTGATAAGATATCGTTGTCAATAAATAATTTATAAAAATGAATTGGATGATCTCCTTCCCTTTGTGCAAAAAAACTTTAGGAGAATCCTGAATCTTCCGTGAAAGTAAATGTGTTCAAATTACCTACAAAATTATAAACTCAAAACTATAAAAGTGAATACCAATTTATATATTACCTGCACAATTATTCCAAATGATATTAGGATTAGGATTATTTAAAAAAATATCAGGTTCAGAATCGTTGTTGAGAGATTCTAGATCAGATTCGAATTCTAACTCTTGCCCATCACTGTTAATTTCTAAATTAGAGGAAGAAGAACACGAATCTTGATCATTTGGATCATCTATATCCATAGCATCATCATCATCATCTTCACTAATAAACTCATACTCCATTTCACTCATATTCTCGGCTATTTCACGTAGTTCAGCATCACTTAATTTTTTATTTGACATTTTAAGTACTAATTTTAGAACCGTAAACACACAAGACTAATATTGCACAAACAACAAGTTTCTGCAAGTCAGAAAATGGCCATAATATGCCATCTGCTGAAGGAGTCTCAAACTGCTCCGCCATAATTTTAAAAAATCGGTCATAGTACAGCCATCTGTTGATTAAGTCCCAAACTGCTTCGCCAGAATTTAGCAGTAAACTGTAGGAACCTAGATACGCATTTAAAACCATCAGAACTGTGTTCACCAAATGTACACACAGCTTGAAACATTACCATTTCATGTGACCAAATTTGGTACACGCAGTTTCTGGTAAACATCAACTGTGTACCAGAAATGGTACACACAGTAGCCAAAGTGTTAAACTTTAACACTGATTTACTCCCGATCACCATTTTATCATTGTATAACAATAAGCTCTTTATTTAATAGCTTAAAACTTTATTTAACCTTGTTAGGTCTGGGAACTTTGTATGATATCGTTGAACCTCCAGTTACTTACGGTATAAGTAACACTTATGGAAGTTTCGAACATTACGGACCATATGGTGTGTTTAGAAGGCCTAAAGACCCAGGTCAACCGTATTATCCCCCAGCCCAAAAATTTAAGACAGAAAATGAAAGCAAAGTGTCACTAAATACATGCAGTTGCAAACAGGCAAAATGCAGTCATTCTAAATTATTAGATAGAGAGGGATGTTTGAGAACATGTAAACATAACTATCCATTTCCTAAAAAAGGTATTTATGAAACAGATAATTTGTGAATATTTTTAGTTTTATTTATATTTTTTTAAGATTGGTCACAACTATTTATGTGTGATATAACTATATATGACTTGTCATGTTATTTTAAAATAAAACCATTTGGTTTCAAAACAGAGGTTTTTAAAAATCAGAAAAAGAATGTAACGTATTGTATCGTTGATTTATTGCAACTGCAACAACAATATTGCGATCTTTATATATTACAACTATCTGACAAAATAGTCACTTCAAATTGCCAACGGTTTTTAATAGCTAGAAATTCTTATAATTAGTCATAGCTTGCTAAGTACGGTAACCATCACCTGGCACTCATCAGCCCTGCAAGTCGTTAACCCTTATATTTTTGAAAGTACAGAAAAAAGTAAAAAAAAACTTGTTCCTGTAAGAGTGAAATTTTTATATGATTTTGTTCATTCATTGTGAAGTTTAAAAAAAATTCACAGGCGTTCTTAATGCGCACAATTAACTGACAGCTGAACCGACAGAAGTATCATATATGAATGAAAATAAACTTTGTTCTGTAAAGTTGAAATTTATATGTAATATCTTTATTTAAACGATTTAAACTAAGTAAGCAAAATGACAGACGGTTCTTGTTAGCATAAATCCTTGATAGGCGAGAGGAAAGATGCTATGAGACTGCAAGTAAGAGGCGTAGCATGAAAACTAATATCGATGCCAATTACATTACCTATGTAAAAATAGAAATTATTGGTAAAATATATGATAAAATAAACATTTTTAAATTAATCTTTATTATTATCTCTCAATACTTTCTTCATCAGCACATGGTTAATTATTAATGATTTCATCATCTAAAAAGAAACAGAGTTTTAATAATTTAATAATAACACATTACATCTCGGATCTTGCGCTCAATTATATAGAATGCCAAATATTTTTATGAAATTAAAAAATTTTGTATTACCTGTATTGTGTTCTTTAGCTTGACTTGACTCAGTATCAGCAGTATTAGCAGGCTGTTGGAATAATATTTCGTAGACAGAAGAAGGAACTGTATCCCCAGCAAACCATTTAAAAACGTAGTTTTCATCGGGCGATTACGAACTCCCCCACGCTACCTAGATTTTAATGGGTTCAGTTTTATAGTAGGATTTTACTGCCCCACGCTACTTAGGTCCTTAGATAATATTTTTGTGAACATATATAGTTTTTATTTTACTTTATTGTATTCAAAAAGGAACCCAATTCCCAAAGCATAAACGAAAATTTTAAATGATTAAATAATGAAACAATAACAATATAATCGAATAAAGTTTATTTAAAAATCTACATTAACTTATATACAATAACAAAAACGACAATGCTTAATTCTAATGTCTGATTAAAATAAGTAAGAGTGAACACTATATTTTAGATTTTAAAAGTTAGCTGCATAATAATTGCAAACTGACTTAATGAAGTTTAATTTAGTAATGTTTTGATTAACGTAATATTCATTTAGCCTATTTTCAATAAAATCAACTTTTCTTTTTGCCGTTTTATCAAAACCACCTTAGTAATTTCAGAAAGTCAATAATTCTGTTAGATTAAAATTTAAGGGAAAAAGTTCTTTTTTTTTCAATTTCACTCTCCTTTACTCATAACTGAAATAAAAAACTGTTCTGTTAAGTTTACACTAAACTTTGATCACCATGATAATTTTTCACCAATAATTTGGAAACGTTCTTGCTAGCTTAATATTCGAGCCAGCGGAATTAATAAAAATTATTTTTGAAATACCAGAGTGTTCTGCTAGGTTTTTACGAATTTATTACCACCCTAGAAATTTTTCTCCAACAACTAACCCATGTGGAAAGTCAACAATTCTTAGGTTAAAATTTAAGGTGATGAACAATCTATTTTTTCAATTTTACTGTACTCTATCAATCAATATTTCTGTTCAACATAAAAGCAAAAGAATTTAATATGACTATCTCATCTAAGATAACTAAAACAATAGTAGTTAGCAAAGAACCAACCAGATGTGAAATAGAAATTGATGGCATCAGTATCAATACTGATGCCATCAATTTCTATTTTACATCTGGTTGGTTCTTTGCTGTCTACTATTGTAATGTACATTACAAGTAATGGAAATAAAATACCTGGGAATTACACTGTCTAGCTATGAAGATCTGGACAAAGAAGTGAGAGATCAAGTACAAAAAGCAAATAGACTGGCAGGATGCTTTAATAACATTATATGGCGAAAAAGACACATTGACACTGAGATAAAGTCAAGAATTTATAAAGTCAGTGTAAGACCAATAATGACATACGCCTCAGAAACAAGACCCGATACAGCCACAACGCAAAGGCTACTGGAAACGGCAGAGATGAGAGTACTGAGAAGTACTACAGGAAATACGCTGAGAGATCGAAAGAGAAGTGAAGACATTAGAAGAAAATTTAACGTACAGTGTATAAATAAATGGACACAAAATAGAAAAAAAGAATGGAATAACCACAAAAGCAGAATGGAGGAGACCCGTGTCGTCAAAATAGCAAGAGATAAGTCACCAATCGGCAGAAGAAGTCTCGAATGACCGCGCAAAAGATGGAGTGACAACCTTCCATAGAGGTATTAATCCGCCAATGAACAAGCAGAATTGGTTATAAAGAGGAAGAAGAAGAGGAAGACAATTGTTTACCCCTCTATAAGAATCCAATACTGCTAGGTTGAATTTTGAACTGACAAAACAAAATTATAAAAAGTATTTTTAATAATTTTTTTGTATTGTACTTTTACTTCAACATACTACTATTTTTTTCTATCTTCATATTTTTCACCTAACACACTGGGCATAAATTCCGAACTTTACGTTCTAATTTTGGGGGCGTAAAGTCGTTCTTTTTCGTCCGGTATAAAAAAATGCACGTTTTCACATTTCAAAAGTTAAAAATCAACTATAGACGTGACCGTGCGTAGATGAATGTGCACTGGTGTTTACTATTAAAAATTACTCAAAACCTATTGTACTCAGTATAAAACACACTCAGGGACAGACAATAGGCGCTATATTTGCAATTTATTGCCAAAGTTAAATAATAGTGAAGAGGGCGGTATCAATTTAAAATCCGATAAAGATTGCAGACCCCACTCCTTGATTCCTTGATTGGCGGTACACTTCGCTCAGGTCTATGGATGTACCCAATAAATACTAATCTTTTAACAATCGGTGCGCAAGGTGTACTGACCCTCCTTTACAATTAGGTAATTAATGTAATAGACATAATAAAATTATTTCAATTTGAATATTTCTTACCTGGTAATTATTCTGTGAAATATAACAATTCCATTGTATTTACTAAAACTCAACTTGATTTCAGTTATTTTATATTCATAAAAGGGGCTCACGATTCGATTTCTCTTAGACATGTACTCACTACTATAATTAGAGTCAATTTTTTAAAACAGTCAAAATTTATAATTTTTGTAATAAAGTATTTTCATATTTTCAATATTTAAAAAAAATACATATTAGTTAGCACAGAGTAACATTTCAGAATGTGTTTAATTAAGGTAGTTAAGAAAACAATGACTAGGCTGGTAAAAATATAGTAAAAATCTAGCAGAGCACTTTTGTATTTCCAAAAATATTTTGCATTTAGCTAGCGTGAATGCGTAGCTTGTTGAATGTTTCCCATTAACTGTGGCTTAAGGGTCAAAAATTATGAGGGTGGATAAAATTTAGTAAAAACCTGGCAAGCAATTTATACTTTCAGTTACAAGAGGAGTACAGTAAAATTGTAAAAATATATTTTTTATCACCTTAAATATTACCCCAATAGAATTATTGACTTCTCCTAAGGAGTAGTTGAGGGGTGAATAATTACTAATGTGGTAATAAATTCATAAAAATATAGCACAGCACTGTAGTATATCATAAATATTATTTTTGGAATTGTACTAATTTTAACCGCAAGCCAGCAAAATCGCTCCCCTTAAGGGTGGTTTGGTGGTGAAAAATTATTAAGGTGGTAATAAATTAGTGAAAAATGGGTAAAAAAATATGCGATCGGCAAAAAGTTTTTTCTGAATTCTGCTAGCTTGAACCTTAAGCCAGTAGAATCGCTCCCATTAAGGATGGCTTGGTGGTGAAAAATTATTAGGGTGGTAATAAATTGGTGAAAAATGGGTGAAAGAATATGCCATAAGCAAAAAGTTATTTTCCGAATTCTGCTAGTTTGAACATTAAGCTAGCAGAATCGCTCCCCTGAAGGTTGGTTTGGTGGTGAAAAATTATTAGGTTGGTAATAAATTAGTGAAAAATGGGTGAAATAATATTACGTAGGTTAAATTGTATTCCGCTCATTTGTCCCCGCTGGCTTGAAGTACCAGGAAAAAGCTCATTTCCAGGTACTGTAGGAAATGTCTTCTGAAATAGAATATTTTTTTGTAATAATAGAAAAAGATTTTTCCCTTTTCTTAAAAGCTTGGATTGAAATTCATCCTGTTAATGCGTGAAAGCCAGGAAAACTTTGACATAAAATGGGCCCTTATTTAATGTGTAATTGTTAAATATTAATAGATTTTTTTAAATTTATCTTCCCATATTTGATACAGTTTTTTAAATTATTGTTGCAGAGGTTCAGAGATTCCAAGCATTATTATGAAGATGTCTGTGTCGGACGCTTTTATTAAAACATTGGATACATCGCTATCCATTTGGCATGTATTATATATTATATATATATATATATATATATATATATATACATATATATATATATATATATATATATATATATACATATACATATATATATATATATTTATATATATATACATATATATATATATATACATATACATATATATATATATATATATATATATATATATATATATATATATATATATATATATATATATATATATATATATATTATTTTTCGTTTAAAATCTTCCTGCAGATAAGAAGCACTACAGGTATACAGTACAGGTACCTATACGAAATAAGACCCATCAATTTTGCCGTTAGATAACCTGTCCTATTTCCACCAATTGAATTCACGTTACGCCCTTTACTTGCACATTCGTAGCATCTTTCCCCTCACCTAGCAACGACTTAGATCGTGGCATATTATCATGCACGTTGCGTTTCAAGCCCGTAGCATTTAGTTGCTGAAAAATATAATTTAAATGATTTTAAATATGAACAATTCACACTGTCTGGAACGTATCGTATCAGACACCTTACGTTTCCGTTTAGTATATCCGAAAACAATATTTTACCGATGCCGATTGCTACGGAATGAGTCGAAACCTGTTGGTATGGATAATGTGAATTAGAGGTCCGTAGTTTTCTCCTAGTTGTATTTAGGTATTTGTTTGATTTTGATATTTTTTAGTATTTACAAGAGTAAAAGAGTATTAAAAAAAATAATTTTCAAGGTTATTTTGTCATTTATGCATAGGTTTTCATTGCTTTGTGACAACTAAGCACGAAAGTGATAAACAATTAGGACTTTTGCACGGAAGTGATACCTCTTTTTTTTTTAAGATACTCTTTGGTTTGAAATTTACAGTTTGATAGTACAAGTTAAAATGGATTTCGAAAAATTAATGGAACTCGTACGCGGTGAAGAAATTTTATATAACTATTTTATATAAATGCTATCATGATGGAAAAGCGAGAACCCATCCTCCCCGCACCAAACTGAAACATTCTATGTATGAAAATGAGAACGCGCATTCCGATTGCTGGACTGGAAACGCTACCTGCCGGAAACTATACGTGCTTATACTAGCCCAAACCGCTCATTTTTCATACTTACTTTAAATCGTTTAAATAAACACATATAAATTTCAACTTTACAGAATAAAGTTTATTTTCATTCATATATTATGACAAACCTTTCGGTTCGCTTTTCAGGTACCTGTGCTCATTAAAAACGCCTGTCAATTTTTTTTAAAGTTTACAATGAATAAACAAAATCATATAAAAATTTCAAGCTTACAGGAACAAGTTTTTTTTTTAATTTTTTTTCTACACTTTTAAAAATATAGGGCTTGATGACGTGCAGGGCTCATGCGTTCCAGGTGATGGTTATCGTACTTAGCATGCTATGACTCATCATTATAGGAATTTCTTGCCTTACAGAGACAACGTTACTTGGAGTGTTCAGTAGCTCTCCTACTATTATATTTTGTGTGTCTTGTGGTAGTGTTAGGACTGCACTTAGAGACTACACTTAGAGAGGAAATATTTATCCTATCTTTTGACTTGTTCCTGTCGTGGTGTTCATCACTTGTATTGCTTTTTACAATTGGTTGGCGAGTGGCATATTTTTTGTTTGATAGTTCTTTAATGAGATTATATAATTGTCTCATGTTTTCATGTCTATCGGTGACCTGCACTTCTTCAGCAAAATTTTCTGCCCACTTTCTTTTGTATTTATTTATTATTTACAACTTAATTCGCTTCCCTTTACCTTTCTATGGTCGTTCCGTTTCTGGTTCTATTCTGGAATGTCGAAGAAAACCATGAGTCGTGTTTTTTTAGGTCTGCCAACTTTCGGCATTTGTCGATAGCGATGCTCTCAAACTTACGGATATATCGGTAGGGTGCAGGTATTATATATACGAGGTATTTTGGGTTCGAACTGTGCTTTAGAATGATTCCATCGCATTCTATGTTTAGTCTGTAATTTTCCTTGTGGTTGTTAATATGGAAAGCTGGTTCTTCAGTCTTCGATGGGTTTGGTTGTAGGCCCCATTTCTTAAAGTATCTGTTAACAGTGTTTAGATCTGCTTCTATGGTGTTTTCGGCGATTTTTATGTCTTCTTCTTGAGCAGCCAGAGCCATGTTATCAGCATAAATAAATTGGCGCGAGGTGGTAGTTGGTACATCTGACGTATAAATATTAAAAAGAAGAGGTACTCTTGTGGTAAGCCGTTTTGCAGTTTTCTGAACTTACTGTTTTTCCCATTTAGGTGTACTTGGAACAGTCTGTCACTTAGCATTTGGTTTATCAAACTGTTGAACGAACGGCATGGTACCATCTGGTATATTTTAAATAAAAGATCCTCCTTCCACACTGTGTCGTAGGCGCACGTCAAGTCTATTAAAGCTGCTACTGTTTTAAGTTTCTTTTGGAATCCGTTCTCAATAAATGTTGTTAAGGAGAGGCTTAAGACTTGATCGCCACAGCGTCTTCCCGGCATGAATCCTGCTTGTACTTGAGGAATATTTGGCTTTGCATGGTAAAATAATCTCGTTTGGATTATCCTCTCCAATATATTATAGCAGACGCTTAAAAGAGCGATTAGTCTGTAGCTCTTAGGTAGTGTAGGGTCTTTCCCAGGTTTAGACATTGCGATGATCTTTATTTTTTTGAAGGATTTTGGAAACTTCTGCTTAGTCAATATTTGATTGTAAAATTCAAGAAACCACTTACTGGTATTTGGACTAATGTGTTTTATAAATTCAGGATAAATGTTTTCAACTCCTGCGGCTTTGCGGCATTTAATTAATTTTAGAGCTTCTGCAAGTTCTTCTGGCTCGATAGGCTTCATTATTGGTAGGCTTTGTTGTGTTGAGCAATTTTGGCTTCTTTCAACTGAAATCTAACTTCTCTTTTATGATTTTTTTCTATTACTGGTTTTGAAAGGTTGGCTATGCGTTTGCCTATGTCTTCCGGTTTTGGGGCTGTAGAGTTTGCTGTAGCGTTGTTTGTGCCAGAGTCTAGTCTCCTTAGAAGGTTCCATGCGGTGCGGCTACTGTGTGTGAAATTGAGATTTTCTAAAGTTTCCCTCCACTTTAAACTTAAACTTTCCGTTCAATTAACATTTGTTCACAATTTTAGATTATAAAGAAACTAAGAGCGGCAAAAATATCTAGTTTTTATTTAGGTGAATGTGAGTCAATGAGTCATACCGTTTATAAATTATGACAGGACGTTGTAGTTATACATAGAAGATACTCGTTTCTTTAAGATTTTTTTAAAACCGTTATAAAAAATGGAAGGCAGAAGTATAATAAATCATATTAGGAGTTCAAACGATTTCGTAAAAGGACATTTTAATCAAAGTATATATTTAAATACATACAGTATGAAATTATAAAGGCAGATATTTTCGAAGAGTGAAAAACTTAATATTTTTTATAAATATTTTGTTAAAAATAACATTCATACAACTTATAAACAAATAGATGAATATCAGTATAGACTTAGTATAAAGTCATGTTTGCAGTTTATTAATGTTTATATTTAATTGTATGCTAGAGATTTAATTTAGATAATCCGTTGTAAAAATATATTCAGATATAAATAAGATTTGTTTCATCATTTTTGTTCTCTGGGATGAATTTAGGATAGAAATAATAATAAAATAATATTAACTTTACTACTTTAGTATTATTATCTTAATATAATAATAATAGTAAGTAGTATTAACAATTTTTACCTAATGTTGCAGATCAATCTAGAACTCTTCGCCTGAGGGGGGGTGGTATGCCCACGATTGAACAGAATCATTCTATTCTCCTAAGAACCAATGAAAATCTCATAAAAGAATCCAATGCATTATTGAATTCTTTCAGAAATAATAGAATACGAGGTGGAGGAATGTTTAATCAAGAGCCGGTAACATCTAGATGTATAACTCCAAAATCTGCAATAACCGAATGCAAGTCTATTATGGATCAATTTGACCAAGTCGTAAATGCGTATAAAAAGGCTTTGGGTAATTTTTGCTTTATTCACTTTTACTCCCATTTATTTTAAAATATTACGTTTATTTAGTAACTAAAGGTATTTGAGCTAGAATCTTTAAGAAGATTTCATTATAATACCAAGCAATGCCTTATTTTAGTAATAAACAATATCAACTTTATAAATTATAACTAAATGTCTATTTGAAGTCTACAAATAGCATTTCCAATTCAAAGTATTCATGTGATTTTTCCAATATTTGTTTCATTGTGTGTATATCTATTGTTTATCTTTCTTTCTGCAAATCAACACTGCTATTTTTTCTTGTGTAAAAGTGTAAATTTTCAGTTAAATTAGCTGAAACTTTGCAGATATGTAGATTTAGTTATGCTAATCAAAGGTTATCAGTGTGCTAAGACTCATAAATCAATTGTTTCTGAGTAACAGAGGTTCAAAATGTCGGTTTTTATTTCTTATGAATAATAAATATTTGTAAAATATACAGAATGTGATAATGCATGAAAAATAATGACAGTTTGCTATATAAACATATGCTGCAAATAATTCTTTTTTCAAGATACAGGGTGGTAAATATTTTCTTACAAATTAACCATTTATTTATTGCTTTAAAACTGGTAGAGATATGCAAATGAAATTTGAAGCGCATGTGGGTAATGGTGTCATTGGCGTGCATACCGGTAATGGTTTCAACATAAAAAAAAAAAAATGTTACGCCACTGTAATTTTTTAAATTAAAAGCGATTTTTAAATTTTTTGTTTAATTTGTGACGTAAAATCATTCTTTTTTATATAAGGCTCCGTTTTTATGTAATAAAAATAGGACATCTTAAGGCGTATTTTTCATGGCTTTAATACATTCTCAAGAACTGTCTAATAAAATTAATTAACATTAAACTAGAACAACAAAAGAAAGTATTACTAATAAAATTTCAAATAAGCGTAAAGCTACAGCAAATGTTAAAAATGACCTCCCTGGAAAGTGACACCAGATGCAAATCTTAGTCTCATTGGTTATCATAGTCGACAAATATTCCTGGTATATTTCTTGTTTACTTAAAATAAATACTACAATTTACAAGTCACCTCAATACTACAACTAGGTATCTCAAATATAACACTTCTAAGGAAAACGCATTTAAACATTTTTCCAAAGTTTGAATTCCTCTCTAGCCTAAAACTGATACAATATTAAAGCCGAATTTCGTTTTTAACATTTTAACCTTTTTTTGTTCACTATGCATAAAGTTTAATAATGGATATATTTTACAAGATTTGGATTATCAGGAGAAAAGTTAAAAAATTCCCAGTTAACTAGTTGTTGAATATGAATCTTCTGTTCTAAACAAATCAATTGATCTGCATTGATACCAATCACATAATTCTTCAACCATGAGTTCTGCCTTCGGCCAACAGATCTTCTTCCTTGAATCTTTCCCTGTATTATGAGTCTCAAAATTTCATATTTTGGTCCCCTCATCACGTGGCCTAGGTATTCCAGTTTTCTGGTTTGTCTAGTGGTGATTAGTTCTGTTTCTTTACCAACCATCTCCAGTACTTCTTTATTTGTAATTCTATCAGTCCATGATATTTTTAATACTCTGCGGTATAACCAGAGTTCGAAACCCTCGATTCTTTTTAAATTGCATTTTTTTAATGTCCAAGTCTAAGCTCCATATAATAATATTGAAAATATATAACAGCGAATATTACGTAGTCTGATCTACAAATTTAGATTTTTGCACGTTAGGAGTGGCTTCATTCGTATAAATGCTGATCTGGCAATCTCTATTCGCCTGTTTATTTCTGAAGTTTGATCATTGGTTTCATGGATCAAAGTTCCCAATTACTGATATTTTTCTACTTGTTCTATCACGTAACCATATAGAAGAGCGTGTCCGTTTGGTTAAATTGAAATGTCTAAAACCTTCTTCAGAAAATGATTCTTTAACTCCATAGTGAACGGGTGTGACTTCCTAAATCTTAGACGTATTTGAATGTGAATTGGTGCGTGATACTTCTTTAATAATGATTCAGCATTTTTTTTAAAATTAAATGGTGCTGAGGTCAGGTATGTATTCTGCATGCGTAAAAGAGTGAGATGTCTTGTGCCGCTATAGCAGCACTTGTCAGTGTGGTTGTTTTTCAGTTTTCTGAAAGCGATTCAGTAGTTTTCTGAAGATAAGGCGGAAATGCAGCTATGCTGGTATTGGATAACTGTGCAGCATTTGTTAAAATATGATAATTCTTATATCTCTCTAGCAGCATATTTTCTATTGCTGTTCTTCAGTTTTTCGAAGACTAAAATACAATATATCTATGTTTGATCGCTGATTCATATTCAATGTGCAAATATGCATCAAGAAAATATGTCTCTGTTCTTTTAAAAATTCTTTTAAAATTTTCGTTCACTTGACTGTGAATAAGTGCGCTTGACGTACAATGAACACCTAAATCCAATATCTTCAGAAAACTGTAGCTTCAGAATAATAGTTTTTCAGACCTAGGTCCTATTGACTTTCTTAATCTACGCACTGAGAACTATCATTGATCAAACTTTCGTTTAATTTGACCGGGGCCTCCATCAGGATAGTTGCGGGGTCCTTTGTCAGCATATTTAGTATTTGGTCTATTTTACTTTCATCTTTGTGACTTTTGACTAAAGTTCTTGGTACTTTTTGACTTATTTCAACATTTGCTTGATTTCTAATTATTTCCTTTCTGATATTTTTCGGGTGTATATTCATAAGAATGCATATTATTATTGCTATTACTCGCGATAAAACTACCCTCATCACTCAACCCGTTGATGGATGGTGGTTTTCTCAAACAATAGGTAGTTTTCTCTTTTTTACGTTTAGTTGCGAATAGCCTATTTTTTCCTTGATAAGTTTATTCTTCACATGAATTAACTTTCAGTTATTTTGAAACTGTTGAATGTATCCCCATCTTGACTTTTATAAATATTCTCGTCTATTCAGCCTTTTTATATTCTTAGTTTCCTTGCGCTGTCATAATTTTATAACTATTATCTACTACTGATGTATTTGCGTCTCTTTCCATATATTTTTTAAATTACTATGGATTAACACTATTTTATTATAAACTACAAACAAAATCACTTTCAAAACTATCTCCTATTAGCTTAAAATTTGAAATTATTCAGGAGCCGATTTTTCATACGTTTGTTCATTTTACTAGAGGTGGGAATCCATTATTACGTACGTGGTATGGGCGTTGTTGTGGATTAAGTGTGATTTTAATCGTTGTTTCTTGAAATTAAAGTAATTTTATACTTTTTTGGTTTTTTTTTCTAAATAAATTGACGATAACTAACATTTTGCTTTAAGTGTCATCAATTTAGTAGTTATAAAATATAAGGCCACGTTCCTCCAAAAAACGTGTTTTTATTAAATAAATTTTTTTTAGTACAAAAATATTTTAAAATCAAAATTTTTCAAAGTGAAATTTTATACATACTACTTGGTAGTTCTTAAAAATGGTAGTTCTTAAAATGGCTGCTTAAACTCTTCCAATTTATTGGTGAGTGTTATCATTTCTTGGAAACTAATCATCCCAAAGGAAAAAACAAAATGATCTCATATTCTGTATAAGTTGGCTATGCTTGGCACTACAAGAATAAATATTTTTTTTCTAGTACCGACCATAGAGAGACATCTAAAGAGTAAAATGCCGTTTATGTCAGATGCCAGATGGAAGAGATATGCCAGATCCACCGCTTGATGCGCATATCTCTTCCATCTTTTCTACCTACTTTAAAGGTCGCGTGTAATTTTATACTATTTCTAAGAGTATTTTCTAGCAATTTTGTTTTTTGTTTTTTGAAAATTGTTTGGAGCAGTCTGGTCCTAAATCTATCTATTTCGTAGAATTTTTGAGTAGTTAATGGGCACTACCCATCCAAAGCGTCAACCTAAATATTGGTTTTTAGATGGTCAGTCGAATCGTTGCTTCTTAACTCATCAATTCGATAGACATTTTTCGGTAGCTTTATGTATATTTTTTAACCAACTCATGGATGTCAGTGGTACCTTTTATCTGTTAATTATACTTCTGTATTGTTTTCTTCACTTTTTGTTGTCTATAGTTTGGTTAATATCCTCCGTGTACAAGAGTGACTTTATTGTGGGTGTTCGGAATTCGTGTGTGATCTCCATTTTATTTCTTTTAGGGCTCTTCAGTTTGTTTTCGCTTTCGTGTTCTATATTGTTAGCGAGCTTCTTTTAATTTAAGAATTTAAGCGCATTGAAGTGTGTTTTTATAAACAATCCATTTATACATAAAATATTCAAACAGTACAAAAATTTAAACAATTATTTAATTAAAATTTTATTAATATAAATTTAATTTAGGACCTTGTGGTGAAGTGACATGCCCCTTTGCTACTAATGTGATAGAAGATCAGTGTAGAGATTACTGTAAACAACTAAAACAACCGGAAGAACCACCGAAAGGAAAGAGCTGTGAAAGTATTCCATGTAAGCAAGATTTTTGCCCTTATCGCGAAAAACCATATCCGTTTGGATGTGGCACCTCTAACTGTGCATATGCTAAGTACAAAACAGGTTGGTAATGGCAAGTTTAAAATAGCAGGCTTGAAAATGATATAAATAAATATTTTATAGGCTCAATAGAATTTTGCAAAAAATATAATCATTATATAAATAGAATTCTTATTGGTATACCATTTCAGGTTTTTAATTATGTATAAGATATTGTGGATAATTTTATAAAATCGCAAAACGTTTATGCATAGTATAAGCCAAATGAAATAAATACATACTTAACCTTCCACTACACGCACGCGGATTTACTGTCCGCGCTTGATTGAAATATAGAATTTCTCGCATACCTCCCACTATTTTCTGTAGCCGTTTTATATATCTTCGTCCTCTCAAAAAATAAATCCCTAGAACTGTCTATAGAAAATGTCACACTGAAAGTGCAGTACGGGTAAGATACGGCAATGCTTTTCTTATGGAGAATAAACGCGCAGGGTTGTCGGTTTTCTCCAGCTGTCGATTGCTCATTGTCTCACAGGACCGGCTTGGATAAAATGCATCTGCCGGCAGTACGAGTAAAATATTTTATATCATGTATACGTATACAGTAGAATAAAAAGGCATTGATGAGTTATTGACAACGAAAACTATGAATTTTGCATATAAAACGTCAACATGAGATATACAATTGACTCATATTCATAAGAGTAACATTTGAACACCTCTTTACAACATACAATAACTGTAGTTTTAATGTTTTACATAAAATAGAAAAAACCTACATAATTTCTAGGAAAGAATTTGGAAACTTGGAAATGATATTATTTATAGATATTATATATAATATTCAAATTTCCAATTCTTTCATAGAAATTAGATTTTTTCTATTGTATGTAAAATATTGAAAATACAGTTATGTTGTTTCTATAAATAGGTCTTCATTTCTTTTGTAAAACTTCTGCTACAAATTACCATCATTAACATAATCACCTAAATATGGCCCTAAACTTGTTTGTCATAATTAGTATTTGATAAACTCCAAGCTTTCCCTATTTCACCCCCTACCCATCCTTAGGGTGAAAGTGCTTTTGGAAAACGAAACTACATTTCAACATTTAGTCCGAGTTTCAACAGAGAGCATGGCGTCCCATAAGTTTAAATCCGGTGAATTATTTAACGGTTGCGCTAAACTCGTAGTGTTAAATGTGTTGTGTTTTTTACAAAATACGGAACAACTTAATGTAAGTGCTGCTGTAAGACGTACTTCGTTGATGACTGGTGTTAGCGAAAGAAGCATTTACAATTTCAAAAAAGAAAAAGAACAGAGTGGAACGTTGAAATCGCCAAAAAAACGTAAAAAACGAGTGTGTCAATCAAATTCTAGAATATTCACATATGAAGAGGGTGTAAGAAGTATTTTACGGAGAATTGTTCATTGTGAATTTTTCATGAAAAATTTGCCGCCATTCTTAAAGCATATACATAACTTCATACAAGGTAATGAGAATATACAGCCGTTGTCTCTTTCTACTTTATACAGACTTTTAAAAGATATTGGATTTGTTTATAAGAAACGTGGCCGAAGAAGCATCATGGTGGAGCGAGAGGATATTATTCATTGGCGCCATAATTATTTGAGAACTATACGACGTTTGCGAAAAGACCATTGCAATATCATATATTTGGACGAATCGTGGGTTAATGTTGGACAATCTATAAATTACGAATGGTGCGATACTACGATACAAAACAGTGGTGATGCTTTTCTCAAAGGTATGCTACTGACTTAAAAGCACCTACTAAACGAGGTCCACGATATGTTTTATTGCATGCAGGTTTTTCAGGAGGTTTCCTTCCTGGCACACAGCGTGTTTTTCTGGCAAAGAAAAATGATGGCGACTATCACGATGAAATGGATGCCGCATATTTTGAGTCGTGGTTTAAGGAGACATTAATATCAAATTTACCAAATAATGGTCGCAGGAATGTCATTGTAATGGACAATGCATCGTACCACTCCCGTAAAGAGAGATTCCCTAACAATTCCTGGAATAAAGCTGCAATCAAGGAATGGCTAGTGAAAAGACATTTTTTTCGAGGAGTGTTATTTGAAATCCGAGCTATTAGAAGCAGCGCGTGCTTTTAAAGATCAATACGATAAGTATCATCTTGATGAGTATGCTTCACAACATAATGTTTATATTTTAAGGCTTCCTCCATATCACTGCGAATTGAATCCTATAGAAATGGTGTGCAACCAAGTTAAGCGATATGTAGGTACCCATAATACCACTTTTAAAAACGACGAGGTACGCCAGTTGATCGACGACGGTTTCGCACGCGTCACAGAGCAAAATTGGCGCAATTATGTCACTCATATTGTTGAGAAAACGGAAACTGAGATGTGGACTGTGGACAACCTGCAAGATGACGTAGACCAATTGATAATACACGCGAACACAGGGGAGAGTAGCGAAAGCGAATCCGACATCTCGGATGTAGAGGACGACTTTAGTATAATTAATTGAATATCTGTGAGTAACCTCGATTATTTTACAGTGTATAACCAATAAAATGCATTTACCAGTCCAATCAGAGTATGGGCTTTTCGGATATTGGGCTGGGTGCACGGAAATCGAGTTCCCGGAGGTTCCACCCTGTATATTTATAGCTATCAAGAAATGTAATTTAAAATATATTTGTTAGTTTAATAAAGTATAAATATAATATAATGTTAAATAACTTACACTATAAACCTTATACCTGCTCATCTGGTCAAGTGTGGGCAAGGAAAACCATTATCCCATATGGAATAAAACAAGGTTTCGCTGAAAACTACCAGGTTGCTATGCCAAGGAACTAGGTAAACTTATGTTGTGTGTAAAAAATGCGAGACTGCATTATGTTTTAACAAGGACAAAAACTGCACTTCAGATTTCCACAAAAAAAAATTTCATAGTAGGTGTTAAAATTTCGCAGTGATTCAAGTGCGCAACTTGTTTTTTTAATAACATCGCAGGGATTAAAAAATGTGCAAAGCTTTTTCGATATTCCCGTTCCTGATAATTTTTCACATATTTACAAAAGAAAAGGTTTTTCTTGGATATTGGGCTGGGTGCACGGAAATCGAGTTACCGGAGGTTCCACCCGGTCTATTTATAGCTATTAAGAAATGTAATTTAAAATACATTTGTTAGTTTAATAAAGTATACAGTTTTATAATAAAATTCTCGCTAAAAACTTAAGGTCTTTTTATTCAAATTCATACCTCTTATTTGGCTACTTGAAGGCAATTATTTTATCAATATATTATTTTGTAATAAGTAACAGAGCCCGGCGTAGAGATCTGGGTACGGTTCTGTGACTACCACTTGGACCTGTTTGTATCGCCAAGCACAAGGCGTGAAATCCGGCAATTGTGCATTCCTATATTAGCCGTACTGCACTCTCGGTGTGACATTTTCTATAATTAGTAACTGCATGGTATATATATATATATATATATATATATATATATATATATATATATTTTATGTATATATATATATATATACACATATATAGATATATGTATATTTATATATATTATGTATATATATATATATTATGTATATATATATATATATATATATATATATACATATATAGATATATATGTATATTGCTTTATGGAGTTTCTTGAACCACACTCTTTCTAATTAAAATTAAAATATTTTTTTTTAGTTTGGGTTCAATAAGTAATATTAAATTTGGAAATAGATTTTATTGTGCCATCCATTGAAATTAACGTTTCGGCAGGTAACCCTTTCCATTGTCAAGATTCTAAAATGAACAGCTGTTTTTAAAAAAAACTGATACGACTCTTAAAGCGTATTTTGTAGAAAATTGAGCAGTGTATTTTGAAGTATAAATACTTATTATTTACATACTGTCACTGTCACTGCCAAATCTTAAAAAAATCTTAAAAATCTTAAAATTTGTCAGATAACCTATTCTGTTCAACCTCAAAAAATGGCTCCACATGCTAGCAAAGAATTAAAAGCAAGAATTGTAACGAAATTAGAAGATGGTTGGTTATTATCTGTCGTAGCAAACCATTTTAACGTAAGCAAAACAACAGTTTTTAATATTATTAAAAGATGGAGACAACAAGAAACTTTCGAAAGAAAGCAAGGTTCTAGAAGATCAAAAATATGTACCGCTCATGAAGATCGTACGCTTTTGGAGAGATTAGAAGAGAATCCTTTTGAAGATGCGAAAACTGCAATAATTATGTCACAGTTTCTAGAAAGAAAGACAACAACTTGGGGCAGCATTAAAGCATCACGTCTTAGGTACCGAACTGCATCAAAAAAACAAGCTCTCACACCACAACAGAAGCAGTCATGACTTATATTTGCTTTAAACTATCAGCTACAAAATCAAGATTTTTGGGACAGGGTAATATTTACAGATGAGACAATTATTTAATCTTCTAAAAAGGGCAAAATTGGGGTGTATAGACCAGATAATATAAGATTTATTCCTCTATATGTTATGATATAGCAGCTGGTCATTTTAGCGCTAATGTATATGGATTGATTTCATCCAGAAGAATGGGAATGGTATGGCGTATTGATGGCAGGTTTGTTGGAAAGACTTATCTGAATATTCTAAAAAACATGATGTTTGCCAGTGTAGAACAGTTGTATCCCGAAAATAATTTTAACCTCCATCAAGATAGTGGTCTTGTTCACACTGCAAATATAATAAACCAGTGGCTTCAGAATAAAAACATCGAAACATTACCATGGCCCAGCTACAGTCCAGATTGAAACCCAATCGACAATGTGTGAGGGGTTATTATAAAACGGTTGTATCGGCGTTATTTTATACTACAAAATGCTAAAGAGCCGTGGCACGGTGTACAACAGGTTTGGGAGGAGCTCTCTGAAGAAGACAATTTCATAGTTTCTTTTACGTAGATAGACCGAAGACTACAACCTGTTATTAATGCTGATGGAGATATTACAAAATAACAATTTTATTTTTACATACCTAAATTTAGTATAGTTTTGGTCTTCTAGACCCTCGCTTTCTTTCGAGAGTTTCTTGTTTTATCCATTTTTTATTAATACAAAAACTGAGTTTCTGCTTATGTTAAAATGTTTTGCTGCCTCTGATATTGCCCAGTTATTTTTTAATTTGGTTACAATTCATGCTTTAATATATTGTTGAGTTAAGTCGTTTGTTTTATTCCTTAATAATAATAAAAATAACAAGAACAACCCTATTTTATGTAAGAACTATCATTTATATACTCTTTATAAAATGCAGAAATTCAAAATAATATCAAAATTTAGACTTATTAATCTTCTTCTTCTTCCTATGCCGTCCCCATTAACGGAGGTTGGCGACCACATTTTTAAAAGCTTCTCTGTCTTTTGCAACGTGGAATAATTCGTCTACAGTCATGTTTGTCCAGTCTCGAATATTTCGCAGCCATGACTTCCTCTTTCTACCTATTCCCTTTTTGCCATCGACTCTACCCTGCATGATGACCTGCAGAAGACTATATTTATTATTTCTTAGTATGTGTCCAAGGTATGCAGTCTTGCGTACTTTTATCGTTCTCAACAATTTTTTGTCTCGACCCATCCTTCTCAGCACTTCCTCATTGGTGACCCTGGCAGTCCATGGGATTCTCAACATTCTCCGGTATATCCAAAGTTCAAAGGCTTCAATCTTTTTAACTATTTGCGCTTTTAGTGTCCATGTTTCTACCCCGTACAATAGTTGCGACCAGACGTAACATTCACCAACTCACCACGACCAAACCTCAGTCTCAGCGCAGTATTCAGATTTTTGTCACAGAACAATTATTTGAATTTTAAGAACGCTGCCCTTGCCATTTCTATTCGTACCCGGATCTCTTGGTCTGGATCTAATTCTGTGTTGATGTAAGCTCCCAGATATTTATATTTTGTCACTCTCTCTATTTGCTGTCCACCAAGAGTTAGTTGTTCATTATTGATTGGACTCCTTGATACTATCATAAATTTGGTCTTATCTGTGTTGATGTCAAGTCCCATTTGAATGCATTCACTATTTATTGCATCTAGTAAAGTTTGTAGTTCTTCTATACTCTCAGCCATAATTACCGTGTCATCTGCAAATCTCATGGTGTTTATGATTTCTCCACCAATTCTTATTCCCTCTTTTCTTTCCCATAAGGCTTTTCTGAATATGACCTGTAAGTACACGTTGAAAAGCGTCGGAGACAAGACGCATCCTTGCCTAACCCCTCTCGCAATCGGTATATTATTTGTTTCTATATCGTTCACCTTAACTACTGCTTTCTGGTTCCAGTATATAGCCTTAATAAACTCAATGTCTTTAATAATTATGACAATTATGAATTAACATATGTAATCAATTAATTGTTGTTTTTTTGTTTATTTTATTATTTGTCTGTCATAATAAATATAATATAATATCAGACCAATCAAATACACTGCTCAAAATGATCAAATCTTACTAAGAGTGGTATCTGTTTTTTTAGGAACCAGCTGTACAAGACTAGGAATAAAAAGTTATTGTAAAATATATAAAAAAAACTTACCAAAACGTAAAACGGGTCACTGACATTAATGAATTACCAGAAGTAAAAATTGATATCTGATACCTCATGGTTTACTGTTATTAATAATATAAAATTATTTTTATATGGGCTTATCGTTAGTGTTTTTGAAAAAGGTAAAGTGGAGATATGTTATATCCTTTGACTCTTTTATGGTGTTATATTTGTTATTATTTAAATCAGATTAAAATATATTTTATTTAGGTTCTGTGTATCTTTTTTGTCATTGATTTCGTAAGTATTTCTTTTTATTTCTATTGTTTCGTATCTCTCCCTCTTATTTTTGTTTTGCTCGGTTTTTCTTCTTCTTCTCATTGCGCCGTCTCCTTTCGAAGGTTGGCGATTCAAATGGCAATTGTAGTTTTGGAAACTGCTGCGCGAAAGATCTCTGCGGATGAGCAGTCGAACCATCTCCCCAGGTCTTTCAGCCACGAGTTCTGGCGTCTTCCTACTGATTTTTTGTCCTGTATTTTTCCTTCCAGTATAACTTGAAGTAATTCATATCTTTCGCTTCTCAGCACATGACCCAAGTATTGCATTTTCCTCTCTTTGATTATTCTTAGTAATTCTTTTTGTTTACACATGCGACGAAGTACCTCAAGATTAGTAACTCTTTGTACCCATGGAATCCTCAACATTCGTCTGTATATATACATCTCAAAGGCCTCTATTCTTTTTTCTGTTTCAGAGTCCATTGTCCAACTTTCACAGCCATACAGTAAGACAGAAAAAACGTAACATCTGATCATTCGGATTCTAAGCTGTAGACTAAGGTCTGATCTTGTAAAAAATGTTTTAATGCTCATGAATGTTTTCCTTGCTTGTTCGGTTCTTGATAGGATTTCTTTTTTTAGATTACACTGACTATTGATATTTGTTCCCAAATATTTTATGGAATTTACCTGTTCTATTATTTGACCCTTGGCATACACCTGTACGTTTATTGGTGTCTTTGAAAATACTAAAGTTTTAGTTTTGGAAACGTTTAGATGTAAACCGAACATTTCGCTGTGGTGAACTACCGCATTTATTATATTTTGTAGTTCTTGTGCGTTGCTTGCTATTAAGACGGTATCATCAGCATATCTGAAATGTTGTCTATGCTGATTCCGTTAATCTTTATTCCGCCTTGGACCTCGTCTAATGCTTCCCTGAATATAGACTCCGAATACAAATTAAAGAGTAGCGGTGATAAGACGCAACCCTGTCTCACTCCTCGTCGGATTTGTATGTCTTCGGATGTTGTGTGCTCTATTTCAATTGTTGCCGTTTGGTGCCAGTATAGTTCTGAGATAATTCGCAAGTCTTGTTCGTCAACTCCAGTTGTTCTCAGAATTTCGGTTCTCAGAATGCTCGGTTTTTAAAGTTTTGATATTTTCAAAGTCAAATTTATACTTCTTCTAATTCTCATGTTTTGTGAGCGCAGTGATGTTGTTCTTGTCATATTTTTAAGAACAAATTCTGGATTAAAGCAGTTGACTGGTTTTCCAAATATAGACACCTTCACAGTTATTACATAGTATTTTAAAACTTACAATGGGCTATATCTCACGAACAAAAGCTGATATCGAAAAATGCTTGAAATTGTTTTTAGAATAGTAGGGAGCAACTAAAATGACATGAAAGAGAATTCACACCCCATCAACCCCTTGGCCCAACTAACAACAACCAAAAAAGTTTAAATTGCAAACCCCTACTTGTGATGCATCATTGAAAAAACAATAAAAATGCTATCCAGTGGTATAAATATTAATTATTCAGGATGAAGCAATAATTGTGAAACTTTGGCTTAAATATAAAATTTAATGAGGTTTTTGTTGAACTACAAATTTGTTAAAAATATCTATTAAGTAAATGTTCAAAGTAGGTTTCGTTGTTTTGTAAACAATAATACAGCCTTTTTTTAAATTCTGCACTAACTTTGGCAAATGTTGTTCTATTCATAGCGCGACATGCTTTCGTAATTGTTTCTCGCAGTTCCCCAAGTGACGCAGGTTGAGTTTTATAAACAACTGACTTGAGGTAACCCCATAGAAAAAGTCAGGTGGCGGTAAATCTGGTAACCTCGGTGGCTACTTAATAGGACTTTTCTTTCCAATCCATTTATTCGGATAATTAGTATCCAACCAGTGCCTAACTGGAGCTGCATAGTAAGGAGGTGTTCCATCTTGTTGGAAGTGTAGCAAATCTTCGTCTAGAGCTAGGTTGCCTTGATCGTTCCTTTGGTTCTCTAATTCATGTACAATTGATGAAATGATCTTCACGCGTTCAGGTATACTGTAATCCATCGTGACAACTACAGTTGAATGACAGTACCGATCGTACAAATGATGAAAACTAATGACATTTAAAATTCTCAAATAAACCAAAATTTTTTTAATCTGACGGAACCCAAAAAACAGATGTTTATCTCGTGGTTATCGAAACTTTTATTTATATTGACATGACATTTCAGCAGTTTTTATGTAGTTACTTCATTTGGATGAGACTTATAGATGAATACAATAAGTCAAGTAGTTTTTAAACAATTATATTTGCTTATACCATTTGAGAGAACAAAGGTCATTTTATATTATCTTATTTAAGGGATTTTTAGAATTAAAAATGTACACTTGTCATTAATTTCGATGTATCTTTTTAGAAGATGCCATTGACGATGATTTTGAATACTTTCTTCTTCTTCTAGTGCCGACTCCACTAATAAAGGTTCTTTATATAAATAACATTGCAATATAACATTGCAAATTTGTTTCTATCTGCTGATCTTCTTTAAAGCATCTTTGTGTTCAACCCGGTCTAGTCGCGAATGTTTTTCAGCCAGGATATTTCTCGCCTACCAGGACCCCCTTTTCCTTCGACTTTACCCTTTATAATCAGCTGCAACAACTCGTACTTCTCATTTCTAAGTATGTCTTTTTCCATTTAATGGTCGTCAAAAGTTCTCTGTCTCCTCCCATTCTGTGCAAAACCATTTGTTTCGTCATATGATCGGTCCATGGTAATTTCAAAATTCTTCTAAAAATCCACATCTCAAAAGCTTCTTATTTTCTCATTAAGTCAACATTGATTCCTCAGAAATTTACTCATATTCAAAAAGGCTGTTCTTGATTGATCTATTCTTCATCGAATTTCTTATTATGGATTTAAATCTTCAGTAATCCAGACTCCTAAGTACTTCAATCTTAAACACTTTAACAGTGACAATTTTTTTATTCTACCCTGTATGTTATTTTTTTAAATATATTTTCCCTATCTTTTTTAGTTAAATAAAGTTTACCTTAGTTAGGGCCAGGGGTTTCCGAAAAAACGCATCTATTACTGATGATGTACTTCCATTCAGTATTATTCGGTATCCTATACCTATTTCCTATACCTTCCACTTCACCAAACGAATCGTTTAATACAAATTTGAAACGTGTTTCAAATTGTAAAACGCTTCCACTTTTCATTTTTTATTTTCGTGAAAACTCACACACACACACACACACATATATATATATATATATAATATATATATATATATATATATATATATATATATATATATATATATATATATATATATATATATAGATAATGCCCAGTTACTTCTAGATATTTTCTATTCAATATGTTTGACAAATTTAATCTTAATTGAATAAAATGTTTACCGCCAAATGGAAAAATATACTTCTTCCTAATAGATCGTTGTCCCGCCCTTTATTTTGGAATTCAATGTGGTTGAGCGACAAATAAACATCGTAGAAAAATAGTGTGTAAAGTGATTACACTCAATGCTGGCAAATGACAGGCCATTGTGTTGAGAGCCCCTAGCTATAAAATGAGCATCATCCTTCATCTGACCCTCCAAGGCGATTCTAATTCCAATCAACGGTATGCTACTTGAAAGTCCAGTTAACAAACTATGAATTGTAATACCGAAATAAGAACTACCCTTATTATGGTAAGTTGTTGAGCCTGCCCCTGGGAACGCTAAACGGTAAATTTGGTACAACGGGCAAATCGACGCTACTGCACGCGTACAAAACATTCATTCGTCCTATTATTGGATAACGCGCACAACTATATGCGCTCTTCAAGCACAGAAAAATGAATCAGATCTTAAACGATTCGAGTTCATTGAACGATTCGAGCTCATAACACTTGGGCTCAAAATGTTCTCAGAACGCCTTGTCATCCTCAATGACATCTAGTATTCAGATGCCCTAAAAACAAACTATCATTCCTCCCAGCATTATTAATGACTTCTGTCAGTCACGAACTTCCTGATAAATAGTACGACGTCTTCGAAAACCCTTTTTTTGTGGTTTCCAATCTCATCTGAAAAATCCACAAAACCACGAAAACCATCCAATTCAACATCCTCACCGAAAAATCATCGACATCATCATCGAAGAGAAAATCCAGAAAGATTCTGTCCTCGTTTCCAAGCAAAAAAACCCGAAAACATGCTACCAATGTTACTAAAAGATTCGATTGCTAGCTATATTTTTATAGTGAATGAATGGAGCTTCAAACAGTTTTTTATGTTTGAAATAGCGAACGGATTTACATAAAATAAACAAACAATAAAACAAACAACACATAAATACGTAAATTTAACCCTATATAAATGTAAATTATTAATAAAGTCATTGAAAGTATAAAAAAATCATCTAATTGCGTTACATTATATTTATGTGGCAATCAGCTGGTAAAGTCATTGTTTTTTTCTGTCGAATTATTTATTTATATTTTAGCATACTCATAATTTTTTTTGTAGACGGGCGGATTGGTTTGTGTGATATAGATATCCACAATTCGTCGCGTAATATTTACTTTTCAAAACAGCTGTGTTTTGAAGC
Source organism: Diabrotica undecimpunctata (assembly GCF_040954645.1). Classification (NCBI taxonomy): domain Eukaryota; kingdom Metazoa; phylum Arthropoda; class Insecta; order Coleoptera; family Chrysomelidae; genus Diabrotica; species Diabrotica undecimpunctata. The sequence goes on from NC_092808.1 coordinate 103,158,427, forward strand.
TCATTGGAACTATAAATAAGATATTGGCTTTCGTATCACATTATATTTAAAGTACATGTTTATGTTTTATTAGATTTGAATGTATGTATGTATATGTATATTTGTCTGGTTTTATTTTTTTTAAATAGAGTTTGATGTAGTCCACTAGCTTATTATTTTCTATGGTAATATACATACCCAATGCGAAAGGGAGAAACTAGCGAGTTCTAGATTGAACATATATATTCTCCTCACTTTTTGATGGCTTTATATATTATATAAAAATTATCGTATGTGCAGAACGCAACACAAAGGGTAATTTTGACTTTTTCCCTTCGAATAATTTTTATTTTTTGGACTTGTTTTCGAAAATTTTTAAATGTAAAATAATTTGATAAATAAATTCTTTAATCTTTTTATACTACCGTTTATATCTAAATACAAAATTTTTAGTACCGATAAATAACTTTATTCTTTTTAGGATTACGGGATGAAGACGCAGCTTTAGAACTCATGTTTCTTCCAGCACCTCTAGGAACTACTTGTGGACATCCTAAATGCGATTATCCTGGGGATGTCTTACCACCCATTCACTGGGATTGCCCAGATCCGTTACCGAGAGATACATGCAAAAATCCAAATTGTCCTTTACAACCTCCTGAATTACAGAAGTTAAAATGTCCCGTTCCTAATCCAGAGACACGTGGTCCCTGTGGAAGCATATCTTGTCCGTATGCTCTACCAGACCCATGTGACAACCCCAACTGCCCTTTTAATGAAACTCCTTGTCCATATTTAGGAGGAAAGCAAACAGGTAGACACATTTTATATGTATCAAAGCATGTATGCTTGCCGACCGGTATTTACAAGATCGGTTATCGGAATTTATAGGTAGTAGTCTGAAATTTTTTGTTACTGACATTTTATCTACGACTGTGGCAAATATGATTATAGGCATTGATTTGAAAGCGGACGTTGACATGACCTTCTATGGTTCCCGTTATTTATGAAGGTCTTTTTCCGATTATTTAAAATTGAAAAATTAAATACATAAAAAGCGTTTTAGGGAACATCAAACGACCTATTTATTCATAAAGAGGTAACGAACCAAAGAGGTATATTAAAAACATATTACAGAAATTATTAGTAAAATCTTAGTGAAACATCTACTTTTTCGACAAGCCACCTTCAAATCAACAAGAAAGATATAAGAACGTTTAAGATTGACCAAGAATCCAAAAGAATGTTAGTTGAGGATAGAAGATAGTTGGCACACTGCCAACTATCCACGGATCCAAATGGACTATCGAAACTGAAACAAGCAATTGGATTTCATAAGTCCTAGATTTTCACCCAACGTGACCGAAAGTACAGCCTGAAGTCGATATCTCATTTGTCACTTTATCTGTTCCAATAACGAAGTAGTTGTGTTAACGGGACAGACAGATGGACGAACAGACAGGCATGAAACGGAAACTATATAGTTGTTCTCGTCTTGCTGAGGCCCGTCGAATAATATATCGCTCGTACTATTTTCACGTCTTTCAAACAGTACTTCCAGTTACAACTCTGAAACCGGAAGTTCGTGGTTAAATTTCTCACCTAATAATATCATCTTTGGGTTAAAAGCTTTCATTTGATACCTCATTTGTCATTATATCTTTTCTAATAACGGAGGATTTGTGGTGACGAACGGACAGACAATCATGAATAATTCAAAGTTTTCACATTTAAATGTTGTAAAATAGGTGAATACCTGATTAACTTAGTGAAGAAAGGCTATACATCTAAACAGGATATAGCTACTACCAACATCAACATCAACACTACCAAATACATAACAAGGGACTTTAAAGCCACAACTTGGGCTGTAGAAGATCACACAAGAGTCCTGAAAACAAATAGAGAGGATATAACACACACGTGGGGATTACACTGCCCGGATATAGATGAAGACGACCAACAACTGAGACATATCCTCCTTCACTTATAGTGAAGACTAGGAATTAATGAACTTAAACTAAATAAGGCACCAGGCATATGATAACAGCACAAATGTTTAAGGAAACAAAAGAATCGGAATAGAACTGCTTCATTTCCTCTTTAATCAAATATGCATTCCAGGTAATAGTTCACTGATTTGACGATCCCTACAATGTCAGTCACACACAAGAATGTAGCTTTCGTAAGTACGACAATTACTTTTATCTTACATGCAAGCAAGATAATGCTAAAAAACATCAATGAGAGGCTGAAAACTTTCCTCCAAAGAGAAATACCATAAGATCAAGCTGGATTTACAAGATGGTACACTAGAACATCTTTTGAATATAAGATACATAATCGAGTCCAGAGAATTTAGTATCCCGTTACCTATCTGCTTCATAGATTATAGCAACGCGTTCGACAAGTTAAATGGCATCATTTATGACTGATGGTCAAAGAATTAGGTAGCACCTGAGTTCCCTTACATTTCCCAACTGAGTTATATGAGCATGTCACTGGATCAGTAAAAGTACTTAACACACTGTCAAATAAAACTTATCCAGAACAAAGTGTCAATCAAGGATGTATCTTCACAACTCTTTAATACTTACGATAAATAAATAATCTACGCTTTATGGACGATGTAGCCCTTCTTGCCAATAACCAAAAAGACCTGATTAATCTCATAGAGCTGGCTGAAAATAAAAGTAAAAGGCTTGGTCTGGAGTTAACTATATCAAAGAAAAAATTATGATAGTACATAGACATAGTGGATAGTGGATCATAAAGTTAACCAAAATTAACCGGTTTGGTATTTCAATCCCTGACTAACATCTGCTACCATTGACCACAAATACAGGGGTACTTGAGGAGGAGATAAAACTCAGATATGATCTAGCAATTATCACTATAGAGAAGATGACCAAAATATGGAAAGACCCCAATATTTCAAAAACCCTAAAAACGAGATTAGTCAACTCCTTAATATTTTCAGTACTGGCATATAGATACTAATTTTGCACACTAAGGCAATTAGAAAGGAGAAAGATAAACGTTACTGAAATGTTCTACTGGATAAGAGAGAAATTCCATAGACAGACTATAGAACAAATAATTCCATTTTAAAAGAACTAAAGATCGGTAAGAGATTCTCCTGAAAATTTCAACTTGCCCAATTAAAATATTTTGGACTTGCTATTAGGTCAGACATTGACAATAATATGGACACACTCATCATTCAAGGGAATATTTACGCATATACTTAGTTTCTGTCCAGTTTTTATTTGATCCAGTTTTTTTGTGTTTCCAGGTGGTCCAAATATAAAAGGTGATCAAGTCAATGAAGGAATATGTAATAACCCAGAATGTCCATCTAAGAAACAACAATTTGGTAATATTAACCATTCTATAATTCTAGAATAATATTATTTTTGATTTTAATTTCATTGTTTTCTTAGATTCCTTATTAGAATTAATGATATCTGGTTTACAAACTATCTCATGCCATTCAAACTCTACTTTTATGATCAATGGACTAATATAAAATGCAATTACTTATTATTGGATGCAAAATGCGAAATGGAGGTTCATGGCTCAGGATGTTTTACGTAGTCAAGTCATATTTAGGATTTTCCATCACGTGGTCAAAGTATTCCAATTTAAACAACACTAGGCAAGGGAATCTATAATTTGTCCCACATGCCGTTCAACACGGAAAAAATTCTTAGTGAATTTAGTTTCTCATACTTTGAGACAAGATAGAAGCAACATAACCAGACAAGCACTTGAATACCAACCAAAGGGAAAAAAGAGAGAAAGACCAGACAATAGCTGAAAAAGAATTAGGAGAAGGGTGTACAAAATGACATAGTGGGGTATAATGACATAGTGCTTGTATATACCGAATTCGTTGTTCAGCAGTGCTCAGAAACGAATATCTAATTGTGGCGGGACGATTATTTTATTTTTGGCGTCGAAAAGTTTTCGGTGCGAAATATTAAAATCTGGTGTATGTTTTTAGTGCGATAAACCGGTAAGTTTAAATATTTATGATAAATTATGAAGATTATTGTTTTATTGATTTCTTATTTCAAATTTAGTAAATAAGTTATTGTTTTGCCAAAAATTGTATTTACTTGTACTTTAAATGTATGTACTTTAAATTAAGTTAATGTGGAGTAAAATGACATAGGCGTGTAGAGGGCAAAATGGCATAGTATGTCATTTTACCCGATCGTACCTAGATAAAAATAATGTGCCTTACAAATGGATAAAATGTCTGTTTTTTACAGGTTATGTCGCGAAATTCAGACCACAGAACTATAGCATTGATGAGCCACACACTAAAAGTATTTTTAAAAATAATTCACAAAAGTATATTTAATAAATTAGAAGAGGACATAAGCGCCACACAGTTTGGATTCAGAGGTGGACTGGGAACACGGGAAGCTTTGTTTGGTCTGAGTGTGTTAATGCAAAGATGTTTGGATGTAAACCAAGACCTCGACGTAGGTTTCATAGATTTTGAGAAGGCCTTCGATAAAGTCAGACACCAAAAGCTGTATGAAATCCTAAGAAACAAAAACATCGACAGTCGCGACATTAACATCATATCCAGGTTGTACTGGGGACAAACAGCAAAAATCAAAGTTGATAATGAGTTAACCGAAGAAATTGAGATTCGTCGAGGTGTGCGTCAGGATTGTGTGCTTTCTCCACTATTATTCAATATATATAGCGAAACAATATGTCAGAAAGCGCTCCTAGAGCAAAACATTGGTATGAACATTAACGGAGAGTTAATTAACAATATACGATACGCTGATGACACGCTAATAGTAACAGATAACCTAGCAAATTTACAGTTTTTGATGGAAAACATAAACACAATACTAAAAAATATGGTCTAAAACTGAACATAAAAAAGACTAAATTCATGATTGTAACAAAGAAGCTATACACCAATGTGAATTTAACCATAAATAATCAGCCAGTTGAAAGAGTTACGTCCTACAAATATTTAGGGGTTTGCTTCACTGATACTAATGACCAGACAAGAGAAATCAAGAGGCGAATAGAGATAGCGAGACAATCGTTTGTCAAAATGAAAAAGTTCCTATGCAGCCGAGACATAAATATAAACTTAAGAACGAGAATGTTAAGGTGCTAAGTTTTCTCCGTTCTGCTGTACGGCATGAAAGCCTGGACACTGAAAAAGATAAACATCAAAAACGTTGAGGCATTCGAGATGTGGTGTTACAGGAGAATGTGGAAAATACCTTGAAAAAATTTAAAAACAGGCGTAAAATGACTAGGTAGGTTTAAACCTACTTTTTCCATAGAAATAGAAAGACAGTTGGTTGAACATTTAAAAATGCTAGAGTCAAGGTTCTTTGGACTAACGAGACGGGACGTACTAGAGTTAGCTTATAATTTAGCAGTCAAAAATGGGTTTGAACATCATTTTAATAACCAGAAAAAGGCCGCTGAAAAAGATTGGTTATGAGAATTTCGCAGAAGAAATCCAAATATAATACTGTGTACATCCGAAGCCACATCTGCAGCAAGAGCTCAGGGTTTTAATAAACCTAAAGTTGCTAAGTTTTTTAAACTGTTAAAGGACACTTTGATAAAGGAAAATATTGATCTCATGAAGATATATAATGCAGATGAATCTGCATTATCTACCGTACAACGCTCGCAGAAAGTGTTTGCTACAGCCAGTCGCAAACAAGTAGGTGCAATTACCAGCGCCGAACGAGGTTCCCACGTGACAGTTGTTTATTGTATGTGCACTAGCGGAAGCTATATTCCACCTACTCTAATATTTCCACGAAAAAATATGAAAAAGGAATTAGCTGACCATACACCAGCAGGAACTTTATGTATTCCCCAGGAGACTGGCTGGATGACGGGTCTAGTGTTTTTACAATGGTTGCAGCATTTTCACAATTATACCAAGGCACCTTCCACCGAAAGGTTTTGATAATTATGGATGGACATTCAAGTCATAAATATCTTGACGCTCTTCTGTACGCCAAAGAAAATGACATTGTACTTTTATGTTTGCCGGCTCACTGTACACATCGGATGCAACCTCTCGATGTAGCATTCTTTGGTATACTCAAAACCTATTATGACCAAGATATAACCAAATGGCTCAAAGTTCATCCTGGTCGAGTTTGGACTGGAGTTTGGTTCCAAATTGGTGGTCAGTTAAATGAAGTCTATGAAAAAGTAGCTAATCTTCAGAATGCTGCTCATGGATTTTCCAAAACTTGTATCTACCCAATAAACCCCGATGTATTCCCCGACTACATGTTTCAAGCATCTGAAACTACAAATATTGTAGTAGATAGTGTCAAACCTATTGTAAAAGTTTATGATAATAATGAAGAACCTGGACCTTCTTCTTCTACCATAGAAGTCCCTAATGTGATAACAGCTCAGTTAAGTAGTACTTTACTAGTGGTAAATTTAAGTCCAGTTAGAATCGGACCATTTTTTTCCGGTCAGGAAAAAGAGAGGCAAGGAAACGTCAAGGCACCTCCACTCAACTCCAAATTTAGAGGAGGCAAAAGAAAAAATCAAACCAAAACCAGAGATCCCTCCAAAAATAAAAACAGCGGTAAAAAGGAATGTTTTTATAGAATGGAAGTCGGAAAACGAAAGAGACCCTTTTTCTGCCGATGAAGAAAATGATGATGCTGTTTGTATTTACTGTACAAGTTGTCTAAAAAAACGTGAGCTATGACTATGCTGATGTTTGTGTCAAAAGTGGACACATGCTGAGTGTGCCGGACTAGAAAAGAAAACAAAAATGTTTGTTTGCAAGCTTTGTACCGACTGAAAAATATCAATCGCTATTAATGTGTCATTTTGTCCGTAAGGTGGAGTAAAATGAACAAGAAGTTCTTTTTTATATGTTTGGCTAAAAGTTTATATTCTCTCTTACTTTGTTAAAAACTTGTCTGAAGTATTTCAAATACTATAGTTTGTGCTCTACTTTTCTTTTAGTAAAATTTTTGGTTTTTTAAAAATGTGTGTCATTTTGTACACTCTCTCCCTACAACGCGAGAATACTAAAAAATTGGAATACGATGGGGTGAAATTAAAAGCAGCAAAAAATAGAAGAGAATAGAAAGAACTAGTACACAGTTTATCCAGAGACAAATAAGAAAGAAGATGCGCTAACCCCCGGCCAATCAGCAATCTTACACTTTTGGTCATGAAACGCATTAAGCGCCCAATACTCGACTAGGAGGAGGTACACTTGTATTATAGTTTGATTATTTGTTGCTTTTTGACTACTTTCTACATTATTTTACAATATTTTTAATTTTTGTTTCTTTATTTAGATAATTTCTGCGAGAATCCCAACTGCCCCTTTAAGTCAGAAACTACTGACAGTCTTAAAAACAGTGTGTGCAGTAATCCACAATGTCCTTTTGTGTTTAAAAGCAAGAAAAACATTTGTGATAATCCCGAATGTCCATTAGTAATAAAAGACATAGAAAAAGATAGCATATGTGATAATCCTGATTGTCCCCAGGCAAAAAAGAAAAACGTATGTGAAAACCCTTTTTGTCCTTTTAATAAACAAATAAATAAGAAAAATAATGTATGTAATAATGACGAGGAGAGCATATGCGACAATCCCGATTGTCCTTTTGCAAAAAAGAAAGATGGCGTGTGCGAAAATCCACTCTGTCCTTTTAATAGACCAGTATGTAAGAAGAATAGCATTAGCAATATTTCCGAATGCCCATTTGCATTAAAAACTACAGAAGAAGGGAGCATATGTGGCAATTCTGATTGTCCTTATGTAAAAAAGAAAGATAATATATGTGGAAATCCTCGCTGCCCCTTTAACGAAAAAGTCAGTAAGAAAAACAGTGTTTGTGATAATCCCCAATGTCCATTTGCATTAAAAGGTACGAAAAAGAAGAGTATATGCGATAATCCTATGTGCCCTAATGCTAAACAGGAATGTAATATTTGTAAAAATTCTGATTGTCCTTTTAACACTCAAATAGTAAAGAATGGCAGTGTATGTGATAATCCCGAATGCCCATTTGCATTAAAAGATACAGAAAACGAGAGCATATGCGATAATCCTGATTGTCCTTATGCAAAAAAAGAAGATAATATATGTAAAAGATCTCCCTGTCCATTTAATAGACCAATAAGCAAGGACAGTTCATGTGATAATCCATTTTGTCCATTTGCTGATGATTCAGAAAGTGATTCTACCTGCGACAACATTGACTGCCCATTTACTAAAAAGAAAAGTATGGTTTCTATTTGCAGTAATCCCAGTTGCCCGGCAAATAAAAGTATGTGGTTTGAATTTTTATGTATAAAAATAGTGTTATTATTATTTTTCAATTAGGTACAGGTGATAATGTTTGTGAGAATCCTGAATGTCCGTTTGCTAAAAAAGAAAGAGGTGGTGGAGATAATATTTGTGGAGACCCCAATTGTCCTTATACCAAGAAACAATTGGACTTGTATTGTTCGGATCCTAAATGCCCCAGAGATGGTTTTCAAGGTAAAGAAGCAAATGAATTTGTAGCCCCAGTTCAAACTATTACGAAGGTAACGACTACATATTTTTAAGTAATTCGTAGAGTAGAGTAGAGTATTTATTTAACTACATAACAGATACAAATATTGTTTGTAGTAAGTAAAAAAAACATAGTATTAAAAAAGGAATATAAAACGTAAAAGCCAAATGGAATAAATTCATTATTTTATTTAGGTTACTGTACATGTTTATAAAAAATCCCGAAACACGTCAAATTTAAATTATAACTTGACATTCTTTAACGTGAAAATGCAACCCCTACCTTCAACCCCCTTAGAATGACAGGTACAACCCCCCAATTTTTAAAATAGGAAGTATAGGCTTGTGATATATCGTTTGAAAGGTCTTTTCATTCTCCATTCAAAAATGTTGTCGCTTTCAAGTTTATTAAGATTAATTAAGATAAAATAAATTAAAATCATGTCGTTACCGAAATTCGCTAAAATATACTCAAAACTTATTTCCCGTTTAGGTCTTGATAATGAGAACGTGAACAAAAACCATAGCAATGTGGTTTTTAGATGGTAACCATTAAAAAACTTTAAAGAATTTCCGTGGCAACGTTATTTTAACACGCATTAGTAAATTGTTTTATTTAAGTTGTCAGTATTTTAATTTAAGTAAAAACTTCGTTCAATTCAATTCTGAAAAATGGTTAGATTAACGAAAATGCATAAAATAACAGTTTTACAAATGATTGGTTACGGAGATAACACCCGAACACAACAGGAAGTAACTCGCCTATTTCATCAGAAATTTCCTAATTTACCGCCTATATCCCAAGGAATAATAAGTAAAATAGAGAAGCAGTTTCGCGAGTTTGGTCATGTAAGGCAGATAAAAAAAGCAGCTGCCAATGTACTGAGTGATGAACTCAAATTAGATGTGTTGCTTGAGTTTCAGGAAAATCCACATACATCGAGTAGACAGGCATCCACTACATTCAATGCTAGCCATACATCGATAGTAAACATATTAAAAGAAAATAAATTGCATCCCTATAAGATAATACCTACTCAGGAGCTCATGGAAGACGATTTTGATAGGAGAAATTTTTTTTGTGAGCAAATGATGGACATGTTGGATAACAATATTATCCAATTAGAAGACGTTATGTTTTCTGATGAGTGTACTTTTTCATTTAAAGGTCATGCTAATCGGCAAAATTGCCGCTACTAGGCCACGGAAAATCCTCACTGGATGAGAGAAGAACACACTTAATACCCTCAAAAGGTTAATGTTTGGGCAGGGATTGTAGGAAACTATCATTGGTCCCTTTTTCATTGAGGGCAACTTGAATGGCAACAATTATTTGGCACTACTTCAAAATGATGTCATTCCAACGTTGGCAAATTTATATCCTGATCCAGGAAACCCTCAAGTTCCAGCGAATACGGTATGGTTTCAGCAGGATGGAGCACCACTACATTATCAACTTAATGTCCGGCAGTACCTCGATACAATATTTCCCAATCGGTGGATAGGGATTCGAGGATCGATTGAATGGCCAGCGCAATCACCTGATCTTACATTATTAGATTTCTTTTTATGGGGATATGTGAAGAGCCATGTGTACAAAACTAAACCTTCTGATTTAAATGACTTAAAAGAACGAATAACGCTTGCGATTACGTCGATCACGCCTGTTATGTTAAATAATGTTAGAAGACAGTTTTATTTGAGATTAGGATGTTGCCAAGACGTTCGCGGTGAACATTTTGAACATCTACTTAGTTAACATTCATAGTTCTTTTTCGTGTTCTACATTTTATTACGTTTTGCATTACATTTTAGTTTTTGATTGTATTGTAGCGAATTTCGGTAACCACATGATTTTAATTTATTTTATCTTAATTAATCTTAATAAACTTAAAAGCGACAACATTTTTGAATGGAGAATGAAAATACCTTTCAAACGATATATCACAAGCCTATACTTCCTATTTTAAAAATTGGGGGTTGTACCTGTCATTCTAAGGGGGTTGAAGGTAGGGGTTGCATTTTCACGTTAAAGAATGTCAAGTTATACTTTAAATTTGACGTATTTCGGGATTTTTTATAAATATGTACAGTAACCTAAATAATGAATTTATTCCATTTGGCTTTTACACACTGTATACAAATAAGAACACATATTAAACAGAAAAAGATTCATGACAAAGTTACGGTAAGCAGTTCAATGGATGTTCTGCAATGAGTCATATATTCTTCTGAGCAGTAAAAACAATGTTTTAGAAGATATTTTTTTATAACTTTATCGAAACTATTACAGCTTAGCTGTTTAATAGTTTTTGGTAAAATGTAATAGTTATAAATAAGACAATTTTTTTCTGAAAGACTTAATCTACAGCGATTTGATCGTAGGTCATAGTTGCCAAAATATATGCTATCCCAATATAATTTTTCATCTTATGTAAAACAAGTTATAATACAGCAATATTATTGACCATCTACATGATCTAACATTTTTTATTATCACCTTAGAGTGCTTATCTAAATAATAAACTTGTAGTAGTTTAAAGTGATCGATGTTTATACATTAATTAATATAAATTTAAGTTCAATTTATAGGTTATACAAAAAATTTTTTTTAACATATGTGAATTGTAAAGTAAAGTAAACCAACTTGCCTCACAACTAAAGAGAGAGATTAGGCAACTTAAGAATGAATCCATTAGCGAATTCCTGATACATTTGACAAATTCTTGTACTGAATACTCGTTATGGAAGACTACCAAAAATTTAAAGAGACCAATTATGCAAACGACTCCTATAAGAAATAAACAATTAGGTTGGGCGAAAAACAACAAACAAAAATCATTAGTATTTGCAAACTATATCGAAAGTGTTTTCCAATCATATATATTGTAAGCATGGATAAATCTCTCTCAGAAGTTGTTCGACAAGATGATGTGGTTATTACTTTAATCACACCAAAAGAGGTTAAAAATGAAATTGACACGAACGTTAATCCTAAAAAGGCCCCCGGCTCCGATCTGGTAACCAAGCAGGTCCTTAAAGAGCTACCTAGAAAGGCCCTGGTTATATTAACCAATCTACATAATCCATCATTTCGTTTAAATTATGTTTCACAACCATGGAAGGTAGCTGAGATAATTATGGTCCCAAAACCAAGCAAACCGCCACATGAGATAACGTCGTATCGGCCAATATCCTTGCTACCGATTATGTCAAAACTCTTCGAAAAGTTCTTTTTCAAGAGGAGGAAACCTATTATCGAAGAAATATGACTCATCCCCGATCACCAATTCGAATTCCGAAATCAGCACTCTACAATTAATCAAGTCTACCGGATCATGGACGTGATCTCAAAGAACACTTGCAGAAAAAAGTTTTGCTTATCATTATTTTTGGATGTAGCATAGGCCTTAGACAAAGTCTGGCACAAAAAATTGGAACACAAGATAAAAATAGCCCGTCCGATCCAATACCTAAAGATCTTAATTTCATATTTGTCGTAGAGATACTTCAAGATTAAATAAAGGGGATAAAAAAAATAGTGCTGGGGTACCATAGTGAACTGTACTGAGACACGTCCTATATCACTTGTACACTAAAGACCTGCCAGTTTCAGAGTCAAATGTTGCAGCTACGTTTGCTGATGATACGGCAATTATTGCTGTTGGCGTAATAAATTAAATGAACTGAAATCAGCACATATATATTTTATCAACAAAAACATGAGCATCATCATCATCATCAGTGGCATTACAACTCGTTATGAGCCAAAGCCTTCTTGTTAACAATCTTCCATTTGCTCCTGTCTCTGGCAACTTTTCTCCATGCTTTAACTCCGATGGATTTTAGATCCTTTTCTATGTTATCTTGATACCTAAGTTTTGGTCTTCCTCTGGCTCGTTTTCCCACTGGCCCTGTTCGGTCGAAAAATTTTTTGATCGTTGCATCTTCATCTCGCCTAATTACATGTCCTATTCATCGAAAGCGTGCTAATTTGATACATTTTACAACGTCAGGTTCCCCAAAACTTCTGTATAACTCAAAAGATGAGCACAAACGCATATATACCAATCATCATAGAGTTTTTTATGTCAACACGGCTAAAAATCTGGGTATGACACTAGACGCTAAATTGAGATGAAAAACACATGATAAGAAAAATCAAGAAGAACTAAACTTGAAATACGGTCATTGGGTCGATTTTCGACCCTATCCGTATATAATAAGCTCCTGATCTATTAACAAGTACTAACACTAATATAGATTTATGGTATCCAATTATGAGGATGTACCTAGTTCTTCGAGGCATAGTCAATGCCCCATGGTATGTTCGTAACGATAGCCTTCATAAGGACTAAAGCTAAGTGCCGTGAAAAAGTCTTCGTCAGCACGTAAATCCAGAGGTTCATCAACTTTTAGACAATACTAACGTAATTAGACGACTTAAACAAACAAAACCACTTGATCTGTCATATGATAAAAAAATTTAAAGTAATATTTTTATGTTTTTTTTTTTAATTTGAATCTTTTAGTTTACTTATCATATATAAGTATGTGTTATATTTCTAAAATGATTAAATATTTTGTTTCAACAATAAACAAAAGTCAATCGATCAAGTAATTAATATTTTTATTCAACCAGTTTATCAACTTTACACCAAATGCATTTTCATGTAGTCATGCATTTAAGAACTCCTTGTAAAAATAAAAGACGTAAGTTCTGTAATATATGTGGCTCTTTTAAGGCAGAAGCTATTCGAAGACCTATGAGTGACTCAATGAAACAGAAATATTTAGAATGTTACAAAACCCATATAAAAAATTTGAACAGACAATGGGTACTTACATACATCTATTTGTAACTCATGTCGAATTGCTTTGACTAAATGGGATAATTTAGACAAAGGCGTAGTCATTGAACCATTGACTTGGCGAGAAACTAAAGATCACATTCGGGAATGCTAATTTTGTGCATGTGACATTATAGGTTTGTTGGATGGATAAAATTGTTTATCCATCTGAACAAAGTGTAACTCAAGCAAAAAAAGGGAAAATATAAAAGCTTGAAAAAACATTTGCTGGACCATCCAACATTGAAGATATACATGCTTCTGAAGATGAATATGTTAGTGAGTACAAAGATAGTTCAAAAAATCCTATACTTTACAATCAAGCTGATTTAGATGACCTTATTAGGTATTACATGTCTATGCCAAATCCGCCATTTTTTCACTTTTAGGTTAGGATATCTCAGAAACCAGACCCAATTCGGTAATTCGAAGCTCAGATTCGTATTTATTTAGAGCATCAAAAATCTTCGAAAAAGTGTACTCTGTTTCATATGTCTCAGGCTTGTCGGTCTGCGTACTAAAGGTAGAGCTTAAGGAAGAAGTTAAGGCTTATAAAAAAACGACTTTTAAATAAGATGAATACAGTCATTATTACTTCCAAAATAAGATGAGACAATGGAACTTAAAGAAAAAATTATTCAGGTGTTAAAAATTCAGTTTAATTTATTATACTAGATAATAATTCATCTTTAACATAACATATTAATAGTGGTTTCCATGCAATTCTAATTTGTTGAATAATTAAAATAGGTTTCAAAACAGGCTGGCCAATCAGCTACTCCCAAAGTGAAACCAGAAAGTGGGACCAAGAAAAAGGCCAAGAAAAGGGGAAGATTTGTTTATTCAGTTGGAGATAAATATCCGGGTGTCAATATTGGCCACAAAGAGTGTGTCATACCGAGACGTAATGTACCGTCATATATGGGATGGCTTTGGAATAAACATACACCAATACTCCAAATGAAGGTTTGTTGGATTACTTTTTGATTTTATCTATTCCATTTACAAAATTTTGTTTAATGTCTGTATGAAATTTGTTTTATTAAAGTATACCATTATTGTTTTTATAGTAGTTTACTAAGAAGTAATATATATATATATATATATATATATATATATATATATATATATATATATATATATATATATATATATATATATATGTATTTAAAAAACCCTTATACCACATAGTGGTGTAGGGCGACAATACATTATAATACAAATCATCATCATCATCCAGCCTTCATTTATGACGTCCACTGCTGGACATTCTTTGCGATTTTGTGCTCTTTGCTGTCAATTTTTCGTGATACGCCTGATGTCGTCAGCCCAACGTGTAGGTTTGTTCTTCTACTACGTTTGTCTGCTCTTGGCATCCAATGTGTAATTTTACTCGTCCATCGTGAGTCATGCATTCTCGCTACATGGCCTGCCCAATTCCATTTAAGTTCCGCTATGCGTTCCACAACATCAGCAATACTTGTCCTTCTTCGCAGATCTTCGTTTCTTATTCGGTTCCGCAACGTCACTCCCAGTATAGATCGTTCCATTCGTCTCTGTGCCACTCTCAATTTCGAAGCCATAGTCTTGGTTAAAGTCATAGTTTCCGCCCCATCGGTAATACGCATTGGTCAAATACTTTTCTTTTGAGGCTAATTGGTATGTTGGCCCTAAGCGTGTCTCGCAGTTTTCCAAAGGCTGCCCACGCTAAAGTAATTCGTCTTTTGATTTCGCATGTTTGGTTATCACTGCTAATTCTTATTTCGTGGCCCAAATACGTATATTTCTTTACCAGTTTTACCACTTTGTTTTGAATAGTTAAATAGTTATTGGGGACCATATTTGTCATAAACGTCGTTTTGGACAAATTCATTCTGAGGCCCACTTTCGAACATGCAAAGTCCAATTCATTTAACATATCTGTGGCGTCTCCTAAATCATCTGTGATAAGGACAATGTCATCTGCGAAACGGTCAGATGGTTAAGTTTTTCGCCGTCTATTGTTACTCTTCTGTGGTCTCAATTCAATATTAATATAAAACTTCATCTTATTTGTAAACGTAACTATATTCTACTGTATATTTAGAATATGTACGAATTTGACCCATTTTTTCTTATTTCTGGTCAGCGTCCTTACTTCTATCTATATTGTTCCAATTTTTTCGATAATGTATGAAGTAATATAACAATGTTATAATATAAAAAATTACCATTAATAGATTAATAGTGCAGAAAAATAAAAGTATGATCCTTTTTAAGGCCTTTTTTAAGTCAATGTCATCAGCGTATGCTAAGATTTGTGTCGATCTATTGTAAATAGTACCGCCATCTCTGATTCGTGTGTTTCGGACTGTCTTTTCCAAGACAATGTTAAATAGGAGTCAAGCCAGGGTATCCTCTGTTCTAAGTTCATCCTTTATCTCAAAGGATCCAGAATTGTCCCCCTGTATGCTAACGTTGGCTTTTAAGTTGACATTGTCATTCTCGTTAATCGGATAAGTTTTTCTGGTATACCAAACTCACGCATTTATTGGTATAGTACTGTTCTCTTGACACTGTCGTATGCGGCCTTGAAGTCGACTAATAGGTGATGGGTTTCAATGTGAAATTCTAATTGAGGATCTATGTTATTGAATGAATCTGGTCAATTGCTGATTTTTCTGGAGTAAATCTGGCCTGGTATTTTCCAACTATGCCTACTGTGTAAACTTTTGGTAGAGAATATTTGCTAGTATTTTGTAAGCAGTTGTTAACAGGGTTATACTTCTGCAGTTGTCATACTGGAGCTGATCGCCTTTTTTATGCAACGGGCATATCACGCCTTGAGACCATTTACAGGGCATGGTCTCATTTTGCCAAACAAGAAGTAAAAGTTTATGCAGTGCTTGTAGCAGGGCGTCACCAACATTCTTGTAGAGCTCACTACAAATTTGATCAGTTCCTGGTGTTTTATTATTTTTAAGCTTTTCAATGGTTTGGGCAACCTCTGCAGAGGTAGGTGGTCTTTCGTTTGGGTTGAATAGATTTCAATCATTCCAATCTGCTACAGTGTTATCTGCTTTTTTGATATAATGGCCGTTCAATTTTACATCGAAAAATTCAACTCATCGATTCAAGATTGAGGCCGTATTACCAAGGATATTTCCTTCTTCATCCTTACAGGTCTCTATTCTTGGTTTAAACTCTACACATTTTTTTTTTAATTTCTGTAGAACTTTCGAGTTTCGTTTTGATTTCTTAGAAATTCTATCTTTTCTAACTGTTTTTCTTAAAATTGCCTTTTTTTCTTCTATGTAATCTTTTTTCTTCCCTTCTTAGAGTCCGGTATACCTCCTTTGCTATTTTTGTGCATGTAGCTTGATTTTTCTTTTGCTATGCTCTATTTTTGTTTTGTGTTGCTTCTTGGCACTTCTCGTCAAATCATTCGTTTTATCTAGCTGGTTTGGTTTTCCCCAATATTTCCGATGCCTTCTCAGTTATTATATTTCTATATCTTGTCCACAATTCCACCTCATTTTCTCCTGCTTTCAGGCTTTCTATTTACTCATCCATTTGTTTCCTATACTCCCTAGTAACGGGTTCAATGCGTAGATTATCAACATTAATTCTGTCTTGTTTCATATATTTATGCTTTAGGTTTGAAATTCTTCCTCTGATTTTTGCCATTACAAGAAAGTGGTCACTATCTATGTTTGGAGCTCGGTAGCGTCTGACATCCATGAGTTCGGAAAAATACCTTGCATATATTAGGATGTGATCTATCCGGTTAACGGTTTCGTTCATTTCGGCAGGTGATTTCCACGTTCTTTTGTGTATTAGATTATAGAGAAATTTTGTTCCTCTTACTATCATGTTTTTGGTGCTTGCAAAGTTTAGTAGTCTCAACCCGTTATCGTTTGACTTTTCATCCAATTGTTGGCTGGAAAAATTGCTCTTTGCCAATTTTTGCATTAAGGTCCCCAGAAATTATTTTCACGTCATGACGTGGACATCGATAATATTCTTTATCTAAGGTGTCGTAGAATTCCTCTTTTTTTGTCGTCTTCCTTTTCTTCCGTGGGTGCGTGTACACTAAGTGGGCCATAGTCAAAGAATTTTCCTTTAAGACGTTAATAACATATTCTGTTGTTTATGGGTTTAAAATTAAGGACTAATTGCTTTTCTTGTGCTATGTCCGCTGTAGTCTATATTGTAGTCTTTTCTCTCGATAATTCCTGAACCAGTCCATCTCATCTCTTAAATCGCTATTACATCATGTTTCATTTTATCCAGGAATTTTCAGAATTATTACATTAAATTCTAAACAAATCTGACAGTTGTCCGGATTACGCAAAAAACGCCGAGACATATATCAGTTTTTAAAATTAGTTTGGCTTTTAGTTTTAATAACCGCAACATGAGGACGTCACTATGATGTCATGATGACTGCATCCATTGTTTTTTAAATATAAGATTAAATAGAAACCTATATTTTTTTTGGCAAAATTAAATAGACCATGGAATTTTAAGAACGGCAAATGTGCGCAAATGTTTTCAAGAGTTTCAGGTTGAGTGGCACGATTTTTTAGTTAATATAGCTCTACAAAAAGAACTTCGGCGGAGTAAGGTATGGCCGGCGACTGAGCTGGCCAATCTATAAAGCCCGTTCTTCCAATCCATTTGTATAAAAATATTTAGCTTAAATAATTACAAACGGTCGCATCATGAAGAATAGCTCTGTCTTAATGGTACCACGGAGCTTTATTTGGTATATTTGGGTTGTTCTTATTTGGGAATAGCGCGATTAATTCTGTAACTATTTGGTGTCTCAACATGTCTAAATATTTTGTATCAGTGAGATTTTCATCTGGGAAAATTATTAATGGCCGATAATTTTATTGCCAATAATCATCATTATCATTCTGGCTTTATAACATTGCGTGGGTCCTAGCCTCTTCCAGAATTTCTCTCTAATCGTCCCTATCGATCACCTTCCTCTGCCAAGCAAGTATTCCCATATTTCTCATGTCTTCATCGAGGTTATCAAGGAACCTTGTTCTGAGTCTTCTTTTTTTTTTCTTTGACCAATAGGTCTATCAATGAGCGTTTTTTTAGCTGGGTCATTTTGTTCCATCCGCATTTCATGCCCTATTCAATTATTGCCAATAATTCCTGTCCGTAGATTAACTTTTTGAGAGAATTAAGTATCGGCCTAGTGCGAATTTGTGGAGTGGGAGGCCCAGTATCGACAGCTTTGCTTATGTACGGTGGTGTCGATAACTTTTGAACTAAATTAATTTTCTGACGGTGCAATTTATGCCTCCTCATGTATTTCATTATTGAAGTTTGGCTGATGCTATGATTAGGGGCTAAAGTTTTAGATCTGACATGTGTTATGTTTTGCGCATATATAAGCATGTTTAGTTGTACATTTTCTGACACTCTTCGTCCCTGAAAAAGAGGTTTATAATATTTTCAAATTAATACCATTTTTAAAATATCTTGAAATATTTGATTTGGTAACTGTCCCTTCTACCTGAAACCCTTGAAAACATGCTGCGTAAATTCAAGCAAATGTTGACTTATTGTCAAGAAGTGAGGAGAAGCTAATTTAAGAATATCGTTAAATTGTTTTTATTTGAATAACCAATACTTTTATTTCCGCTGATTAAAATTAATCATAGATTTTTGCAACTGTTCAACTAATTTTCTTTAATTTTAACACTGTATATATCAAAAACTAGTATCTTTAGGTCAATAGTTATACATATCGCCGTTCTTAGAATTTCTTTTTTTTAGCCTAGAAGAGGCTGGCGCCCAGGCGCTATAGAAAGAACAATCGCAAAACGTATTGAAGCTCATAGAATTGCCAAAGGGTTGGGAAAATTAAATATACCTAATTTTCCGTCAAGAGGTCCTGGACGCCAATATGACGGAGGATCTTCATCTTCATCTCTTCATGTTAAACCTAAACCCACACTGAAAATTCAAAAGAAAGATGGTGTTTACAACATTACAATGAATCCTTTGAAAGATCCTAAAACTCTTGCAGAAAACGAAGATCCTTATATGGAGTGTACTCCGATGCAGTTTAAAATAACAAAAGCTAAAAAAGGTAAGGAAGATTGTTTAATATAAGTTTATGTGAATATTTTATCGTTTCTAAATTTAAAATTATAGACTACTAGCGGACCCGACAGACTTCGTTCTGTCAAATAGATTAGGGACGTGGCAGTTTATTTCTTTAATTCTCCTGAACAGAACCGTCACCATGATGATAGGGAGGTGTGTGAGAGTCAGCTTGGGTGAATTATAATTATTAACAAAAATCTGTTTAATTTTTATTGTAGTGCTTTATGATATACAATGTTTTTGTTTGATTACCTGGTGAATATACAAACAAATCTGATGGTTTTCCAACACGGGAACAGGCAACATACAATGACCATGTGAGAAACATGGATTTTCTATATTAATACCACAAACACCTAATGATTGCCCCTGGGACTTTTTATGGTTATACCAAAAGCAAGCTGCACTAGAAACTGTGTAAACTCTTCTCCTTTATACTTTCCTTCAGGTATAGTTGCTTCTATCACGTCTTTCAATAATTTTTTTTATCGCTAACTGTGTGCCGATTGATATTTCTCAACATTATAACTACCGATCCAACCTTTAATATGAAGATTGTAAGGTGGCAATCCTGGTAAATCCAGTGAGTTTAAAAATTCAGGCGGATAGTTGACGATATTATCTTGGTTAGTAGTCGAATCAACTGATTTATATATCCTCAATTCGCCTGTAATTTGTTCTTGAATTTTGAAATTTATTTCATTTACATCTGTTTTTTGCAGACAATATAGCCCGTTTGCTAAACCAATCATGATTTCTGTAATTTTGAGCAACATCTGGAAACACATTTTGGCTAAGTTTATCTTTTGATCGAGTTAACTGACAAAAACTTTGAGGAAAGTTAATGCAACCAGTCAAGGTGGAAATTTGCCATTACCAATATCAATGAGCTGTTTAGAGAATATGTCTTCAGATTGGTCATTTTGCAACTCGACACGCATATTCTTGCTTAAGTGTAATACCTTGATATGTTTCCACAAACTGGAGGACTTTAAACATGCACTGAGTTCATCAGCTGGCGTTGATCGTAGAATCACTGGCAATGTTTAACGAAATATCTCCTCCTAATAAAATCATTGCACCACCAAATGGGTTATGATTGCTCTGTAGATCTTGTAAGGTTCTATCTAAAGCATATAAAGATTTTTTATGTGCCATCGTGCATTCATCCCAAAACAATCAATTCACATTGCTGCAATACCTTTGCCATTGTTTTTCGAAATGTTGCAGGTTGGAGTTTTGTTGCTTTGCATGTTTAATGGCAATTTTAGTGCTGAATGGGCTGTTCGATCACCTTCAAGCAAAGTTGCTGCGATTCCCAACGAAGCGAGTGCAAGTGCAATTTTATTTTGTGAACGAATTGTTGCTAATATCAATAAAATCAAAAAAGTTTTTCCTGTACCACCAGGTGCATATAAGAAGTAAATCGCTCCTGTTTTATCATTTGTTACTTTCCTAAGTGTATCAAATACATACTTCTGTTTGTTATATTGTTGGATATTTGACAAAAAGTATATGGAATCTGGTCCTATTCCTGAAATGAATGAGTACAATAGCTCTGGTGGTGGATCCAATGGTATCAATTTCACTTTGCCATTTGCGCAACACAATCCATTGGCTTTATATTTGTATTTCAATGCCTTAAAATGAAAGCAAACTAAGTTCATAGATCCAATAGTAACACATTGGTAATTACTGTAGTCAATTGACAAATCGTAATTGAAAGCAGCTCGGTTCAAACTTGCGCGATTATTAGATGAATCTCTCTCTCGCTTCCCGCGTTCGTGATATACGAATTCTTTCACGTTCATTTCGGTCGTCACGTTCTTGTGCAGTATGATTAGATCGGTAATTCGTTTGGTTTGTAGCATTTCGGGTTCTTCTACCTAAATTACTTCGTCTTATAGGAGAATATACTTAATAATTATTAATCACAGGTGTTAAAACACTTTGCACAAAACACGATATAAAACAATCAATCAAAAATAAATCGAAGAAAACTGGAGAATTTGTTTCGTTTATCAAGTTGACAAAAGAAAACTGAGTAGATAAGGTAACAGAAAATCCAAGAAAAACAACACGTGTGTATACACCAATGTACACCGGCAATGTGACACGTTGTTGGTATCTGTGCAATCTCTACTTTGCCTGTGAAAGAGAATATAATCAAAGAGGATATAACACTACGTTTTAGTTTTTTTTATTTTTTTTTTAATTTGATATGACTTGGAGTCAAGTTCTTTAAGCCAAAACAATGTTGTATGTGTATAGAATATTTAACGCGGTTTGTTTGACAGATGCAACGACTTGAAAACTGATGCAATTTATGTCGCGTTCCGAAACTAAAACAAAAGAAAGAGTGTTGCAAGGCCAATCAAATCTATAGCTCTTACATTTTTTGACTTTTCAATTTGGTCGGGTTCACGATATTATCACTTTTGTGTGAACGCATTAGATCGTCCAACAGGAACACGCACACACACGAACGCGCACACACATACATTTGATTGAATTTGAACTTTGTGCAGCGACAATAAAGCGCAAATTGACTCTTCAACGTTAGGAACACACCTACATTGTTTAGACAACAGTGACTGCTTGTAATTTAATATAAACTTTATTGTATAGCTCTTAATGTTGCTGTGTGGTTAGGTGCATGAGAGATATAAAGATTGGAGATCTTCTTGAGGTTTCGGTATAATGAATTTTTGTTTGCAATATTGATTCTCACTTTTTTCGGTGTTCTTCGTCAATTCGTATTTTCTCATTAGTCGTTTTCTTATGCCATCTGTTATCTAGTTCCCTTTTGAAAGATAAGCTTGCGAGTACTTCTGATTTTTGTTATCTGATCCGGCATTTAATTTCAGTAGATCTTTTAGCTCTAGGAAAAGATAAAATTTCCTTAGACACTGTAAAAATGTCCCCGCTGCAAGATGCCTTTGGCAATTTTTTTCCATGATAAGAGATATTGCTAGCACATTTCTACTGCAGGAGGGCTACGGTAAACTTACTTCTAAGGATGTAACTGAGTTTCCAGTAGGATGCAACTGTACTTCAGTTTGGCTACTTGTGTCTGTATTTTAAGAGGTTTCTGGGGGCTTTCTTCTTCGATAAAGTGGACTTCAGATGAAGAAAAGTCCAGAATAGAGAATAATTCCAAGTTGAATGGGCAAATTCCACAATTTTGAAACCTAGAGGTGAAACTCTTTTTAAATTGTTGTACCATGAAAAATTATAGTTATGACAACACTTAATTAGCTTAATAAAAGTTTTTTTTAAAGGCAGTTTCCACCAAATCGGGTATGCCATGTTGTATTATTCTCCGACCTAGAAAATTCTTGTGTTTAAAATTAAGCAAGAAGTATTTGGAAATTAGAGAAACTAAAGTTGTTTCTCGGAGCAGTGTACAGAGACTAGTTTTTTACTTATTGGATACACATGTTATACCTCAACAGCTAATTATTAATATAGCTACCTATGCTGATGACATAGCTATACTGGCACTCAGCAAAAATGATAAAGAGAAAAACCTTAAGAGTCACGCAATAAGATAAACCAATGGATGGAAGGGATAATGAAAAATAAAAGTGACATATTAAAAAAAATTAAACTTGACTCAAATTTAAAAAAATGTTTTGGTTTGTTGGACGGAAATCAAAACTGACAAAAATATACAAAAGTAACTATTATGTAAAAAAATCCCAGCTCGTCTAGATATATAGCATGTAAGTAGTCTGTGGATATGCAACCAATAGCAATGTAGATGCTGTCCAAACAATTTAAAAAAGTCCCAAGATGCATAATAAATGCACAATAGTTTTATAGAAATGATGACCTTGACAAGGAAGCATGAAGAGAGACTCTACCTCCAGGCCAACGATGGACTTCTGCTTCTTAACAACTACTTAATCAATAAAATGCTTTAGATAAGAAAGAAGAAAGATCTACTGCAGTGAAAAGTGTAAGTAAAAAGGTACTTGTAGAAAGTATGAAAATGTTACGCCAATCTGGAAGCTCTTGTTTTAGAAGTAACTATGCCTTATTAATTGGGATTTCTTAGTTAAATACCTTGTTTGTAGGATATTTACAAACGAAATATCAGATGAAAACTTTAGGTTGGTAAATTATGACTAGTAATAATATTAAAGAAAACTCGGTAACTACCAGTACCGGTCCGAAGCCCGGATAAAGAAGGCGAGTTTGCATCAGGAAGGGCATCCGGCAAGGAATGGAAGGCATGGATAGCAAGTGGGACTACAGAAAGTAAAGAGGTGGAAATTAACGGATAAGGATTTACTAATAGTCTTTAAGAGTAGAGTGCTGGAAGAGCTCGAGGAAAGAGGTACACGGTAAATGATTGATAATAAGCCAACAGTAAAGTTGTGGTGCGAGTGGGACAGGAAGTGCTAGGAAAAACTGGTATGACAAATTGGTATAAGAAATTGGTATGACAGGTCTAAAAGAGAGGAAGATAAGGGTATATACAAGGTGGAAAAGAGGAAAGCAAAGCGTGCTGTAGCTACTGCTAAGGAAAGATTCTGCACAGCTTTATGAAGAGTTAAAAACACTCGAGGGGATGAAAGGGTTATACAGCATTGCTAAAGAAAGGAACAAGTCATCAAAGGATTAAGAGGCAGATTATGAGTGCGGATAGATGAGTTTTAAGAACCGATGTTAAAATAAAGCAAAGATCGTATGAGTACTTTAGTATGTTACTACATGAAGAACGCCAAAGAGAGACAGAGGATGCGGAATCCCAAATGGGAATGTAATACCGGGGATAGCGGGAGATGAAGTTGTCGAGACGTTAAATAGAATGATAGAACGGTAAGGCAGTAGGACTTAATAAAATACCTGTGAATGATTTGGTCATGTCAGACGTAGAGATGAAGACTATGTGGGACGAAAGATAGATCTGTTAGAAGTTGATGGAAGAATAGATAGAGAAAAACCGAGGAGAGAATGAAATGACTATATGGTAGAGAACTTAAGAGAGGAAGGTTTAGGTAAAGATGATCCTATGGACAGAAATGAGTGGTGACAAAGAGTGAGGAACAGCGACCCCCAAAACGGAAAAAGCTAAGGAAGAAGAATATTGATATTAAAGAAAAAGAGTTTGCGTAGTATGTTTCTTTACTTTTGATCAATATGTGAAAACCAAGACTATCACCGTTCTATATAGTATAATTCTTGGAAATATTTAAAAAGGCTATATATGAAATGATGGCTCTTATTAAAATTACAAATAAACTTGTCATTTTTTCAGATGAGGATTCCAATCTATGCCACTGTGATGATGAACCTGAGTCTACTAGCGATAGCGAACTAGATATAGAATTTACCCCTCCAGCTGGAATTATACATCCTGAACGATTTAAAAAGAAGAAAAACATAATTAATTGTGAGTCACAATATGATGCGACAGATTTTGAAACAAAAGGGAACAAAGGAAAAGGCAAAAAAGATGGAAAGAAAGGTAAAGGTAAAGGCAAAGGTAAAGGCAAAACTAAAGGTGGCAAGAAAGGTAAAGGTAAAAAATAAATTAGCACAATAAAGAATGAAGTGTTGGAAAATTTGAAATATTTTAAAAATTTTGGTTTAAAAATTAAGGACTTTTGAGTTTTGATTAGTATCCTGGTATTTTTTTATTACAGTAATAAAATTTTTATACAAACAGATAAATATTTGTTTTAATATAATCTTTTTTGTGTAAGAGTAGAAATCTAAAGACCACACCAGGTGAATGGTTCTGGCGTGTGTTGGATTCAGGGTAGATGAAGTACATCCAAACGAATTTCCTTTTTTGGTGGGTTCTTGAGCCCGGATGCATCCATGGTACCCTGTCTACCAACTAAAACCACTATCGGATTACACGCATGGCACGTCTTCCAGGCCATTAAACCGCTCGGCAGCCTCCCATATTTCTTTTTTATTTGTCTGTATGTTTAGATATATTTTATATTTAATTCATATTTATCTTTGCTGTCTTTTTCTTTCTAGCATTTTTTTCCTTTTTATAATTTTTGTTATTGCATTCAAAACATTCATAAAATCATTGTTTCCCCTTCCTATAACCGTTATCATGTCTTGTGCTCTAAATATGCCTACTTTGGCGTACATTTCGTTTCTATCTTCATTGAACCTATTACATTCAAACATACCATGCTCGGTTGTATCAATAAATCCACAGTCTGATTATTTATTACCATTCTATTTATTATTTGTTATTTTGCCTATTCTTTTGAGATAGGCTTTGAACGATCTATAGCCCATTAGAAATTGTGCAAAGAAGTAGTCCGTACTTCTTCCAGAATGATTCTTCCGTCCAGATCTTCTTCCAGAATATCGTTATATAAAATATTCCACAGCACCGGTCAGAGAACCGAGTCCTATCGCCCACCCGCCAATGTCTTCATTATGTTTGGTATGCTTATTTGTATTTTTATGAACTATTCCTTTACTAAATTTTAAAAATATGGAGATACTTCTAAGTTTCTTAATATATTTAGTACTGTTTTGCAGCTGGCACAAATAAAGGCATTCTTAAATGTCTAGAAAGAAGGCCGCCAACCACCGAATTCTACATGTGGTAAAACATAGTAAGTGTAATGGTTTCTCAGATAATCGTGTTTAAAACAGTATTGTGCCCATATTGACCCAAAGCAAACAATAGTATCTCCTTATGCGGTAGTGTGTATAGTTTTGCCGTCTAATTTCAGTAATGGTAAACAATCGCATCTGCAACGTGTCTCGTTTTGTGCTCTCCAATACAGTAAACCAAATGCAAAGATGAGTAGAGGAGAAAAAATTATGAAAATGGCAATCCAAGTGATGGGGGACGATAATAGATGTGGTAAGTACATTATTTAAAGTTACTAAGAAGTGTCTTAAATAATAAATTTTTGAGGTTAGGTACAAACAAAACAAAAATTAGAAAGTACTAGTTAGGAAATAATATACAGAGAAAAACCTAAAAAAGAAAGGTGTTATAAAATACTTTTAATTAAAAAATACCTAATTAAAACGATTTTAATCATGTAATTTGAATCATACTTTGGAGATATGATTGTTTACCCCAACTCAATTATTAATTTTAGGAAATACCTCAGATAACTGTGCCCTAGGCCCTATCCCGGCCTCTACAAATACACCAAAAATAATTATCCTCAACGACGTCAAGATACCCTGAAAATTAATAATCTGAAAATTGGTGAGTTTCTAATAGTAAATCATATGATATTATTGTTCAGCAAAGACTTTGAGATTAAATGCTCACAATATCTCTAAGGTACAAAGTGTCTTTGTGAATATCTGAATATGTACGTTTATTCCCTAACTTGCATAAAACTATTACACTGGTATTGTAACTTAACTAACACATAACAATAATTGTTTCAGCAGCGGCTAACGATCAAAATGATTTGGAATATTAGCAGTTTGATGACAACGACGCAGATCCTGATTACGTTTGTAGTGAAGGAAGAATAAGATTCCGAAGAATAAACTTTATCGAAAACAGCACAAATTAAATAAGACGTTAATCAGAAGGAAATGATACAACCAGCTGCCGAGAAAGGAACAAGAAAAGAGCAAAAGAAACAATTAAGAAATGTTGATGAATGGCAAGCAACCAAGAGAGCATGAAAAACTTTATATGGCAAGGAACATGTTTCTAAAACAGAAAATCTGATAAAAGAAAAATTTATGAAATCACCTTGCAAACCCTGCAGAAAAAGATGTTGAATGCGAAAAGAATGCGTCAAAAACTGGGACGTGAAAAGACAATTTATAATAGCTCATGTCAGAAGTCAACCGATAAGGCGAGAAAGACCCAAAGACTACAGTAAGCAGTCTCAAAGACAGCAAACAAATTCGTATAACTTTTATGTGACTGGAAACAGAATTGAAGTTTGCAAAGTGTTTTTCATAAACAGATTAGGGATTTCAGAAACTGTAGTTAAGTCAGCTATAACAAAATAAAAAATAGATGGTTTTGCTTCTCAAGATATGAGGGGTAGGCATATACCTTCAAATAAACTCCAAGAAGGTGTTCTCATCAGAGTCGAAGCTCACATAGCTTTATTTCCGATTTATCAGTGTCACTACAACTGAGAGAAAATACCAAAAATACTTGAGAAGTGACCTAAACACCAATAAACTTTACGAATCATACATAAAACAATGTGATCAAGACGGTATTTCAAAAAACGAAATAATGAACCATTGGGCTTACAAACGAGTTTTTGATAACGAATTCAATTTAGCTTTTAAAACACCTTCTAATGATACTTGTGATCATTTTGTTCATTTTGAAACAAAAAGATAATTCTATTGGCTAAAACAAGAAAAACGAGTTTCAAGAAGCTTACCGTGCTCATCTTGAGTAAGCCGAAAAGCGTTATCAAGAAAATTGGAATAACAAGATTAACAGTAGAAGTAGTAAGAAAACTTAAGTTATAATTCTGGAGCTTAGTATGCATAGTAGGAACAAATCAAGGAATACATTTCCCGGTAAGTCTATCTAAGGATGTGACAGTTTTTCAGGCGGAAATAACATTTGTCAAAATTTACGGCAGACCTAATAAGCAATGACAGGAAAACAGTCAAAGCCATAGTAGGTCTTCTACTAAGGCACTGTAAGCTGAATAGGCACTTGAAGCTGATGGGATTATCAGATGATGACCTGTGCAGATTCTGTCACCTTGAATAATAAACAGCAGAGTACATTTTATCTTAGTGTGACAGTCTGGCGAATGTGCGGTTCTTTGCATTAGGAGAAGAAAATCCACCGGAAAATAGCTACATGGAAGGTACAGTCTCGAAGTTACTAGACTTTATAAAAAGGGTCAGGCTAGAAAATGTTATCTAGAACTAGAGGACCACAATAGACCTGAAAAGGTCGCAGTGGAATAGGCCAAAAGGCCACCTCTCTTAATCTAATGTAATTTAATGCTGGACCTTTAAAAATGCTTGCCTACACCGTATTTGTCAAATTGTCAAAGCTTCTATTTGTTAAAATTATGAACACTTTATTTGAGAATATATGATGCTACAGATAAAAAAATCATACTGTATAACTTGGGATGAGTCAAAATCTGGTAGAGGCGTAATGAAATAGCTTCGGTGCTAATAAAATGGGTAGATAATGTAATTCCTGGAAGTAAAATAGAAGATTTAATCATATGGTCAGATAGCTGTCCGAGCCACAACCGGAACGTAATGATGCTAACCAGTATTTTTGGCTTCTAAAAGAAATTCCTTTCTTAAACACTGTTACGCTCAAATTCTTATTACGAGGATATAACTTCATAGAAGCCAACCATATTTATGCCTTAATTGAGAGAACCATTAAAAACAACCCAAAACGCAAATTGTGACACCTTGGGATTGGAAGCAACTTATAAGAGCTTCTAGTGCGACGGTCATTCGTATGGAAATAGCTGATTTTAAAAAATTTGCAGCATTATACAGCTTTCCAGGAGAACCGTTTAATAATAAAAAACAAAACACATATAAGGAAAAATTTTAACTTTTTCTTTTTGGATTAAAACTGCTTTGTATTTTTCTATGCTGTAAGATTATTTTGAATTCAAAATAAAATATTTTGTAATATATAATGTATAGTACGTTTTTTCTTATGAGATGATTGAGGTAAATAACCGTAAGTCCATTAAATCATCTTTTGTGTTTGAGATATATAGTGATTATGAACTCTTTTGGTGAAAAAAATTACTTTTCTACTACGATCACGCACCGGCCACACATCCGCCTTCTCCACGGCCAAATTGGTTACATTGTGCTAGGAGCTGCTACCCAGTCACGGTATTCCCCAGGTATTTTTTTGAATGCGTATTTAAAGCATATATAATGTGAATATTTCACAACAAAAATCTTTTCAACCTTTTCATCTTCAAAAAACTTTTCAACAAAAATCAGAATGTTTAATAGGAACAATTCGCCTTATTGCAGCGACGTAAAGCAATATTCAACAAAAGTACGTGATTTTCAGAAGCGATGGAAGTTTAATGCCTTTTGTGCGATCACAGACAACTTGTGGCTCTTCACTTTTAAAGGTTAGCTTCTAGGTTAGAAGTTGCGGTTAAATTATTTTATTTTATAAGTGTTTACTTTCTAATTACTTTTTTTAGGTAAAAGATATCTCAATGTATTAAAAGTAAAACGCAATCTCTATTATTTAATTCTAAACGAGTCATTTTTATCACTTTGTAAAAGTTCCAATACCTACAAATAATGACAATTATGACATCTTCATACACGGCCTGCTAAATAAATAATAATAACTTTAACAATACCATACCTTAAGTATTACACCCCAATTATCCCTAAAAGTATTAACTTTAGGTAACTTTTAGGTAACCGTAATAATATTTAAAAGATTTATTTTTATTAAAGTTATAAAATACAGGGTGTTTGATTTAAAATTATTGAGATACTCTGGTTGGAAGTTTTCAGGACATTCTGTTTGTAAATGGATGAGATATTTACTTTGTGAAGATTGTCTCGATCTGATAAAATAATAAAAAAATATGAATAACTCAAAAAAGTTTTGATCGATGATACTCTATACAAATTGGATCTGGAATTGCACGCAAAATTTAAAAATACAATAATAAATAGGGTGTTCCATTTAAAATAACAAAGATATTTTTCTCGGTATAACCGGAAGAATTTTTACAAAACAAACGCTATTTGATACACCAGAATGAGAGACAAGCACTTCATGCTACCTGCTGTTATCATCCAGAATGACCATCCTTTTTCTTACAGGATAAACATAAATGAGTATGTTGTAAGGAATTGAAGAGCCCAATGAGACCCTATAAATTACAAATTGTGTAATAAACCCTGGAATGTCGATATACCAGACCCACAAGATCTGGTATTTTTCAGATTGTTAATTAGCAATTCATATAATTCGTCCTGGATAAACGGATATAAAACCATTTTTGTTGTTGAGTTATCGTTAACAACATTATTAAATACACATGTAGGACTTTACAAAATAAAATTTGAAAAATTATAATCGATACACGAAATTGAGGTATTTGCCAATCTAGTTGGCCAAAAGACATTATCAGTAAACTGATACAGTAAAAATATCTTTACAAATGTATTAATTATAGTTAGGATTCGTTTTATATGAATCGCTTTATAATATATATTGGGTATATATACATGTTGGATAATTTAAAATGATGATATCTTGATGAGATAAATATATATGTTAGGTCTGACTCTCTTCTCTAAAACAGCTTCTAAGAGTTTAAAGAAACTATTATCAACACAACAAGGAGATATATAGCAGTTTACCATACATACTGATTTTTTATTGAAGTACGCCTTAGTTGAAATACCATTTATTTCAAAATGCGTATCAGTAAAATATTTGACAAGACTTATTGTTATGGCCTATTACAAGAAAAAGTATTTTAAGGAATCTTTTGTCGACGAAATGGCTTCTGAAAGGCACATCATTTTTCTGCGCTTTCTGAACCCTAGGTATTGCTATAGAAAACGCTACGCCGGACTCATGAAAATATTGAATTGCATATATTAGAAAACAAGAAAGCAGAATGTGGAATCTAGATACTATAGTGGATGTTTTCGTTCAAAGTGATTGCAATAGTTCTTTATCATCCGACAAGTTTTCTTCAGATGATAGTTCATTCTTTCTTTCTTACTAATCTAACCAGTTTGGCTGGTATGCTCAAGGAGCTCAGTGGTTCAGATATTTTATTTCTTATCCCATCATATGCTTGTTTAAAACCTATGAACAGCTCATGAAGGATTACCTTGTGTTTATAGCAGGTAGTCTGAATTTCTTTTAGTGTAAAAATCTGATCTGTCACTGATCTATTAACTCTAAAATAAGCCTGATACTCACCTAGTTTATATTCGTAAAATCTGTTGAGTATCTCTCTTAGCATCCTGTCTAATACCCTGTAACAAATATCCAACAAAACAACAGATCTATAATTTTCACGTCAATATATTTCTGTTTTTATATATGGGGCATAATAAAGGCTTGTTTTTATTTTGGGCATATTTTTCTCATTCCATATCCTCTTGATAATATATCCATATCCATATCCCTTTTTGTAGTTCTTCCCCTCCATTCTTTAGCATTTTTGCAGCTGATTCGTTTTCTCTAAGTCTTTTTTTTTGTTTTTGAGCCCTAAAGAAAATTTTCATGCTCATCTATATTTTGCCCATTCAGTTGTTTACTTAAATGCCTCCCCCATATACCCATCACTGATTATTTCTCACTCGGGAGTGTTCCATCTTTTTTTTCCATATCTGAATTGTAATTCTGGTACCTCCTTTCAGTTCTTTTAACTTCTTTATAAAACGAACGTATTTCTTTTTTCCGAAATCTATCTTCTATTTCTTGTATTATTTTTTCGTTTTATTATCTTTTCCTTCGTCTACATACCCTTCTCATTATTCTTCTTTAATCTTGTAACTCTGGTTTGTACCATAATTATTATTTGTTAGTGCCAATTGTCTTATCCTTTTTTATTCTGCTATTTTAAGACATTTTTGATTAAACCATTTCTTTTCTGCTTTTATTTGGCTCTTTTGTAAAATACTTTTATTATTTGCTATAGTTTTATTTCCAGTTCGCTTAGCTTTTCTATATCATACCGATTTTTCCTTTTTGAATTTGTTTTTCTTAAAACTTTATCTTTTTGCACCATTCTACATATAGCTCTGAATAGACAATTTCAGAGGGACTAATTCCGTTGAGACGACACTCTAACCAGAAAATGGTCCGAATCCATTTCGGCGCCTCTCGTACTAAAGCATTCTTCCATCAGGAGACATCCAGGTTAGCGCTCCTCACCACTTCGCAAAACCGATTAGTTTTTGGTCTCATTTGTCACTTGATGCTTGCAATGTATTTCAGCTACTACGTTATACATAACTTTTTTTCTCACTTTTGCATTGCAATCACAGAATATTATTTTTATATCATGTTTTGGTAGATGCTCATATTCATCGACCAGTTGGTCGTATGATAGGTCTTTTGTTTCATCATCTTTTTCCTCAACGGGGGCGTGTGTGTTAATTTTACGTATATTTCTTTTTCTCCCTTCATTCATATTACGCACATTCTGTTTGAGATAGTGCTGAAGGACAACTGTCTCTTTAAATTTTTTTGCAACTGCAAAAATCTGTTCCCAGCATCCTATCTTTCCCGCCACTCTTAAATAGCGGTATGCCCTCAACTTTCGTTATTTCGTTTGCCATTTATTTAGTTTCTTGTAAAACCATAACATCGATCTTGTATTTATTTATCTTATTGGTTAGCTCTTTAAACGCTCTCTCGTAAAAGGACCTTCTAATGTTCCAGGTCATCCAATCATCCCGTTTGTGCATTTTCTCTTCTTAACCTCCTATGTCAGCTCTCGTTTTTCCTACTTTCTATTCTTGTTTCTACTTATACTTTGCAAGTTATTATAACCAGTAATCATTGCCTGGCTACTTGCTTGGGCCGTTTCCTTCATATCAGTCCTATCCTATTCCCTTATCAGTTTTTTGCTTTTTCTAATTTGTCATTCTCTCTATTCTACTTCCATACCTCTCCTATTGTTATTTTACCAAAACCCATTTTTACTTGTTTTCCAGTTGTTCTTTACCTGGTCTTTGTCTTTTTATAATTTGCATTTTCCTTTTTTTTACTTAAATCGTGGTTTATGTAAACTCTAAAGTCTCTCAAGCTTTTCAGTTTGTATTTATTCTGCATCACTTTTTATTTCTTAAAAACATGTTCTAATTTTATCAGACATCTATATACTGCCATTTTCCGTACTGTCGGTTATTGCATTTTTCTTCTCTGCATTGCGTTCTCTTACTTTTTTAGAACGCTCACCTTCCTTTCGTCTTCACTTCTTCGCCTTTTCTACCACTCGTCATTGCTATGGTTATCCATAATTCCAAATACACACCACGAAAGCCACTCTTTCCCGGGTCAACTCATAATATTAATTTCTATCGGCGGTATTCGAATTTACACAGTCAATTAAAATTCTTATATGAACACTAGGACTTTTTTGGTAGTTAGCTTTTTCTTTTTAAATCGAGCAACGTCGCTTGAAAATTTAACTCAATTAAAATTCTTATATGAACACTAGGACTTTTTGGTAGTTAGCTTTTTCTTTTTAAATTGAACAACGTCGCTCGCTTGAAAATTTAACGTATCTTTTGCGCATAGACAATATACCCTCTAATGGACTTTGAAATGACAACAACCTGGTATAATATATGTATAACTTCCTATAAACTTGATTTAGAACAGCATTTCGTGATATTTTACGGCCAATTTAACACAACACTGATATTCATTTGTAATAATCACACTAATTTACGTTTGGACATTTAATTTCAGCTGATTCCTTGTTATTTAAGGTAAAAGTTAGGCAGAAATTAAATTTGCTTTTTACTTTCATTAACGCAAGGTTGCCACAGAAAAACTAAATAAGCTTTACGTAGCTATGTTCAAAGTACATACAAAAACACAAATTTGGTAAAAATATTTTTTTAGTACGTATAAATTTTTAATATTCACTTAACAATGTAAACGACACACTACTGAGTGTCAAGTGAACGCACAGACTGAGTTGTCATTAAAAGTCAATTATCATTTCTCATGGAGGCACCACACTTCGCTATGTGTTATTCGTTATGCGCCATATTCGGCCGCATATTCACATTCATGCACATTCACATTTTAACACATTTCAAATGACACGAATAAGCCGAATGCCGGCCGAATTTATTTTAAACTAACTTTATTGTAATTATCGTACCTATTATGCTTTGATTTGTGGTGTACCTACTGTGAAATGGAGTGGGCAAATGAAAATATAATGAGATATCTGTATTTATACCAAATGCAGCCTTGATGACATGCCACAACAAATATTGGTATAATCCATTTAAGTAAGTAAAAGTAAGTTGCAGCGACCGTTAATAAGTCCACGTCCATTTTGGTTCTGCCAAAAATGCATATCGTAAATATTTAGGCGAATACAGCGTAGCCGCATAACAAATAATACGTGGTGCCGCCATGGTGCTGCCATGGCGCCGAGGTGCAGCAAAGTGTGGTGCTGCCATCTCAGTATTAGTGCATATAATTTATATATTTTACTATAGACGAACTTTCAAAAGCACATGCTTCTTGAGAACGAGTCTATTACTAGTTCTTTTCTAACGTCTACTTATGTTGCATCTCTTGATAAGATAATAAAAATAGAAAAATAAAAAGCATTACTTACTTCTGTAGGTTGAATTGTAGTGATTCGTAAATGGATCAGAGAATTGTAATTTCTTGCTTATTAACATTAAAGCAGATGGTATCACAACCGCAGAAATTAAAACTAATAATCCAGTTAGGACCAGAGAGGGCACATTGATTTTCGCTACAGCATTTTTTGCAAAATTCAATGATTTTTGAACAGGAATTTCCAAAAATGGCATATTAAATTCCAAGTCGATCTATAACAATAAAGAGAAAAGTGTTAATAATATTTTATATATTTACTTTGTAACGAAATAGCGTATCCCGTATAATGTGTTATTATATTCTCGAAGTTTCTCGACAGCTAGCAAGGCACGACGAAGCAGGCGTTGGTAGCGATGGTAACAAATAAGCACCGTAACAAATAGAGGTGGACTACTTCAAAGACTTGTTTGAGTAGAGTCGACTCTACTCGCTACTCTACCAAAAATGGGTTGATACCGTTCACACGAGGAGAGTTACAAGTATAGTACTTATGCTAGTATACTGTGGAGTAGGTGTTTGTTTAGTACAAAATGAATTCAAGAAAAAGAAAATTGATTCAAAATTGTTTAGCTACTGTTGCAAATGCATTTGTAACTGAGGTCGCTTTGTAACAAAGAAAAGAGTGGATGAGAGAGTGGCTTAAAAGAAGGAATACATACGGGGCCTCAGCTCTTTTATCTTGATAAGAATACATTTTTTATTTCTTTTTGTATTTTTTATTAACAAGTAATAAAAACCTGTAACTTGCCCGTTAGCCTTCAGTTTTCTTATTTCTTTTTGCACTTTTCATGATTGCTTCTATAGGAGTGAACCATTTCACGTTCGGAACGTATACATCGGCTGAACCTGAACCCCATTTTTTTGATTTTTGTATTTTTAAACACTCTTGATTATAAGTGCACCTTATATTCTTAATTTTTTGCTTGAGCTCGTTTACTCCAAAGCCCCCTTTTGCCATTGTTTCGACGATTTCATCCTCCGCAGCTTGCCTCATACTTTTATTTCTGTAGTGTACACTACCTAAATTCCATAAACACTGGTATTCGCCATACATCTCTACAAGTTTTAAAGGGAAAGTGAAATGAAATTCATCTTCGGTGAACTTCATTTTCAATATTTACACAAAACACAACTCCAGACGGAATGACAGCGTTCCTATGCACTCTCCTACCTACTCTACTCTACCAGAATTGACCGCATTCCATGGGTAGAGTACGCAGGCGAGTGGATATTTTGGCGGTGGTGGTGGTAGTAAAGTTACTTTGCCACATCTTGCTAGTCACTCTACTCTACCACGTACTATGCACTTTACTTGCTACTCTACTGCGCTGAGCGTTTTTACGGGTAGAGTTACTCTACTCTACCAAGTACTTGCATCATTACTCTACCCGTGTAAACGGGTCTCAAATGACTCTCGAATATTTTTTTTGGTATATATACGGAGCGCTGTTATAAGTTAGTTTAGTTGATAAAATAATATCGTGCTATAAACTAAATGAATAGTTTTATATATATTGGAATTATATTTGTCCATATATCCAAATAATTGGAAATTTAACCTAAATGCTTAAGTACACGGCTAGTTTATACGCTAACAAGCCGACTTATAAACCCTCGAGTATGCGGGTGCTCTAGTAGTAGTAGTCGAGCACACACACAATTTCCTACTCTACTTAGTAGTCAACTAGCTGGCATAGTGTGTTAAAAACACGTGTGATCATCTGCTATTATAAGGTGTGTGTGAGACACCGATCATTATTAATTATTGATATTTAACTTACACACTTTAACTTACAATTCAGCAAAATTATAGCTTTGTCAATCTATAAACTTAATATGTGTTTGACATAACATATGAATTAATTAAAGTAAATACGCATACAGTGCTTCTAAAAGCAAACAAAAATGGAGAAAGTGGTTGTTATAAAAATTTGATACACTATTTCTGATTTTTCAACAGTGTGAAAGGCTTGTGAGTAAAATATCGAATCAGTTTCTACTCTACGCCTATCATTACTACCAGAAGTAAAAGATGAATCGAACCCCCATCTCGATATAATGATTTCAAGATGTAGGGGGGACTAGGGAGACTTGAGCCAAGGATTAATGAGACACTTCATGTATTTCCTAAAATCGGGTAAACAATGCCATCTGTTAGTTACTGGTTACTGGTACGAGTTAAGTATTAGCGGAACGTTGTTTTTAGTACACGTGCAAAAGTTATGCCGAAAGTAAATCTTAATCTTGTGATATCGTTGTAGATTGTAGCAAGATTAAGTTAAGTAAAAATTCGAGTGGATTCTTTAGGTCTTATGACCTCAGGTATATTTTGAATTATTTGTTTAATTGTTTGATAAATTTGAAGTTTAACAAGAATTTTAGGTTAGATTATTTGATGAAATCCTATATAGGAAGATATAAGAAAATTGCTTTAGGGAGACATGAGACGTCTCATGTCTCGCCAAATAGCGTTTTATTAAATAATATTATTGACATTCTGGTCAACCACTTAATTTACTGAAAAACTAGTTTAAATGATTAATGCCCATTTGCACCAGTTTCCGTGTGTTTGTTAAGTGTTTGTTAAATAGTCGTTAATTTTTGACAGAAACTGCTAAATCTATTGAAATAAATATTGTTTTAGATATAATATGCCCCATTTTCGAATTAAAAAGACAGAAGTAATTCCTCCTTCTGACGTTATAAAAACCGCAGTGGAGCACGTTCTTGGGGGAGCAAAATTACGTGCAACTGCAAGGAAATATGATATCGATAAGCAAACGCTTAACAGATATGTGCCAAAAAGAACAGGAAAGACTACATGACCCTGACGACAACGTTACTTATACACCTGATTTTAAAACTGCGTTAGTCTACATCCATGAAGAAGAGGCCCTTTTATTGAATTATCTAGTCCGTGCTTAGCAAATGTACCATGGTTTAATAATCCGATGTGCACGTCAACTTGGATTTTAATTTGCAAAGGCCAACCATAAAAATATCCTAAAACATGAAATATTAAATCCATTGCTGGCTATTATACTCGCGGTTTTAGACATCGCCACCCTGAGATCACTGAGGACTCCAGAGTCAACCACTTTGTCACGACATACGAGTTTCAACCGCATAAATGTTACCACGATTTTTAATAATTTAGAATCGGGACTAAACCGCGAAAACTTTGAACCTCATCAGATCTGGAACATAGATGAGACAGGACTTACAACGGCACATAAACCACCCAAAGTTCTGGCAGCGAGGGGTGTTAAACAAGTTGGAAACATCACGTCTGCTGAACGAGGCACATTAGTAATTGCCTGTTGTGGTATAAGTGCTGGATGAGATTCATTTCACCATTTTTCATCTTTCCAAGAGTCAATTTTAAGGAATATATGTTAAGTGGTGGTTTTCCAGGAAGTGCTGATATTGCTGTTCCCAGTGGATGGATGTCTTTCAAAAACTTTTTTGTTTTCCTGGATCACTTCATAAAACATACTAGTTGTTCAATGGAAAAGAAAGTATTGCTGCTAATGGATAACCACAAGAGCTATATTTCCGTCAAGTCCCTAAAGAAAGCAAAAGAAAATGGAATTGTGATGATTACATTTACACCACACTACAGCCATAAAATTCAACCCTTAAACGTATCCGTTTACTTCCTCTTTAAAAATTATTATAATTCTCAGTGTGCATCATGGATAGTTTCAATTCTAGGTAAAAACTTGACCATTTACAACATTGCTGATTTAGCTAATTAAGCATTCGAATTAGTTTTCACATCCAAGAAAATTGTATCCGGTTTTTTGTTGACCGGCATTTACCCTTTCAATCGTGTTGTGTTTACTGAAATTTATTTTAGGTCTAGCGCAGTGACCAATCGACCACTTTAAACATCAAGTACAATTCTATAATATGCATCATCTTTACCGAAAACCGGCGTGCAAGAGGAAATTTCAAAATTTGTGTCCAGAAATTTTGTGACCGCTTTCGAAAGCAGGTCACGAAAGTGTATTACAAAGCGAAAACGGGTTTCTTCAAGGATTCTTACCGACACGCCAAAAAAAAAGACGCTATGGAGGCTGAAGCAAATTCTCAAAATTCTATACATTTTTTCCAATTATCTACTTTAATATTATTACATTCGGTATTAATTATATCTACAACAGTCGAAAATGGTTTAGGAGAATTATTATTTTTCCTCACATTACATTTTAATTGAGACCACAACAATTCTATTGGATTCAGTATACAATAGTAAGGAGGTAATCTTAATACTTTATGGCCATAATTCTCAGCTAGCCTGTCGGTAATATATTTTTTTTTTCACATTTAACTAATTTTAATAGTTCTACAAATTGTTTTTTTTTGTAAGAATACATAAAATATATTTCATGTTGTGATAAAAATTCTTGAATTTCAGTTTTGTTTGAATTAGTGTTTGGAATTTTATTCTTTAGTCTACAATAATACGGAGCATCATCCAAAATAATAACGCTATTTCCTTTTAATTTAGTTAGTAATTGATGCTCAAACCATCTTCTATCCATCTTGATTCTCCCCCACAATTTAAAATACAAATAATCTTCCCTATAGGGGGAGGAATATTGGTGACGCAATTTTTATTACTATCGGTCCAACATTTATTAACTTTATCGTGGTTGTCGAACCAAGTTTCATCCAAATAAAACAAGTTCTTCCCTTGACTCCTAAAAGACCTTAGACTCTTCAAATAATCGAACCTCCACTTGATTAAACGGTTGGATTCCATAATTGCTTGCCATTTATTCACTGTTTTAAAAATAAAACTATTACATTTTAAATACCTCCAAAAAGTAGTTTTATGACACTTGGGGATTATTTCTTTGTTTCTTAATTTACTCAAAAGTTTAAGTAAACGTTAAGCACGATTTGCTTTGCATCGTGTGTGAGATGAATATAACCAGAACGTTTTTCAGGTAATATTATTATCAAATAATATTTGAAGAAGAGGACAAACTTAAAGAATGGGAAAATTACGTCACGAACCTATTCGAAGACGATAGGAGTAGTTCACCTCTCGATATTACTAACCGCGACGGACCCCTAATTACACGCTCTGAGGTTATAAAAGCCATACAATCATCAAAAGATGGCAGAGCGACTGGTCCTGATAAAATTCCAACTGAAATATATAAGCTTATAAAGGATAGCAATGTTTTAGAGGCTATAACTTCGTTTTTGAATAACATTTATACCAGCAAACAACCACCTAATGGTTGCTCTAATTCACTGTTTATAGCTCTACCTAAGAAGACAGCAGCAAAAACCTGTGCTGATTATAGAACCATCAGTTTATTAAACCACTTATTGAAAATATTTTTCTGAAGGTAATAAATGGTCGTATCTACAATAAATGCGAGGAATACCTGGATGACACACAGTTTGGTTTCCGTAACAGGTTTGGAACGACAGAGGCACTGTTTGGAATGAACGTACTTGCTCAAAGATATCGAGTTATATCTGTAGACATATACTGTTATTTTATTGACTTCCAAAAGGCATTTGATCGTGTTAAGCACTCTATATTGATCGAAGCTCTAAAGACGTTGGCTTGGACGTCAGAGAGGTTCGAATAATTGCAAATTTATATTGGAATCAAACAACATCAGTTTTGGTAGATGGTGTAGAATCACAGGCTCTTTATATTAAAAGAGGAGTACGGCAGGGATGCCTCTTCTTTGTAAACCCTGCTTTTCAACATTTACTCCGAAAGAATTTTCAGAAAAGCACTTTCTGAAAAACAAAAAGGAATACTTGTGAACGGTGAAGTTATCAATAATTTGCGATATGCGGACGATACAGTACTCCTAGTTTCTAGTCAAAAAGATTTGCAAACACTACTTGATAGTGTCGTTGAGAGTTGTAGGGAGGCAGGTCTGAATCTGAACATAGGGAAAATTAAAATACTCGTAATAAGTAAACAACAGCATATAAAACCGTCTATATGTAATAAATGTATGTAAATAATACCAAACTTGAGCAAGTTGATACAATCGTGTACCTTAAACAGCAATTAAATTGTAACGCAGAAAGTCACGGCGAAATTAGATCTAGGATAGAGCAGGCTAGAGCGGCTTTTAGAAGAATGTATAAAGTGTTATGTAACAAAGACCTAAATTGGCATTGAGGATCCGCCTACTCCGCTGCTACGTGTTCTCGGTCTTACTTTATGGTGTCTAGTGCTGGACTGTGAATAAAATCGATCTAAATCGTATTGAGGCTTTGGAAATGTGGTGCTATAGAAGAATTTTAAAAGTTTCCTGGGTGGAGAAGATTCGAAACTCCACAATACTAGAACGTCTCAGCAAGATTACTGAGATTATAAAAAGCATCAAGCTGAGAAAGCTGGAGTATTTCGGACATGTAATGGGAGGTCCCAAATAAATATAGGTTGCTATAAAATATCATGCAAGGAAAAAGAGCAGGCAAACGCAGTCCAGGACAATCAAAGAATGTCATAAACATAAAATTGTACTATACACTACCCTACACAAGGACAAATATAATCAAACTGTTTGTCCTTGTATAGTGTAGTGTAATGTACAATTTTATGTTTATGACATTGACGAAATGCCCCCGAAGATGCTCTATGAAGCGAAAGTACTTGGGCAATATTTAATTATTAAACTGTGCTCGATATCCGCCTTTTATTTGATCAAAGTTCATTTATTCGAGCACTCAAGCTTATATCAATTTTTAGACATTACACTGACTTCTGTTCTAAATGAACGATAAAAAAATGAAGTTCTTTTCAAAGAAACTTTCTTCTCACAGAAGCCCATTTAGAAATAATTTGGTATTAAGTAAACATTATCCTTTTACCTGAATAAAATTCCAAGAAATTTTCCAATCTTTTATAAACACTGACTTTACGTACCTAGAAATTTGTAATTATGAATTAAAAGTACAAATGCAATTAACTGATTAAATTTAAATAGGTACACAAAATTATGCTTAAAATTTTATTTACCAATCGTTAACAACTCAAAATTGAAATACCTACATGGCTACACCTACTTTGTATCATTTAGTAAAGTACCTTTGAACTTTGGATAGAATTTAAAAATTGAACCTAATGTAATGAAAGACTAAGGGTGACTATTTGTTACAGCATTAAGGGAGTTCAGTCATTTTGTGCTTGATATCGGCCCAGTCTCTTAATCTGGGGAATTCCATCCGAATTATCTTACAATGGATAGTACACCGTTTCATTTAAATACATCTAAATATTTTCAGTAACATTTTGGAAGCATGAAAAAGTATTAATTTGTAAATTGTATAATTTAGAAAAAATAAAATTTATTTTTTGTCTTAAGAGCGTAGGCGCAAAAGTTCGGGCCAATGCTTTTTAAATGCAATCATTTTTTTCGAATCCTGAGAAAACTAACAAATATTTTTGAAAAATTTAAATGCAGAATGAAAGATTACATTATTACCGAGGGCCAAAAGTCCCTTCGAATAAACAAAAAGTTTTTTTGAATGAGATATTTGCAATTAAAAATCACACTAAAATTTCTCTTTTTTGTCACCCCTGTAACTTATTAAAATAAACATGGAAGTTTTCAGGAACTTTTGGCACTCAGTAATAATGTATTCTTTTATTCTGCGTTTAAAGTTTACAAAAATACTTATTAGTTTTTTTAGGATTCGAAAAAAATGAATGCATTTAAAAAGCATTGGCCCGAAATTTTGCGCCTAAGTCTCCGTAGTGTCTACTACTAGTTTTGCAATCAATTAGTCTTTATTTTAAAATATTTTTATTCTTGATTCATTGTAAGTTCTTTGTTTTATTGGAACTGAGAGATGTCATGAGATCAAATAGCTCATGAATGAAAAGTATTGTAATCATAGATCACGTGCATCACTTAAAAGTGATGTTGATTGGCAACACGATGCAAAGGACATAATTAAGGAATTAGAATAGATCATTATTAAACATAAAAAAGATCGTTATTAAACAGTATTACAAATTTCATTCTAGAAGGTCTTGTTTATTTACAGTTTTAATTTATAAAATAAAATAAACTACTTATTATTTTACTGTGGTAAATATGCGTTCGGAATTAACAAAACTAAGGTACACATGTATATATTTATTACAATTAAAACTTACTTTTAAGTCTCCATTACTTGCATCAAAACTAACTAGCCTTGCAGATTTTGATTTAAAAAATTCTTTTCTTATATTCATATGGCCATTGGTTACGTCCCAACTACCCGAAATTGTTAAAATCGAAACAACGGTCACAAATACGATTAAATTCACTTTACTAAAATGCAACATGCCTTCTTTGACAATAAACCGACTAAAAACTAAGAAGAACTGCAGTATAAAAGATTTTATTAAAGAATCTTTGTTCCGTGTGAAAGTAGTGTAGCGAGATTAAATAAAACGAGCGGTTCGAATTTATATAAACATATTTATTTATAACTTTACAGTTCGGTAGTATCTTAACAACTAACTCTACTTCTAACACTGTTACCTATATATACTACAGTTACTGGTTTCGAGAATATTCTGGCGTTGTCCCACCTCTAATTCACCTACGTGACCGGTTATTCTCTCTCGCACTCGATACGCCGCGAACTTTCGAGAGTATTAGAGATGCAATGCAACCGTTACCTGGGCCATGCCAAAAGTATGTTCGTAACACTGCTCCCCTCTTAAATCTGATCGTCCCGATCAGCAACTCCGGTAGGCACAGCATGGCGGAATCTACAGGACTCTCCAGCTCTGCATGAACCCTTTAGAAAGAAATAACAGTCTACTGACTTTGAAGGATACGATCCCATCGGGTTAATGCAACACACAGTAATTCGTACGCCGGTGTCTCGGAAGATCACTTCAAGCATGCTTCTGACAATCTTCCAGTCCAGATTATCTAGTGCATGGCCTATCTTGGGTAAGGCCAAATTCTTGATGTCGTAATTGCACACAATTTTCTTCAAATTAGTTAGAGCACGCCATATATCCTCGTAGCTTGCCCTGTCTGTATAAGACTTCCTGGTCACCATATACAGCAAAGATCGGGAACCATCTTCTAATCTCAGTACTCTTCCAACTTTAGGCTGCTGGTTTTTTAACTCGTCCAAACGACCGAATTTCTTATAAAATACGGATGAGATTCCTTTAGTCATCTCAAGATCTTGGGCAACACAGTGGGCTAGAGAGACGTTATGCGGAACACTAAAAAGATCCTGCTGAACTTCTGTGGTCACGCCGAATCTAGCA
Source organism: Diabrotica undecimpunctata (assembly GCF_040954645.1). NCBI lineage: Eukaryota > Metazoa > Arthropoda > Insecta > Coleoptera > Chrysomelidae > Diabrotica > Diabrotica undecimpunctata. Next base: position 103,202,496 of record NC_092808.1, read on the forward strand.
CTCTTTCTCTCTGCGTAATTTGACATAAATTCATTAAAGCTTGGTCGCCGGTCATCTTTGATCTCATGTTGAAGGGTTCGTGCTTCTTCTGTTTCATTTGAGCCAGCATATGGTGCAAGACGATTTATGTGAACTACTTTTGGTTTACCTTTCGGCAACTTCTTAATTCGGTATATTACGTCATTTATTTTCTTTTTAATTTCATATGGACCTTCCCATTGTCTTTGCAGTTTGGGAGACAAGCCTCGACGACGTTGTGGATTATAAAGCCAAACAAGATCACCTACTTTATAGCTTTCACTCTTGCATCGAGAATCATATTGATCTTTCATTCTGTCACTGGCTATCTGGATGTGTTGTCGGGCAAGTTCATGAATGTTGTTCATTCTTAACTTCAGGCGGTCGACATAATCTTCGCTTGCAACATGTTCTTCGGAAGGTCTGCAGCCAAACTCTAGGTCGCAGGGTAAACGAACTTCACGACCTAACATCAGACAGGTTGGAGTCTGGCCTGTAGTTTCATTCACGGCCGAGCGGTAGGCCATTAGGAATAAATGAATGTGCTGGTCCCAATCTCTTTGATGTTCTGATACAACTTTGGACAGGTGTTTACCCATTGTTCGGTTCATTCTCTCGACCATTCCATCTGATTGAGGATGCAGGGGTGTCGTTCTGGTCTTATTGACACCAATCAATTTACAAACGTTTTGGAATAGGGTTGACTCAAAGTTTCGCCCTTGGTCGGAGTGGATCTCCAAAGGAACACCAAATCGGCTAAAGAATTCTTTAACAAGTACCTCTGCAACGGTAGCAGCTTCTTGATTTGGTATCGCATAGGCCTCAGTCCATTTCGTAAAATAATCCATGGCTACCAGGATATATTTATTTCCATCATTTGTCTCTGGAAGTGGACCTGCAATGTCGATTGCTACTCTTTCCATAGGACTACCAACATTGTACTGTCTCATGGGTGCCCTCTTTTTACCAGCTGGACCATTACTGGTTGCACACAGTTCACATTTCCGGCACCATCTTCTTACATCATCTTTACAGTTCACCCAATAGAACCGTTCTCGAACCTTTTGCAGAGTCTTCGTGATACCAAAGTGTCCACCTGATGCACCGTCATGCAACTGACGCAATACTTCTGACACTTTACTTTTAGGTACAATCAACTGAAGCTTAGTTTCTGTACCATCATCGTTCTCAAAGGTTCTATACAGAAGATCATCTTTCAGCACTAGGCAATTCCATTGGCTCCAGTAACACTTGACTTCTGGACTACATGCACTAATGTCTTGCCAAGAAGGTCTCTCACTTCGACGCATCCAATCCAATACTCTTTTTATACATGGATCATCTGCTTGAGCGTCTTGTAGCTGTTGAGGCTGCCATTGCTCATTAATGACGGTGGTTCGTCTCACGGGGCAAAGTCGTTCTTCTATTTTAAGACAGTGATTACAATTTGCACTGCACGGCCGTCTCGAAAGGGCATCAGCATTTGAATGAACTCTGCCAGCCCTGTGTTCGATCTCGTAATCATATTCTTGTAATCGTTCTAACCATCTTGCCATCTGGCCCTCTGGATTACGAAATTGTAGGAGCCATTTTAGAGCAGCGTGATCCGTGCGAAGAAGAAACTTTCTGCCATACAAGTATTTATGGAAATGCTCACAAGCCTTCACTACGCCAAGCAATTCTCTCCTGGTAACGCAATAGTTTCTTTCTGGTTTTGATAAGACTTTGCTAAAGTAAGCGATGACTTTCTCCTGCCCATCTTGGATTTGGGAAAGAACAGCTCCTATTGCACTGTTGCTTGCATCGGTGTCCAACACAAATTTTCCTGTCTGTCTAGGGTAGCTTAAAATCGGTGCGCTGATCAGAGCCATTTGTAAGTGTTCGAAAGCTCTTTGACACTCTTCGCTCCATGTATATTCTTTGCCTTCTTCTGTCAACTTTGTTAATGGCTTGGAGATGTTGGCAAATCCTTTGACAAAACGTCGGTAATACGTACATAGGCCAAGAAAACTTCTAATTTCGTGTTTATCTCTTGGTACTGGCCACTCCTTAATTGCTGCAAGTTTTTCAGGATCAGCTGTTACACCATTACTTGCTACAATATGTCCCAAGTACTTCACTTCTCGTCGAAACAAGTGACATTTCTTTGGACTTAACTTTAAATTCGCTGCCCGCAATCGTTGAAAGACTTCTGTCAGATTATTGGCATGTTCATCGAAGGATCTTCCAACTACAATTACATCATCCAAATAAACCAGGCATGTTTTCCATGTTAGACCTCTTAAAACTGCCTCCATTAATCTTTCAAATGTGGCCGGGGCATTACATAAACCAAAGGGCATAACTGTGAACTGCCAAAGCCCTGATCCTATCGAGAATGCGGTTTTTTCACGATCAGCTGGCTCCATGTCTACTTGCCAATATCCACTTTTCAGATCGAGTGTGGAGAACCAACGAGAACCAGAAAGTGTATCCAAAGTATCGTCTATTCTGGGCAAAGGATAACTATCTTTTTTAGTTACTGCATTGAGCTGTCGGTAGTCAATACAAAAACGTGTTGAACCATCTTTCTTCTTTACTAGCACTACTGGTGATGTCCATGGACTGTTTGATGGTTCAATTACCCCTTGTTTGTTCATATCTTTGATGATGTCTTCGGCTTCATCTCTTTTCGCAAATGGAAGTCGTCTAGGTTGTTGTCTGATTGGCTGAGCGTCTCCGGTATTAATTTTATGCTTTACTATGCTTGTTTTGCCATTATCCTTCTTATCCATGGCAAAAACATCTTGAAATTCTATTAGCATAGACTTCACTTTTTTAGTTCGTTCATCATCAAGATCTTGGCACGTTTTAATCATCGTCTCAACAAGCTCCTTTGGATACTTAGATTTCGACGGTTTCTCATTAGTATTCATGGAACAAATCGAAGCCACGGGAACACACTGTCCGATCAAAGTTCTTTTACTTAACTTAATAGCAGTTCCCTTTAAATTCATAACTCTTACAGGAACGACATCTCGAATTCTCACCAAAGCTTTTGCCGTTAGGAACTCGGCATTATTCACATCTTCGACCATCCTTAAACTTCCCTCTCGGCAGTAACCATCCGGTCTGGTCATCAAAATTTTCTCACTATTAGCGGGTATTGTTACGTCACAAGTAGTTATTAAGCTGATAACATCTTCTTTTTCTTCATGAAACGGCAACTCTTCACCACTGATCTCGAGAACTCCATCTTTGACATTCAATACAGCCCCAACTTTCCTTAGTAAATCCATCCCCAATATGAACTCATCGGAGATCTCTGCAATTAATACTGTATGTTTCACTGTGGTCTGGCCAATGGATACTGACATATTAGCCTCGCCATATGTATTAATTATCTCACCAGTTGCTGTTCTAAGCTTTACTGTTGCAGGCGATAATTTGAGATGGCCTCGTACTACTTCTGGCCGTGCAATAGTTCTCGTTGCACCTGTATCTACCAAAAACGATCTACATTTATTATTGATACGACCCTCTATGTACAAGCTATGAATTCCACCTGAGGACGTAATGTTCACAGTTACTGTGGGGGCTGTGTTTCTCGAGGTCGGCAGTTGCCCCTTGTTGTCGACCCGTTCTAGTTTTCCGACTGTTGTATCATTTTCTTGCAATTACGGCGAATATGACCTACGTCACCGCAATTCCAACATCTGGGCTCGCGTCTCTTCGGCATCGTGTTACGAACTACTTTTCGTACCATTTCTTCCAGACGTTCATCGTTTGGTTCGTCGCCTTCTTCAATGGTTCTTACCCGATGACTCCGTGAAGTTTGACTAGCTGTTTCATGTTCCAAGGCAATAGCGAGCGCTTCATCTAGAACTTTCGGTCTTGCTAGTCGTAAAGCTTTCTGTAATTCACTTTCTTTTAACCCATTGACGAAGGTATCTACAGCAATTTCTTCTAAAATAATGTCTGGTACCTCCGGATAAGCCAACCGCACTATACGAGCAACATCTGCTTCAAACTCTTGCAAATTTTCACTTGCTCGTTGAATTCTACTTCTTAGTTGCGCCTTGTAGACTTGTTGTAGATGGGCATCTCCATAACGTTTGTCTAGTCGAGTGAACAAGGTCTGGTAACATTTTTCTTGACCCTTAGGAATCGATCTTAGGATATCTGCAGCATCACCTCGTAAAGCAGCAGTCAAGGAAACAGCTCTTTCTTGTTCTGTCCAATGATTGGCTGTCGAAATAGCTTCAAATTGTCTAAGGTATATGGACCAAGAGGACTTTCCATCAAATGGTGGCAATTTGAATCTCATATTATGTGTCGTTTCGTCTCTAGGTGATTCTTCTTTCACTACCGGATCTAAGGCTATTGTATTAACTGGTGGTAGCACTTTTGTATTAGTTATCATGCTCTCTAACTGTTTGATCTTCTCTTCTACTTTATCAAATGTTTTAGAAACTTCTTCAAATTTTTCATTGTTCTTTTTAGAAGTTTCTTCCATTATTTGAGAAACATTTTCAAATTTCTCGTCGAATCTTCGAGATACATTTTCGAATTTCTCATCGAATCTTTTGGAAACGTTCTCTAATTTATCATCAGTTTTTTTAGAAGATTCTTCTATCATTTGAGACGTTTCATCGAATCTTTTGGAAACAGTCTCGAATTTATCATCAGTTTTTTTAGAAGTTTCTTCAATTTTTTTAGAAGTTTCTTCTATCTTCATTAAAACTGCTTCTTCCGCTGACTGAAACTGGAATGTCTCTGGGTCATCTCCATTCTTGTTAAGAACATTCTTCAGTCGTTCTTGGAGGATCTTCTTGGACCCGCTGCAATCTTCATCGCGTTCTTCTAGTTGCTCACGCAACTGTTTTACTGAAAGTTGTACTAGCAGCATCTTTGGTCAGGCACACACGTACTTTTTAAATGTTCTTTCGTACAAAGGACACTACCGGATGTACTAACTACGCGGATGTTCCCGACGAACAATACTTTTCAAAAGTTCAAAAGTCTTTTTCAAAAGTCACTGCTGAATTTATTTGCAAATCTCACACCGGACACCAACTGTAGCGAGATTAAATAAAACGAGCGGTTCGAATTTATATAAACATATTTATTTATAACTTTACAGTTCGGTAGTATCTTAACAACTAACTCTACTTCTAACACTGTTACCTATATATACTACAGTTACTGGTTTCGAGAATATTCTGGCGTTGTCCCACCTCTAATTCACCTACGTGACCGGTTATTCTCTCTCGCACTCGATACGCCGCGAACTTTCGAGAGTATTAGAGATGCAATGCAACCGTTACCTGGGCCATGCCAAAAGTATGTTCGTAACAGTAGATTACATAAAGCAAAATATTTTTAAATGGTTTTAAAGTGCATACGAACTATTTGTTTAGGTCTGAATACGTTTGGACAATGGTTTATTTTTTGAATGATCTTTTCTATACCATAACTGAATTAAATGTTATTTAACAATAATTACTACTGTGATTAAATTGTTTAGAACGTTTAAAAGATTATGCAATAAAATTATAACGCTTTATTTAATATATTCAAACAAAACTAGTTAACTAAATGTTATAATTGTGTACATTCTTGTGATTCTAATAATAAATTTATTTAGGATATAATAATATTGTTCTGAAGATATTTTCTTATGGCATTTTAAAGTAATGACCATTTAAATGGCAATAAGCCACAATTAAAGGTTAAAGTAAGTTTATTGACGTTTCAATTCCCACTTCGGAAATCGTTCTCAAAATACAAACATTAATAAATTACAAATTTTGTTTTTTTGTTACTTGGTAAAAAATTCTTCTAATAATTTAATTTTATCTGACTCATTTATATAGACAATTCAGACATATATTATACATTTTAAAGTAGACGACTTTAAAATGATATTGCCAATATTGTTGAGTTGCTTTCCTGGGACGACTTTACTTGTAGGATAGTTCATTCGATTACATGAAATCAACTTTAACTTGAGAATATCCGTCAGAAAAAATCATAGCATGTAATTCGTCTTTAAAAAGACAAACACATGCCATGATGACAGTAAAATTCTCTTGTTAGTGATTCCATAGTAAATTATGAGGGAAAAACCAGGAAAAAAACCTCATAATACTATCCCGACATGGTAAGTATTTGGTCGTACATTTAGTTTACTTTCAATAAATACCAAATTCTGATTTAAATGTTTGTTATTTAAACATAAATGATGTATCCTCAATATGTCACTGACTTACTGATACTGGTATTATCCTTTTATTAACTTCCTCTTTTAATATGGGTAGCCAGATCCTCCTACATTCTGCCGAGACATTTGCGATACATTGGTGTCATTTAGCATAATTAAAGCCGCTTCTTTGATTCTTCTCTTTTTACCATCCGTTTCTTTTAGGACTATACTTGAATCAGTCCATTGATCCCTATGTTCATTATCCCACGCGTGTTTACATATTTGAGATCTATCAAATTCTCTATTTTTAATATAAGATTGATGTTCACTTATTCTAACATTTAATGACCTTGATGTTTCACCTAAATAAAACTGATCGCAAAAAGGAAAAGACAGTTAAGATTTTATTTCACGTACAGGGAGCTTGTGCATCCGTTTATACGTATTTCGGCCCAATAGGCCTCATCAGAACGAATTTCGCAAACGTTCTGAACGTGAAATAAATCTTTTCTGTCTTAGGAAGCAACTCTAACATGGCTTCGTATAGACGCAATGCAGCGACATCTGATAATAAAATCGTAGACTGAGCAACTCTAACATGGCCCTTCTTCATTTAAAATGAATGTTATAGTTGGCTGAGCGTCTCCGGTATTAATTTTATGCTTTACTATGCTTGTTTTGCCATTATCCTTCTTATCCATGGCAAAAACATCTTGAAATTCTATCAGCATAGACTTCACTTTTTTAGTTCGTTCATCATCAAGATCTTGGCACGTTTTAATCATCGTCTCAACAAGCTCCTTTGGATACTTAGATTTCGAGTTTGTCATTAGTATTCATGGAACAAATCGAAGCCACGGGAACACACTGTCCGATCAAAGTTCTTTTACTTAACTTAATAGCAGTTTCCTTTAAATTCATAACTCTTACAGGAACGACATCTCGAAGTCTCACCAAAGCTTTTGCCGTTAGGAACTCGGCATTATTCACATCTTCGACCATCCTTAAACTTCCCTCTCGGCAGTAACCATCAGGTCTGGTCATCAAAATTTTCTCACTATTACCGGATATTGTTACGTCACCAGTAGTTATTAAGCTGATAACATCTTCTTTGTCTGCATGAAACGGCAACTCTTCACCACTGATCTCGAGAACTCCATCTTTGACATTCAATACAGCTCGCCATTAGCCTTGCCATATGTATTAATTATCTCACCAATTGCTGTTCTAAGCTTTACGTTGCAGGCAATAATTTAAGATGGCCTCGTACTACTTCTGGCCGTGCAATAGTTCTCGTTGCACCTGTATAAAATAAGCTTTATTCGCTGCTAATATTTTTTCTTTTATTTCGGATTTCCTTTCTCCGGATTTACTTATTGTAACTCCTAGGTATTTGAAGTATTCTACCTCTTCAAACTCAGAACTTCCTATTTTGATTTTTTCCCTAATCTTAATATTTTTGTCTTTTCTTGATTTAATCTTAGTCCCATTACCTCCCCTTTCTCTCTTATTTCTTCTAGCATTTCTTTCATTATTTTTATGTTCGTTGCAATATATATATATATATATATATATATATATATATCTATATACATATATATATATATATATATATATATATATATATATATATATATGTATATACATATATATTTATATTATTGTATTATATATATATATATATATATATATATATATATATATATATATATATATATATATATATATATATATATATATATATATATATATATATATATATAGTGAGTGAGTTTTTAGTGAGACATCGGTCGATAATTCCATTATGGTATAGAATATCCAAAAAACTTATTCAGAAAGAATGTAGGCAATGATATTCTCCATACTTTGAAAAAGATAAGATGGGGCAAGTGCAGAACATTATCATAAAAACCTATCACTTTTGAAATATGGGCTGCCATCTATTATTTGGTATCTTTAATACCCGTGACAACAGTCTTTAACAACAGCGAGCTGCTTTATTACGTTTTACTGATGTTATAGGTACGGTAGTGTCACTTGTGTTTTGCAACTTCTCGAGCAAGGTCACTGATAAAAATTAATCCATTTATATCTACCGAATCTGTGAACATCTTTATATTATTTTTGGTAGGTAAGTATCTTAGGCACAATAGTTTATGATAAACATAATATATTTTTTAAATATTTACTTTTTGACAGTTTTTATTGTTGTACCGCTCTTGCCCCACGTATTTTTAAAGTCGGGGCTAGTGCGGATAAAATTGTGGGGTAAGAGCGGCACATATTACGCACTTGCCCCAAATCTCACACAGTTTTTCTTTATGCTTTTAGTTCCACCATGGTGAGAAATTACATTCGCAAAAGTAGCACGGGCAAAGGATATACGAAAGAGAGTTTAAAAATTGCACTGTCGGCAATTAAATCTGGGCAAATGACTTTATACCGAGCTACTAAAGTGTACACAATTCCAAGAAGTACTCTCCATGATCACCTTAAAGGTAGGAGAGGACAAAAAAGTTCCAGCTATGGAAGAACTCAGGACATTCCTCAACAGGAAGAAGAAAAACTAGCAAATGGCCTTCGTACTATGGAAAAATGGGGTTTTGGCCTTTCTAGAAAAGAAGTGTTGCAGGTTGTAGCTGACTTCGTCAAAGAGAATAACATTAAGACACAGTTTAAAGATGGTAAACCAGGAGAAGATTGGTTTCTTAATTTCAAGCGTAGACATAACCTCTCTATTAAAAAACCCCAGAGTGTTGAATTTGCTAGAAAAAAAAACCTTGACCCATTCCTGATCTACAACTATTTTGATTTACTTGAAAACGTTATAGAAGAACTTGGTTTACAAGAACGCCCGTCGCAAATTTGGAACTTGGATGAAAGCAGTTTTTGCACAGATCCGTCAAAAACAAAAATTGTCGGACAAAGGGGAGCTCCATCCACAAGAACTATTAGTGGGCCTGGCAAACAAAATACAACTGTTCTTATGTGCTGCAGCGCAAGTGGCAAAAAAGCACCTCCGCTTATTGTCTTCAAAGGTAAACATGTTTGGGACCAGTGGACTGCTCCGCGTGGCACGGAGTTTTTAGATACTACCTATGCTGCCACTCCTAAAGGGTGGATGGAGACAACTGTATTTAGAAACTATTTTGAAAACAGTTTTTTAAAGTTTATTGGTTCAGAACGACCGGTATTAGTAATTTACGACGGACACGCGAGTCATCTTGGAGCAGATGTCATAAATATAGCTGTTGAAAACCATATTACGATACTTAAGCTCCCTCCTCGCACCAGTCATGTACTCCAGCCCTTAGATTTGTGTGTATTTAAATCACTGAAGACCCGTTGGCATGCTAAACTTGTTGAATGGCAGAGAAGAAATGTGGGGGCCGCTGTAACAAAAAGTATGTTTTCCAAGATGATAGGAGAAATATGGCAGGAAACCAGGCCCGAAATATTAGTGAGTGGGTTTCATTAAAGCAGGAATAGTTCCGCTGAATAGGAATATTATTCAGCAAGATTTATTTGACCCAGTGGCTCTCCAACGTTGGCAAAAAACCCGTAACGTGGCTAGGTTTGATGGTCCTGACTTAACTTTGCCTAGTACATCAGCAAAAAATAATGAAAATCCAATCACAGTCGAAGCACAGTCAACTTCCAGCTCGACAGATATACAAACATTTCAAGAAACTGAGAAGATTCTGGATGTTTTATTCGAAGAGTTGTTATTGAGGTCAACCAAACGTGAAAACAATTCTAATTCGAAGAAAAGAAAACGCGTGTGCTTGGGTGCAGAGGTGATAACAAGAGCCGATGTTGAAAAAATTTTAAGTTCAAATACAACAAAAAAATATAAACCAGAAAAAAAAATTAAAAAGATTTACAAAAAAAATTGCTGAAAGCAGTTCCGAAAATGATAATAGTTCTTGGTACAGTGATTCAAGCGAAAACAGAATTGTTGAATTTGACGAGCTAAGCAAAAGTGATTTGGAAGAGTTTGATGAAAAAAACCCTACTGACAAACTTACATTTACCAAAATACAAATTGTGGATTTTGTATTAGTAAATTTTCCTGGAAAAAAGAAAATGTTCAAATATGTTTGTTTGGTGAAACAACTGATCAATGGTGATGAAGCCGAAGTAACAGGCTTGAAAAGGCTCACAAATAAGTTCCATTTTATTTTAAACCTGTTCCAAAAATATCAATAACTGCTGATTACGAAAAGTATATTTTTGAGACTGCACCTGAAGTGTTTGAAGCATAGCATAAGTATTTTTTCCAATTATTATTATTTTTGTTACTGTTAACAGGATTTATTCATTCTGGTACGTTTAGTTTATGTTTTTATTTTAAATAAATATTTTTCAGTCAAAATATCTGAAATTGTTTTGACTCTCTCCTAAAAAATATTTCGTAGCATTTTTTTCTTAATATTTTATTAAAGTTAAGCATAAAGAATAAAAATTACATATATGTAGGATTTCTGCACTAGCCCCGTATGGAACACTTATTATTATTAGCAAAAATAATGGCACATTCTGCTCTTACCCCTAATCAGTGGGGCAAGTGCGTAACATGTACTTGCGAAAAAAAATGTATAGGCAAATTTGGTAGGTAATGTATTTTTGTTATCTAAATAGTTTTAATTGGTCGGTTAATAATCACAATTATATTGACAGAAGTTTAAAAAAATCTTAATTTGAAAGAGGCGATTTTTGTAGTTAAATGAATATTAACTATGAATTTTTTCGTTCGCACTTGCCCCATCTTACCTAATATGTGGAATTCTACAGGGTGATTAATCACTACGTGAACATACAATTTTTTAAATGGGACACCCTATATATTTTTTCATATTTATATTCCCCTTATAATTCTTGTTCTTATAATATTGGGCTTTGCATTACTATATAGAGTATTTAACAAGTTATGACCATTTTTATTTCGAAATCCCTATGAAATCAACACCATGCATATAAAGAAGTAATGCAAAAACAATTATTTATTTTATGTAATAAGGTAAACAGTATACTGTAGTTTTTAAATTAAGTTTAATTGAAATTATTGACTAAAATTTATATAAGGGGTAAACTACAAAACAAAATTACAATTTTCTCATTTTTTTTTAAATGAATCACCCTGTATTTTATTTTTAAGAAAATATTGTATTTGCATTTTCTATACCTAAACTCTTTTTTTCCGAGATATTGTTAAACTATCTAAACTATGGAAGAAGAGGAAAAATTCACAAGAACTTAGATGCACCTGATTCTAAATTACCAATCGATATTTTCAGGTCAGATACAATAAAGCAGTAACAAACATATCTCCAATTTTATCGGGAGTACCTCAGGGTAGTATATTGGGACCAACTTTATACTTACTCTATACAGCAGATATTCCCATAAGAGTAAACAGCACAACTGCTACCTATGCAGATGATACTATGATAATGGCTTCTAGCTCGGTTCCTGTTACAGCCTGTCAAAATTTACAAAATCATTTAAATGAACTAGAGAAATGGTTAAAACTGTGGTGGGTTAAAGTCAATGGTAGTAAATCAGCACATATAACATTTACTTTACGCAAAGAGAGTGTGCGTATAAGCAATACCATAATACCCAAAAAAAAGTGATGTTAAATACTTGGGAGTACATTTTGACAGCTGACTAAATTGAAGAAAGCACATCTGGACAAAGCGACTGCGACTAGGATTAATATACAGGAAAATGTATTGGTTCATGAACCAAAAATCCAAATTAAGTCTACATATTAAATTATTACTGTATAAATGTATTCTAAAGCCAGTTTGGACCTACGGTATACAGATATGGGATACAACATGTAATTCTCACTTACTGAAACTTCAGCGTTTCCAATCTAAAGTTTTGAGACATATTACTAATGCACCGTGGTATGTGCCCAATTATGTTATACATCGAGACCTTCAGATCCAAAATATTAAAGACACCTTTGTCTCACCCAGTGGTACTTACAAAAATAGACTACTGAACCATCCAAATACGCTTTCCCAAGACCTACTGAAGCGACCGAGGAGAGGAAGACTAAAACGCCGTGATCACTCAGATCTTTCTATACCTTTACATACATAAACGTATACTCTATCATTTTATAGCTACAACTTATACTATATATACCCATAACTTATAATTGTGTGTATATTTTAACTATTGCTATTTTTAAGTATGTTAGTAAATGTCTTTGTAAAGTGTTATTTATATTTCAAATATTTATATAATATTAGAAATTTATCTTGAAGGATTCTTATCACTCGACGGATCTCCCCTTTGTTAATTACGTGATAAACTTATTGATTATTGTTTTTTTTTATTTGTAGAAATAGATTACAATAAATAAAGGATGCAAAAAAAGATATTCTTAGTTTTCTTCAAATTTCGGAAATTCATTTAATTTTGGTAAGTATAAATAATTATTGAGTAGTGAGCGATAACATAACAAAATTATTTTTATTCAAATAAGTAATACACATAAAATATAAACCATGATAATATGTACTGAATGCAACAATTAATGTGATATTAAGGAAATAAATCTGAAGTAAATGTTCAAAATGCTCACCTTCAACGTCTACACAAGTTTGTAACCGATATTCAAATGACCGAGCCACATTTCTTAACTTTTTTAAGTCAATATTATTAAAAGCTTCTCTTATTCTATTTTTCATATCACCTCGCGTTGTTGGAGGCTTCTGGTATACAAGGTCTTTTATATAGCCCAACGTGAAAAAATCAATTTTGAAAATTCTGGTGATCGCGGTGGTCCAATAGTTGGTTCTCCTTTGCCTATTCACCCCCCAAGAAAGTTATTATTTAGATGCTTGTGAATAGGAGTAGTGTGGTGAATTGGAGCAATATCGTGTAAAAACCACATTCGTTGTCTAATATTAAGCGGTACATTTTGCAGTAGTCATGAGTCAAGTCGCTATTTTTCAATAGCACTGCTATTTGCGATTGCTATTTTTAAATCGCTGCAATTTTTACTTGCTATTGCGATCGCAGTTTTGTTGCGATCCCATATATCACATAACGGTTAATAGTAGGTAGCGATATAATAAGAATAATCAAAGAGAGGAAAATGCAATAATTGGGTCATGTGCTGAGAGGCGAAAGATATGAATTACTTCAAGTTATACTGGAAGGAAAAATACAGGGCAAAAGATCAGTAGGAAGACGCCAGAACTCGTGGCTGAAAGACCTGAGGAGATGGTTCGACCGTTCATCCGCAGAGATCTTTCGCGCAGCAGTTTCCAAAACTACAATTGCCATTTGGATCGCCAACCTTCGAAAGGAGACGGCGCAATGAGAAGAAGAAGAAGCGATATAATATTAGCAGCAAAGCTGAACATTATTGGTATAGAAAGAATGATTGCAGTCTTATTGTAGGCATTTTATTTATGATCGCACATTGTTATAGTTACGAAATTAGCAGTGACGGCGAAGGATTATTATTATAATAAAAATAATGTTAATGATAATAATTATTTATTTCTGAAACAACAAAAAATGATTAAATAAAAATAAAATAAACCACATAAACTTGTAATATACAAAATATTTGTGAAAATTATTGTACCTACTTATATAAGAATATTTCTCTTGAAGAAAACCTGATGCTGAGGAAATAAGTGTTGGTTTTTTAATTATGTTTGGGTATTTTTGCGAGTCGTTAGTATTTATCATTTTTTATTTTTTAATTTGAAAGTTGCATGGACAAATTAGTTATAATTTATCTAATTTTAGCCTCGATATCAGGTTATACCTCGATCATATCACTTAATTTACTGTTTTAAGGTACAATACTAAAAAATATCCAACCAGCATTTTGAATTTATTATTATTCAATATTATTACAATATTGATAATTCATATTTAGAAATAATAACATTTTGGTTTTCTTATCACTGAGTCTAGTTCTTCTTTCATTTAGTATTTGCCTAGCTTTTAAAAACAGTCTTTCACAAGGTACTGAGGAAGCCAGAGCACATAATTTTTCTTTTGCTATTATTGATAAATTTGGACAGTGGTATTTGTGTTCGCGCGGCCAGTTTAAGGGATTTTCATGTCTTGGTAAAATTTCATCCTCCAAAAATCTTCAAATATCAATAATGGCACGAGATTTGCTGGTTTCCCTAGGTTGAGCTACTGTCACAGACTTGTCGAAAGAGCTCCAGATTGAGGGTTCATCACTATCAGTGAAAATAGTAGATGTTGTTTCAGGACATAAATCTGTTCCTGAAATATTTTTTTTGCATATATAAGTTCTTCTACATATTTTTCTGAAACTTCTGCTATAATACATTGTTTGGGATTCACACCTGAATTTATTCCAGAAAATAAACGTTTTAAATCTTGGATCTAAAAATGTTGAGATAATTAAAGTTTTACTTTTCTCTACATTTCATAGCCGCTCAGTTAAGCCAATCAGAAAAGTTCTTAGATCTTAATCGGTTGGGAAAAATCTTTTTTATTAAATTTCTCTAAACACTTATCAAACCATTAGACATGGGAATTACTAATGATGCAGTGTAGTATAATTCTCCACTAATAATTTTTGTAGCATTTTCGAATCGTTTTAGAATACTACATAAATGTTTAATATTTTTCCAATCAGCTACATTTATAATAGGAAGTTCCTTATCAATGAGCGCGACTGAACTTTTTCCAACATGTAAAAAGTAGAATTCCAACGAACTGAAACATCATTAAACAATTTTAAAGGGATTTTTCCCAAGTTACGCTGATAAGACAATAACCTCTCATTAGCCGTGTAACTCTTTCGGAAATGAGTTACAATCGTCTTGACTTTACAAAGAATTTCCATAATTAATTGGTTTTTCAAACCGTCTTTGACAATTAAATTTAGTGTATATGCCATGCAACCAAAATGATTCCAGTTTAATTTAGAAATTATTGCATTTTTAATATTATTGGCATTAAAGAAACTGCAAGCAATATTTTGTTTTCCATACCCCAAGCCTCTACAATTCGCTGAAGCTCTTTCGACAAATTATCCGAAGTATGAGCTACATCAATAGCACTACATTATACCAGAACAGAGTAAAACTTAAAATTACTATCTAAAAAATGAGCAGTTACACCAATATAGCTAATGGTATTAATAGATGTCCAACAGTCAGTAGTAATACAAAACTGTTGAACATTGCTATTCGATTCGCATATTCTTGTAAATAGCTATATTTAGAATCGCGGCTATTTTTATTTTTCCATAACAGTTGCTAACTGCGATTTTCAAATAGTAGCTATAAAATCACCGGTTGCAATATATTGCTCATCACTATTTTGCAGTATTATTGGCAAATGATTATTTAGAAAATTCAAATATATGGCATTATTCACTCGGCCGTCAAAATGTGGGCCAATCACATAATCGCCAACAATACCACTCCAAATATTTATAGACCACCTAGTTTGACTATGAGTGTTAACAAAATAGGGATTGCTTGATGCATAGTAATAAAAATTATGTCGAGTCACCGTTCCATTTTTGTGAAATACAGTCTTATCTCCAAAAAGCACATAATCGAAAAAAAACCGGTCTCTTTGCACTTCCTGCTAAGACCATTGACAAAAAGCTAATCTGCGTTGATAATAATCGACTGTCAATTATTGATGTAGGCGGTATATGTTTACGAATGATTTTTGCCGTTGAAGTTTGACTAATGCCATGTTAATGTGAAATTTCACGAGTGCTGATGTGGGAATCTTCAGTAGTAGCTATCAGTACATCATTACAACTGACCCAGTGCGAACAAAATGATCCATTTATTTTTCAAAAGCCATTGCATTTGGCTTCCTCCGTTCACCATATCGCTCGTGATATATTCTGGATGCAAGTAAGCAATTTCTCGAACTTTATCCAAATACCCAAATCATGTCTGTTAACTCTTCTAGAGAAAGATTTATTTTTAACAATAAAGACAAGCCACACAGACCGACTAAAAAGCTAATAATATGAATACTGTAATTTTTTCAAAGCCTACTATTTTACCTTTGTAACTGACACGAATGGCCTTTTACATATTAATAACTGCGCTTCACAATCGGCAGTTAGGAATGTTTTATTAAAAGTTCCTGTTTTATTAATTTCCTGAATGTTTTATTAAAAGTTACAAAGAAGTAAAAAAAGAGGTAAATAAAGCCAAAAATGAGATGTGGAATAAAGCCTGCGATAACGTAGAAAATTTTATGGGTACAGCAAGAAGTAAAGAAGCCTGAAAAACAATTAGAGGTAGTAGAACAGATAGAAAAGAATGCAGTAGGTTAACTCTAATAGCCCCAGAATTATGGGTCGAATATTACGAACACATGCTGACAGAAGATCGAACAGAATTCCAAGATATTGGCTACCAAAAATATGATATTTCCTACCGCGAAGAAACTGAAATAACACCAGAAGAAATTAAAAAACACGCCAACGCTATGAAAAATGGAAAGGCTCAAGGACCGGGGGGAGTACCCATTGAACTGATTAAATATGGCCCTGACAAACTATTTCAGCTATTGGCTTATACTTTTAATTTATTCCCGAGAGGAGAAGAGCTACCCCCAGAATGGAAAACTGCATATATCAGCAATCTATACAAAAATAAAGGCGACAGAAAAGATTGTAAGAACTACCGAGGGCTTAGTGTAACTAACTCAATCTGTAGAGTCTACGGGAAGATAATTAAAAGCTGAATTGAAGATTGCTGGGAAGACGCTGAAGATCAGAGTGGCTTTCGTACTGGTCGTTCTTGTATAGACAATGTGTTCTGCCTAAAACAAACAATAGAAAAGCATTTGGAACATAATATGGAGACACACATGGTATTTATTGATCTTCAAAAAGCGTATGACAGTGTCCCATTAACCAAGCTATTGCAGGTGCTAGAAGACAAGAATATTCCACCGATTTACATTAATGCTGTAAGGGAGTTGTACGGTGATATGACGAGTGTAATAAAGATTGGACAAAAAGTGACAAAAAAGATAAAAGTGACCAAAGGACTTCGCCAAGGCTGCTGCATTGCACCTACACTCTTTAAGATTTATTTGGAGGGGGTTTTGGATATTTGGAAAAGAAAATGTGAACCTATGGGTGTTAAAATTGGAGACCATACACTGTACAGCTTGCATTTTGCTGATGACCAAGTAATACTTGCAGAAGATCAAGATGATATCCACTACATGTTACGAAAAATAGATGAAGAATATACTAAGTGGGGTTTATCAATTAATCCATCAAAAACAGAGTACATAGTAGTGGGAGGTGAAGGGAAGCACTTAGAACTAGGAAGCAAACAAATTCAAAATACTGATAGCTATAAATATCTCGGTGTAAACATTACAAACAATGGTCGGAATACAAAAGAAATAGCTACTAGAATTGGTCAAGGAAATTCATTAATACGTCAACTGAATAGTACACTTTGGAATAACCACATCACCCGAAACACAAAAATTAGGATATACAAAAGTATCATAGAAAGCATTGCTACATATGGTTCAGAGCTTTTGGTAATAAATAAAAATGTTGCATCCAAGATAAAAGAAATGGAAATGAATTATTGGAGAAGATGTTGCCAACTCACTAGAAGATATAGAGTAAGGAATACTGAAATCAGAGAGCGTATGGGCATAGACATTGACGTCCTGGAAACTATAGAATGCAAAAGGCTGAAATGGTATGGCCATGTAGAAAGAAGGACTGATCAACGATGGCCAAAGAGAATGTTACAGTGTATCCCCACCAACCGCAGGAAAAAGGGAAGACCAAGAAGATCGTGGAGACAAGAAGTAAAAGATGCAATGGAAGATAGGGGTCTACAAGTAGATGACTGGAACGATCGCAAGCGTTGGAAGCTAGGTTGCGAGAAACGGCGGCAGCTGTAATAAACTCGTTATATATATATATATATATATATATATATATATATATATATATATATATATATATATATATATATATATATAACTGACACGAATGGCCTTTTACATATTAATAACTGCGCTTCACAATCGGCAGTTAGGAATGTTTTATTAAAAGTTCCTGGCTTAGCAATATTGTTGATATAAGAATCTAAAAATTGTTACATCAATTGTATATTGTTTTGCTTTCTGTTTTGTGTGTGTTATTTATTGAATAATAACAAATTTGTTATATTATTATCACTCAATACTCAATACTTATTTCTAAAAAAAAAATTTTTTATACAGATTCTTGTCAATGATTTTAATTGTACTTAATTTAAAAACTACAATATATTGTTTATTTTATTATATAAAATAAATAATAGGTAATGCATCACTTTTTCGACTTTATTTTATGGAATGGAATCTTGGACCTTGAATGCGACATCAATGAAAAAACTGGAATCATTCAAGCTGTGGGTGTACAGAAGAATTCTGAAAATATCATGGACAGAACACGTCACAAACAAAGATGTTCTGGGAAGGATGAACAAAGAAATGGAAATTTTAAATACAATAAAAATAAGAAAATTAGAATATCTTGGACATATTACACGTGGAGAGAAATACACCTTGCTCCAACTGATTATGCAGGGAAAGATCCAAGGAAAGAGAAGCATAGGGAGGCGTAGAATATCATGGCTGCGCAACCTGAGAGACTGGTACAAATGTACATCAAATGAACTTTTCAGAGCAGCCGTCTCAAAAGTCCGAATAGCTATGATGATTGCCGACCTCCGCCGCGGAGATGGCACTTGAAGAAGAATGCATCACTTGTTTATATAAATAGTGTTGATTTCATAGGGATTTCAAAATAAAAATTATCATAACTTGTTAAATACTCTGTATAGTATTGCAAAACCCAATACTAAAAGAACAAGAATTATAAAAAGAATACAAATTTGAACATATATAGGGTGTCCTATTTAAAAAATTGAATGATTGCTATACCGCGCAGTTATTAATCACCGTGTAGAGAATATCATTGCCTACATTTTTTCTAAATAAGTTATGTTTTATTTCAATTTTTTTTTGTGAAAAAATGGTATCAAATAATAATATATTTAAGTTTTGTATATATATAAATTTAAGTTTTGCTTATAAATGTATTGATAACAACAAACAAAACCTAATTTTTTTTAACTGAATAATTTCTGATTTTTATTTCATGATTTTAAAGGCATGGTAACATAAATAATTCCCAGTATATTTATCATATTTAACAATTTTAATAACAATTCGTCAACCACTATCTCAGGTATTTCTTTGTAAATATTATTCCAAAAACATATTTTATCATGTGCGGTGTTGGGTCTTACGGTTTTAGAAGATTGCATCGGTCTGCCTGGTTTTAGTTTATCATAGTAGTTCTGATATCGATTACCAATGTTATTCCTGCGTATGTCATAAACAAGTTGAATATCAGTGGTTAATAAAATAAAAAATATCTAGAAATAGATTTCACAAGATCAAAAATAGACTCCCGTTCAAAATTATCGCACCTTCCTAAATATTGTGATTATATGGTGTTTTTGTAATTTTTAGTGGTTTTAATATTAGTATAATACAAATAAAGATCACTAAGCAATTGTAGTCATAATTTAGTTAATTTAAAATTGAAAAAATTAAGCAAATTTATCAAAAGTCAAACAAATGAAACTATAACTAAACGGTAGATCCTAATAGCGTGTAATATCTTCCCGAGCTCTTGCATTAGTCTGGATACTATTGTTTATATGGATACCCACTAGATAAATGTGTGCCATTTTTAGTACACAAGTGCATACTTCATTTTTTTTCTTCATTAAAAGGCATTTAACGCCGAATCGATTTTTCAGAGCTTATTCTTGAGCATCTAACTATGCTCAACTAGGTTGATATCAATCAAGATATTTGTGGTGATCTTCTAAGATCGGAATATTAATACCATTTAGATTTTTCAAAATACAATTTGTTAAGTGAAACCTTGCAATATTTTGCATAAAACCACTTATCTCCACGTCCCCGCTATACTGTATAACGAGCGTAATGAGTTAGTATTCTGGTACTCTGTACCAGCTTATATCGGCTAGAAAATATATTCAAGCTTGTTTAACTTTGGAGATTATGGAGGCCACCTTCTTTGTTCCTGATCCCACCGACAAAATTTTACTTTTTATTATAGTCATTATCATTAAGCTCTTAATGAATCTATGCATGATATGGATGCATCTGTTTTATTTTTAAATGCTTCCTACACCACGATCATTAATTTCAAAGAATTTGCAATTTCTTTCGTACTAATATGCGGATTCTCAGTGATACTAATGCAGGACATTCACATTCCGATTTGAAGTCTCACTTAGTAGGATTACTAATTGGATAGTTGGTTCCACTCACAGCCCGACTTGACCCATAAACACCCTGTGTAATTTCCGTAAAGACGTTGTAAAATGAACTAAAGCTAGAAAATGGGCATGAAAAGACCACGTTGATAGAATGAGTGATAATAGACTTGCAAAGATTGCAAAAGAAGGGAATCCGAATATCAGCAGACCAGAGGGAAGACCTCCTAAACTCTGGTATAAAAGTTGAATATCGGTATCCTAACTTATGCTATAACTTTGAAATAACAAGGCATTGTTTTAAAATAAGAAAAATAAGAAACAAAAAGAATGTTATCAGAGGTTTGGAATTGGGTATCAATACAAAGAAATAAACGAGAAAGGATGGAAAGAATAGATGTCAAACATTGCTATGGACTTAAAAAGTAAAAAACCCCACAAAGAAGACTAAACGAACAAGAAACGATTGGGTATGGAATGGTAGAAGCAACAATATTAAATTAAATATATTTTTATATAAGACCATGTATGCAGGCGAAGAAAAACAGGGATATAGAGGAACGGCTTTTATGATGATAGGAGAAATGAGACATAAAGTCATTGAATTTAAACCCATGAGTACAAGAATATTATACAAAAGAGTAAATAGCAAACCGAACAAATTGTCCATATTAAATGTCTATGCATCCAGAGAAAACAGTGATGACTTGACAAAACAGCAGTTCTATATATTCTCTTCTCATTGCGCCGTCTTCTTTCGAAGGTTGGCGATTCAAATGGCAATTGTAGCTTTGGAAACTGCTGTGCGAAAGATCTCTGCGGATGAGCGGTCGAACCATATGCTCAGGTCTTTCAGCCATGAGTTCTGGCGTCTTCCTACTGACCTTTGTTCTATGGATACTAAAAGAAAACGCAAGAAAATCCCGGGAGAAGATATATTAATCCTTATAGTAGATTTCAACGCCCAAATCGGCAAGGAAAATTGCTTTAGAGAGGTGAAAACACAATACATGATACCACAAAAAATAATGTAGAAAGATCATGTAATATAGCAGCGACATTAAACATGGACATAAGTAGTACCAGATATAAACACAAAGATATACACAAAATAACGTGGATGAGATTAGGAAGTCTGAAGAGAAACCCAATATGCCATGTACTGATTAAAAAGACACACAAACAATTATTAAATAATGTTAGATCTCATAGAGGAGCCAACATCCATTCGGACCCTATCCTAGTGATTAAAAAATGTAAAATAAAAACAACGAAGAATGAAAGGCGAAAAGCACAGAGAAAATATAACGTAGATGAATTGAAAGAAAAAGAAGTAAGAAGACGATTTTTACAAGAAGTAAATACAGAGATGCAGTTCAAAGAACAACAAATGGAGGTACAATGAAAAAAGTCAAACAAGGAATACACAATGGAGCAGAGAACTTGGTTAGCAAAATGCAAAATAAAAGAAGAAATAATTGGTTTGAAGATGAGTGCAGTGATTAGCAGTAGAAGAAAAGAATAAAACAAAATTGAAATGGTTAAGCACAAGCAAAGAAGGGGAACGGGAAAAATACAAAGATCAAAGCCAAAAGACAAAGAAATTATTTAAATAAAAAAAAATCAAAAAGTAGAAGAAATTATGAACGAGATAGGAAACGGACAGCTGATATAGCTATAGAAGCAGAAAAATGGCAGAAGTACTTCGAAAAATATATTAAGAAACGGATAGAGAAGAAAAAAGAGAAACAATACCGAACACGGAACAACATAAGGAAGGAGGAGAATTTACCTATACAGAAGTGAAAGAGAAAATATGCAAACCTAAAAACGGAAAAGCAGCGGAAGAAGACGGAATATGTGCAGAACTTATATAATACGGTGGGAAGGCACTAGACAGAAAGATTTACGAACTAATACAGAATATATGGAGCAAAGAAATATTCCCCGAAGAATGGAAGAAGGAAATTATAGTGACAATCCCAAAATAAGGAGACCTTAGAATATGCAAAAACTATCGAACAAGTAATTTACTGAATGTAACATATATTATAAAGTAATGACTGGTATAATTAGAGGCAGACTAACAATTTATACGGAACAAAGCATAGGAGATTACCAGTACGGTTTCAGAAAAGGAAGGTTTACGATAAAAGCTACACATACACTAAAACAAGAAGTGCTAAAGAAAACATATGAGTACGACGGAGAAACAAACACATGTCATATACTTTTCCTAGACTTTAAACATACGTTTGACAAACTAAACAGATGAAAAATGATCCAACACTACAAGAGAGTAATATACCAAATAAAATTATAAGAATACTAAAAATGACAATGCGAGAGAAAGAATAGAAATAATAAAAATAAAAAGGTATTAATACTAGGAAACGCTCTCAACGGTACTAGTTATTCCATCACTAGAGAAGATAATAAAAAAGCTGACAAACTTATATATAAAAGCTGCCAAATAATAGTATATGAGGACGATATAACCATAGTAGCAACAGTTAAAAGGGCAATAAAGAAAACCTTCAAAGAACATAAAAAACGAAGCCAAACTGAGGGCACTGGAAATAAATGATAATAAAACAAAATACATGAACGTAAGCAAGAAATAAAAGACACAAATGACAGAACTGACAATAGATGCACACAGTTTCGAAGAGAATAAAACATTAAAATATTTGGGAGTACTAGTTAATTGTAGAAATGAAAGTGTACAGATGAAACGATGTAGAATTCAAGCAGGAAATACAGCATTTTATAGAAATAAAAAAATGTTTAGAGATAAGAAGATTAGCCGAAACACAAAAATAAAAATCTGCAAAACGACCATAAGGTCACTAGTAGTTACGCTGCAGAAACATTTACATTAACAGCAAGAGAAGAAGAGCAGTTGAAACCAAAAGACCAAAGAGGAGGCAAGATAATGAATTAATGACTAAATACAAGAATGGGTGGGTCAAGAGAACATAGAGCAATATAAGCACAAAGAATTATATGGTATGGACACATATTGAGAAGAGAGAAGAGCAATCCGTTAAGAGTTATAACGGAATGGATATCACCAGGTAAAAGAACCAGAGGCAGACCTAAACTGATATGAAAAAAAAAACAAGTGAAAGAAGACTTAAGGATTATAGAAATTAGAAATGATAATCAGAGAGAGAGAAGAATGAAGAAAAGTAGTGAAAACATCGAAGTCACACCAGAAACTGTACAACGAAACCTGGTGGAACCAGGTAGAACCTTTTTTCTCTCTGGTTAAATCCCTCTTTGTGGAGTATTGGGCGCTTATCCGTTTTTTGACCAAAAGTGTAAGATTGCTGGTTGACCGAGTCAACACATCTTCTTTCTTATTTACCTATTCTTTAAATAAACTGTCCCTTCCATTCTCTTCTATTTCTTGCTCTGTTTTTAATTGCACTCCATCTTATTTCAATTTTTTCGTCATCTCTCGTTGTAGTTTTTTTCCCAGCTGTTGTGGGAAAAGTGCTTGTCTGGTTATGTTGCTTTCATCTTTTCTCAAAATATGGTCAACCTACTCATATTTTTTTTGTTTGACTGTAGTAGATATGCTGGTTTGCTTTGTTCTTTACCATAGTTTTGTATTGATTTTTCTGTTGGGCCAGTATATTTTCAGAATTTTTTTTAAACATTTGTTAACAAAAATTTGTAGTTTTAAGTTGTGCATCCGTCCTGTTGTTATTTCTGAAATTTCGTTTTTTTGACAAATCTTATTTAAAGCGTTGAATGCATGTTGAGCCTTTAATATTCTCTTCTGTATATCCTCTTTACACCACATTCACACCTATTTATTTTATTATTTGTATGGTTATTCTTTTTTAAGACTTTGATTTTCTTTGTGGTTATTCTGAGCCCAACCGTGTCAGAGTTCTATGCCAATTATGCTCTTGTTAATTTTTGTGTGCATATGACTTCGGTGTTCAGTTAGTAAGCAGATGTCATCCGCAAATTCAAGATCTTCTAACTGATTGAATAGGCTTCATCTGATGCCTGTTCGATTGTCAGTTACTTTTCTCATTACTCAAAGTATCATAATAAGGAATAGGGTCGGGGATAGTACACAACCCTGTGTGAGTCCACTTTCTATGGCTACTTCTTCTATTACTTTACCTGAGTGTTTCAGTTTGGCTTTGTATCCTTCGTAGAATATTTTATTAAAGTTTATAATTTTCAGTGGTATCCAATATAACCTTAGGCGATAAAACACATCAATATTTTTATTCTATTCATTTGTTTGTTCCAAGATAATTCTAAAAGTGCAAATGTGGTCAATGGTGAAGCATTTAGCAGGGAAGCCTTCTTGGTTACTTCTCAGTTTTTTATCTAGCTCCGGCTTCAATCTTTTCAATGTGATTTTCGTAAACACTTTGAATGCGGCGCTTAATAGTGTTATTGCACGTCAATTATTGCATCGACTCTCCTTTTTTAAGTATTTTTATTATCAATCCCTCTTTCCACGCCTTTGGTAATTCTTCGACAGTCCATATCTTGTTCAAAAGTGTATGTAACATTGCTATTGATTGCTCCGTATCTGCTTTTATTAGGTCCATGAGTTTATTGTCGATTTCTACGACTTTTTCATTCTTTAAAATTTTTAGTGTATTTATAATTTCTTTTCATGTAATTTCTTCAATATTTATTTCTAGCTCTCGTGATTATTTTTCATCTTCTATAATTTGTGATTTTTCATGCTTAGCAAGTATTTCTTCCATCTTTGTATTATTGCTTTCTTATTTTTGATTCTGTTTCCTTGGTTATTCTAAACTTCTCGTATATTTCTTTGTGCGTTTCCTGTTAGGTTTCGTATAATTGTATATTTTTTTCGTAGGTCGTTTTCTTGCACTGCTTTCTCTGATAAATTTAACGTCTCATTTATATAGTTTCTTTTATCCTTTCTGTCTTATTTTTTACTTCTACGTTTTTTGCCTTATATTTCCTTTTAAGTGACCTCTCTTTTTCCGATCTTTCCTTTTGTAGGATCTCTTCTTTGATTTTTTTGACTGAAGGCTAGGCTTCAGTCTCACAATCTCGCTCAGATAATCCTTTCTGATACTGGTTCCCAATCTGTTTGATCATTTCTTTCCTTTTGGGCTATCAGTATTGCCGCTCCCTTCTTTGTCATGTACGTTTGTGTTTCCAAAATAGATCATTAGTTGTTGGTCTCCTACTCGGGTTGATCCACTGCCATTCCATCGTATTTCACTTAATCCTACAATGTTCCTTTGAATATATGTCATCTTTTGTACTATTTCGGGTTTACCTTTCGATCTCGCTTTTTTCCTATTTTAACCTCGTTCAGAACCTTTTAAGACAATATTAAAGTTGCAAAACATAATTTTATATGTATAGAAATTATTTTTTTCTTATAAAATAAAGCCTGTACTATTTCAAACATTGTAAAACATCTTTTCATCGAAAGCATCGATATTTTCAATTTATCAATTTAGTTACAAATATGACCCCCATTTCAATGTTTCCATTTCCAGGTAATTTAAAAAAATCTATTGTTTTGAACATTAAACTTGTTACTTCATACACAAATTGCATTATGAAATTATTACGTTAATCGTTAATGTCAAAAGAAAGTGAAGATTTTCTTAGTACGGAATAACGAAACATATTGTCAATTGTTTTTGTTCATGAACCTTATCAAATGTACCATATATAACATTAAATTTGTCACACTAGGTCTCATTTTATAAAAAAATTAATATCAACAGTTGTTTAATTCAATTCCGCTTTAAAAATGAAAAATAGTTGCTTTGTTATTTTTGTTTTCTTCTTAAATGGTGTGATTTGTGGTCCAAAAGTGTATCAAAATCCCGATGGGTAAGAAAATAATAAAATTAATTTTTTTGGCAAAGTATAATCACCATTGCTTTAACATTAAAAATTTGTTTATAAACATCTTAAGGAAAACATATTTTATCTTTGAATTCGTCTTTTATTAAAAATATTTATTAGGTCACGCTTTTAAACGAGCGCTTTATTTAAAACTCATTTAGTGATTTCATTAAGTTTAACGGATATTTTGCATATCCGGTTCAGTATAATTGTTAAAATTGAGCCTCATTTAAATCACAGAAGGCAGTTCCTTGCAGTAATCTATATTCAAATATAGTAGTATTAAATGAACAAGATCTTACAAATAAATATTGATCGAAGAAAAATTCTCCACTGTGCATCGCACTTCATCTAATCAAGATATCCTCAGTGATTTATATTATCCCAGCTCAACTTTGTCAGATCTTTATGATTACAATTCATTGGTTCTGAATATGAAGATTGTAAAACCTTTAGCTAGTAATAATTTTCACATTAATATTAACTCATTATACTGAATACTTGCAAGCTTCGAAGAATCTGTGTCCAAGGATGGTGTGCTTTTTATATTCCCTCCAAGAATATTAATTATTCCTACAAACTGGATAATATATTTTCTATATTTTGTGCTGAAGCTATTGTAATCTACGAATCTTTGATATTTTTAACACAGTCTACAATTGATTCTGCTATAATTATATAGGACTCCCTGTCTTGTTTTAAATTCCTTGGTTTTGGCTAACTACCCAAGTTACTCCTTCAATTATATCATGCAATTAAAAAACAGATTTAAAAACTTCAAAAATCTAAGAAAAACATTAATTTTGTATGGGTTAAAGCATATATCGGTCTTGAATATAACGAGTATGTGGATATGCTGGCAAAAAAGTGTAAAAAATGGTTTGACCAATAAACTACCTGTAAGTTTTTGTGATGCAGTCGTTTATATTAAAATTTGGAACGAATGTTGGTCACAACATACTTATACCAATCCTTCTAAATTCTAGATACTGTAGTATACAAAATCAAATACCGCATAGAATGTGGTTCCAGCCATATAATTATTCAAGAAAATATATCACAACTGTCATGTCTTCGATTTGGCCACACCTGTTGTACCACACATTTACATAAAATTTATGTTCTCGAAAATGATCATTGTCAAAATTTTGCCAAAATTTTAATCATTGTCTCCTGATGAAGCAGACAATAATCAGCGAAATACAGAGAAATAAAAAAAAAAAGAGTTTTTTTTAATAACAGACCTCATATCCGTTACACCACTATAATAAATTGTTTTATTATTTTTATGTATTATATATATATATATATATATATATATATATATATATATATATATATATACAGGGTGGCGCACCGAAAACGAAACAGATGCATTTACTTGCAGATGATTCCTTTTAAAAAAAAAACGCTTGGACCCGTCGATTTTGTTATCGAGGGGGAAAAAAGTTGGCATAAAATCACATTAACATTTGCAGCCCCCTAAGCGGGGGTGGCACCATCCCTAAAATCTTAAATGGAAAGGGGGGTCAAATGATCCATCATTTAAAAGGTCTTTCAACTCCCTTTACAATAATGTAAAATTCATGTACTTCAATTCAGTAGTTTTGGAGATTTATTGATTTATGGTTTAAATACATCATCGTAAGAGGAGATCAATACATAGCAGCAAAGTTGTTAAAAAATAAAGAATGAACTGACCTGTCAGCCGAGTAAATGTTGAAAATGACCACCATTACTTTCCATGCAATAATAAAGATTTTGCTGAAAACGTTGCCGGACATTTTGCAATATTTGAGGAGTAATTTGATGGCACTCATTCACAATTCTTTGTCGTAAATCTTCTAAGGATGTTGGCTGAGTAGCATAGATTTTGCTTTTTAAGTAACCCCACAAAAAGAAATCCAAAGGTGATAAATCTGGCGATCTTGGGGGCCATTCAATGGCACCTCTTCTACCAATCCATTGACCTGGAAAGGTCTGATCTAAATAATGCCGAACTTTTAATGCGTAATGTGGTGGGGCACCATCCTGTTGGAACATCAACATATTCTCAACGTATCGACCATCATTCTGATTTTCAAGTATATCTGTTAGCGCAGGATCTATGGCATTTTGCAGTAATTCCAAATACATTTCACCAGTCAAATTTCCAGGTAAAGAAAAGGACCAACCAAATGATCGCCAAAAATGCCAGCCCAAACATTTAATTTTTGTGGCTGCTGTGTGTGTACCTCATGGTAAATTCTGGGATTAGAGTCCGATCAATATCGACAATTATGACGATTTACTTCGCCATTTAAAAAAAAAGGAACATTCGTCGGAAAAGCAAATGTTAAATAAAAATTGTTCATCGTTTGTAATTCGCTCACTCATAACTTCACAAAATTCTAATCGCTTATCAAAATCGTCCTCATTAAGTTCTTGTACAAGGTGAATTTTATACGGATGAAAATTATGGGCCTTTAGAATCCGTTGGATAGTACGTCGACTAACACCACACGAAGTTTGCAATTTGCGGGTACTTAATGTAGGATCTACAATAACTTGCCCTAAAACCCCCACTTCTGTTGCTTCGTTCCTTATAGGATTTTCAATATTACGTTTTTTATTGGCGACTGATCCAGTTTCCCGAAATTTAGCTACAAGTTCTAGAACATATTTTCGGTGCACATTATTGTTCTCATGTCGCTCATTAAAAATTTGTGCTGTTCTATTAGCGCACTGATTATTTCCGAAAAATATTTCAATAATTTCAACCCTTTCTGCCGTGGAATATATCATGGTTAATTTATGTATAAAGCAATAAATGATATTTTAACAACAAAGATTGGTCAAATCAATCGCAAACTAATGTACTATTTCCTATTTAAAATAAGTACGTGGCATTCTCTACTTATCTTTCTTCAAGAAACAACTTTTTTTGTCACAAAGGACACTTCAATTGCTATTTTTATTATTAATAACCATGGATCATTCGACCCCCCTTTTCATTTAAGATTTTAGGGATGATGCCACCCCCGCTTAAGGGGCTGCAAATGTTAAAGTGATTTTATGCCAATTTTGTGTCCCCCTCGAAAACAAAATCGACAAGTCCGAGCGTTTTTTCAAAACACTGTATATATATATATATATATATATATATATATATATATATATATATATATATATATATATATATATTATGCTTACCTTTGACTTTACCTTGCAATATAGACTGCAGCAGGGAGTAACGGTGCTGCTTTCTCATAACGTGTCCCAGATATTGCAATTTTATGCGTTTGATCGTAAACACAATCTCTGGCTCCTTCTTCATTTTTTCTAGAACTTCCTTGTTCGTGATCCTTGCTGTCCATGATATTCTCAGCATTCTTCTATAAAGCCACATCTCAAATGCTTCAAGTTTTTTAATAGTGGTGTCTGTAAGCGTCCATGCTTCCGCCCCGTACAACAACACAGAGAAAACATAGCATCTCAAATGTCTCATTTTTGTATCTAGGGATATGTTGTGACTTTTGAAGATGGCGCTCATTTTGTTAAAGACCGTTCTTGCCTTTCATTATGATCGTTGAGTGTCATAGCTTTATATAAATAATCTCAACGACTAGTAAGTTGCACTGACAATTTGTGATATATCGTAAATATTTACATATTCTTCTAGGTACAGTGTCTTGAAGAAGCAATAAAACAATTCCGAAAGCTAGACCAAAAGTCAAAAGAGTGTTTCTGTAACATCCCGGCCAAACCTTCCGACTGCAGCTCTAATAAACTGTGTTGTTTATTGATATCGACAGTCAATAATATCCAGTATTTCTTATATATATATAAGAAAAAAGAAGTACTTGTATTATATTATATATATATATAATATATATATATATATATATATATATATATATATATATATATATATATATATATATATATATATATATATATATATATATATATATATATATATATATATATATATATATATATAAATGTGGCAAGCAACTTGGACAGTCCATAGCAAAGCAGCTGTCGGATTGAGTAGATAGCTGTCCAAGATAGCTGTGGAAGTCTGAGAACCTCATCATCTTGTTTGTATATAAATATAGATAAAAAGGACATAATACAAATTTGTATTTTGCATTATATTATGTATACCGTTTTTGAACACAATGATGATTGTTCCAGAAATGAACATATCATTTTAAAATATAAAATAAAATTATAGTTCTTTACACTTTTCTTAGTGTAGAATAAGTAAAATATTCACTAATATCAAGTTTGCTCGGGATAGCCGACTCAATGGCACCACAGCCTCTTAAATAGTTTTGACACCCAAATACAATAGGAGTAATCTTCACTTTTACGCATCAAGTAGTATTTTATTAGTTCATTCTCACACATCGCCCTTGAGGGACGTGCATTTTAAAACACTCTCAATTCACGTATAAAATATTTCTCTACGTCGAAATCGGGCATTTTTCTCATAAATACGGTTTTCTCTTTTACGTGTGATAAAGAAAGAATTATTTGATATTGTACTGTCAGTTACGTCCGTATTGAGGCTTCTTTACTCTAAAAATAGTTAATTATAAGTCTATAAACTAAAGGTGATTTTATTTCTCTGGAGTTATATTTGCTCACATTAACAATCCTTATCCTTCAACGGTAACTGAAGAACCAAACCTATGGAGATACATCCACTCACAAGTCCTTTGAAGTAAGGCTTGGAATCAAAAGATTTCCAACCCTCGAATGTAGGGATCCAGTTAGAAGGCCCCCACATTTCGTGGTCCTATCGAGCACAGATTATTTGATGAAACAGGACTGAAGAAAGAAAAGGATTACACACGCCGGAGAGCAACAGGAAGAAAGAATAATGGTTTCTCGTCCCTAGAAGAAAGATTGCACAAGTTGACCTTCGTTCAAGATTAGACACGTGTGTTTTGTGAAAAGTGCGTTATGTGTTGGTAAGCGACAGCGGTAATTAAATTGGATACTTGAAAAACATTTGGTGAGGTTAAAACTCTTTCTATATTTTCTATAGTTACTGCATGCACATGATTTATATTGGTAGATATTTGTCTCGACTTTTATTTGTTTATTAATATTTATATTAACTAATGGCTTTGATGTGACAACAGATCTTTCTTCTCAATATCGCTAAAGATAGCCGACAATTGTTTATTATACAGATTGTCTCACAGCCCGCTCTCACGAAAAATATTTATTTATCACTCTAGTAAAAATACTCTATTAAAATTAAAATCGCGTCTTAGTTGAAAAAGACATTTACACTAAACAAAATCATTCACTCTTATTTCTCGTTCAGCATATATTTGCAAATAAATTCATTTTAAATAAAATATGGAAGCTTTAAAGAAAAAGCGCAAATCACTTAAAGTATCAATTACACGTATCTCAGAATGATTTATAGCCAATAAAGACATAGAAAACGAAATACTTGATTTTGAAAATAGGAAAGAAAAACTTTTTAATTTTTTCACACAATATGAACAAATTCAATTAGAAATCGAACAGACTGATGACAGCGACCAACAATCAGCTGATCGAGCAAATGTTGAAGAAAAATACTTCAACACACTCAAAGGTTTGCAAAGAAAAATAATAGAATTAAATTTAACAGAAAATAAAGTACCTAGCTCAAATAATAATGCTGTTTCCAGTGCGAGGCTGCCTGAAATTAGCATGAAAACCTTTACCGGACATTTCTCAGAATTCTCTGATCACAAACAATTCAAGTTTAAATAATGTACAAAAGTTTATATATTTAAAATCCTTCCTCAAAGGAGAACCTTTAAACTTAATTAGTAGTATCGAAGTAGTAGATGCAAATTTTGCTATCGCTATAAAAACCCTAAAAGAAAGATATGATGACAAATCACGAGTGATTAGTACTCTTATAAAAAAGCTGTTAAAGTCTCAATCTCTAGTTAAATGCACTCCTCAGGTACTAAGAGATTTTCTTGTACACACGAAGCAAACGCTTCAAGCTCTTAGTAATCTCGAAGTTCCAATTGAACATTGGGACCTCCTTTTAATAGAAATATTTTTAGAAAAAATAGATTTTGCTTCTCACAAGGCTTTTGAATATGAAGTAGGTTCTAAGAATGTTCCAACACTCAAACAATTTTTTGAATTTCTAGAAAAAAGATGTGATGTTTTAGAGAAACTTAATTACACTGAAACTCAGTCAAAGTTTAATAATAAAGTCACTCAAAAAACTGCTCATATTTCCACTATAAACAATAATAAATCTAGCTATAAAAATTGCATATTTTGTAAACAAACTGGTCATAAAATATATCAGTGTAACTTATTTAAAGACACAAATTCTCGAGAAAGGTTTAATTTTGTAAAGCAAGCACAGCTTTGCAGAAATTGTTTTGGCACCAAGCATTTTACTGATAAATGCATCTCTAAATACACATGTAGAATTTGCAATAAAAAGCACAATACACTTCTGCACGAAGAAAATAATTTTTCTCACACTCATGAAAATAATTTATTTTCTCCCACTCGAAGCAATCAAAGTGCTTCAAATTCACATGATGGTAATCAAAGTCACGCCAATAGGCAACAATCACGCTTTAATGCACCACAAACCTCTCAATCGTCCGCAAGTATACAGGGTGATTCACAAACTCGCCATAGTGCACCACACATCTCTCAAAGTCATTTTCATGCTCCTCAAAGGAGTAATAATGCCCAAGTTACTCAAAGAATTAATTCTTCACATTCATATAATGAATCACCAAACACTTCTACTCACTTAAGCACTCAGACAAATGAATATTGTCTACTCTCAGACACACAAAGTCAAAATTCATCTTGCATCTCTTCTCTCTCAACTTTCAATCCAAAAAACGAAGTTTTGCTAGCCACAGCGCTGGTAACAATTTACTCTGAAAGTGGACAACCTGTACACGCAGGATGTCTTCTCGATAATGGATCTCAATCGAGTTTTGCAACAAAAGATTTAGTAAATAAACTAAATTACTCTACCACCAATAAAAGATTACAAATTTCCACAATCTCTCAAAATTGTTCCATCTCAAATGAAATGGTAAACATTGAATTTTTCCCATATAAAAACAATGATATGAAATTTGAAGTATCATGTGCAGTTTTGGATCATATTACGTGTAAAATACCTCAGGTACCTCTAGATCGTAGCAAAATAAAAATACCAGCTGGCATAAAGCTCAGTGATCCCTCTTACTCCTCCCCAGGGAGAATCGATCTCTTATTAGGTGCAGAAATTTACTGTGATCTATTAAAGGATGGTTTAATTCATATTGGAGCAGGTCTTCCAGTGCTTCAAAACACTCATTTAGGATATGTCATGTTCGGTAACTTATCTCCACAAGTTTCATCTAAGAAAAAGATGCACTCTCACTCAAACTGTAACTATTCACACTCGAATCATATTTCTTTATTTGTTCAATCTCACACTGAAGAAGAAAATATAAATAATCTTCTCCAAAGGTTTTGGGACATTGAAGAAGTTCCCGAAATAAAGCGTTTAAGTCCTGATGATGAAAAGGCTGAGAAAATATTTAAAGCCACAACACAAATCCTACCGAATGGACAGTTCCAAGTAAATTTACCCCTATGCACGCCTAATGAAAATAATAAATTGGGCGACTCTTTCCAAATGGCGCGAAGGCGATTTCTAAATTTGGAGAACAAATTCTCAAAAAATGATTCTCTTTACAAACAATATAAATCTTTTATAGACGAGTATGTTGAATTAGGACATGCAAAATATGTTCCGTTGTCTCTGCAGAATGTACACTCAGAAAACAAATATTTCTTGCCTCACCACAGTGTAGAAAAAGACACTTCTCTCACAACTCGTTTGCGCGTAGTTTTTGACGCATCCTTGAAAACCACTTCTGGTTTTAGCCTTAATGATATTATGTTAAAGGGTTATACCACACAACCAGAACTATTTGACACTTTAGTCAATTTTAGACTCTTTAAGTATGTGTTCACATCTGATATAAAAAAGATGTTTAGACAAATCAGAATTAACCCCAACCAAACTTTCTTATTAAATATTTTGTGGCGCAACTCTCCCTCGGAGCCGTTAAAATGTATACAATTGGAAACGGTTACCTATGGAACGAAACCAGCTACCTTCCTTAGCACACGATGTTTAATTGAACTCGCAAACATGCATAAGGAAGAATATCCTCTCGCTTATGATATGCTTATTAATTTTTGCTATATTGATGACATATTATATGGTACAAATAGTATTGAAACACTCACACTTGCGCATGAGCAAATCACTGCACTGCTACAAAAGGCAGGCATATCTCTTCACAAATGGTGCTCAAATTCACCACAATTTTTAGAAAATATTACACAATTTTCAACTGACTCTACGTATGTTATATCTTCAGAAAATCATTCCAATAAAATATTAGGTCTTTGTTGGGACTCTAAATTAGATAGTTTCTCTATTTCAGTACCAGAAATCGAAATAAAAGATTCCTACACTAAGAGACAATCGCGAGATAATCGCAAGTTTTTTCGACCCCAAGGGATTAATTAATCCAGTAATAGTAACTGCAAAAATAATAATGCAAAAAATTTGGCTTTCAAAAATTCAGTGGAATGAAAGTATAGACTCTACACTCTTAAATGAATGGTTAAATTTTCTCAAACATATTTCAGCACTAAAACATCTAAAAATTCACAGACCTTTTTTTATTGAAAATTGTATATGTAGTATACAAATACACGCATTTTCCGACGCTAGTGAAAAGGCATACGCCAGCTGCATATATATTAGAGTTACTTATAGCTCAAGAAATGTCTCTTCCACACTCATCACCTCTAAAAGTAGGGTAGCTCCAATAAAAACATTAACTTTACCTAAGTTAGAACTTATGGGTGCTGTTTTATGCAGCAAACTCACTAAAAGAATAGTTGAAATTCTAAATAATAAATTAACTCAAATAGACTCAATAAACTGCTGGACGGACTCAGAAATCGTACTTGCTTGGTTAGGCTCACATAGCTCGAGATGGCCTTAGTTTGTTGCAAATAGAGTTTCTGAAATACAAGGAAACCCACAATTTAAGTGGCGATATATAAAGTCAAAACAAAACCCCACAGATATTGCGTCAAGAGGCATGTCTGCTCCTGAACTTCTAAACTCAAAATTTTGGTTTCAAGGTCCCTCATTTCTACTTAATTATGACTTAGATTTAACTTCTTATGATTCAAAACCAAATGTAAGTAAAATACCCGAGGAAAAGAAAATAGTTCATCTAGCACAAGAAAGTCCAATAAGTTTCATTGAAAATTTATCTCTCAAATTTTCAAATTTCTCAAAACTACAACGCAGTATCACACTTATTCTCAGGTACATTCACAATTTCAAGTTTCCAAATGAAAAATATGTTGGACCCTTCTCTGTTTCAGAATTAAAAAATGCTGAAAATTTAATAATAAAACTTTTGCAAAAGGCACACTTTTTTCGAGAATTTTCTTGTCTTGAAAATAAGGAGATAATTTCAAATAGAACAATTTTAAAACTCAACCCATTCATAGATAATCAGCAAATGATTCGTGTAGGTGGTCGTCTAAGGTAGTCAGACGTCCCATATGAACAGAAGTACCCATTACTTCTACCCTCTCATAATCACATAGTAAAATTAATGCTGCATAGAGAACATATAAGATTATGTCATGCAGGCCCTCAAAATACTCTTTCCAATTTTCGTTTAAGATATTGGTGTCTAAATGGTCTCAAAGAAACTAAAAGAATAATTAATAAATGTCACGATTGTTTTAAATTTAAAGCAAAGACAGCCACACAGTTAATGGCTGATTTACCACGGGAACGTTCATGTTTCTCCCCTCCATTTACCAATGTTGGTCTAGACTTTGGTGGTCCATTTCTTATAAAAAGCTCCAATTTAAGAAAGGCTCCAAAAATAAAATCCTACATAGCGTTGTTCGTATGTATGGTTACTCGTGCAGTGCACATCGAATTAGTCACAGGTCTCTCTACCGAAAGTTTCTTACTTGCTTTAAAAAGATTCATCAGTAGGAGAGGCTGTCCACAAATTATCTACTCAGATAACGCCACTAATTTTCTAGGAGCTAGAAATCAGTTGAGGGAAGTTGCACTATTTCTTAAACAAAAGGAAACCTCTGAGTCCATATTCAATTTTCTCTCCTCTTCTGAAATCCAATGGAAATTTATTGTAGCCCATTCTCCGCATCATGGTGGAATTTGGGAGGCAGCCATAAAAAGTGCCAAATATCACATTTTAAGGCTTTTAGGCAATACCACTTTAACTTTTGAAGCCTTTAGCACAGTTCTCGCATAAATAGAAGCAGTACTAAACTCACGCCCTCTTTGTGCTATGTCAAATGATCCAAATGACTTTAACACATTGTCTCCAGGACATTTTCTAATAGGAAAACCAATTACGTCATTTCCTGAAGAGATAGTGACGGAAATACCTGACAATAAATTAACAATTTGGCAAAACTACATGAAGATTCAGCAATCATTTACCAAACGCTGGAAAATTGATTACCTTAATCAACTTCAGAATCGCCCCAAGTGGTTAACACCACAGAAGAATCTTGAAGTTAACGACTTAGTTCTATTAAAGGAAGATAAAGTTCCACCCCTACACTTGCCATTGGCAAGAATTGTTGAATTGTTTACTGGTAAAGACGATAAGGTCTGTAGTGTTAAAATAAAGACTAGAGATGGATATTTTAACAGACCCATTACAAAACTCTGTCCTCTTCCTGTGGACAAAGTAGAAAATTAAAATTTTAAATTTTGTCACATTTATATGTATTACTCTAGTTTAGGAATAGTTATTTCTTAAATTACATTTAAGTTAAGTTTGCTTACTTTCTCAAATCACTCTTTCTTTCGTTTTGAAGTAAATACTTCAACGCGGGCAGTCTATGTTCCAGAAATGAACATATCATTTTAAAATATAAAATAAAATTATAGTTCTTTACACTTTTCTTAGTGTAGAATAAGTAAAATATTCACTAATATCAAGTTTGCTCGGGATAGCCGACTCAATGGCACCACAGCCTCTTAAATAGTTTTCACACCTAAATACAAGAGGAGTAATCTTCACTTTTACGCATCAAGTAGTATTTTATTAGTTCATTCTCACACATCGCCCTTGAGGCATGTGCATTTTAAAACACTCTCAATTCACGTATAAAATATTTCTCTACGTCGAAATCGGGCATTTTTCTCATAAATACGGTTTTCTCTTTTACGTGTGATAAAGAAAGAATTATTTGATATTGTACTGTCAGCTACGTCCGTATTGAGGCTTCTTTACTCTAAAAATAGTTAATTATAAGTCGATAAACTAAAGGTGATTTTATTTCTCTGGAGTTATATTTGCTCACATTAACAATCCTTATCTTTCAACGGTCACTGAAGAACCAAACCTATGGAGATACATCCACTCACAAGTCCTTTGAAGTAAGGCTTGGAATCAAAAGATTTCCAACCCTCGAATGTAGGGATCCAGTTAGAAGGCCCCCACAATGATGTTGAAACGAAATTATATTTAACTTTTATCGTAATTTAATTTTAGTTTAATTTTTTTAATTAGTTAAATCATATTATTCAACTCTTCTTTATTGATATTTTATGGACTTTACGGTCATTAAATTTTTATGTTTGAGGTATTAGTCATGTTGTAACTGGATGATTAACAACTAGTCTATGCCATTGAAAAAAAAAATTAAAAAGTTTTCAGTAGGTACGCGATTCATCAGATCAAGTGCAATTGTTCGATGTTCTGACCATTATTGGCATTGTTATTTTTAGGTATTGAACTAAACGTTGATATCAGCCATTTTTTCGATATACCTGTCAAATATACATATACTTTTGTAAACTTTGACTAATATGTCTAACAATTCATGATCTATTTACTCTTAGATAGTTTGCCGGGTCATACAGCTTTTCTTCTTTTAGTTTGTTTTATTGCATAAACTACTTCCGAATATTTCTGGTCCTTTATATACTATCTCGTTTTGATTTTTTTCTGACCTTTTTCTTCGTTTTGTTCTTTTTATATAGACATGACTCTGTCTGTTTTTAAATGTGCCTCTAGTACGTTGTCGTTCCATCGTTTTCGTGGTCTTCCTACTGATCGTCTTCCTATTGGGGAACCGTCTCTTGCCGTCTTTACTACTCTATTTGTTGTCATTTGGCTTATATGATCGTTTCATTCTTCTCTTCTATTTCTTACTTAGTTGTTGACGTTCTCTACCTTGCATATACGTCGTATATCTGTACTTCTAGCTCTGTCCCATAGTGTCTTACCATCAAGTGTTTCAATATCTGCTGTTTCTAACATCCTTTTCGTCCTTTCTGTGTCAGGTCTTGTTTCTGCCGCGTATGTCATTATTGGTCTGATGATTGTTTTGTAAATTCTGCCTTTCGTTTCTTTCCCGATATTTTTATTTCTCCATATTGTTTCATTTAGGCAGCCTGCGGCTCTGTTTGCTCTATTCAGTTGATATTCCACTTTACTTTAGAGCTTTCCGTAGCTAGATAATGTGATGCCTAGATATTTAAACTCCATCAGTTGTTCTATTATCTGACCTTCCAGCTTTAATTTACATCTTAGTTAATTTGTAACACCTTAGTAACCATGCATTTGTCTTTTTTGGGGAAATTAACATGTTAAATTTTCTGGCGGTTATATCAAATTGGTGCAGTATACGTTGTAAAGGAATGTAATTTATCTGGGTTTTATGGTGGAATGAACCGAATTTAACTAATTTGGGATTATATTTTCTTTTTTATCAGCGGTCGGCGTCAGGTATATTTCAATTTACAGTACAGTTTGCAATACAATTTAAATAAGTTTATATATATAAGTTTATATATATATATATATATATATATATATATACATATGTATATATATATATATATATATATATATATATATATATATATATATATATATATATATGATTATCTGAGACGAAGCTGCGGTAGATCAAAACTGGAGAGAGTTAGAAACGAACAAATAAGAAACGAAATGAAAATGGAGAGAAATATCAATGATGACATAGAAAGAAAACAATTAATCTGGTTCGGACATGTTAAAAGATTGCCAGAGTACAGATGGCCTAGGAGAGTACTGGAATGGATCCCTCCTGAAAGAAGAAAGAGAGGACGACCACGGAGAAGTTGGCGCAACGATATTGATGAAGCAATGGCGGCAAGAGACTTAGAAGAGGCAACTGCATATGACAGAAAAAGATGGAAATTGGGGGCGGAGAAGCGGCGACAGCCGTAATAAATCCGTTATTATATATATATATATATGTATATATATATATATATATATATATATATATATATATATATATATATAACGTAAAACATATAAAAAGTGTTTGTTTATGAAAAAATATTTCCCAGTCTTCTGTAATAACGCAAAGTCTTCCTTCCAGAGATAATAGGCAAGCATTTACTAAAACACACATTTTTGG
Source organism: Diabrotica undecimpunctata (assembly GCF_040954645.1). NCBI lineage: Eukaryota > Metazoa > Arthropoda > Insecta > Coleoptera > Chrysomelidae > Diabrotica > Diabrotica undecimpunctata. Next base: position 103,242,450 of record NC_092808.1, read on the forward strand.
TCTATCTAACAACTTATCGCATCGGTTGTTTGTTTTTCTACATTCTCCATCAAATTCCGATAATACAGTGATAACTTCCCGCTTATCTTTTTAGACAAGGCGAAAAGCTCGAAATTTTTTTTTAACAAATTGTAACAATTCATATTTTCGGCCCGGACAATTTTTTTTTAAATGTTCTGGATCATTTCGACTAAAATAGGTCTCTTGTGATTTTTCTGTAAACTTGATCGTTTTCGAACTATAAATAATTTAAAACTGAAAGAAACGCAAAATAACGATTTTTAAGGATCAAAAACGTAAATAAAAAACATTATTTTTAAATTTACCAAGGATCTAAATTTAAGTTTAAACCTTGTTCTATCATTTCCCAATAAATATTTTGGGATTATTTCACTTAAAAAGATTGTTTATTAATCGTTAATAAAGCGCTTATGACAGGATGGATGCTCGGGCTGCGGCGTTATAAGATATAGAGCACAACTTTTTACTGGTTTAAATTCTCATTTTATAAATGAGCGCCCGCCCTGCTATACGCGCTTTATTATCAATTAAAAAACAATGGTTTAATAGTTATTTATGCACCAAGGGTGTTATTCAGATGTTTACGCTAGGAGAGCAACATAATCCTGCCAGAGAGCCTCTGGCCCGAGGAATGGATGTTGCTCGATGAGCGTAATCATTCGGTAATACCATTGATGCATACAAAATATGCATATAAATGTATATATATATATATATATATATATATATATATATAATAATATATAATATAATATATAATAAATATAATATATATAATACATATATATATATATATATATATATATATATATATATATATATATATATATATATATATTATATATATACATAATTATATATATATATATACAGTGTGTCAATTTTAAAACCTTGATACCTTTAATACTTTGAAAAGCTTGAAACCGTTTCTAGGATAGTAAGGGGGAACTAAAATAACATGACAGAGAACCATCTCCCATCAACCCCCTAGGCCCCACCCACCAGAAACAAAAAAGTTTAAATTGCAAAGCTCTACTTCTGATACATCATTGAAAAGACTATAAAAAATGCTATGCTATGGTATAAATGATAATTATACAGGGTGAAGCAATAATTGTGAAACTTTGGCTTAAATGGAAAATTTATTGAGGTTTTTGTTGAACTACAAATTTGTTAAAAATGTCAAGTAAATGTTCAAAGTGGGTTCCGTTGTTTTCAAATAATACAGCCTATTTTCAAATTCTGCACGAACTTTGGCAAATGTTGTTCTAGTAATAGCTTTTTTCTCGTAATTCCTTAAGTGACGCAAGTTGAATTTTATTAACAACTGACTTGAGGTAACCCCATAGAAAAAAAGTCAGGTGGCGGTAAGTCTGGCGACCTCGGTGTCCACTCAATAGGATCTCTCCTTCCAATCCATTTGATCGGATAATTAGTATCCAACCAGTGCCTAACTGGAGCTGCATAGTGAGGAGGTGCTCAGTTTTGTTTATTTACATTACTATTCAGCATAAAAGTACATTCATCAGAGAAACAAATATTTTTTAACATTCTCGGTTCAACGCGAATTCATTCAGTCATTCGTTCACAAAACTCAATTCGTCGGTCTGGATCATCATCGCCTAGTTCTTGAAGAATTTGTGTTTTGTACGGGCGAAACTTATGTAATTTCAACACCTTTCTAACCGACTCATGTGAAAGTCCTGTCATTACAGATACTTGACGTGTTGATGCAGTAGGCTCTATTACAAAATTTCCAAGAACCTCAATTTGGGAGGCTTCATTCAGTAATCTTGGAGCATCCCTTTTTTTATTTTGCACTGATCCGGTTTCTCTAAACTTTTTAACTAAATCGCGGACTTGACGTTACTTACATTTTTGTCCGGATGCCTTTCATGAAATATTTGAGCTGTTCGTAAATCATACTGGTTCTGGGAGGCAAATATGAAAACGATCTCCACGCGTTCAGGTATATGTAAACCATCGTGACAACTATAGCTGAATGACAGTACCTATCGTACAAATGATGAAAACTAATGACATTTAAAATTCTTATATAAAACAAAAATTAATAAATCTGACAGAATTAAAAAAACAGATGTTTTCAACTTGTTTTGCAAAAACGGCAAATGCAAATTAAGTTTTTATTTAACAAAAAACACTTATCATTAAAAATAATAGTCCGGGTGATGGCATTACAAATACAAAATTCATAGTAAGCCGGCTGATGGTAACACCCTGTATAATTGTTAAACAATAATTATACAAGGTCATCAACAAAATCAATAAAATCCTAATTAAATTTTTCATTTAAGCCAAAGTTTCACAATTATTTCCTCACCCTGTATAATTATTATTTATACCATGGTATAGCATTTTTTATAGTCTTTTCAATGATGTATCACAAGTAGGGCTTTGCAATTTAAACTTTTTTGGTTATGGTGGGTCGGGCCAAGGGGGTTGATGGAGGTGAGTTCTCTGTCAGGTCATTTTAGTTCCCCATATCTATCCTAGAAACAGTTTCAAGCATTTTTCGATATCAGCTTTTGTTTGTGAGTTATAGCCCATTGTAAGTTTTAAAATGAACACACTGTATATATATACATATATATATATATATATATTTAGGTGCAGTAAAGTAAAATGTAAAAACGTCTGAATTTAGTTTATATATTATGAGAAGTGAAAAATAATATCTTGTATATACCACTGGTGTTACCGGATGATCATGTCCATCGAGCAACATTCATTCATCGCGCCAGATGACCTCTAGTTGGATTATGTTGCTTTTCGGGCGCAATCATCTTAATAACACCCTTGATGTATAAATAGCTATTAAACGGGCGGGCGCTCATTTGTATATATATATATATATATATATATATATATATATATATATATATATATATATATATATATTCGGTTTTTTTTTATAACGTCTTACGACGTTGTCCGACTCCCAAACGCCACTGTATTCTGTCTTGAGTTAGGTCTTCGTCCAGATTTCGAGCGCTAATCGCTTTCCTAACTCCCAGGTTCCAGCTCTGTGGTGGTCTTCCTCGTTTCCTCTTCTCTGGGGGTTGCCACATCATCGTTTTTTTAGGCAATCTTTCGTCCCCCATTCGGCTCACATGCCCATACCATATGAGCTGTTTTCTCTCAATATCCTCAACTATAGTGCCCTCTATACCCATTTGTTGTTTTATCACTTCATTCCGTATTCTGTCGGCTCTTGATATTCTCATCGATCTTCTGATCGAAGATCGGCGCTCATTTGTACAATGAGAATTTAAAGTAGCAAAAATTCGTGCCCTAGATCTTGTTTCTGTCGCTTATACACGCCGCAGACCGAGCGACGTGTATTTATTAGCGATTAAAAAACAATGTTTTAAAATGAATAGGCCCAAAATACTTATCGGGAAATGATAGAACAAGGTTTGACTTTGAATTTAGGTCTTTGGTGAATTCAAAAATAATGTTTTTTACTTGTGTTTTTGCGCTTTTCTCATTTTTAAATTATTTATAGCTCGAAAACGATTAACTTAACAGAAAAACTACTAGAGATTTATTTTGTTCGGAATGAACCAAATATTTCAAACAAATTTGTCCGGGCGAAAATTTGATTGTTAAAATTTGTTACCAAAAAATTGGAACAATTTTTTGCCTGTGCGATTTTTTAAAGCTTATGTTGGGGAATCTAATGAAAGATATGCAAAAAAATCTCATAAGAATATTTTTCCGAACGAACCCGAGCTCTTCTCCTTGTTTATTACATTTAGTGACGCTTATTCTACTCTTAAGTTTCTTTTTTTTTTATTTATTTAGTTAATTGGTCAACAACTAGTTTCTGCTTGGTTATATTGTAAATTGTTGCCAAATACTATCTGTTGAAAATGCCATGTAAGGTGTTGAGTCTGAATCTAGTTATATCTGGTAATGTTCTTGATACAAATCTAAATGCGAAAAATATATCGCTCCAGATAAAGCGTCTAGGATTTCTTCTATGCATGGTAGTAAAATCTGTCGTTTTTTATTTTATTGTTTAATTACCTGTAATCTACCATTACTCTCCATTTTTTCCATATGTAGCGATGACAAGTATTTTGATACTGCGTTTTCAATGATTCGATCGTTTAACTTTTTTTTACTTATTTATTTGTCTTTGTTTTCTGTCCGTGTGATAATCTATACGGTTTTTTGAAAACCGGTGTCGCTTCTTTTTGGAATCTAATTTTTGCTTTGTACACATTAGTTATGTTGCATAGGTCGTTTTCCAAAAAAAAAATCTGTATACTTTAAACAAATTTTCTCTATCGACCTTTTTTCTTCTAATGTTAGGGTCTCGTTTTTATTGTGTGTAGCACTCGTTCGACTTTGTTTACTTATTTTTTGTTTCTCTCATATAAAATATATCAAGTTTTGTATCTTCGGGTCAAAATTTCTAATTTTTACTTCTTTTCTTAATTTTTACTACTATTACTACTTCGTAATTTTTACTTCTTTGTTATTTACATTTATGTTACAGGTAACATACTGTTAATTGTATCAAATCCTAGGAGTATCAAACTCCTTCGCAAACTACCTGTGGCATTATGATGTATTCTCACGTGTCTGCTCCAATATTAAAGTAAAGTATCGTTTCGCATCTTGTCGATAGAATTGAACAGTTTTCCCCATCGTTTCCATCGTTTCGTCTATTGTTGTTCATTTTACTTGTAATGAAAATTCTAAAGTTTCGTAGTTTGTGTCTGCTTGATAATTTTTCAAAAAATCTGGCGCCATTATTCCGCCTACATTATACAAAAAATATAATTGCGAAATAATGTCATACTGTAATGGTTCCTTCCTAGTCTTGCAATAGTTTAATGTTACACCATAGTGCCCCAATCGTAATTCTTTTAAGTTTGATTTGATATGCTTATTTATGCCTTTATCATTATCCAAGCGTTCGTTAAAAATTACACTAACTGCTACTCCGGTGGTTACTTAGTCGTTTGTACTTATCTTTGAAATATGCTGTTATATAAATCAATCCATTTATTTCGACATTTAGTACTTGTCTATTTTCATTTTATGTTTTACTGTTAAGAAGAAACTAAATAAAAAACATATCAATACTTTTAGAGCTTTTGAACCAAGTAACAGATACTACGAATCAAATCTTCCCGACTACCGTTCAAAACATCAAAACTTTAGCAAACCAGAAAGGAAAGAAAGCAAAGAGTCACGATTTGGTATTATTCCTATATCAACAACTTCCTATGGGTCTAATGGAAATGGCGTACAATATGGAACTGGAAATGTTGGCTATACTATCAGTCCTATGAAAATTGATATTGGAGGAGTGGCACTTGGAGCAATCCTGGGGCTTGGACTTGTTCTGATTATACCCAAGATAGCAAATATTGTAGGAGGTGGAGGAGGATATGGTGGATATAGAAGTAAGTGCAAACAAATCAATTCTTATAAGTCTTTCAGATCTATTACTGAATGATTTGCTTTTATTTTATCTAACTTCTTTAATCAACCAATTTCCCATTGTTTTTTTTTTAATTCAAAATTTCATAGACAAAGCATAGTTTCACTATATTGTTCTGAAGCTAGTTTCTTGTGGCATTTTAAAGTAATTAATGTCTAAATGGGAATAAGCCACAATTAAAGGTTAAAGTACGTAAATTGACGTTTCAATTTCCACTTCGGAAATCGTTCTCAAAATAAAAACATTAGTTTGTATTTTGAGAACACACCTCACAAGTGCAGTAGAAAGAACGACATTCCCGTGGTATTTAGGAGGACAGTGACTTATGGATATAAGTAGACAATTAGAAAAATTAATTACTAATTTAAGAACATATTTTCAGATGCAGTCTGAGACATCTACTCGTCATCGCGCGATTTGCGCCGTAGACGACACACCGATCAAACTGAGGAAACCAGAAATGCGCATAAACAATCTTAATAAGGACGAAAAAATCCGCACCTGAATGGGTAAACCTCTGCTAGGGCGACATCCCAATGAATACGGTCAAGACTATGTCGACAATATAACGTCGAACTATTGGTTGACATCAACGAAAGATGTTTCCTGAAACAGAAGGTTCGTTAGCTGCCATTAAGTATAAGGTTATGCTAACTAAAAATTCCAAAGAAATCTTCCAAAATCTTACCGGAGGTTACCAGGCATTTGATGTAGCTAAATATAAGGAACGGCCTGACTCAGTAGGGAAGATCCTTTGTCAAAAGATAGCTTTAAAACTGAGACTTCTTTAAGTAAACCATCTCCCATATAACCAATATGTTCCTGAGAGTATGCTTCAGAATGACAACTACACGCTATACTGGGATCGCACTGTGCTCACAGACCACACAGTTGCACATAATAGACCAGATCTCGTACTAGTTAATAAACTAACACGACAAATAACACTAATCAATGCGGCGATACCTAACAACAATACTCTATGTCTTAAATACAACAAAAAGAACGCCAAGTAGAGAGATCTGCAAATACAAATAAGGAGACAATGGAGAACGGAAAGTACCCAGACAATACGTGTTATTCTTTGTACAACTGTAGTCATTCCGAAGAACTTCCTAGAAAATATAATAAAGCTGGGTCTAAATGAACATCTATATAAGATCATGCAGAAAGGTACTCTCGACGTCCAGATGAATATGAAAATTTTTAGGAGATCCTTCTGATACCGTTGGTATCTGGGATGAGTGAATTTTTCCCTTAGATAGAGTGTGAGTCGTATGGTAAAATCTGGACATAATAATAATATAAAATTATTATGTATCTAACTAAAGCGAGAATTGCTCAAGCTAGGGATAGTTTCTTTAAGATGCGCGTTCTATTCTGCGATACACATATAAATATTAAATTGAGATTAAAACTTGTAAAATGTTTTATCTGGTCTGTTCTTCTCTACGGAGTCGAAACATGGACTTTAAAAATAAAGAGCCTGAATAGAATCGAGGCACTTGAAATGTGGGTGTACCGTAGAATTTTAAAAATTCCTTGGACAGCACGAAAAACAAATGAAGAAGTACTAGCGAGACTCAATTTAGAAAAAGAACTATTGAGAACAGTCAAAAGAAGAAAAACCAGTTATTTAGGGCATTTGTTGCGCAACGAGAAATACTACATCCCTCAGTTGATAATAAAAGGCAAAATAGAAGGAAAGCGAGGAATTGGAAGAAAAAAATTGTCCTGGTTACGTAATATCAGAAACTGGACAGGACTTGGATTTGAGGAACTCTTAAGAACAGCTGAAGATAGACAAACGTTTGCCACCATAACCGCTAACCTCCATTGATGGAGACGGCACTTGAAGAAGAAGAACTAGTGACAAAAATTTATTGGGTGTGCATGATATTTATTACTTCTTAGTGGTAGGCCATTTATCCAAACATGTACCTGGTATTCGCATATATTCCCTTTATAGTCAGATCCACAAAAAAAAAAACCACACTTGAATTAATTTACCCACTAAAAGCGTTAACCATTTTTAGGCTTGGAAACAGAAATGTCATCCGTAACTGATGTACTTGCTAGAATTGACAACTCTCTCGAACAACATAATATAGATAGTTCATCTTGTATTCAAAGAACTATATGTTCATATGTAAATAGTGCACAAAAAAATATTAAAAATGGAGAAGCGACAGGTGTGGATGAATTTATTACATCTTTAACTAAGTAAGTAATAATTTATAAAAACTTTTCTTTTGACAATTTTAGCATTTAGAATTTTTCTTATTTTTAAGATTATATTCAACGCAAGTATTCCAATTTTGTAACAAAGATGCATAAGATAAAAAATATACGGGACGGTATAGAACACAAAATCAAAACGATTGCTACAAGAATATGTAAATCAGGTAAAAACAATAAATACAAGAAAAAACTATACCTGTTTAACATGTTTACTGTCTTACGACCCATATATGGGTCATCATTCATTGAATAAAGGGCACCGTTAGGATACAGGGAGAAAATTCTCAATCCTTTGAGATAAAGGATCGAATCAGACCTTGAGGTCTGATTCGATCAGAAGGTACCCTGACTTGCCCCCTATTTAACATTACCCTAAAAAGGGCGTAGCAAGCGAGATGTTAAGCAATATTTCCTAGAATTAAAAACAGCTTCGAAACAGGTCGGTCTAGTCATCAACGAAGACAAAACCAAGTACATATTGGTTATTAAGGATCCTATTAGGATCCTATAGCAAATGTGTTGACAGCTTCACATAGCTTAACTTGCTAGTGACTACTACCAATAAAACAAGCGAAGACATAAAAAGACAAATAAACCTTACAAATGGGGCATACTATGGACCTGGGGCAGGGGTAGGGGCGGAATCATGGACTCGTACCTTAGAAGGATGAAAGACTTCTGGAAATATTCGAGCGTAAGATACTCCGCAAAATATTTGGAGCTATAAACGATCAAGGGACGTAGCGCAAAATATTTAATTTCTAATTATACCAACTCTTTAATGAACCAGATGTCTTAACGTTCATTAAAACACAGCGACTTAGATAAGCCGGACACATAATACGAATGCCTGACAACATGGTTGTTAAAAAGCTACCGACAGTAACACCTATAGAAAGAAGAAGCAGAAACCGATTGCAAATTAGGTGGTTATCAGAATAGCAACTAATCTTAGAGCAAGCCAAGATCCATAAAGGATTGTTAAATCAAAGATGATGATAATGATGATGTTTATTTCGTGAGGCCGTTGAGAAGGGTTTTCTCAGAAATAAAATATAAACAATAGATAACAAGGGTTGCAGTTAGTACATCGCAACACGCCTTATATTAAAAGTTTTATTTAATATCGATTTTTGGTAAGTGTTGGTAGACTAACACATGCTATACATGGTTATACCGAAACACTAAGGAAGTCAATTGTTATTTTTAGTTAAATTGTGATTTTTTAAAATGCTACTAATTAGACGTAGCAACTTAAGTCGTGGAACTTACAAAGCTGCAAGTCAAAAAATATACGAGCAACTCAAACTGACGAGAAAAGCGAAGCGTAAAATGAGGTTCAATGGAATCGATGGAATTGAAATCAACAACGTAGAAATATCTTTGTGTGTCCACATTGCAAGGCAATTAAGTTTAAAGATGAAGCCTCTGGACTGTGTTTCGCCAGTGGTCAATTGACGCCATATATATTGGTTTTATGATACGGGCCAGATTCCATAAATAATTTATAGTTATAGTAAATATAAGGTTAATTATGAAATAAAATCTATAATCAGTTTTAAATTTATTCCTTAAATTTTAGTAAGTTTAGACTAATCGGTTTCTGTTCTAGCAACACACTTTTGTCATATATGTTGGATGGTACAGCTGTGAAGGAAGCCGCTGAAACAGGAAAAGCAAACGATGAAGAGCAATGCAATAATAAATATCCTAAATGTCCTTTAACAAAAGACAACGTGTTAAAAGTTCTTGGAAGTTTGATACCAGCTTAGATTTTTTGCTTCTACATATTTCTATTTAATAGTATTAAGTAATTTCAGACCTATTTTAAATGTGTAAATATATTTTTATAGAAAAAAAGTGTATTTAAAATAAAAATAAACTGAAAAATGAACTAATGATCAATCTTTATTTCTGTTGTTGCTGAGAATGGGTTTGGGTGATAAGTTTGTGTAGAGCAAAATCCATTTGCCACAAGGTAAAGCCACTCGCAGCATAAATTTTGTGTTAATGGATGGTGTGGTATATTTGATAACAAATTAATAAGACCATATTTATACAATGTATTGTATTTTACCTGTCCTGCGCTAGCTAAAATAACTGGTAAAGTGTATTTATATTTTTCAGAAAATATATTAATAGTACTGCTAAATGGTGAAAGTACCAATACAAGTGGAATAAGCTTTCAACATCATGGAGCATGGTAAGATATTTTAATCCGACAATTTTCCCAATAGATAGATTGTTTGATGTGATCCTCATGTCTGACCTTCACGATCATGTGATTTTAATACTATCGATTATTAAATGAAACATAACTCAGACGAGATTAGGAAGTCAACATCATCATCATTGGTGCTACAGCCCTATAAAAGAGCCTCGACCTTCCCAAGTCTATTACGCCAGTCAGTTCTATCCATTGCCAACTGTTGCCAGTTTGCTGCGCCTATTTGTCTACCATCCTCATCTACACCATCCCTCTATCTGAGTTTTGGTCTACCCCTACTTCTACTTCCCACAGGTTGTGACATAAGGATTCTTCTAGGAGGGTTGTTCTGCTGTGATCTTGCCAGATGTCCTGTCCATCTTAGTCTTCCTATTTTTATAAAGGATAAATCTTATTATTATTAAAGGATTAGGAAGTCAGTCAGACATATTAAAAAAAGAACAAGACTTTGTCTTCAACATGGTGGCCATTTTTAAAAATTAATTTTAGTTTTGATAATAGTTATTTTTCTGCAGATTTCCACTGTGTGTTTTTTTTAATTTTTAAGATACTTCATTGATTAAAGTAATGTATTTTTTGGGGACTCTTTTTATTATTTATTTAATAATTAAAGATGAATATTTGTTATGAATTATTTGCCGCACATGATACAAAAAATACTGAAATGATAACATTTTACCAATTAAGATTAAATAATGGTATTAATTTAAATTAAGTCACATTATGTTTTTTTTCTACTTCAAGATCTCGCAATTTACATAATTTCAGAATTCAAATCCTAAACTTTACCAGAAGAAACATTTTGAAGAAAACTCAAAGTATACCACTAAATTTAGTTTTTTTATACACTATTCAAATGCAGAATTCATTTTTCCAATATGTTTTAATCTGGATCTAAATTTCTTATAATTCTAAATAAATTGATCGATTGGAGACTTTGAAGAATGTTTGTGAGCCAAAACTTTCATAAAAATACACCCAGTATCTTTGTTATGGATAAAGTGAGACTTAAGATGTTTTGAATTCGCCTTAGTGTCCCCTTTTGTCAGTTAATGTATGCTACTCTTCCAAAGAAACACCCTGTATATATATAACTTTTTCATAAACTAGAAACATACTTAAAGAAATTTTATCAGAATATAAGAGAAGGTCAGAATAAGAGGTGATTATAATGCACATGTGGATCATTCCAAGATACAATATGAAGTAATATATAAAGTAATACATGAACTCGAAACTATGCTGGAGATAATATGCCGTTAACATATGATGTTATCACATTTTGTTTAAAGAAAGAAAGTTACCTTATCAAATACAAAAGTAGAAAAAATTTCTACAGGAAAAGAAGTTATATGTAAATATAAGGACTTCAAGGTAATAATTAGTATGAGTGTGAGTCAACAAAATAGGTTATTTGTGGATGTTGATGTGGATTAGTGGATGTTGATCCGCCAGGGTTGCGTGCTGTCACCACTACTCTTTAATGCCTACAGTAAAGTGGTATTTAAAGAAGCGGTCTCAGATTCAATAGAATTTGTTTTTTGCGGTTTCCCAATCTAACTACTCAATGATACCTCTCCGTCCCCCGAGAAAATAGCCGCAACTATTTTCTCACCTGATTTGCCAATGACATGACTGAGACTGTGTATCGAACTCCGACGAGGCCTCTCCGTTAACGCATTCGATCAATAACACGAATTTTAGTGTAATATACTAGTTCTGAAGTTGGTTGTAGACGTATAAACAGCTTGCAGGAACAATGGTTACTAGAGAACACAGTTTGCGTTTTTGCCAGATCAGCTCACACACATTCACACACAAAAACACTCTCACACATAACACCACACTTGCATGATGGTGAAAGAAGTTCTCTTTTTTTACCAAAGTAACCTCGTCGTTAATGCCTTCAGCCGATAACCGAATACTTGTGCACGCCACAAATTCTAGAGTCAGTTGAGGGCGTTTAAACGACAGACGGAACTAAAGTAACATCCAAATAATAGCGTACATCACTGTCGTGCCATCTCACACACTCACACTAGGTTATTTCTGGCAAACCGCCTCTCGAAAGCTGACGAAGCCTGGTCGTTAACGCAAACATCCAATAACAGAGTTTTAGTGCAATATACTAGTTCTAAAGTTGGATGTAGACGTAAAAACAGCTTGCAGGAACAATAGTAACTAGAGACTTGATCTATATCATACTTAGATGAAAACATTTGCCACAGTGACATGATGAAGAAAATCTAAATATTACTACAAAGATCTTTAACGAAATTTACGACAAAGGTTAGATGAAAGACTGGCTTCACCCAAAACTCAACGTGAAAAAATTCATCCAAATGTGCTTCATGAATCTAATAAGGATTCTCATTTGGCAAATACCTGCAAACCCTTTGTCGTCATTACAAATGTCTGCAGTATATGCAATTGAAAATACAGATTTCAGTTCATACAAATATACAATTTTATGTAATATAAAAAACAATTTGTCTATAATAAAAGGGGTATTTACAATATGCAAAAGGATATTCTGGTATAATAGGTAATGAGAAAGTGGACAAGAAGAGATATATAGACAAATTATATCACAATTTACAAGAACAAGTTTGTTTTCCAATCAGTATAGAGTATCTACTAAGTTTACATGAGATAAAAATAAATAAATTACTGATCGACTTTTTAAAAGAAATCAACATTTTATTTAAGTGAAACAGTTATAGATGTAATAAAACTTTGTTCTGAAGCTATTTTCTTATGGCATTTTAATGTAATTACTATTTAAATGGGAATAAGCCACAATTAAAGGTTAAAGTAAATTTATTGACGTTTCAATTTCCACTTCGGATATCGTTCTCAAAATATACAAAAAAAAAAGAAAATAATGTAAAAAAACGAATAGATCAGGGTAGAATGCATGCAATTTTGGGGCCATATCGAATTTTATGACAACATGTCAAAATTAGTATATTAAGTGCCAGATTTTTTACTTAACAGTTTTTTGGGGTCGCTGATCACGAATACGCCTTCAGAACCGAACCCAAGACCACCTCGTGCCCAGGGTTACTGCTAAGGCACGTCATTTTCTAGAGTTTCGAAGGCTTTCGGTACTAAATTGATGCAAATAGATATATGGGGGAATTCCAATGAGTAATGGGAAAATATAAGTGCGAAGGATTGTTTAACACTAAAAATTACTCTAAAGCATCTATTGATTTTAACGGGTTATAACTTCTTACATCTCCTCGGTACATACCATCTATATAATGGATAATAAAGTTAAAAAAAGTTAAATCTTCATTTATAATTTGTTGAATACTCAGCTCTTAATGGTAATAAAAGATGGAAATATGATTTTTAGAAAAAAAAATGCTACCTTGTTTTAAATTGTTGTTTGAAGGTTTTATTTTATTTGGGAATGTATGCTTTTTTACCAGCTTTTCATTGAGCCTACTAACAAGCGTGTAACATAAAAAAATGTCAAAGTTATTATGATTGTTTATTAGCTAAAAAAGAGATATAGGTATAGATCTAGATATATCTGAAATTTAGCACAATGTAATAACTCATTAGCTGCCTTAATTTGAAAAAGTTATATTACATGCTATTATGCGAACAACAAAGTTATTAACATTTATAGATTACTGCAAAATTAAGGGTTTTTTTGCAACTATCTTGGTGAATTTGTTATGTATTTTAATTTGGAAACTCGCGAATTAAAGAATATTTTAAGATCTACTTAGAACCTTTAAATATCTGTAAAACAATTTTACGTGAAATCAATGATTTTTTCCAAATGGACTATTGAATTATGTATGTGATTCTAGATTCAAGGCCAGATTTAAATTTATGTGTGTCATAGTTTAGTCAATTTCAAAATAATTACACTGAAGAACGTTAGAAAAATTTAAAAAATGTTTTGAGATACTTGAAATCTACAGATGTTTTAAAATCTGTTAATGGTAGAAACAAAGAAATATAGATAGTATCGTTTTTATAGATACTGATGCAGATTTGGCAAAACACAACTACAAAACCACAGAAATGAAGGTTGGGAAAACTAGGTACAAGACCTAAATCCAAATAAATCAGCGTTCTGGAAACTCATAAAAATTCTGCGAAAAGACAAAAAACCAGTACCACCACTACACGGCGAAAACGGTATAGTATACACAGAAAACGACAAAGCACAAGTTATGAAAGATGAACTTGAAAAAGCGTGTAGAAATAACGAACACCCTGACGAATATCTCGACTTTACGGAAGAAGTAGAAAGAACGGCCAGAAGATTAAGAAAAAGAAAAGGCAGAGTAGGCGTAAATCATACCTCCCCCGACGAAATAAAAGAAATAATAAAAATCATGAATGCGTGTGTGAGTCCATTTTACAAAAGAGGTAAAAGAAATAAATTAAATTTACTCACAATCAGTTTAATTTTACTACCCAAAACGACCGGTTTCGCTTTCTAAAATTTGCAAAGCATCAGCAAGTCAGTGGTACAAAGTAAATTAAATGCTGAAATTATAAAAAGCCCATATTAGGGTGCTGTCTTATAAAGATAAAGATCAAAAAAGTTATAGTAATTATGCCAATATTACATGTCTGTGTTTATTAATATGCAAAAAATTGCTTTAGCAGACAAAGTAACAACCCACAAATTGGTAAAAAGATAATCTGTTGAATTGTTATAAATTAGAAATCAACAAAATACTACTTACATTCCGGTACAAGAGTTTTTATATAATGATTGGTGATACATAGTTCAAACTATCCCGTATTGCTGATAATGGGTGATCTTCGGTCAATGTTGTAACTGTCTGACAATTAAGGAGGAAGTTTCTTGAGGAGAGGGATGTTAACAGATGATAGAGATATATTTTTGAAATGTGTGTTAAATTATTAAAATTTTTATACAGAAAGTGGACAGTTATATGACAATGAATGAAAGTAGTTGTACTATTTTGTGGGTGTGCAATTTCTTTTGACTTGTAATTATCAACTTTTGGATAAAAGCATTTAATTTCCGTAAGGCAAAGAATTGTGATGTCAAATGTTAAAATTATAAAACTAAAACACAATTAGACAAACAGAACACAATTAAAAGGACAAAACAGACACAAAACTTTAAAAAAGGGGGCTTATTGACACTAAATTGCTTGGTAGGAGAGAAATTGAGTTTTTTTTGTCGTCTACTAGTATTTTAAGAGGTAAATTTGACAAGCTAATGTAGGTTAAAGTGTGACAGTTCTTCTTCTATTTCTAAAGTTAACTAGTTTTTGAAGCCAACAGATCTTAGTAGTTAAACAATTAAATGAATTTAATCACTAGATGAATTAAATTTAACTTTAAAATTTAAGTGTGACAGTAAAAATAATTGAAATAATTTTATATAACAAATTTGAAAATTTTTTAAAAATCAGAATTACAAAACAAATTTAAGATGAGCATTTGGTAACGAAATATTAATCCAAATGTGTAATAAATATACAAATTTTTGAACAAAAGAATTTTTTGAAAAACTTATTGTCGGTGTGGACGAGCGTTCTGCAATGGTATGTTTAAATGTTTTTAATTTAGTTTTATAGCAACACATTCCAGAAATTAATTCGAATTATTAATAAATTAATAATGAGGTTGGTAACTCTGGTATATGACAGTTGAGCGCCGGATATAGGTATGATGTATGAATGCCGTATACATATATATATATATATATATATATATATATATATATATATATATATATATATATATATATATATATATATATATATATATATATACAAAACCGGTCGTTTTGGGTAGTACAATTGAACTGATTGTGAGTAAGTCTAATTTATTTCTTTTACCTCTTTTGAAATAATAAAAATGTCAAATGCAAAGAAAGCTCCAGGACCTGACCACATAACCAACAGAGCTCTGAGAAAAATCTACCGGCCAAGGCGATAGCTAACATAGCAACATTATAAACAGTATACTACTGCTGAGATACTTCCCGGTCAGATGGAAAGAGGCTCATGTCATAATAATAGCCCATTCTGGGAAAAATGGCACGTTCCCACAAAATTACAGACCCATCAGCCTGCTCTTCCCGCTAAGAAAATAGCAGAAAGGGTAATACTGAAAAGATTAAATGAAGAAACTCAAACCGTGGGAATAATGCCAGAAGCTCATTCGGGTTTAGAAGTGAACACTCATGCGAGTTACAAGTGCTCAGACTTACAGAATATATAACAAAAGGTATAGAGTGGCACCAGGGACTGATATATAAAATAAACGAACAAGGGTACAGTGAGGCAATGACATGTCTCCTTGCGTCATATCTAGCCACCAGAAGGTTCAGGATTCGGATAGGGTCAACTCTGTCCGAAGTCGGAACCCTGGAGACGGATGTGTCTTAGGGGACTCTGTTGTCGCCGTACTTGTACACCATATACATGGCCGACACATCGACAGAACCAGGAACCCTGCTAAGCCTCTACGCAGACGACATGGCCATAGCAGTCAGCAAAAAAAATCCGAACACTGCAGCTAATTATCTGCAGAGAGTACTAGGTAAATTCCAAAGCTGGTGTATAACGTAAAAAATCGCCCCAAACCCAGATAAGATACAGACCGTCTTGTACAGACACCGCAGAAGTATACCAGAAAACGATATAACAGTAGATGATACCCCTATTGAATGGGCAAACGAGGCAAAATATCTCGCAATAATACTTGACAAAAGACTAACATTCACCGAACATATCAAGCAAACGGTATACAAAGCCAAAGCATTAAAACTACAGCGCTCTACACTAACAGGCAGAAGAAGCAAATTACATTTCAAGACAAAAATGAGAATAGTATACAGCGTAATAATACCAACGCTCACATACGCCTCTGCTTCTTGGGAACACACCAGCAAAAGCAACAGGAAAAGAATTTAAACCACACAAAACCAAATTAGGAAAGCAATAGACCTACCAAGGTACGTGCCCCTAAGAAATCTATAAAGAGATTACGGACAGGAAAGAATATTAAGGAAAATGGATGAAAGAGCCTACGAAATATTTAACGGGCTAAGAAACCACCCAAGCAGACTGCTAAGAGAGCTAATAGACTACAAAGAAAATGTTAGAATGGTACACAGACGACCTAAACAACAAATAGCTAAATTCAGAGCAAATCAAGAATAGCCACACAGCGAGAAAACACACAAACGAAACGACGAGATAGAAAGGTCTCGTCGTTTCGTTATGCTGAATTAATGCTGGTCCAAATTAAGGTCTGATAATGAGAGAAAAAAAGAAAAAAAAATGCTTTTTGACGACAAACGTCGTCGAGAGAAATTAGATTTCCTCTTGTTGCAAATTGTTTAAATATCTTAATTACCAAAGATATAATAGACCCGTCAGGTCTATTATAACAGACGCATTGGCGGCTTAGGCCCATCAGGCAGAAGATCTAATGGATTCTTTACAACGAACAAAATGAACATGAAACAATGAATGAACAAAATTTATTTTGCCAATTCGGCGGCTAAGTGATTGAGTTTCACACACTTCAGGGTAGAGTGTCGCCAACCTACGTTGGCGGCACTCTGCTCGGGACACACACTTTTTCTTTTTTTTAGGGACTCGAAGTAATGTTAGAGTAAAATCTATAGAGTCAGTAAAGTAAATAGGGAGAAAAGCCGACATTTTGTGCTACCCCTAAAGTTAGGTGGCGTAACCACAGTCAATAAAACAGAGGTTGTCCCCATTACCAAGGGTACCCTAAGGAACTTTCAGATCATAAGCCTCCTCACGTAACTCAGACGATGAGGAGGGGTAGAGGAAAAGCCTGGGGGTCAGATAGGTACAACTTCTTTAACGAAGTGTGACCGGTTTGATCTTCTGATATGTAGATCCCAATCTTACAATGGTATACACATGTTCCTTAGGGGCAGAGTTCATCACTGCGTGTGTGTGTGTGTGTGTGTGTGTGTGTGTGTGTGTGTGTGTGTGAGATTTGGCAAATAATCAAATTAAAAGAAAAACGATTAGTGGTTATGCTAAAAAGCTTAACAATAATGTTATTTCTATATCTTCGTGTGCTATATACAGAAGGTTTGTTCTTTAGTCAGATGATAAAAGCGCTTTTTAAAACTATGTAGAATGTACTTGTGTATAAAGATAACCAGTCATGTATTAAGATAGCTTCTACATTGGAATTAAAAAGTACAAAATATGCTGATGCTAGACTTCATTGTATTAGAGATTGTTTGGAAAAGGAACTCATTGATTTAAAGTATGTACCGTCTGATCAGCATCTTCTTCTTCTTCGTTTTTTTTGGTTTTCGATTGTATAATCATTTACCCAGTACATGTAAGGTTATGTTCGTCTTGCTCTATGCAATGCACCAAGGATAAATTTCTTTTGGCTATTCCATTTGTTTTTCTTCTTTCTGTAATAGAGGGGGAGAAAGTGTTACATACATTTAACGTTAGATAAGACTTTTCTCATTTTGGGCAGCTTCCAAAAATTATCAGATTAGGTTTGGGGGTAATGCTACCTTCAGTTAGGATAAGGGATTTTAAGGACATAATTTTTTTTTATATATTAGGTTATTTCCAGTATTTTCTAAATTTAATTTTTTTTTAGTTTTGACAAGTAAAAAAAATTTTATAGATATATTTGAAAGAATTTGATAAATTTATTAATTATAACTTTATCAGAGGGTTTATATAGAGTACTATGTAAAGATAATGGACTCTCTATTCCTGCTTTTAATAGGTCTAAATACAGATCCATATTTTTGTATTTGTTTATGGGACATTCAAAGAATATATGGACCAATGGTTCCGCATTCACATATCAGTGTTTCTGTTTTACCTATTTTGTAGAGGTAGCAAGGAATTTTACAATGTCCACTACGTAAACGATTAATATTTATTATAATCTTCCCGTATACCCATATACCCACATTTGGCGTACCATGGGTTTATGGGGAAATCACACTACAATCTACAATAGTTTTCTTTAATTTGGAAATGCCATTAATTGTAGAATTTTAAAATTTTTTTTTGTAACATAAAAGATATCCGTACTAATACTATACGGTTTTTTTATGTTAATAAACCGAGATCTGTACTAATATTTTTTATATAATATGGTACTCTTGATTCTCTCCCAATATTCGCAAATCTATCTGCTACCTCATTACCTTTAATCTCCTGATGTCTAGGTACCCATTCTATTCCTATTGAGAATTCCATATTATAAGCTTCTACCAATAGTTTTTCAGATACCATAGTATTTGCGGACAACTTAGAAGACCTACAAGTTCTTATGAACAAAATCACGTATTACAGTCAACAATATGGACTTAATATAAACGTTAAGAAGACAAAGCTTATGATAATTAGCAAGAAAAGGATATCAGAAAGTCAACTCTTCGTCAACCAATCCCATGTAGAAAGAGTGACGCACTACAACTACCTCAGCACCATAATAAATGAAGATTGAATAACCAGGAGATTAGAGCACGCATCGGAAAAGCTAGATCCACCTTCAATCGGATGGGGGCCTTCTTCAAGAGCCACAACCTCTCTCTTGATACAAAAGTAAGAATGCTGCGATGCTACATCTTCTCTGTCCTTTTTTATGGTGTTGAATCGTGGACCTTGAACGAAGATATGTGCAGAAAACTGGAAGCACTTAAGATGTGGCTATATCGGAGAATGCTTAAAATCCCGTGGACTGACCGAGTCCCAAATATGGAGGTCCTTAGAAGAATGAATAAGAACCGAGAGATACTGACCACCATCAAATCTCGAAAGTTACAGTTCTTCAGACATATTATGCGAAATGAATCCAGATATACTCTCCTTCAAGCCATTCTGCAAGGAAAAATATTTGGAAAACGAGGTCCAGCAAGAAGAAGAACATCTTGGTTAAAAAACCTCAGAATCTGGTTCAATACAACATCTGTGCGGCTTTTCTGCGCTGCTGCAGATACGATAAAGATTGCCATGATGATCGCCAACATTCGTAACGGATAGGCACATCAAAAAGAAGAAGAATAGTTTTTTGGTCATTATGGTTACATAATTAATTTGATTACATTTAAGACTGGAAATTTTGGATAAAGCACTTTTTGAATCTACAAAGATAACTGCTGTCATGATTTTCATGTCTCATCAGCAACAAGCTGACATTTTTACAAAGTCATTGTCAGAAGCTAAATTCACCTATTTTAGGGAACTTTTCAATGTTATTGAGTTGAAATAGTTTTGTAGTCAAGCTAATATAGAATTGTAGAAGAGGTGGGGGTTACAATTATATATTGGATTTTTATAGTATTAAGGGTTGGCACTACCCGTGTATGACAAGTGTGTCAACGAGTCAAAAAGAAGTTCATATTGTAACCAAGCATTATTACTATAATAAAAACATTTATGTTTCTCAACGTTTCTTTGTAATACTCCATTTTAGTAGATTGTTTTCCACCATGCATCCCTAGAAAAACTATATTTTCATTTTTGTCAAAAGTAATTTGGGACTGAAATGTTGTAATACTGTATATACGTGAAAGTCGTTGAAAAATCATTACTTTCGTAGTCTTGCCAATTACTAGTAAACAAGTAGCAAAACATATTAATCCTTTATTGCATCCAGTAAACAATAACAATGCACCTAACTGCAAAAACCAAGTTGATAATCTCTGATTAACTAACCACGGTAAAAATGCACTTATGTGTATAAATAGAGCAGAATTTCCCTTTAGCACCAGTTGTGGAGTAATCTACACTTTGACAATAGGCTGGTCATATCTGCTTCAAAGGTAAAAATATTTATTAATATTACTGGTTAAGTTGTTACTTACTTTTTCTTTTAAACATTAATTATAACTGAAGTTTTATTGGTATTATACTAATGGTCATTGGATTTATGTAAATTACATATATAATATATTTTCTGATAACAGTATTGTGTGTAGTACTTATGTGTTTAATCCATTTGTTAATTTTTTTTTGGGAAGCTTTATATCTTCACTATTGTCAAGTAAGATCTCAACCTAAAATCTCAAAAGGATTGCCAAAATTTGCCCCGTCTTTTCAAGGGGCATCCTTCACTCTTTCTTTCTTTTGATTTGTAATTTATTATTTATCTCATTCACTAGCGGATTCTAGAGTTATCTCCTTGAATATATTACATAACGTTTAAATCCATCGAACAAAGTAGGTTTGGCCATTGTCTTTTAAAGTTTTATCATTTTATTGTTTCTTGTCTTGTTCTTCATCTATCTAATTAGCCTTCTTCGGTCCATCTTTGGACATAGGCCTCCCCAATACTTTTCCATTCTTCTCTGTCTGTCGCTACAGTCATCCACCTAGTGCCCACGTGATTCTTAATATCATCTGCCCATGTCATTTGGGGCCTTCCTCTGCTTCGTTTATGTTCCCACGGTCTCTAACTTAAAAGAATTTTGTTCCATGGGTCTTCTATTGTCTTATGTTGTGTCCGGCAAATCTCCATTTTAATTTTGCAACTTCTTGTCTAACATCCCTCACTTTTGTTCTCTCTTTTCCACTCGTTTCTCTTTTTATCCATTAGTCTTATGTGCAACATTTGTCTTTCTTCATTGCTCTTTGGATTTATATGATTTTGTCCATGTTTGCTTTTGTGAATGTCCACGTTTGGGAACCATAAGTGAGAACAGGGAGTACGCATTGAGTGTATGCTTTGGTCTTAAGATGCTGTGGATATCTTTTGTTTTTAAGAATGTAGCTTAGTTTCCCAAACGCCGACCATGCCAGTCTAACTTGTCTTTTTATCTCTGCTATTTGGTTTTCTTTGTTAAGTTTTATAGTTTGACCCAGATATATAAATATAATCCTGAACTTGTTCTATTTCATCTTGTTTGATCCTCATTGTGATGTCTTCATCTGTATTTGTTATGATTTTGGTCTTGCTGTAATTCATATTAAGGCCTATCTTCACAGCTTCTACGTCCAGTTCTTTCATCATTTTAAATCATTCTTCTTTTTTATCGGTTATCAATGCGACGTTATCAGCGTAGATGATTCAAGCGTTGTCCACAAATTTTTATACCTTTTTCTTCCCATTATAATCTTTTAAAAATATCTTCCAGAGCCTGATTGAAAAGTTTCGGTGATATTGTGTCACCCTGTCTCATGCCTCTATTTATTTAATTGTTATTTTGGCTTCCTTATGTATGTATATATATATATATATATATATATATATATATATATGTATATGAACGCTTTATATAGAGGAATATGGTATTCATTTGTTCGTTCTATAAGTATTTTCATACTTAGTAAATGGTCACTTATGCTGAATCCCTTTCTAAAACAAGTTTGTTCTTTCGACTGGTATCCGTCGAATTTTGTCGTCAATCTATTGGTTAAAATTTTTGTTAGGAGTTTATACATTATATTGAGGAGTGTTATAGGACGGTAGTGTTTTATATCTGCTTTATCCTCTTTCTTGTGTAGGATAATGATTACGGATTCCTTCCAGTTGTTTGGGATTCTCTTTTCTTTTAATATCTTTTTAAAAAGGGAATGTAGAGTATTAATTACCACTTTTCCACCATATTTCAGCATCTCTGCAGTTATTCCATATTTTCCAGTGTTGTTTTTCATTTCTTTCAATGCCTTCTTTATTTCTGATTTGCTTAGTTTGTAATTTCTTCTGGTGGTCCCTTTTTTGTTTTATATAATTCTGAGTAGAAATGGTGGATTATATTTATGATGTCATCTTTAATGTTTGTTTCTACTTCGTTTACATCTTTTATTTTGTTTATTTCACACTTACCTAATTTCGGTCTTAAGCATTTCATATTTTTGTTGTTCTGTATTACTTCTTCTATTTTCATTTCATGTTCTTTTCTTTTATTTTCTTTTATCATACTGCTTATTGTTTTATTGATTTCGACTGATATATTATTGATTTCTACTAATATCCTGTGAATTAGTCAGCGTATACACTGAAACCACTCAATTTTGTGATCAATGTCTCTATCTTTTTCGAAACGTATTATTACACCCTAGTGATTAAAAAGACTCTCTTATTCTAATTGTTAATTACTATTTTTGTTCTTATTAGGTATTTACTTATTTACTTTTAAATTCCGTAACTTTCATCTTTTTTGTCGATATCTTCAAATTGAAATTTTTACACACTTGGTATAGTTTATAAATAGATCTTTGTAGATCACCTTTAAAATTTTGGATTATTAACTGATTATTAGCAAAAAAATTTTTGTGTTGTTTATGCCAATCTCTTATGATGCTATCAATATATAGTAAAAAGCGTTGGCGACATACTACAAGCTTTTTTAGCCTTAGGTTTTATTTTACTGGTTTTGTTTCATTTTACTGGTTTTGTTTCATTTTAAGCGCAATATTTGTATTTTTGTACATATTTTTGATTGATCGGGTGTATTGGGTATCATCTTTTTCATAATTTCAAATAGATTATGTCTATCTACACCATCGACGACGGCCTTTTCAAAACTGCAGCCAGTAGCAACGTTTTAAGCATTTTAGATTTCAACCAACATGGTTTTTTAAGACCTTCTATTCTTGAGTGGAGCAAAAGATCTTTATATCATAGAAGTGTCAGATTTATTTGGCCTGTTTCAGTTGTCGTTCCATCGTTTACGTGGTCTTCCTACTGATCGTCTTCTTATCGGGGTACTATCTCTTGCCGTCTTTACAACTCTATTTGTTGTCATTTGGCTTATATAATCGGTTCATTCTACTCTTCTATTTTTTACCCAGTCCTTGATATTCTCTACCTTGCATCTACGTCGTATATCTATACTTCTAGCTATGTCACATTGTGTTTAACCATCAATTTTTCTAAGTGTTTTTTCTCTGCTGTTTCTAACATAATTTTTGTTCTCTCTGTGTCAGGTTGTCTTTCGGCCGCGTATATCATTATTATTCTGATGACTGTTTTGTAAATTTTGCCTTTTATTTCTTTCCCGATAATTTTATTTCTCCATATTGTTTAATTCAGGCAACCTGCGGCTCTGTTTGCTTTATTCATTTGATCTTCCACTTCTGTTTTGAGCTATCCGTAGCTAGATAATGTGATGTATAGATATTTAAACTCCATCACTTGTTTTATTATATGACCTTCCTGCTCAAGTTCCTTAAGTTAAACAATGACGAGCTCAAGCTACAACCCTGTCTTATACCTGATTGAATGTTGACTTCCTTCGTTACTTCGGTTCCTATTTTTATTCTTGTTTTGTGGTCAGACTTAATATCCCTTATTATCTGGTGCAGGTGTAATAAATTCTACTGCTTTCACTCCTATTTGTCTTATTATGAATATGACATCGACAGTTGATCTGTTACACCGAAACTCTTGTTACTCTTCGCATATTTGATACTTTTCAATTATTTTCTCAGCAAGTATCTTAGTCAATAATTTCAAGCTGGTATCAAGCAACGTAATAGTTTAGATAATAGATGAGTTATTTTTGTCTCCTTTATCGTTACACTTTAGTTCCATTTCTTTGGAATGCATTTCATTTCAAGCATCTTCTCGAATATTTTCGTAATATTTTTGTTAATGCTCTTCCTCAATATTTTCTCTTTTTTCTCTATTTTCTCTTCACCATCTTCCCCACTTTTCGTTGTGCACCGTATAAATCACGTTCCATTTCTTTTGTGAATCTAGACCAGTAATGCCTCTTTAGATTTCTTATTTGCGAGTTGACATTATTCCGTCTGGTTACATAGTTTGTCATGGGTTTTATTTTGTTAGTGAACCATGGTTTGATTTTTCTTTTACCATTCAAATTAAAATTCCGTGTTTCTATGCTTTCTTTAGCAGCGGCTATTATGCTCTTTTTTATTGTTTCCCATCTTTGATCTACTCCATTTTCTTCTAATAAGTATGCCATTTTCTTAAATTGTTTTTCTATCGTCTTTGATATAGCCATCGAGTTGTTTTGTTTTCTAAGGTCTCGATATTTAGTTTTTCCATATATTTTGGGGGTAACTTTTTCTTTAATGGTATTTTTATTAAGATTTTCCCTAGAACCATAATAATGGTCTGATTCTACGTTAGGTGATGTTAATGTTCTGATATCTAATACCTGTTTAGGGTGTATTTGCTTGCTCGTTATTATATATAATCTATAGTTGATTTATGTTCTTGGGTATTTGTGAACGTATATTTGTGTTGTGGTTCATGTGAAAAGAATATGTTATTTATTCTCAAGGTGTTCTGGGCGCAGAAATTAATTAGTGCCTCTCCATTTCGATTTATTGTCTCTTAGTTGAAACGTTGTTTTATTGGTTCTAATACTTTATTTCCTATTCTTGCGTTTAAGTCGCCTAATATGACTTTTTCATGTATATTAATTTTATTCATCTGATCTTGTAATGTATTGTAGAACGCTTCAGTTCTTTCTTCGGTCTTACTTATTTCTGGAGCATATATTGATATTAAATGTATTTTACTATTATCCATATTGAGTCTCATTTTGAGTATTCTGTAGTTAATATGTTGTACCTCATCTATACTTTTCTCGTGGATCAGTATTATAACTCCTGAGCTGGCATATTCTCCTTTTTCTTCTCCTCTGTATACCAATATATAATTTTGACGTTTGACAGTTCCATTACCTTTTTTTCTTGTCCCTGAAATTTTGCATATATCGATTTTGTAGGTATTTAGTTCCATAATTATTTCTTGTTATCTGCTTGTCCATGATTTGATATTACAACATGCTATACTTAACATATCCTTTCTGGTTGTCCTTTTTCTCGCTGTTTTCGTCATCATTTGGTTCCGTCTTGTTTCCAAGGCTTGTTAACTGGTTCTTTGAGCACTAATTCTTTTTAAAAGTAAATTCCCTTTAGCTTATTTACACCCAAGTAGATGAAGTTGTTGAGTCCGTCTCGTATCTTAGCTGCCAACGCATGCGATATTTTCAGTCATTTGTCATTATCTTTCATTGCGTTATCTAGTTTTTGTCTTTACCTTCACTGTAAAACTAGCTTTAGTCATCGTTAATTATTTATTCTTTCGACATGACCATAAATTTCAGCCTTTTGCATTCTATAGTTTCCAGGATGTCGATGTCTATGCCCATACGCTGTCTGAATTTAGTATTCCTTACTTTATCTTTTCCAGTAAGTTGGCAACATCTACGACAACAACTCGTTTCCATTGCCTTTATTTTAAATGCATCTTTTTATGTATTGTCCAAAGTTCTGTACCATATGTATTCCATAGTTATGTACCATACTCCAAAGTTCTGTACCATATTCCAAAGTATACTATGCGGTTGATTTGTGTTAGCTATATTCATATGCTTTACTCTTGTTGGTGTCTTAATTAGAGAATCTGTATTAATATATTATTACTCCTTTATTATTATCTTTTCTTTTATGAAAAAAATATTATGTATTGTAAGTATTCTCTTGACAAATATTTTCTCTTTTCATTCTTCTTTTTATGCGGACCTGACATGTTTATTTTTCAATATGCCTCCAGGTACATACGAGAAATATTTCCTAGGTAGCGAATTATACAGTTATGAAAAGTTTTCTACCCGATTTGAACATTGGTAAAAATTTTTGTTAGCTACATGTTTTTTTTCATCAGGTTTAAACAACTTAAAAGTTTTATATAGTCTAACTGTAAAAATTTACTTCTATAATATTGTTCGTGGATTTACAAATATTTACCTAGACCGTACAAATTTTTTTACTTGCAACAGTATTTAATAATGCAGTGTACTTAAATTTTTCTAATGTTACAGATTAAACTTTGGTCAAGATGTCTTCCTCAAAGAAAAATTTGGTTGCCCTTTTCGATAGACCAAAGGAATTGGTTATTATGCCCAAAGGACCAGACAATGTTGTATTTGATGTTCCAGTTGATTATTTGGTAATTATTAAATATAAACTATTCTGTATATGTACGGAAAAATTTGGTATATAATGCGTATTTAAAATGTAAATCTTTCTCTTTCACAAATAGTACCTTTCACTCTTCTTAATTCTTGTTCTTGGATATCACTCCTAAATATATCACACCACTTACAAAGTACGATAAAGATAAAATTTATTGAGAACTCATTACAAAAGCCTTATCAAAAAGTGGATCTAAAAGCAAATATGAATATAAATATATTTATAGTCCAGTCGTCAGAGACGAAAATGCCACTGAACCTATAAAAATCATACAAACAAGCTGAAGTTTGCCAAGATTGTCAATTTTAGGATGCCAAAAAAACATGCAAAAAAGTTTATCACTTTTACCCTCGGTCTTTCTCCTAAAACAAAAAAAAAAACATTTCGCGCAGCTGACATTCAAAATCGCTAGTCGCTGCAATCGTTGTTTCTGAGAGAATAGTTCATTCTACAGAAAAAATTCTAATTAATATTTTTGTTTAAAATCATCTCAGCTTCATTTTTTATTTGAAACATTTTTTTCTACGGTGTACAGGTTCTCAATAAATCGATTTTTTGGAGTTTTTCCCCCTCTACGAGGGGGGTTTTAGGGGGAAGCCCAGAGGTAAAATTAGTAAACTTTTTTGCAACTTTTTTGGAGTTCCAAAATTAATATTCTCGGCAAAATTCAACTTGTTTGTACGATTTTTAGGGGTCAAATCTCTGACGACTGGGCTAATAAACTGATGCATCAAAAACTTATACAGCTGTAATGTAGCTTAATTGTAAAATGCTTTTTGCATTCAAGTTTTAGAAAATTTGGTTTTTCAAACAAAATGTTAGGACCCTTAAGCTAGCGGGGACAAATCAGCGGAATCCAATTTATTCTACGTAATATTTTTTCACCAATTTTTTACTAATTTATTACCACGCTAATAATTTTTCACCATTAAACCAACCTTAAGGGGACCGATTCTGCTGGCTTAAGGTTCAAGCAGAATTTGGAGAAAAAAACTGTTTTCGATGACATATTTTTTCACCCATTTTCACTAATTTATTACCACGCTAATAATTTGTCACCACCAAACCACAGTTAATGGGAGCGATTCTGCTGGTTTAAGGTTAAAGTTAGCAGAATTCAGAAAAAAAACTTTTTGCTGATGGCATATTTTTTTACCCATTTTTCACTAATTTATTACCACCCTAATAATTTTTCACCACCAAACCACCCTTAAGGAGAGCGATTTTGCTGGCTTACTGTTAAAACTAGTAGAATCCAAAAAAAAAATTATAGTATACCTCAGTGTTCTGCTATATTTTTATGAATTTGTTACCACCTTGGTAATTTTCAACCACTACCCCATTAAGTTAAATAATAGTGAGGGCGGTATCAATCCAAAATCCGATTAAGACTGCAGTCCCCACTCCTTGATTAGCGGTACACTTCGCTCAGGTCTATGGATGTAGTCAATAAATACAAATTTTTTAATATTTTAACAATAGGTGCGCAAGATGTCCCGACCCTCCTTTACAATTAGGTAATTATTGTAATAGACGTAATAAAATTATTTCAATTTAAATATTTCTTACCTGGTAATTATTCTGTGAAATATAACAATTCAATTGTATTTACTAAAACTCAACTTAATTTCAGTTATTTTATATTCATAAAAGGGATTCACGATTCGATTTCTCTTAGCCATGTACTGACTACTATAATCAGAGTCAATTTTTTAAAACAGTTAAAATGTATAATTTTTGTAATAAAGTATTTTCATATTTTTAATACATAAACATTTAAAAAATAAATATTAGTTAGCACAGAGTAACATTTCAGAATGTTTTTAATTAGGCTAGTTAGAAAGCAATGACTAGGCTGGTAAAAATATACTAAAAATCTAGCAGAGCACTTTTATATTTCCAAAAAGATTTCGCATTTAGCTAGCATGAATGCGTAGCTTGTTGAATGTTTCCCATTAACTGTGGCTTAGAGGGTAAAAAATTATGAGGGTGTATAAAATTCAGTAAAAAGCTTCAGGCAAGCAATTTATACTTTCAGTTACAAGAATAGTACAGTAAAATTGTAAAAATAGATTTTTTATTACCTTAAATATTAACCCAACAGAATTATTGACTTCTCATGAGTAGTTGGGGCGTGAATAATTACTAGTGTGGTAATCAATTCATAAACACCTAGCAGAGCACTGTGGTATATCATAAATATTATTTCTGTAATTTTACTAGTTTTAACCGTTAGCCAGCAAAATCGCTCCCCTTAAGGGTGGCTTGGTGGTGAAAAATTATTAGCGTGGTAATAAATTAGTGAAAAATGGGTGAAAAAATATGTCATCGGCAAACAGTTTTTTTTCCAAATTCTGCTAGCTTGAACCTTAAGCCAGCAGAATCGGTCCCCTTAAGGTTGGTTTGGTGGTGAAAAATTATTAGGGTGGTAATAAATTAGTAAAAAATTGGTGAAAAAATATTACGTAGGTTAAATTGGCTTCCGGTCATTTGTCCCCGCTAACTTAAGGTTTCTCAAAATATTTATCAGATAATTATTAAAACACATAACTTTATAAGATAAAATTTATTTTTCTGAAGGAAAATAAGTGATACCACACCAATATTAAATGCAGTTTTTTAAATAGATATGTCAAATTTCACAGAAAATATCCACTTTTTTGTTGTGAAAATAACTCGATTTTGAAATTTGATGGCACACTCTTGGGATTAATTTTTTCTATTCTTTAGTACTCAAAAATGAAGACATAAGTTGCGCCGCCACACGAAACAAGGGGAATTCAATACTTTTTGCGAAATTTCAAAAATTGAATGTAAAATGTGTAAAAATATCGCGATTTAAAATCACTGTAGAATATGTTCAAAAGCACCTACAAACCTTTTCAAAAAACAAAAATTTAGGGCCTTTTTAATACTTTTAAAATAATGCTTTTGTTTTTATCTCAATTCTCAATCTACAGGGTGAGTTTTAAGTATGGAACGCCTTAATTATCTCGGAAATGGCTGACACGATTTTATAGATTTTGGTGTGTACATTGTTGTTAGGTCTTTCTTTGTTTAAAAAACTAATGAATTTTCTTATTTTAAATAGATTATCCTGTGTATGTTTTAGCTTTTAAAGTCCTTAATAAATACTGATTATTTTTCATGTAATGTTCCTGATACTTAAATGCCATAATTTCGAAGCTATTACTACATTTACATTATTCTACTTCTTACTGGCTGTACAACTCGGAGAGAGTCTTCGCTGCATCCACTATATCCCTCCATCTTTTGCGATCTTTCATTTCCCATTGTTTTACCCTAATCCTAGATATATAAACCTCAACATCATCCTTCCATCTTTTTCTAGAACGGCATACTGGTCTTTTACCGTCTAGTCTCTCAAAAAAACACTGTCTTTAGCACTCTGTCTTCCTCTGATCTTACAACATGACCTGCCCATCTTATCTGGTTAGCGTTTATATGTCTAACTATGTTTTCAGTACCATAGAGAGTCACCAATTCAGCATTGAGGCGCTTTCTCCACTCTCATGTCAATTCATCTCTTTGAGGTCCAAATATTATTCTAAGAACCTTACTTTCAAATACCAGCTGACGTATATTTTATGTTTTACTTCCATATGTAATAACTGAGCGAATAATTAACTCGCAGTCTTAATTTAGATTTTCTTTTTAGCAGTGTTGATCTTAATAATGATGATAGGAAGTATAATGCTCTATTTTTTTCAGCTATCCTTGCTGAGACCTCTATTTCTATGTGGTTTTCATCTGCGATTACCGTCCCGTCCGTCCCCAAATATCAAAACTCTTTTATTACTTTGAAGTTGTGGTCATTAATGTTATGTTCTTCCTAACTCTTGGTCTTGGATTTTTAGTAACTAGTATGTGTTTCGTCTTTTCTTTATTTATTTGAAGACCGAGACTACCTCTTTCCTCATTGAAATGTGAAAATACCCCTCTTACGTCTCTTATAAAATAAGCAACTGCATCTAGATCATCAGCAAAGGCCAACAATGGTGTTGATCATTGATTCGCAAATCCCCCTTTTAGCTCAGACGATATTTTACTTATTGCAAATTTTAAGGATAAATTGAATAGCAACGTTAATAAGGGGTATCCTTGTCTAAGTCCTGATGTTATACTAAATGGCATCGATGTTTTGTTCTGTTGAATTCCCAGTTTTTTTCTAATATTTACCGGATCGCAAATATTTGATCTATTTTTGACCTTCCAAAACGAAAGCCGCATTAGTAACCTCCTAGAATATCGTCCGAAGACGGAGTGAGCCTATTTAGCTAGATAATTCGTAGAACTTTATACACTGTGTTAATAAGCGATATGCCTATAGTTACGAAACTGTTTTTTATCTCCCCCTTATGTATAAGTATTATATTGCTTTCATTCCATCCTGTTATTGCCATACTCTCAGAATAATGTACAATTTTTGATGTAAAAGTTTCCTCCTTTTATTATTAACTCTCTTGTGTGATCTTGTAAAGATGCTATCACATTCTTTACTTCTTAAAATGTTGGTGCTGATATTTTCACATCTGCAGAATGGACTATAATAGCTGTTTCCTTCATGTCACTTTTAATATTTAGTAAATTCCGAAAGTATTCCTTCCACGTTCGAAGATTTCTGTTTATTTCATTATTAGTTCACCTGCTTCATTTCTCATAGGCTGTGTTACTCCAACACTTGCACCTTTTCCGACTGACTTTACTTCACTAAAGAATTTCCTTACTTGATTCCTCTCGGCACTTATGTCCATTTTTTGTATTTGCTATTCTATGTAGCTCCCCTTTTTAGTTATCTATTAATTAATGTAATAATAATTAACGAGTTAATCTCGTTAAAAAAAAAAACGGTGAAAATCGGCAGAAAAATAACTATTATCAAAAGATATTGTTTAACATGACCACTACCTTGTTGACAGCAAGTCTTCCCCTTTTTGTAATATGTCAGACCGACTTCATAATCTCGTGTGGGTAACTTTTCATTTCTTAACAGGCATCTTGAATCCGTTTAACAAGTTTTTCCCTAC
Source organism: Diabrotica undecimpunctata (assembly GCF_040954645.1). Classification (NCBI taxonomy): domain Eukaryota; kingdom Metazoa; phylum Arthropoda; class Insecta; order Coleoptera; family Chrysomelidae; genus Diabrotica; species Diabrotica undecimpunctata. The sequence continues at coordinate 103,274,403 of NC_092808.1, forward strand.
TATGTATTTCATCGTTATAAACTTTCAATTTTAATTATCCTTAAACATAATTATCGATAGGATTAAAATCACATTATCATAAAGGCAAAAGATGAGGCCTCTACCAATCCATCGGGATTGGCAATTGGGAAAATTGTCGAATAAAAAATCTCTTACGATATAACGATGCGCCTGTAATGTGATGAAATTATATTCTACCTATATATATATATATATATATATATATATATATATATATATATATATATAAATATATTATATATAAAACATATTGGAAATAAAACTTTTTTTTATTTATGTCTCAATATATCGCTAGTTATTTCTTAGCTTTATGAAGAGAAAGTTACAATATAATTCTAAATAAAAATAATAAGAAGACGATGTTACAAATTATTGACTTACAGAATTAGTCAGTTTTACATACAATAAAAATATACAGTGTGGTTAAAATTTTATTGTATACACAGAAAAATTAATTTAAAACATTTAGAATATTACAGTAGATATTGCTTAACTGTCCAACGTCGGCCTTGTGATTTATAGCCTCTTTTTTATTAATTTGACACATTTTCATTTGCCTTGTAATTTATTGCCTCTTTTTCTTTATTAATGTGACACATTTCTACAAACAATATTTTTTATAATTACTTTCTTCTGTCTGAAAACTCTAACATTTGAGTAGTCAAAATGGTGTTCATTTCAAACAAGGCAAGTTGTAGATACCATTGGTTTTTTTTATTAAGAGTTGGAATCGTGTCTTTTACTTCTAAAAACAGTTGTCCGTTTTCTAATACATTAGATTTAACAATTTCTGTTATATTAGTAAATTGTTTAACTAATCGAGTCAGAGAAGGGGTTAAATGTTTAATCAATAGTAGTTTCTTATATTGAATTGATTGTACGGCTCCGATATCAGTGGGACCGTCAAAAATGTCTGAGTTAAATATCAATTTCTTGAGGATATGTTTTGGGTATCCATTATTTTAAAAGATGTTTAATAGCAGGTTTATTCATTAACTTTTCGTCACTAATATGACTTACCCTATGTTTCATTGCAATTACGGTATTAAACTTTAGATGAGTAGGATCATTTAAAAAAAAAATTAAGCTAAATAGTTCAAAAGTTTTATCATATTCCATAATTTCAGAATTAAAATTCAAAATATTACCAGAAAAACATTTTGCCGAAAATTCAAAGTAGGTATACCACTAAATTTAGTTTTTCATCATCTTTTCAAATGCAGAATTTATTTAAAAAAATCTAATTTCCCAAATGAAAACGTCAGGGTTAAATATCTTCTTTATTAAGAACAATTTTAAAAAGCTTTATTATAACTTTTGATAGATATATTATGGAAGGGTTCAGTGGCGTACAAAAAATTTTTTTAGGGCGTCTCACTAAGGAAATATAATACCTACTTATGTTTTTTTATATGGGACACCCTATATATTTTGACATTTTTCGTTTGCATTTTATTTCTCTTTCACCTGATATGACATATTAAATATCTATATTCAGTCGTTGGTGCTACTCTCCAAATAAATTCTTTATTTGACATGACGTTACACTTAAAAAGAAAACACTCAGTAACACATTCTAACATTTTATTATGAGGATAATAATCCTTCACAGGAAATAACACATCTACCAGCAACAAAAAACTACTTACCAATCAGAATTAATTTTACAATAATATTAACATTACAATATCGATAATACACAAAGGAACAACTAAAAATAAGTTTTACAAAAATTTAATAATTAGAATAAATATTCAATATCCCCCGTTTTGTTATAATAATAATTGCCACCTTTTTTTACAGATCTTACTCAATTGAGTATATGTATTGGCTTTATTTTTCTAAATGCTTAATGAATATTTTGAAATTATTCTTCCTTAGTTTAATACTATAGCCAATTTTATAAATACTGTTTTTTAAAAATCGCCAAATAAAAAAATTAGGAGAATTTAGTGCGCATAACATAACGACAACTATAAACATATTATCTGCATAGTAGCTTCAAAAACTGAATATATATATATATATATATATATATATATATATATATATATATATATATATATATATATATATATATATATATATATATATATATATATATATAACATGTCATATCAGGAGAAAGAGAAATAAAAATGTAAGCGAAAAATGTCAAAATATATAGGATGTCCCGTATAAAAAACAGTTTTTATTCTATTTCTTTAGTGAGACCCCTTCAAAATATTTCGTACGCCACTGAATCAAAAGTTTTAATAAAATTTTTAAAAATTTTTCTTAATAAAGAAGATATTTCACCCTGTCGTTTTCGATATTTTTCAATAATCGCCCTGTATCTCGCTACTGTGAGGAACTATTGATGATTTGATTGAGCAATCATTACTGTAACGAAAAAAGAAGTCATGACATATTAACCACTTTTTTTCTATCTCCTCTAGTTTTCGGTATACCCTGCAAAACATACCAATTTGGAATACCCTGTACAGGGTGTTGTTTTTGGCTCGGAATATTTTTCCAATATTTTTTAATCTAGACCTGGATTTCTTATAATTATAAACAAATTAATCGATTAATTAAAAAACTTCAATGATCGAGGAGAATGTTCGAGGGAAAAATAATAAGATATACAGTGTGGACAAAAAGGTATGATCCAAATTAGAGGTTGGCAAAATAGATAAAACACCCAGTATCTTTGTTATTGATGAAGTAAGACCCATTAAGTATGGGGTTTGTAGATCACACAAGTGTCCCCTGTATTCAGTTAATATCTGTTACTTTCCCACAGAAATACTTTGTATTATTTTTGTCCTGAATTATAATCAGGTGGTCAATTTAAATAGTTTTCCTCTGTTTATATGTTTTTTTACTCACTTGTACAGTTTCATGTAAAGTTGATCTTATACATTTTTAGACGCTTCTGTTTTCGTTCATGTTATGCTCAGGTTATTTTTTTTACCAATACAATGATTTTATTTCTATTACTAACATTTTTTTAGCCAAAAAAATATCAGAACATAGGAAATCAAATTTCCACTCGATTTGGTGGAGAAGCTACCGGTGGAAAAGTTGCTGTCAAGCAGATCTCCATTCCACCATTGGGAGAAATTCTGGACTTAAAAAGAGATGAAAATTTCTCGCTATGGATTCCTAAACATAGAAGAATTGCTGGCCAACTAATCAATATCTACTTAGGTAGGAACATTAAAGCTAAAATTGAATATTTATTTAAAACCAAAAATAATTTTCTTTTGCAGTTTCTATATATTTTTTTTAAATTGTGGTGAAAAATATGGTTTATATTTTTAACCCTAATTTTTCAGTGTCTTGACTGTTAAAAAAACTGGTGAAAAATTGTCTAAATTTTTGATAAATAGATGGATATTTATCAAAAATTTAGACAATTTTTGTAACTATACATACCTAATATAATAGTGCAGGATATGACTGGTAAAAATAATAGAAAACATCTGATTTTTTTTGTACGCATAAAATTGCTTGAAATTTTGACAGTAGTTAAAAAATAGCTAAAAGATCAAAATCTACCTTATAGCAATATGTACTTTTTCTCTAGGGTGGTTACCATTCCAACTCGTGCGTGGAAAAAGTTTGTCAAAAAAAAAACATGGTAGCCGCTAGAATAGTAAATTTTAAAGGCAAACATATTTGTTGAAGTTTTTTCGAAAAGTCAACATTTTTGAAGTTATTCCTGACTGAATCTTCACAAGTTACAAATTTAAGTTTTATCGGAAAACTGTTTAAATATAAAATTAAGCGTATAAAAGAAAGCGATTCGTTTTTATTATTATCGTAAACTTAATATGAATAAGTTATAGCTGTTCAAAAGTATACTTTTATTCATCGAATACAAAAATCCAAACACAGGATATTGAACAACCAGAAAAAGGTAATTTTTTTATGGAAAACTTATTGAAATTTTTTAATTACTAAAAAAAAACCTTTAAAACTACTACTGGTAAACATGATTAGCGTGAAAATTAAGATAGGTTATAATTAAAATATATTATATTTATTATATTTTTTGTGACGCAGAAAGTAACAAACTCACCCCCGCCAAAACCACCCTGGTTAAAATTATTCATTTTTCGTTTCCGATTTTCTTCATTTATATACAAATATTCCATTCTGGACGTTAAACTGCATTAGAAGGTTTAGTTTTGCAAAAATCCGAGTTTAAAATGAATAGCTACACAATTCTCGGAATTTCCTAAAAAATTCCTTTTTTAAAAATAACTCCATTAAAAAAATTAGGAAAAAAATGCTAGAATAAAAACAAACCAGGTTTTTTTACTGAAGATTTTTTATTTCTATAGACTAAAAATTAAACGAGATATGCTTGTTTAAATGTTGTATTCGTATGCGTTTGGCACCATCTTCAAGGCCTTTCAGCGCAACTCTTAAAAAAAGGAATTTGAATGTACATTACTTTGTAGCTTTGAAAATAAACTACAAAGTGGTGTATACAAACGCATGCGAATACAACATTTAAACAAGTATATATAAACAAATGGTTTTAGTTTAATAAGCTTACCTTAAATGTTGATAAAATTGGCTCATTAAAAGTCTATGCAAAAAATGAAGTTCTATATACACACGAGATTAAATATCTAGATATAATAATTGATAAACATTAACGATGGAATAGTCAAGCAAATAATATAGTAGTTAACTTAAAAGGGCTCCTATAAGATTTTAAAACAATTTTTAGGCATAACCCATTTACTAATTATTATTCTTTATTATGCACTTAGACAATATCAACTTACCTTTTAGAATGGGATGGAATACAGAATAATTACTTGCATTCTATACACATTATTCAAAAGTAGCTACTTAAAATTATTTATGGAAAAAATTTAACATATTCTAGCGATCTGTTATATAAAAAAGCCAATTTTTAACTTACATAACTTATTCTGTTACAAAGCCTCTATACATATACATGAACAATTTTAATTAATTTGATGCATTTGAACGATTTTAAATCACGTATAACTCGAAAACTGTCAACTTTAGAAATGGCAAGAGAATACTTCTTTTAAAATGACACAAAATACCTAAAAAAATGTTTTTTTTTGTAGCAAAAGGGTGATTTTGAAATTCGTTTAAAAAAGTTATTGTTGAAATAATTTCTGCCCAAAAATTTCACCCTGTATCCTTCAGATTTGTTTAAGAGGGCCAGTTTTGAACAAGAAACCACAAAGAAACCGAATCAGAAACATTTTCCCTACGGGAGCAGCCTCACAACCTGGTCTTGTGATCAACCCATCAATCGGTTGCACTGTGCTACTATACATATAGCGGCATCGTATAAGTTTGGACTATTCTACCAGCGTCGTCGCACAAACATTCTATTTAAAATATACTTTTAACTTGTCTGATCTAATATAATAATAATATTAACTATTAAACTACTATTTTAGGAATGCGTGATGTTGATGACCTACTGTCTGTTGCCCTTTATACTCGGGACAAAGTAAACCCCTATCTCTTCAACTACTGTCTCTCGGTAGCTCTATTGCACAGGTCAGATACCCAGGATATAGATTTGCCATCATTTATTAGAAGCTTTCCTGACAAATATATTGATAGCAAAGTTTTTGGCCAAGCTAGAGAAGAATCGAATATTGTACCTGCGCTATCCAGAGTAAGTTTTAAATCCATTGATATATATTTAATTTTTTTTTACTCATATAATAGTAAGTCATCTTATAATGTATAATGATATATATTTATTGTAAAATTTAAAATTCTTCAAACTGATTAAAAATTTCAGAACTTTTTCGGTCTTATCAGACTGTCATCACTAAAAACATCTTAATAGTTATGGAAACTAGCCACATCGTCAGGTCTTATAACCCTTATATTTTGAAATTCTGAGACATTGAAATTCTTAAATTTTTAAATTGATTTTAAAATTTTAAATTTTAAAATTTTCGAAGTGGAAATTGAAACGTCAAAAATATAAAATTGATGTTACACTAAGTCGATGTTAGAAGATTTCACTTTATGGGAAAATATTGATCCCTACTCGAAATAAGGACGTTAGTATCATGAGAAAAACACCAGTCACCTGACTCTGAAATCCTTTAGCATTGACCTCGTATCACATCAACTTTAAAATTTAAGAATTTTAACATATAATCTAAGGGATATTACACCTTATTATGTGACCAGTTTCAATAACTATTAACATGTTTTCAAACAAGATGTTTACTTCATTGTAAGTTTTTTAAACTATAGTGTACAGCCAATCACTGGGAATTTTCCTTTTATTAGTTAAATTCAAAAAGTTTTGTACTATTTTATTAAAGAACAGATTTGGTGGATTAAAATAATGAAAAGAAGAAACACTATAGTACATAAATCGTGTTCATAGGCTATTACGATTAGCCTTTTCTCGCTTGTAGTAGTTTCATTCACGGGTAGATTAGTCTAATACAATTACAAAACATTACTTTATTTTTTAGGCGCCAATCGAAATTCGTAAGGACTTTACTGCTACTGATTTGGAGATAGAACACCGTCTAGCCTACTTTAGGGAAGACTTGGGTATTAATCTACATCACTGGCATTGGCATCTGGTATATCCACACGAAGGTGCAATGCAAGTGGTTAATAAGAACAGAAGAGGAGAATTGTTCTATTATATGCATCAACAAGTTGTTGCTAGGTAAGTTTTCAATATTTTAAACATTTATTTTCTTTGTTATGATTAGAAAATACTATAAAACATGTATACTGTGTTACATTAAATACATTTGAAACAAGTAAAATGAAATAAGAATAATATTTACTCACAATTTATTACGTATAAGAGTGCTGTCTGCAGCAATAGTTCAACCACTATGTGAAGTTAAATCCTCATCTGGTTCTTAATTTTCTCATATTCCAAAATACCAACCCTATTGTTTAGAATACAATACCTACATTCTCAGTTTAGTTGTTAATATCTTTTTCACTCAAAACTATCCCTTTATTCGTTAAATCGTTGCAGTAAAACCGATGATCACCTGTCACCAGTTTACCATACCGGATTTTTATACTATGTTTTCTTAAACATTTAATAATAATCCTTGTATCGGCATGTACGTAATATTTATTTTATTTCAATTTTACTAAATCATTTTTCACTTAATGTTAATTTAATCAATTAAAATTTATATTTAATAATCACCTAATAATCACGATAAGATGGTCTAAACATCTAAGTCTCTTTGTCCTGACGATCTAGCTAATTTCTGGTTTCCCGCACAGCTCTTTCATCTCTGCATTTGTTTATCTCCTCTAAACGTCTTTATATCTTTTTACTCCCCCAAATATCTTTTAAACACTTTATTCACAGATATTCAGCATATTTTTTTGATTTTTGTGCATAACTCATGTTTTGCTTTCGAACGGGAACGTCTGTTGGATCACTGTTCGGTACAGTCTCAATTTTGCCTTTCTGGAGATGTTTTTTTGCGCTTGGTAGTTTGTGAAGAGCTCCGACCATCTTCCTTCCTCTCGAGATTCGCTTCTCAATGTCTTGGCTTTTTTCCTTTACTTGGTATTGTTACTTCTAGATACTACTACTTCTACTTGTAGGGCTACTTCTAGGAACTCAGCAGTTCCACAATAGTTTTTGCCATAACACTATATCGTCCGCAAAGGCCAGGACCTAATTTCTGTTGTCATAAATCATACCTTTTATTCGTATTCCGCTCTATCTCATTATTGCCTCCAGCGAGAAATTAAAATATTGTGCACAGCAGATCTCTCTGCTTTAGCCCCCTTTTATACTTGAAATTTTTCTGATAAGCTTTATTCTATTTTACTCTATTGTGTGTCTACATTAAGGTTATGTTTACTAGTCTGATCATCCGGAATTTCAAGTACTCTTGGAGCATGGTACAGACGCCTGTTTATCACAGTTACGTAAGCTTGTTTATAATCTATTAAGAGTAGGTTTAGCTTCAACTGTTACTCGTACGTACTACCCTGAATCATTTTTAACACGAATATTTGATCTATGGTGGATCTGCCCTTTTTGAATCCCTCCTGGTATTTACCAACCTGCTCATTTAAGTAGCTTTTCAGTTTACCTCTTATGAGTGGCGAGTACCCTATATGTTAAATCCAGAAAAGTGATACCCCTATAGTTTTTTTACACTGCTTTATCTCCATTCTTATGAATGGGCCATACTATTGCCTCCCTTCATACTTCCGGCATTTCCACTTGCTTTCAGATTTTTGTCAGCAGGCTACATATCCACGTTATATGTGATTCTCCCCCATGCTTGATTAGTTCTGCAGGAACACCATTAGTGTCTGCACTTTAATTGTTTGTCATGTTGTTTACGATTTCTCTTATTTCTTCTACTGTGGGAATCTCTATTGTTTTTACCATGTCGTTGACTTCTTCTACCATGTACACTTGCTCTTTATCATTTCCATTCGGTTATTCATTAGGCAGCTCTCTGAAATACTCTTGCATCTATCTAGCTTCCCCTGCTTATGTGCTATTAGATACCTTTCTTTACTCTTGTAGTAATTCTGTTTTCTTGCGCCTTGGTTTCTGTTTTTTCGCCTTGGTTTCTGTTTCCTTTCACCTTCCGGTAGAAGTTTCTCACATTTTTATTAAGTAATTTTTTTCAATCTCTCGAAGCTTTTTATCCATATGCTCTGCTTAATATTTATTTCTATTTTCATCAATTGATTTGTCCATATAGTATAGTTTTACTCGTTTTGTTTGTTAGGCTTTTCTTGTCATTTTGCTGTCACGTCTACCTGAAAGTTGTGAGCGGTGTCTTTGTTCCTTAGTTTGGCGGCGTCATATTTTTTATACGATATTCACTGTTTTTTGACATTTGGGATAGATTTTCTTAATTTGTGATCATTGGTATTTGATAGGAATCCGCATCTGCTTCTCTATATCTTCTAAGATCTGTTATCAATTTCGTTTGCTTGCTTACTACTAGGACGTGATCGATTTGGTTGCGTGTTCTACTATCTGGAGCGATCCATGTTTCTTTGTAGATTTTCTTGTGATCGAAGTACTCATAATTTTCAAGTTGTTTTTTTAAACAAAACCTACCAAAAACTTTCCATTCTCGTTGCTTTCGTCATATTTGCTTTTACTTTCCGTAGTTTTTCGGTATATCTTTTCATTCAATAAATAATATACATGCTATTATCAACAGCTGGTTTTAACAGCTGACGATAATGTTTTCTGTCAATGATTAAATGGTGCACAAATTCACGTTTTTGTTTTTTTCCTTTTAGTAATTTTAAAACAATATAGCAATAATATTGTATCCAAAATAAAAGAAAGCAAATCTGAAAAAATATATCGCGTAGACAGTTTTGAGTTTCTATTTAGTAAGAATTCTCCTGTGACTTATCAAAGACATTTAAATAAAGTTATTAAGTGTTATAGATTAAATAGTTTATTGTTTTTCAATCAAAATAATTACACGAAAATAAAATTTTGATGTTATAAATTATGTTAGTCCGGCCGTCAGTCCGTCCGGCTGTCCAGACGATTCTAAAAACTTGTAATAGATAGAGAAACTCTGATGACGGATTTCGATTCAGCACTCAAAGTTATTATACAAAAAATGGTCAAAATGGAAATACTTACTTAAGATTTTGAGAAATTCAATAAAAACAGTATTACTCGCAAAAGACGATAGACATTTATTTCGACAACGTATTCTTAACCAACGTGCAAAAATACGCCTAAACCTATGTCTTGGTTAACTTATCCGGTCATAAAAATTTTTTACTTTCGATGAAAATATTTGACTTCTGGTTTATTTTTGATTGATTGAATTTCACATGCAGATTTAAGTCCTTAAATAAACGATCTACATATTTGATTTCGATCCAAAACTTAGTAAAAATTTGCAAAAAAAAAAAATGAATTTCGCCGCGATTAAGATTTGTGTCTTTTATTTATCTTATTCATATTTACTTGTTAATCATAATGCGCTTTCTTTATTTAGATATAACTTTGAGCGTCTTTGCCATGGTATGAAGCGTGTTGAACGATTCATTAATTGGAGAGAACCGGTTACAGAAGCGTACTTCCCTAAATTGGATAGTTTAGTTTCAAGCAGAGCTTGGCCAGCACGGGTTTCTAATCAAAAATTATCAAATCTTAAAAGAGAGCAAGATCAGGTCACGATAGATATTGATGATTTGGAAAGATGGAGGGACAGAATTTTTGAAGCTATTCAGTCTGGTCGAGTACAAGGTGTAAGTACGAAAAAATTATTTAATTGTTTACAAATGTTCCCATTTTGTTTAGTTAAATTACTATTTTGGTAGATACAGTTGTTATTTTTATATTTACAATTAATGATTAACAAACATAAATGTTAGTTTACTCATACCTAATATTTGTTGATTACATATTTGCAATAATAATTCGTGCAAATATTTTTTAAAACTACTATAGAATGAAAAAATAATTTTACAAATTCCAGAAATTTAATTGTAACTGTTAAATATTTACATAAAATAATCCAGTCGTCAGAGTAATCCAGTATTTGTAGGGGGAAAATGGAAAACATCGATTTCCCAAGAATCTGTAAGCCGTAAAAAGGAATGTTGCAAACAAGAAATGTAGCTGAGATAATTTTGAACAAAAGTGTTTGTTAGCACTTTTTGTGTAGAATGAAACAAAATTTTTTAAATAAAAATTGTATCAGCGTCATCATCCTCATTCTGGATTTACAACCCTGCATGGGTCGTAGCCTCCTCAAGAATTTCTCTCCAGTCGTCCCTATCCATCGCCTTTGTCCGCCAAGCACATATTCCCATATTTCTCATGTATTCATCGATGTTATCAAGGAACCTTGTTCTGGGTCTTCCTCTTCTTCTCTGACCAATGGAGCACTGGACCAATCAAGAAGCGTTTTTCCAGATGGGTTATTTTGTTCCATTCGCATTACATGTCATATCCACCTCAGACGTCCTATCTTAATATGTTTTACGATATCAGGTTCCTGGTATATTCTATAAAGTTCGAAGTTGTATCGTCTTCTCCACACTTCATTGTCATTCACTGCTCCATAGATTCGCCTTAGTACTTTTCTTTCGAAACATCGTAACATGTTTTCATTATGTCTTGTTAGAGACCAGGTCTCTGAACTATATGTTAGGACTGGGCGTATTATTGTTTTGTAAAGTTTTATTTTCGCATTTCTCGATATAATTGTGGATTTAAGGAGAATATTAAGCCCAAAATAGGATCTGTTGGCCGTGCAAATTCTGCGGTTTATCTCTGAGGTAGTATTATTTTCAGTGTTAAGGAGCGCTCCAAGGTATACAAATTTGTTCACTACTTCGATGACGTTGTTTTCTATAACGAGTGGTCGTAAGATTTGTAGTTGCGTGCTTATTTTCATATACTTTGTTTTGTTGGTGTTTATTATTAAACCCATTTTTGTAGCTGATTCTGTTAATGCTACATACGCCTCTCTTACAGCGTTTTCCGTTCTCCCAACAATATTGCTATAATCAACATAGGCCACTGATTTATTATATATTGAACCAGTGGTTGTAATTTGTGACATACGTATAACTTTTTCCAGAGCCCGATTGAACAGTACACATTAGAGAGGGTCTCCCTGGCGCAGCCCATTATTTGTTTTAAAAGGTTCAGACAGTTCCCCCTGAATTCGTACTGTACATTCAACTTTTTTAAGAGTTAGTTTTGTTAAATTTACCCACTGATTTGGTATTCCTAGCTCTTTCATTGCTTTGAACATTTCTTTTCTATTCACAGAGTCGTAGGCTGCTTTTTAGTGTCTTAATATGTAATGAGTATAAATGCCATGTTCCAGTGTTGTTTCCAAAATTTGTTTTAGGGTTGCAATCTGATGAATTGTAGATTTACTACCTCTGAAACCAGTCTAGTATTTTCCTACTATTCTTTCTGCATATGCCGCCATACGGTGACATAGTACTGTGAAAAATACTGCTGTAATGCCATAATGGTATCATGGCCACCTTATTTATATAGTTCAGCTGGGAGATTATCTATGTCGGGTGATTAGTTTCTGGCTAGTTTTTTAACTGCATCTTTAACTTCAAAAATCGTTGGTGGTTCCTCTTCCCTCTCGTCTACTCCCCTTACCACAGCTCTTTCGTCTTCCAGGTTTTCTTCTTCTTCCTCCATATTAAGTGCCTGGTTAAAGTATTCCACCCATCTATTTAATACATCTTTCCTTGTTGTTAATAGGTAGCCATTCTGACTTTTACATTGTCTTGCGGTTCCCTTGGATTCTTTTCTGTTGATGTTAACTTTCTTATAGAATGCTTTGAATTCTTTCTCTCTGTTAAGGTTTTCTATATATTTAATCATATTTGGGTGATTTCATTTTTTCTTTTGTGTATCCTCTTTACTTCTCTTCTCTTTGTCTGATAATTCTCTACAGTTGTTCTAGTTCGTCGGGTATGCATCTTTCTGTAGGCTTTATTTTTTCTTTTGTTGCATTCTTGCATTTATCGTCAAACCAATCATTTTTACAGGCACAAATTTCTGTTCCTATTTCATCTTTCGCTGCTGCTGCAATGTATTTGTTTATTCTGGTCCAGTAGAAGTCTATATCTCTCTGGCCTTCTTCATTTACATTTTGATTCGTTAGCCTATTGGTGATGTTTTTCGAGTACCGTTCGGCAATTGTCGCATCTCTCAGCTTTTGCACATTCCATTTTTTGTTGCAATGTTGAGATTGCTAGGCAATGATCTGAGTTTATATTTGCGCCTCTATAACTTCTGCAGTTTATTACGTCGGTTTCATACCTTGAATCTATTAAGATGTGATCAATCTGACTCGTTTCTCTTCTATCAGGAGAGGTCTAGGTTACCTTGTGTATGTTCTTCTGTTCAAAATAGGTTCTATCGTTAGCATGAAAACTCGCTGTCGTCCTATTCTTGCATTCTTGTCACCTAATACAATCTTAATGTCATTTCTGGGACATCTCTTGTAGGCTTGCTCTAGGTCTTCAAAGAACTGTTCTTTTATTTCCTCTGATTTATCATTAGTTGGGGCATGTGCATTGATCAAAAATTGTATCAGCCCTACGGTAAAAATCCGATATCTTTTGATTAGAGTGTCCCAAAGACAGAAAGTAAAATGCTATTTAAAGCTGAAGAATGCAGCTTTTGTATGCAATTTTTGTATTTTGCCCCAAAAAGGTTTTATAAAGCTGTTAAATAAGTAAAATAATATAATAAGTAAGATCAATATAAACATAAAACAATAAATTTTATTTTTTTTTTGAATTCAGATAAAAATATAAGGCACTTGAAATTTTATCACAAAACGCCAAATTTAAACTTTCACATTATAAACAATCTCACGTTACGGAAAATACTTTCACGAAAACGGCATTGGGTAGAATTTGTAGTTGAGATTGTGTAGATTTGAAACAAGTACTTGCGCAATCGAAAAGAAGCAGTTTTAAATGTTTTATTTGAAGTATAAGGCCGCTACGAGAATTGTAACCCGCCGGCAGTACTCGAGCGGGACGCAGTTTCGAAAATCTCCCTTGAAATTCCAAGACTCGCCTGCATAAGGCGATCAATAGTAGAAACACTTTACATTTTCGAACATACCAAAATATGGTCGGAGTTAAAAGATATATATGTTTTTATATAGACTTAAGAGGATGAGAAACGAAAATATTCGGAGAGAAATGGATATTGATCTAGATATACTTAAATATTGAAGCCAAAAGACTAAACTGGTATAAACACCTGCAGATAATACATAAAAATAGATCGCCGAAAAGTCGTTCTTGGAGAGAAGACGTCAAAGACGCAATGAGCGCCAGAGATTTAGTCAAATCGATTTAATATCAGTAGGTACTTCATCATCAGAGTAATGTATTAAAGATTTTGAAGATATTAGGTGAGCCTTCCGAGTTTGAATATGTATTAACTCGAATGCCTGAAGATGTGGGGACCCCGTAATAACAGTTATATCGTTTTACTGATACCGATTCAAATGCGAAAGGTTTGACTAATTTGTGCTCCAACGGCATATATATATATATATATATATATATATATATATATATATATATATATATATATATATATATTTGGCAATTCATCAGAGTGAGCGCAATATATATATATATATATATATATATATATATATAAATATTTCCTAAATAGGTATGTTATTGTGTAAAGAATCCCTAATTAACTGTATATATTAAACTTGTATTACTTTCGTGTTATTGTACTTTTTAGAAAAATGGTCAAACTATTTTGCTAACAGAAAATGAAGGAATAGATGTCTTGGGCAACATAATCGAATCCAGTATTCTTTCACCTAACAGAGATGTGTATGGAGATCTGCATAACATGGGCCACGTATTTCTTTCATATATTCACGACCCCGACCATAGACATCTCGTAAGTAGTAATAATAATAAATATTTGTATGATTATTAGTTTTAAAATGAATTACATTGGGAAGTGAAAACATGATTTTAATAATGGAGATCCGTGACATGAATCTGTTATTTCTAAAACCAGTTATATATGTAATAACCGTGGTGTGGCTAGCATGATTGTGATTCTTCTGTTTATACTTCTTCCATTTTCTTAGAATGAATCATCTGCTGGTAGATGACAAATTTTCGGATTTTCCTTAACATTATTTATTTAGAATTTAATACTTTTTATATCAAAAGTACATAAATAAAAAGAATTAAAATATGTTTTTGCTAATTTTTGTATGAATTAAATTCCATAAATGAGGTATGAAAAAGTTGATTTTTACTTCAAATAATAATTGTATTATTCTAAATTATACCTATAAATTAAAATTCAATTAAGCACTAGAACTCTCATACAGAATTTATATCTTCATCCTGTCTAAATAATAGGATGAACATATCTAGTTGTTTTTTAGTTTTCCGTTTGAATTTATTGTCAGCTTTAATGGCTTTATATTGTCGTTTTTGTAGGTCTTTTACTATTTCCTCTGGTGACCATGTCTGATGTAATTTCTTAAATACAACTTTAATTGGCCTTTCTTGCTTATTTTCATAAGTGTGGTACAAAAGGTTACTCGTATTTAATTTCTCTATTAAAGCTCTATAATGATCGTTATCGGCTGTATTAATTTTTATACCTTCACTGTTTATGATTTTCATAGTGAAGTTAATACCAGCCTCAGTCAGGAGCTTGCTCAGGTCAACAGCACTTTGGAGACCTTCTTCTACCTACAACTGTAGGTGGTGGTTTCAGATTTTTAATTGGTTTTTTAATTTGTGTTTCTGCACTTGATTTGTGCGGAGAGGGAGAGGATAATGAGGTATCCATTTTACGTTTTTTGTTAGTTTTTCTGTTTTCGTTTCTTATCCAGCAGGTTTCATACGCTAAATCTTCTTCAACGGTGCAGTATTAAAGTTTATCTGCTTTTAATTTTTTTTGTGATTTATCAGGACTTACGGTTAACCCTGTAAGTTGTTCGGCTTTTTTCAGCTGTGCTAATTTTTTTTTCATATCGTTGATTATTTGACTCAACCGTTGATTATCCATATTAAGTTTCTTAACATTTTCTTCTGACTGACAACATGCATTATAAAGCGACTGCTCATTTTGTGAACGTTGTGTATTCTCTGTGATATGATATCTTAATTACTACTTAATTACCACTAATTGGATAGTGAAGCCCTCAATACGTCTGTACACTTAAACAGTCAAATGAATACTGAAAGTGTAATATAGTGAATACGTTAAGTGTTATTTTTTCTAAGGACTGCCCTTTAGCGACTGTACGCAGGTCTTGGACACATTGTTCTTGTCCTATCAGGTCCCTCCTATTGAAGTTTTAAAAGATTTATCCTCAATATTGGTTCCCAACTGGCTAGCTTGTCAAGCCTGCTCTCCGTGACTACATATGTAATTGTTGTTTAATTATGCTGGACATTCGCCCACAAAGTGTTCGGCTCTTTTGCTCTCCTCACACCTGAGAGCGTAAAGTGTTATAATGACAAGAGAAGAAAAAGAACGATTACAATAAAATTTACTACAATTATGACATAAAACCAACTTCATATTCAGAGAATACGTTGTACATTTTTTTTATATTCTATAACACATACAAAATTTTTGTTTTCTAGGAATCTTTTGGGGTGATGGGTGACTCAGCAACTGCTATGCGCGATCCTGTATTTTATAGATGGCATTCCTATATTGATTCCATGTTTCAAAGATATAAATCATCGTTGCCTAGATATACCGTTAATCAGGTAAATTTAAATTTAATTTAAGACTTTATATTACAGCTTTTTCTAATATTAAAATTTTTACAGTTAAATTATCCAGGAGTGACCGTAGACAACATAGCAGTAGAATCAGTACAAGGGCCACCTAATACTTTTACTACGTTTTGGAAACAATCTGATGTAGATCTATCTCGAGGAATGGACTTTCAACCACGCGGTGCTGTATTTATTCGTTTTACCCATTTAGACCACCACGAATTTAAATACCGTATTACTGTTTCAAACAACGGACAGCCTAGACAAGGAACCTGCAGAATATTTTTAGCTCCCAAAAACGATGAAAGAGGCAATCCATGGTTATTTAGAGATCAAAAAAATATGTTTATTGAACTTGATAAGTTCAGAGTTGATCGTAAGTAATTTTAAAAGTATATACACTTTTCATTGTTTTAAAATACATCTTCCCTGTATGACTCGGAAGGTTTGACGAATTATGCTGCTCCTTTCGTTATATATTTGGAATATTAATTCATCAAAACCATAGCAAAGTTTTTGCTGAAATCTGTACATCTTTTATAAATTTTGTACAGCTCTAAAAGATAGAAAAATAGATGATACTTGTTGTAGTTACCACTTAATTTTTACCATTTTTACCTTAAGCTACCATATTTACGGTTTCAATAAATGCTGCACACAATTCGTAAAAAAAATTGGGAAAGGAAGCAAAAACACAATTTGAAACAAAATTTTATTTAAAGGTTTTTAAAAACAAAGTATTTATTACGATGAAACGAAACTAAGAGTAATACAAAAAAACAAATATCAAAGGTAAATAGTTACAAAAGATGCTTGATGTGATGACCGTTAGTCTCTAAGCATAAATTTTCCATTTTATTTAAAAAACGCCGAATTCTTGCAAAAATTCCAAAAGTTATTTCTAAATTCGTTGCAAGCATCTTGTATTCTTAGACAGAGTTGTGCACGATTTTGTATCGGAATGGAATAAACAAATGCTTTTATATGTTTTCAAATACAATTATCCCATGGATTCAAATCCGGCGACCTTGCTGTCGAAGCAACTGGACCGCCTCCTCCAATCCAGTGGCATTCTTATAAATTGTTGTACATTTTTGACAGTATATGGAGGGAATTGATTCAGTCGGTAATAATAAGGAATCTATCTGGTTTGACTGTTTGTATGTGATTTAGAGCTCTGTATAGTGCATACATTTCTCCAGTTATCACAGTGGATTCTGTGGGTAATTTGAAACTTTTTATTATGTCTCTTATAACAAATAATGATCCTACACCAGAAGTTGTTTTAGATGCATCTGTGTAAACTTGGATATATTCAGGGAAAGAAGAAAGTATTCTATTATAATTGCTTATAAATATTTGTGGATTAGTTTCAGATTTATGATATGATAGTAGTTCTGAATTTAAAGTAGGCAAAGGTATTAACCAGGGAGATGGCCTGTTTATGTCTGCTGAATGTGTTGAGGAAAAGTTTAACTTTCACGACGAAAAAACGAAAAATTTTCAAATCGATTTTTCTCGAAAACAGTGTATCCTACCGACTTAAAATAAGAGTACCTTTTAGTAATAGAATAACTGAAAATCTATTAATCTTACCATTACACGTATCACAAATGCTTAAAAAAGTTAAAAAGAAAAATTCTTTCAATAGGGGAGGGAGGGGTTGGAACGCATAATATATCAATATCATCGTCGGAATCTGATCTGGTCTCAATTAAAGCTTGGTCATCATCACTGCTGTCGGATTGTGTTTCCTTCTTTTTTCCGTTTTATTGGATTTTCCGTTATTTGGTTGTATTTTAATTTTTGCTAAATAGTCAGTTTGTATTATGATCTTAGTGTCAGAACAGATTTTCTTACGCTTTTGGTGGTTTAATAGAGATTGTTTAATATGTTCTAGTAAAATAGATTCGAAGAAATTTCTTTCAGAAAGCCTTTTTAATGCTTAATTCTGATTATTTCTTTGAAGAGACTGTTTGTCTTCTAACACAATGCTTCTGACCAAGTATGTTGCTTTGTTGCCATTGGTATTCTCGGACATTTCTTCTTGTTGAGGGGTATCGCCAGGGTCATTTCTATTTCTCACTAATGATGCCTTTTTAGAATTATAATGTTAAAACCTTTTGTCAGCCTCAGGTTCAAATTTTCCATCAGGGATCACTGTATTGTAGAATGGGTAAATACCGGCCTTACTAAAACCACTCCTAATATGGTTCGAACTCAGCTTCTTCCATACTTGTGAAATTTAATTATAGAAGAAAATATGGATTTCGGTAACTTTGTACCGTAATTTCTAATTTCTGCATTTGTTTTAAAGGCTTAAATACAGCCAAATCCATTAGCTGTAGGAGATGGCTAGTATGTGGCGGTAGTTTTAAGATAATTATGTCTTCCCTTAAATCGTTTTCTATAAGGGCAATTGGTGTGTGCGAAAAGTGGCCGTTATAGATCAGAATAACAGGTCACCCTTTAGGAATATTCGGAAGCAACATATGTTCAATATAATTAGAAAATGTTTCTGTTTCCATCCATTCGTTTATTGTTGCTCCATATGTAATAATGAAAATAATAAGGGGTGGTAATTTTTCTCCTGCAGCATTGCCACCCATTAAGACAGAAAAGTTTTCTTTGCCAGGACCAGCTGTAACTCGATGAGCAGCTTTTCCTTTTTCGCCTACTACTTTTACACGACTAGGATCTAGGCGAAAACTGTTTTAATCTAGATTATAAATCCTCTCAGGGGGTATATTTAAAGTGATTTCTTTCACGGAATTAAAATACTCTTCAATTACAAATGGGTCTATACTTTTTTTGCGTACCACTTTAACTAATTGTGGCTTTTTTTGAGAAAGTCCATATCGCGCTTGAAATTTAAAAAATAATCATCTCCCGGTATTAAATCTTCAATTAGAGTTTTTATATTATTTTTGATACCCATTGTCCAATACCTAACATTTTTTTTTGAGAGATCAAAACCCCATTTTTTCACGGTCCTCATATGGTCAGCAATTTTGACCTCAATATCTAAAGGTAAAGCTGTTGGCCTACCCATAGTGCCACTCTTTTCACCCCTTAATCCTTTGACTCTTTTAAATAATGTTTCTTTTGGAATTGAGTAATGTTTTGATGCTTTGGAGAATGTCATTTGTTTAGTTTTTACAGCTTCTACTGCTTCTCTAAAGGTTTCTTGAGAATATGTTGGCGTTGGTTTCTATTTGATATAATTACGAACCACTACACTACAAGCCACTACAAAGTTCTTTCTTGTAGTTATTTACATGAGGGTAAATCAAGTTGACAATGGCAAAACTTAAAGATCATAATTCTTCTCCTAGAAACAATAAAAATAAATTTGGTATTAACTTTTTTATTTTTTATTATGAGAAGATTTAATACATAATGTTTAATTGTTTAATTAAAGTTTAAATGGTTATATGTAGTATTGCTCTAATATTGAATCCAATCTTTTATAATTCTATAATTTTTAAAAATTTTTTTTTTAAATTCCTACTTAAATGATAACCCAATACAAAAAAACACTTAATTTTTAGTGAAACAAGGTAAAAATCTAATAACTCGTGATTCAACGGATTCTTCTGTAACTATACCATTTGATAGGACTTTCCGAGACTTAGATTCCACGAGACCTGAAGGAGGCAATCGTTTATCTACATTTAACTTTTGCGGATGCGGTTGGCCCCAACATATGTTGATCCCTATGGGTAATACCGACAATCCTGGATTTAAATGCGAACTTTTTGTTATGATTTCCAACTGGGCTGATGATGCGGTAAGTATTGCTTTTATAAAATTATAATAATATATTACGCATACAGTAAGCATATTATATCGACAATTGTTTAAGAAATATGCAAATTTGTTGTTAAGAAAATAGTTATCATCTGCAAAGGCTCAAGCTTGAATTTTATTTTTTTAAGCGTATTTCTCCACTACATTTTATTCTTTACAACTTGATGCTAGTTAGCCACATTTGTCTTTTACATAAACCATTGATGCGATTATTTAAAAATATAAGAAAATATATACAAAAACAATTGATACAAGAAAGTGATCGACAGTAATGTGTGTTGTCTCCAATCTTGTTTAATTTTTACTTAGAAACAATAATTAAAAAGTCCTTGAGAACGAAACTGTTGGAATAAAGATTAACGGCCATTCTATTGCTAGATTTCTATAATATCCGATACGCTGATGAAATACCGCTCTCAATTCAGAAAATATCGACGATCTACAGACATTTCTAGTAGACCAGGGCGGATCTGTTTTAAGGTGGATGTGAGAGAAACAGACATTCGGATTTTTGCAGAAATCGTTAGGTGACAACTTCAGTAATCATAAATGATTTATCCCTCCTATCAAATAGGTCCTGATCATTAATAAAAAAATTAAAATAGTTAAAAATTACTAAGAACGTCAATTTTATTAATCTCTGCATTTGTTTTACTTTTATATTCATTTTAATCTGTTTTTATTGGTCCCAGCTTGGTTCTCATGATCTTTCTTTCCACTATTGGTAATTGTCCTTCATCTTTTTAGCCACTGTCATTGTTTTTGCTTCGTGTAATTATATTGACCAAATTATTATATTATAGATATTCATTTTAGTTTTCTTAGTCAGTATTTTGCTTTTAAGTAATCTTTTACTTGCAAAATAAGGTTTATTTGCTGCCCATTTTTTTGTCTTTTGTTTCATGCATTCTTTGTCAGGTTTTGTTTATTGTCACCCCCAAGTGCTTAAAGTATTTTACTTTTTCAAATTCGGAACTCCCTTTTTTAATTATTTATTGGTTTTTACCTGATTTGTAATATTTTTGTCTTTTCTTCATTTAATCTCTCATTGCTTTCTCTTCCTTTTTTATCTCTTCTGGCATTTCTTTCATCATATTTCTGTTATTTAAATAATAATATATTCTTCTTAGGCAATTATTTGCCCATCTCTTGCTCATAGGTTCTCTTGGTTCGAATCGACAACCCGTTCAAAATTTTTTTTATTATATGTATAGTACCTATCTATTATTGATCTTACTTCTGTGAATCCACATTGTTATCGTCTCACGTTATTCTTCGTGATCTTTGACAATCTTTTTTCCTATATTTTTCCATAGTTTAAGTATTTTTCTTGCAGCTTACTTTCTTCGTACGGAGGCAGTAATGCGGAACCATAAGTTTGATGTTAACTTCGGTTTTACTAGAAGCTTCTATACTTTTCTCTTCTGTAATACTTTCTCCAATTCTCTATTGTTAGCCTTTTTGATGTTTCGTCTAGTTTGTCCAACGTTTCCTCTTTCTTGCTTATTTTCTTCTTCAGAAGATTTTTCCGTCAATAGTTATCTGTAGTGACCTGCCCGTAATTGTTTATATTCATTAACCTCTCATTATATTAATATCCCCTCTTTGTTTTTTATTTAGTTTGTTTTACAATTATATTTTTTGGTTTGTTCTTAAATTATTTTATAAAAAATGTTTATATTCCTTTTCTCCTCTTCTATTTCTTCTATTGTTTCATCCATCTATCTTCTTTTATTTAGTTTCTTAATTTTCTTCTTAATTATTTATAGTTTTGTTTCTCTTCCTTTTTATGTGTTCTTAGCCGTTTAGTTCTTGCTTTTGCGCCTTTTTTGCTATTATTTCTTTACATTTCTGGGTAGAAATTGATTTATTAATTTCTTATATACTCTTAATTGTTTTCCTCTGATGTTTGTTTGTCTACCGGCTTGTTTGCATATTCTTCTATTGATTTTTTTATCGTCTCCCATTCTGATGTAGGTATAGTGTTTTATATTTTCTCTTATTTGCATTGTTACTTCCTTTTTGTATTTCTGTATAATGTCTGCATTGTGCAATTTATTGATATTCTAATTTTTTCTGTTTCATTTATATTGTAACTTCTGGTATTTTAGTGGCTGTGGCAATAATAGTAATCTAAATACGCACACGCACCTCTAAATGTTCTCACATCTTTTATTGTTGATTGTTTTCTATTTTTAATCAGTATTTGATAAATTTGGCTGCACGTTTTCTAATCTGGTGATTTATAAGTTACTTTACGTATTTTAGGATGTTTTTGTTGATTTTATTTTTAGTTATTCTTTGTTACCAAGTCACATAGTTTTGGGATATTTTTAATTTCTTTCGTGTACTAAGGATTAGGGTCTCCTAGTGCAAATATAACATCTGTTTTGAATATTTTTTTCATGTCTTTTTCTACCTTAAAATTTGAAGTTTAAAATAAAAAGTTTCTCTTTCATCTGCCTTGCTTGTTTCTGTAGTAGGCTACTTATTATGTTAGAAAAAAATAGAGCTAAGAGGAACTACAACGTTAAAGGAGTTTTATTGTTTCATATGTCAATGGACTCCCAAATATAAAAAAACCGCGGATTGCTACCATTTAAAGGAAAAGGTTTTTGAAAAAGGGGTGATTTTGTCCTTATGTACTAGGTTACATTTTGGTGAATTTTATGTCTATTGAATAAGGGTTTAGTACTAACTTTAAACAAGATACAGTTCTTCAAAGTTTTTTACTTTTATGCTATTTTTATACGATTTATGCTAAATTGCTCATTATACCTTTTTTCTAGTTAATTTAAGTACATATATCCATTACTAATAAAAAAAGGAAAACTTATTTTCTGTACTTTGCAATAGTCTATTGTAAAATATTCTAAGAGTAACGGTAATCAAGATATAATCAAATTGTGATGCTTGCAATGATTTGTATATACCTAAATGTCAAAGAAAAAAATATTTCAGTCGTTAAAAACAAAAATGCCATTAAACCTCTAAAAATGATACAAATAAGCTGAATTTCGCTGAGAATATAAATTTTAAGACCCCGAAAAAGATGCAAAAAAGTGGAAAACTCTAAAGAACCATATCTTGCTTAAAATTATTAGTCCTAGAGCTTTCTACTGTAGATTATTTTAAACGTAATTATTTTTTCACAGTAATTTATACCTTTCTTAAAAACACACCCCGTTAAATGGTAGCACTCCGCGGTTTTTTTATATTTGGGGGTCCATTTACCATCAGTTTCTTTCTACAGTACAAAATCAATAGCCTAGAGGTGCGGATAGGTTTTAAACTGACGTTTTAAATGGTTTATTATTGATTTATTTATACGAAATTCTTTCACATATTGATTTGAAACAAAGTTTATGACTTTCTGTCTTAGGTATCCGAGTATCATTCCTTACTCTCTATCTAAATATATCATTGTAAGTTGTGTTTATCAATATATCCTTGTCACTTCCAACGTGATTGTTACAGTGCTGCAATATCTATTTTATAAGTTTTAAGTTCTTTGCCTATTTTCAACCTTTTTCCTGGGGACAATATCGTTCTTATGTTCCATGTACAACATCTTTTCATTTTTCGCTTTTGTCTTTTACTTTTATTTCTTTGTCTGCTCTTATTTATTTCTCTTTTGGTATAAATGAGTTTATCTGCAAATATTTCATGTTTATTTACCTTGTCCGTCGTCAACTGAGTATTGTACTTTCCTAGGGGGGTTACATTAGTATTATGTATATGTTACGTGATTTATTTGAGTAATCTTACTAATTTTAATTTACAGATTAATCAAGATAATACCGGTGTTTGCAATGATGCTGACAGCTATTGTGGTATAAAAGATAAACTATATCCTGATAAACGTTCCATGGGGTATCCATTTGACCGGCAGCCAAGGGAAAATGTTGACACTTTAGAAAACTTCTTAACACCTAATATGAGAGTTCAACAGGTACATATTAAGTTCTCCAACAAAACTTACAAGCCAAGACAATCTTAATTTGCTTTAAAACGATTAACAGATGTGACTGAATATGAACTTGGACAAATAAATGCATTTAATGAATATTGATGTTTAATTTATTCTTTCTTATATTCTTCGTTACCTCAACAATGTGTAGATACTTAATGTAACGTTTTTTTTTTGACAAACAGATTAATAAACGAAATATTTTACTTCTGGTTGGAGATATTTCCCCATTTTATTAATAACACTATAAGACGACTAAAATCAATCCGAAATCAAATTTATTTTGTCCTCATCAGAGTAAGATTTCATATAAATTCATAGTTTTTGCCAAAACTTATCCCCGAGCAGATATCGGTCCAGATCATAATCCCGTACTTGTCACGTTCCGAACGAAATTAATGGTACGTAATTAAAACACCGACACAAAATCAAAATAATATTAACACATTAAGGGAATCACCAACAAAGGAACAAACTATAGTAGGCCTAGGCCAGTAAATAAATTTATTATGGCTAACCTGTGATTTTACATATCACCACCGAATCACCACCAATGAAAATTTGGATTTAGTTTCTACTTACCCTCCACTTCACTTTTGGACTTGTGCCATTGGTTGCTATTTATTTTTTAGAGTTTAAAATTACCCCCATTAGAAAAAAATCATATAATTGTAAATTAAAGCGGGTAATTGATTTAAATTATCTTTTAATTAAGTAAATGAATGTCAATTTACATTAAACAACCTAATTTAAGATTTTATCATAGTCTTACTCCTAAATCTCACCCTCAAAATTAGTAATAAATAAAATATTGTCATTGAATACCTTTCTCCACTGACGTGCATGTGTGGATTTAGGTTATACTTACCCTCCACTTCAAAATTGGACATGCGCCGTTGGGTTTTATTTGGGTTGCTTTGGGTGAAAATGACCCATACTAGAAAAAAATCATATACAGTAAAACTTCTTTTAACGGACACGTCTCCACAACGGAAACCCCTGTTAAACGGGTAGTTTTTAGGTCACCGAACATTTCATATGTGGGTAAATAGGAAGACACCTCCGAACAAGGGACCGTCTTCCCAACGACTCCCCACAAAATTTGCCTTCAATTTTTCTAGGAAATTATTGTAATTTTACCTGCCAACAACGGACAGTCAGGTAAAGACGATTAAAAGATTTAAGTTGGAGCTCCAGATATTCAAATATGTATTCAAATATGTAAGACTAATTATATAAGTAGATACTTACAGTCATAAAACTAAGTACTTTAGGTGCATCGAGTTTGATTTGGAAAAACCCATTCTAGAATTTATTCATCCTTTGTACACATTTCTAATTTAGTTGTGATATTCTGATCTACAGTCGGGTCACAATTTGTTGATAGCTTACTACAAGTTTAACATTAATTAGAAAACTGAAATACAGAGAGGATAGGTAATACGATATAATAGTAAAAACCAACCTAAAACTGACGGTTTAAGACGTTTTCGACTAACCCACCTTATATCTGAAGGAATACAATACCTTATAATCCTATTACGGGGGTATTTTGAATGGTTAGAGATGAATGACCAGTGTCGCAGAGTATATGATTGAAACATTTATTTGAACTAAATAAATATATTTTTTAAATTGTACTTATGTAAATTGTATTTTTTAATAAAACTTATTTATTTTATTCAAAAATAAAAAGTTTCTTGCCATTTGTAAAAGATACATTTATTTAATTAAGGAAAAAGGTGCCAAATGTCGCCTGGCAAAATTTCCAATGTGTTTTAAATGTATCCATTATTTTCGAATCCGGAGAAAACTAATAAATATTTTTGAAAAATTTAAACGCAGAATGAAAGACTACATTATTACTCAGGGCAGAAAGTCCCTGAAAACTTCTACAATGTTTATTTTAATATGTTATGTAACAATGGTGAAAATAAAAGAGAAAATATAGTATAATTTTTAATTGAAAATATTGCATGCAAAAGAAACTTTTTATTTATTCTAAAAATTATTTCATTCTGCCTTTAAATTTTTCAAAAATGCTGTTTAGTTTTCTCAGGATTTGAAAAAAAAAATGGATACATTTAAAACACATTGAACATTTTGACAGGCGACATTTTGCGCCTTTCCCCTTTAATACCTTACGATTACAACTATTATTACTTACCTTATATAATTACGATTAGAAAACTATTCAAATTCAAAATAAATAGGATCAACTTCGGAATCCGAGTCATCTTGAGGGTTAATAATTAGCGGTTGTGTCTCTACGGTCGCATTAATTATGTTATCAAGATCCCACATTTTTTGTTCTTCTTCTATTCCATGCCTTAATGCATCTTTCCAGTTTTGTTCTGTAATATGTTGTAAAGACTCGTATAACAATTCACGTACAGCTTGTATTTTATATAACGTATTTTTTCTAGCCACATAACTTTTCATTTGTGCCCAAATGAGTTCAATTGGATTTATTTCGCAGTGGTAGGGTGGAAGTCTAAGGACTATAATGTTTCGCCTTTCCGCCATTTTGTCAACTACGTATTCCTTGAACTTAGATTTGTGTTGCCGGGCAATTTTTAGAAGTTCTGCTTTTACCATTCCATCTTCGTAAGGCAGATACTTATTCCGCAGCCAGTCAAGAATATCCTGTTTCTTCCACGCAGTCGTTGGAAGTCTTTCTACTAGTCGTGAATGATAAGGTACATTATCTAATACTATAATTGAATTTGGTGGTATGTGTTCAATCATCTGCTCAAAATACTCTTCGAAAACATCAGCTGTCATCTCCTCGTGATAGTCTTTTGTGCTTTTGGACTGAAATTCCAACAACCCATGCTTAACAAATCCTTTTTCACTGCCAATGTGAGAAAATATTAATCTACTGATTTTACCAGAAGGTGGGGAGATACCAGTAGACCAACCTTCCATAAAGGCTTGCCTGGAGCTTAATATATTTTTATCTGACCAGATTTTTTTTAGAGTATGACCTGAGTTTACCCACGTTTCATCCTGGTAGAAGATGGGCCTTACTTCAGCCCGGAATTTTCGTATGGATCTTAGATAATTTCTTCTCCAACATATTATCTCCTCCCGGTCAATCAAAAGTGATTTTCGGTCTGATTTCTCCCACCGGAAATTTAATTCTTTTAAAACTTGCCACAATTTAGTTCGTCCGATATGAGGCAAATCCGGGTCGTCTCTAACTTCTTGTAAAATTTTTTTTAGGTTTGGTATTTCTTTTTTGAAAAAAAATCCATGAATTTTCCTTCGAATACCATTTTTGGCAAATTCATCAATTTCAATACGCTTTTTCCCTCTCTTTAAGTGTTCGTTTGTGTTTGGGTTAGCTATACCGTGTTTTTTTCTTTCTAATAGGAACCTATATATAGTTGACTCTCCTACGCCAGTCATGTTGGCACAACTTTCGACTATGTTGCGAACAGTGTTTGTGGGATTCTGAGAAACCAGAGCATCGTGAACATTCAGGACAATAGTCTTCTCTCTTGGTGAATAGACAGACTTACTGACTGTACGCAACAGTACCGGTGTAAAACTTGATGATGTTGATGATGAAGCCATCACAAACAATCCAACAAAACGAGCACGAGCAAAAAGTACGTATATGTTCGTAGGTATATGGAATAAAAAATCACTCACGCACTGCATATAATTCGCAAAAGAAATATTCGAGACGCTAATTACTGCCGTAGACGCGGACACACCGACGAGCCGTAAATTACATGCAATCAAAAACGTACTAAACAAAAAAATTGTTTTCGTTCGTAATAACTTCACCCTTTTAAGTTAAGTTTCGAATATAAACTGAACAAACGAGGCACGTGGCCAAAGCATACCCATTATATTATTAAAAATCTGGGGAATTCCATCCTAATTATTTTGCAACGAATAGTACCTTCGGATATGAATTCCAGGTTTTCTAGTAAAGTGATTAAACGCGAAGATTAGTATTGAAATATCCAAAGAGATAAGGTATTCTTATTTACAAAATTGTTAATGGTTAAATTCTTATTTTTATTAATATAATATAATTACATAACATTAGCCGTGAAAGTTTTAATTGTTTTTTTGCAAAATATATTAGTATTAAAATATTATTAATATTATATATAACAGTATTAAAAAATATTATATTATTATTTAATGAATAAACACCTCAGGAACGCCTATGGTTTACGACCGTTTTATGAGTTTGAGGCACATTTCGTGCTCTCAACAATTTATGAACGGAGAATAAGTGTAACAATGTCTTCGATTAACAGAAAGTTTTTAAGTTTGGAAGAAAAATATCGGTGATAGAAGCATCTGAAAAAAATAATTATAGTGTTTAAGTTTTGGCCGAAAAGTTTCCAGTAGGAAAATCTCAAGTTAGTGACATTAAAAAAAAGGCCTATTTGAAAAGGTGGTATAGTGAAAGTGGAAATGTTCAACAAAAAAAAAAAAAGAGAATTAAAACTGAAGCTGTTGCCATCGATAATATTGTGTACTATTGGTTTTATAAAGTGGGAAGTAAAAACATTTCATTATTTGGACCGATAATAAAAGAAAAAGCTTTAGAGTCGGCCAAAGAACTCAATTTGAATTTTAAAGATTCCAATGGTTGGTATGAGAAGTTTTGATTAAGAAATAACATTAAATTTAGAGCAATTTCGGGAGATGCTGTAAATGTTATTAAATGGCCATTTAAGTCAAGATATTTATAACGCTGACGAGACTGGTCTGTATTATCTAACCTTACTAAGTAAAACTTTTATATTTCGTAATGAAAAGTGCACTGAGGGTAAATCTGCTAAGGAAAAGCTTAAAAGCTAAATGGGGAATAAGGAAAACCTTTGGTGATTGGTAAAAGTAAAAACCCTCGATGTTTTAAAAAAATGTCATGTTGATAAATTCCAAGTCGACTGGTACTACAACAAGAAGGCTTGAATGGCCAGAGATATCATGATAGATGGGCTGAATGACAAATTTGACAGAAGTTTGTAATGTCAAAAAAGAAAATTTCTCTTATTCCCAGACAACGCATCATTCCACCCGGATATTTAGTTATCTATCATACCGATAATATTTTTGCCACATAATACTACAGCAGATTGTCAACCATTAGACAAAAGAATAATTAAACACTTTAAATCTCTATATAGTAAGTTTTTGATGAGAAGACTGTTCTTTGTCAACGGCTGAACTGGAGAAGTCCATAACGATTGCTAACGCCTTAATTTCGATTGTGGCAGCATGGAGAGATGTTTCAACCACAACAATTAAAAATTTTTTCATTAGGTGCAGTTTTTAAAAAAAATGGTTGTAATGGAGAAGAAATTGTGGAAAATCTGGAGCTACAAGATCTGGAAGATGATTTGCCATTGTCAATCTTTTGCGAAAGTCATGGAGTTGAAAATTTTTTAAACTACCTAGAGATTGATGCAGTCCTATTGACGGAAAATACTGAAGTAAACTTAGCTATTTGTGTTGTGATTTTAAAGAAAACGAACAAGTGTCCAATGTCTCCGACAATGAGAGTGACACGAGTAAGTCAAAAAATGTCTGAAGAAGTTCTAAATATTGAGTCAGAAATTATGAAAATTATGTCCAAAACAAAAAACAAACCACAATTTATGATTTTTAAGAAGTAATACCTACCTTTTTTACATTAGTATTTTATTTTTTTTTATTGTGTATATGCTTACGCAAATATGTACGAAAATTTATAATTAAAAATCAAGAAAATCGATCCTTTTTTTAAATTTCAATTGATTAATTGAATGGCCCAAGTATTTTGAAAGCTGAAATTGTACACGCTATCAAACTATTAAAAAGTAACAAAACCCCAGGACCAGATGATATGTACGCAGAAACAATCAAGTTACTTAATGAAGAAAACCTAGACATTATTGTCAAGCTCTTTAACGACATCTACGATACGGGCCAGATTCCAAAAGATTGGCTTCGATCTACATTTATCGCCCTACCAAAAACACCACGTGCGAACTTCTGCAAGGACCACCGACTAATAAGCCTAATGAGTCACTTTTTGAAACTTTTCCTGAGAATACTTCACACTAGATTGTTTAAGAAATGTGAAGAGGTCAGTGGATGGAGTCAGTTTGGTTTCAAAAATGGACTTGGCACGAGAGGGGCGATCTTTAGTATGCAAACATTGATACAGAATTGTTTAGATCAAAGAAAGGATGTTTTTATCTGTTTCATCGATTACGAGAAAGCATTCGATAATGTAAAACATGAATTGATGATAAAATACCTACAAGAGTTGGGATTGGATGCAAAGGATATAAGAATCATTGCCAATCTGTATTGGAATCAGACAGCAACAGTACGTCTTCAAAATTCCAACGAAACAGAAGATTTCTCCATTAAAAAAGGAGTAAGGCAAGGTTGTATACTGTCTCCAATGCTGTTCAATTTATACGTAGAAAAAGCCTTCGCAGAAGCAGTGGAAGACTCTAATAAGGGTATTAAAGTTAACGGCATATTTATTAATAACATCAGGTATGCCGATGATACAGCCGTAGTGGCAGATAACATCGAAGATCTTCAGTGCCTTTTGAATGATCTAACTCTTGCAAGTGAAGCTCGGGGTTTGAAAATAAATATCAAGAAGACAAAATCAATGATTATAAGTAGAAATGATTACCCCAACGCAAAGATATATGTCTCTGGAGAAGAAATCGAACAAGTCAGGCAATTCAAATACTTGGGATGTTTGCTGAATGAGGGTTGGGACCCCGAGAATGAAATATAGAGCAGAGTTGAACAAGCCAGAAATGCTTTTTTGAGGCTTCGTAAGTTTCTGACTGATCGCAAATTGGACTTCAACCTCCGATACAAGATGCTTAAGTGTTACGTGTGGCCTGTTCTCCTGTACGGAATGGAAGCATGGACGTTAAAGGCCAGTTCCATTAACAAACTTGAAGTGTTCGAAATGTGGTGCCTGCGTCGAATGCTCAGAATATCATGGACGGACAGGGTCAGAAATAAGGAAGTACTCAGAAGAGCGGGCTTACAGGATAGGGAACTTTTTAATTATGTAAAAAGTAAGAAGACTGCATACTTGGGGCACATTATACGAGGAGAACGATACACTTTTCAGCAACTAATACTCGAAGGGAAAATAGAGGGTAGGAGAGGTCTCGGACGTAAAAAAATGTCATGGCTTCGCAATATTCGACAATGGACAGGAATCAACAGCTATGAAATGCTTCGCAATGCTGCTAAAAACAGAATTATTTAATCCAGAATATTTAACATCTCACCTGACAAGACGATGTACGGTGGACGCCTACGCAGAAATGCATGGCACCTTAAGAAGAAGAAGATTAAGGGATAACTCTGCAAGACGGACAATTATTTTTCCCCGTTGGTGTCCGCTATGGAAAATTTTCACTGTAAATTCAAGTATTTTAGAATTATTTAAGTAATTATACAGTGACATTAAATTTAGATTTTTTTTCTACCCTTACAAACCCCCCCCCCTGCGAAGAAATTAGAACAGTTATATATATATATATATATATATATATATATATATATATATATATATATATATATATATATATATATATATATATATATATATATATATATATATATATATATATATATTTAAGATCTCTTGCGCTCATCGCCTTCGTTACTCTCCAAGATTTTTTGGGTCTTTCTCTCTTTCTGCGGTTTGGTGGTATCCATTGCATAATTATTTTTGGGAGTCTTGAGTTATCCATCCTCTGTACATGTCCGTACCATATCATCTGTTTTCTTTTTATGTCTGTTGTTAGAGAGCCGTTAACCCCCATTCGCTGTCTTATCTCATCATTACGTATTCTCTCTCTGCGTGACACTCCTACTGATCTTATAAAAGCGTCCATTTGTACTGCCTCCAATTTTCTTCTGTTGTTTTTGGTTATTCGCCAAGTTTCCGCTCCGCACAATAGAATGCTTTTAATAAGAGATTCGTAGATGTTGTGTTTTCTTCATTTTCCTATTTTATGACTCCACAGTACGCTGTTTAGACAACCTATTGTTTTTCTGGATTGTAGGTAATGGTTGCAGGGCATGATGATTTCGTTATTTTCTAATGTAATGTTCAATATTTATGTTCGATATGTACACGTCGAATGATTGAAAGCTTATTTGGAATCTTAGCTAACAGGTTTAGAGTATTACTTAATCCAATAAATTTAAATGCAGATAAAGTAGAAAAAATAATTTTGGCTTGCTTAGAGTTGCATAATTTATTAGTTTCAGAGAATTTTAAAGCATATGTAAAACAAGATGGATCACAGGTTATGTTTTCAAATAGATTAAGTAATCAAGCAGGTAATCGTTCGACAGGTAAAGCTCATAATGTAAGAAATGAATTTAAAGACTATTTCAACGGTAACAGTGGTTTAGTTGATTGGCATAATGCTCTCATACAGAGATGTAACATGTAAAAGATGTATATTATTATTATTAAATAAGTAACTTGAAATTTAAATAAAACTCAACACACATATTTATGGATTTTCATTTTTAAACTTCTCGCAAACCAAATAATGTTTGTTATTTTTTCTTGTGTTCCTAATAATCTGTCGTCATCAAATACCAAAAACTCTAACTGACCCTTTACAAATTCTGCAAATATTTCTAAATTTGACTTTGCAGGAAGAGTCTCCACAGGTTTTTGCTGCTCTTTATTTGCCAGAGCATTTTTTAACGTTGACAACATCAGCCGCTTTATTGAAAAAATCTCCTCATCGTTAGGTTTATTTCCTTTTTCAGCCTCTTTCTAATAATATCTCATCCAGAGGGGGTGTTGTCTCTTAATGAAGGGGTAGGCACATTCTGTGATGCAGACTCTGTAAAATCAATCATATCAATAAATGATTAATATGAGAATAAATAAATACAAATTTATTTATATTTTTATTCATATTTTGAAAAGTTTCTGATTTAGAAAACGATTACATTAATAATCACATTAATAATTAACGGTTACGAAACATTAATAAAAAAAAGGCTTTTTAGCTCATGTGATTTTAATTCCCACTATTTTTTTTATATCCTCACACTATCCTAACACCATTAAAGGTATATCCTCAAACTAAAATTCCTCGTAATTATTTTCCTATTAAAAAATTTCAAACAAAATTGGCAAATGAAAGTTTGTACTCACAATACAATAATCATAATTTTAAACATTTTCGTTTTCGATCTCCTCTTCTTGATTCCGACTGCTTACAAAATCTATTTCATTTTCTTAGACATAATCCATGGTAGCATTTTCATTTTCTGGTAGGATTATTAAAGACGAAAGGCTGTCCTTTCAGCACCTAGGTATGCAATGCTCTGCTACGATTAATATTTTTTTCATAATACCATTGCGAAGGTTTGTCGATCTAAAATAATTATAGAGCAATTAGTTATTAGATTAAAAAAAAAACATTACCTATACTGCTACTTTTTTCATGTCTATTTGTTTGTGTACCAGACTCATCGTAATGGTTTCATTGTTAACAAAATTCTAAATTATTCGAACAAATAGACATAAAAAGACTTAACGTAATAGAAATATTACTTACATCACCGCTACCAGCTCTGTTTTTTACAGATGATAAATATCTTCTATGTTATTGTAAGAAGTTTGTTCGCATATATTTAAACTTGGCTTTTATTAGTGCCACAGCTACATCTACACCAAGCTTGCACAATTCCGCCTTTATTTCTCACAAAGCTTTTATTCTCGCATTCCTATTTTTGTACAATGGATGTTTTGGCACATATAAACAAGGATTTGCTTTATATAGCTTAACTAAACTTTCTATTTGATTATGACTACACATATTTAAAAACAGAATATAAACATACGTAACATAACCTCACTTTTAGTTAATATTTTATCGTTCTTAGTACAAGAAATTAGAACATGCTCTTTTTTTTGTTTTGAATCAGCACACTAATTTGTAGATAGAATATTCTAGTTACTAAATTAAGTACTGAATTTAGCATAATGGCAAGCAGACCTAGCAGAACTTTAAATAACTTTTGGTTTTTGTTGTATGAAATAGAAGCAGCCACACTAAATAAAGCAATGGTAAGAATGGTGAACGTTTTATATCCTATCAGATCATTAATAGTGGAAAACGTCTATAAATTAAAACACTAGATAAAGGATTACATTTTTTAAGATAACGTGCGATTTCCCAGCTCGAAAAAGGGAATCTTATGCCCCGAGAAGTAACAACCAACTCCTTGTTCTGAGCGATAACAACCAAGTCATTACTTGGGGTTTTTGAGGTAGATGAACACGAATATTATGACGGCGATATCCTCGAGCTACCTGATGCCCAGGTTGAACCTCGTCTTCTAAAGTTTTATGTTAGTTTCATTCAAAATCAGTCAAAAGTTATTACTCGGGGGTTTTCAAACTCGATAAACACAAATATATGACAGCGATGATCCTCGAGCTACCTCGAGTCCTGTGTAGATCGCGTCTTCTAGAGTTTTATGTTATGTTTATTCAAAATCAGTCAAAACTCATTATTCAGGTCTTTTTGGGGATGTTGAAAGGGAATATTAGGACAACGATAATCTCCAAGGTATATGGTGGCCTGAGTAGACCTCGTCTAAAGTTTTTTGTTAATTTGTTATTTAAGATTTCTATTATCATAAAATTCCAGGAGGAGAGGTCCACCCTCCAACAGGTAGCCCGAGAACCATCGCCGTCATAATATCAATATTCAGTGACTTTGATAACCACAGAGTAATGACTATTGACTGTTTTCGAATAAAAAGAACATAAAACTCTACGAGACAAAGTTCACACTGGGCACACACTATTATATTCGTGTCCAATCACCTCGAAAACCCTCGAGTAGTTATTGCCTACTGATTTCAAATAAAAGTAACACAATCCAGAAGACGAGGTCTATCCTGGGCACCAGGTAGTTAGAGGACCATCATCGTTATCGTATTCGTATTCAGCGACCTCGAAAACCCCCAAGTCATAGAACTGAAGTTATTCCTGTCGATATTTTCTAAATTGCAAATTTTTATTTTCTATTCTGTTTGGAATACATTTCCCTCATATACAAAATGCAATTGTCATTTTACCACCATGAATTTTGTTCACAAACTTTCCTGACACTTGCCTGAATCAAATGCAAAAAGATGCACTGCGATTCATCTTGCTGCGGAAAATTGGTAAGTTTAGTGCTTTTTAGTCCTTGTATTTCCTAGCCTAAGTGTATGTGACCAAGTGAATGGGATAAGTTTCAATCGAAATTAAAAGAAATTAAAACATATATAAAAACGCGGGGAAAGCAAAACTCAAGGGGTGCTAACTAGGTTAAAATTGATTGATTATGTTTAGGTCATGCAGGAATAACAGACGCATATTTTCCCGACGGAAGAAATTTGCATATAATTATGTAATTGTGCAAAATCTCTTTAAATTGTGCAAAATTGATCCAAAAAAATTCAACAATAATCTTTCTGACAATCTAAAACATTATTAGAAGAAATCTGTACCATAAGCAATATTCTAAATTTATTTTAAGAATCTCACCTCTTACATCAAAAAAATGTAAATTTAATGAACTAATTAATACAATATAAATCGACATGTTGCTAATATTCATTAGTAGCTAATGCGACTGACATAAAATAAAATAAAACATTTTTTTTTTAATATTTTAAAAACTTTCCTAAGAAAGATTTCAGTGTAAAAATAATTGAAAGAAATGGGCAAAGTTTGGAGAATTTTTTGTTAAACACTAAGAAATACATTTAGTCTTATGATTATAATTTAAATATTAAATTTTTATAATCGGTTTAAATAATTTTATTAGTATCTAGTAGTTTATCTATTATTTGTCTAGTGCATCCAGTAAACAATAACAATGCACCTAACTGCATTGGTTTTTTTTAAAACCAACGTGATAATATATCTCTGATTAGGTAACCACGTTAAATGCATTTTTGTCTATAAATACAGAATATTTTCCCTTTAGCTGTAGTTGTGGGGTAGTCTACACTCTGGTAACAGGCTCATTTATTTCTACTTCAAAGGTAAGAATTTAAACTTCTATAATTATTGAAATAGTTTTGCTATCTTAAGTTGTCTTTGTTTTTTTATTTACAATTTATTTACTACTTAGGTTTTCATGATGTATATCCTTTGGTTCTATGTACTTTACACAAAACTACTTTTGCGAAAACATTATTTTTTTCGTATGAATTGCATTTGTTTATTAATTATACATTTTTAGTAAGGTTTATTGATTATTGTCGGGTATACTTTCTTAATCTTTTTTACTTTATATTGTTTCCATATTATATTCTTGTGCACTTACTCTTCTCCGATTCTATATTTCTTTTCATATTGGGGAGCAACATTTTTCCTTGGACAATCCTCTCCATTTGTTTGATTATTTTGTCTTCTTATATAAATAAAGTGATATATGGTTAAATGCTCTTATAAATGAACTTTCAAATAAAAGGCAAATATCGAGCACAGTTTTTTATTAAACCTTGCTCAAGTACTTTCGCTCCTAGAACATCTTCAGGGGCATTTCGTCAAAATTATAGGCTACTCAACAATTTGGTGAATGTCATAAAGAGTAAATAATACATTTATACAACACTAGACACAGGACAAACAGTTTAATTTTTTTTTAAATTTGAAGAAGCTACATAGTGGGTGACATTCTCATTCTCTCTCCTGCTGTCCCCCTGTATGTAACTTCTTCAAATAATAAAAAAATTTAACTGTTTGTTCTTTATCTAGTGTTGTGCAAATGTATTATTTATTGTTTATGACATTCACCAAATTGTTGAATAGCCTATAATTTTAATGAAATACCCTTGAAGATGCTCTAGGAGCGAAAGTACTTGGGCAAGATTAAATAAAAAACTGTGTTCGATATCTGCCTTTTATTTGATTAAAGTTCTTATATAAATGTTGTAGTTCTGATCATTGTGCTGATAGTTTTCTTCTTTTTCTAGTAATTATCTGTTATAAAATGTTGGTAATCATTCTGGCAATGAAAATTTAATTCTTAAGTTCTTAAGCCAAAATAATAGTGTTCTGTAGACATTTCACTCACCCTGCACTTTTCCTTACAGACTGAATTTTAATGTTTTTTGTTTGGTTTAATTTCTCAATATGCTACCCAAAGAGTCCAATTTCTTACGTTTTATGTGTATATTATTTCTCTTTCTTCATCAAGTTTGCGAAGTAACCTTATGTTTGATATTTGCCTAGCCATGAAATTTTAAAAATTCTTAATCTCCAATGCTTCTAAATTTTTTATTGTTGCTTCAGTCAAGGTCCAAGACTCTACTCCATATAATAAAGATATATAACGTAGGATCGTAGCACCGTGAATTTCAATTTTGAATCCAAATTTTATAGACGGTAGTAGATAGTTTAGTTTCGCCAAGTAGAAAATCTTAGGTTTTCTAATGTTGTTCAAATTGTATGGTTTAAATCATTTGGACATTTGGGTAAAGGCTGCTCTGACTTATTCAATTCTTGATTTTATTTTCTGGAAATTATCGACTATTCATTTAATACTGCACTGATATATTATGGTGTTAATTTCTAGGTCATATTTCTTACCAATCTCATATACGTTGTTTATTAAAAGCTTTATTTATTGACCAATCAGCAAAAATGACATTTAATATTTTTTACACTTTCGACTTTTAATAGTATTCCTACTTCCGTGAGTTCTAGAGCTTCTTAGATAATTGCCCCTGAGTATATGTTAAATATGACAGGTAACAGTATACATCCTTTTTGAATTCTTCTTCACGTGCCATATCAGAGTTATTTGACATTGGCGATCACCATTGCGAAAGCTTGTTGATCTTCTGCCATATGGAATAATTGTCCTGTATTTGCTTTCTGAGTCCATTCACAAATGTGTTTTAACCAAGAAACCTCTTTTCTTCCTACACCTCTTCTTCTTCTTTAGGTGCCATCTCCGCTACGGAGGTTGGCAATCATCATAGCTATTTTAATTTTTGAGGCAGTAGCTCTAAATATTTGTTTTAAGCTGCATCCAAACCATTCTCTCAGGTTTTTAAGCCATGAAATTCGTCTTCTTCCAATGCTTCTTCTGCCATCTATCTTTTTTGCATTATGAGTCGCAGGATGCCATACTTCTCGCCCTGCATCACATGTCCGAGATACTGTAGCTTTCTTTCTTTAATTGTAAGTTCAACTTCCTTTTCTTGACCTATTCCTCTCAGTACTTCATTGTTCGTAACTCTATCTACCCAGAAAACCTTTATAATTCTTCTATAGATCCACATTTCAAAGGCGTTAAGTCGTCTCATTGTGTCTAGATTTAACGTCCATGATTCCATTCCATAGTAGAGTACACTGTATACGTAATATTTTGTTAGGCGTACTTTAAGAGCTTATGTTAAATCTTTGCTACATAGGACATTTTTCATTTTCATAAAATTCGAACGTGCTTTTTGACCTCTACTATCAAGATTTCGTTAGTATTATGGTTGTTTTTACAAATTTTCATAAACTTCGTCTTTTTGATATTGAGCGGAAGTCCGTACTCCCTACTACACATTACTATTTTACTTATGAGTCTTTCCAGGTCTTGTAAACTATCGGCTATTATTACTGTATCATGTGTATATCTGATGTTGTTAACTAAGACTCCATTTACTCTTATGCCGACTGTTTCATCTTCCAGAGTTTCTCGAATTACCTCCTCAGAATAAGCGCTAAATAATAGAGGTGATAGTATGCAGCCTTGCATATACCTCTACGGCCTTCTATTTTGCCTTTAAGATTTAATTGTAATATTCTATATCGATTTCCCTTCATATATGTTCTAGATAAAACATTATTTTTGTTGACCCTTCTTAGTACTTCCTCATTATTTTTTCTTGCTGTCCAAGGTGTCTTCAGCATACGTATATGAATCCACATTTTCTATGCTTTAATTCTGTTCATATTTGATGCTTTTAGTGTCCACACTTCTACTCCATACAAAAGTACAGACCAATATAGCGCTTAACCATTATTTGTCTTGGTTCTAGACTGAGATGATTATTGCAAAAAAATGTCTTCATTTTCATAAAAGTAGTTTTAATATTTACTATTCGTCGTTTTATTTCTATGTCTGGGTCTAGTGGGTCCGTTATCATTTAGCCTCTACTAGTCCACTACTACTAAACATAGACCTCTTTCTTGTATTTCCAACCCCGTCTATCTTGCGCCACTCTTATCCAGTTTTTATTGTTTCTACTTAAATCGTCAGACCATCGTGTAGGTGGTCGACCTACGCTTCTCTTGTCTTCTCTTGGTCTCCATTCCAATAAACTCTTTGTCCATCGCACATCCATCATTCTAGCTATGTGTCCTGCCCTTCTCCATTTTAGTCTAGTTATCCTTTCGATGACGTCAGTCACCTTGGTTCTTCTCCGGACCTTCTCAGCTCAGGTGGGTCAGTTATGAGAGTTTCCAAATATGTAATTTTGTGAACTTTTTCAACTTGGACTCCATTTAATTGAAGCTCTATACCTGGATGTGGGTTACGACTAAAGACTAAATATTTGGTTTTGTTCCAGTTTATTTTAATGTACATTCCCTCTCCTACTTCGTGAATACGATCAAGCAGAATTAGAGACCTTCAATATTTTCTGACAGAATTACTGTATCGTCCGCGTATTTAATTACATTAAATAATTGATTTTGATTTCATATTGCTGTCTCTCAAGTGCCTTTTTAAATATCTGGTTCGAGTAAACATTGAAAAATGTTGGGGACAAAATGCAACATTGTTTGACTCCTCGTTGTATCTTCCAGCATCTGCATTAATTTTACATGCTGTACTATATCGAATGCCTTTACTAAGTCAACGAAGCATGCAAATACATCTTTTTTTTGATCGCAAAGATATTTGGCGCAAAAAGTGCCTCCCTAGTTCCCATATAACATTTCTAAAATCAAATTGCGTATCTTCGAGGTCTTCTTCGCATTTGGGTCTAATTCTATTATGGAGTATTCTTAGGAAAATCTTAAGAGCATCTTAATTTCATAATTTTAGCATTTTTTAAAGCATGTTCTACCTCTGATTTTATAATTTCTGGGCCGTTAGTACAATTCTGGTAGGATTCGGTAATATTATTTCTGTCATCTTCAAACAACTCTTGTACACACAGTTGCCATTTCATTCTTATTTCGTTCTTATTTATAATAATTTTGTTGTTATTGTCATCAATCTTTCTCTCATCCATTTTTCTTTGGCTAATTTGATCTCCCTTTTAATTCTTCTCTGTAGGTATCTTTATTCTATGTTATCTTTTATGTTTATATCATAAAAATTAATTATATTGATTTTTGTTTTTTCTCGTTGGATCCGTTTTAACCTTAGTTTACTATCTGACACAAGGTTGGTGATCCAATCCAATATCTGCTCGTGGAAATGTAGTGACTTTTTTGGCGGCATTTAGGAAGTGCTCACTTACAAGTAAATAATCTATTTGGTTTCTTAAAGACCCAGGGCTGCTTTAATCATCAAACGGAGCTGTTCAAGTATATAGTCATCGCTTGGGTAGATTATACCAGGTGCTCGCAATAACCATGTCGTTATATTTACAAAATGCATACAATTTCTGTCATTAATTGTTAGGCTGTCCAAGACTATAAGGACCTATAGTTTGACTTCGTCGACCTTCCACAATTTATTGAAGTCGTCTGTGATATATAAAATTTCATGTTTAATAAAATTGTGTAAGATGTTTAGCATTTGATTATAGAGCTTTCCGACTTCATCGTCATATTTTCTATCTGCCGTGTGGGCTATATTTGAAGTATATTGGTTTTGAATGGTTGAATATTTATTTGGAGTAATATTATTCTATCCGATACTGGTACGAAGTTGGTCACATATTTACTCAGTTCTGATGTTACTAATATACCTACAACATTTTTGTGGTGCGAGTCTTCTGTGTTGTTACCGGAATAATGTAATATACTAACGTCCTTTTACATGTCCCTGACTTTGGTTATCTCAATTCGCTGATTCGCAGTAGATCTATTTTCATCCTTTTCATTTCTTGAATTACATTGTCAAGTTTTCCAGCCGCAAATAGACTTCTGACATTCGATATACATATTCTCAAATTAGATTTTCTACTTTTTAGGATTTCTTCACGAGGTTTTCGTATGTTTATGAGTTTACAACCTGAGAGAACTTTATAAAGATAAAGATTCCAGTATTAATTTCTGACTATCCTCAGGTGCTTGTCGTCAATTACCATATCTTACAGGACTTCCATTAGTTTATTATGTTCGCAAATGTCTTAATAATAAATGAATTGTCATAAACATTACACTTAATATTTCTGAATCTTTGGAATAGCACTTTTATGTTAGATAGAGCATCTCTTGTTTCCAGACCTTTCATAAAACAAAATTATGTTGGTGATACTTGTTTTTCGTAACTTTCGTATCATAATTTCGATATATAATTTTTAAAAATTGTTTCAAGAAGTGACTCATAACCCATTGTTTTATAATTCGTTCACTTGTAGGGCCCTGGCTTTTTTGGCAGAACTACCAATTCTGATCTCAACCATTCTCTGTGTTAACAGAGAAGTGTTAAATATTTTATTTAAAATGATCTTTCCTGAAGTCTCACCACATATTGTTCTGTGTTTCCTGATGTTCTCTGATAGCACTTCATCTAGACCATAAACTTTTTCATCTTTAAGGAATATTATTGCTGCTTTCACATACTCTGAAAGGATGTTCCTATCTGTGACTGTGTTTGTTATGTGCTGTTCTACGCTTAGATCTGAAAAAAATATTTTTTGTAATTTTTTATGGTAATTTGATTTGTTGGTTATATACAATTGTTTTTCCTTAGTCAATTTTTATTTTTCCTAATAATTTTTTCTTGAATTTTTCTATTAGTTTCTTGACCTTGTAAACACCAAATGTGTTGCGTTTTGTTTTTGATATTTTCTTCCATATTTAAATGTTATCTTTAAGTTGATATTATTTTGCCTTATTATCTTTTCTCTTATATTTAAGGGATCCTATAGCCTCTGTCGTATCCCGCATTTCGACCTTTACCTCTTTCGATCGGTTTATTCATCCTCATTTATGACTATATCTCTCATTATTCCTTCCCTCTGTTCTAATGTTGGTCTTCCTCTCCCTTTTCTATTCAATGAAACATAGTTTAAGGCCTGTTTTAGCCATCGTCTATATTCCATTCGCATTACAAGCACGTACCATAAAAGTTGTTTGAATTCCATTGTATCTACGATATTGTAAATCGTTCCTGTTCTTCTTCTTATTTCTTCATTTGGGATGTGATCAAGTCTGGATATCTGACACGCACTTCTCAGATAGTCCATTTTTACCACTTTTTTCTTCTCTTTCATCGTCATCTGTCAACATTCAGATCCGTACGTCAAAATTGGATATATAACCGACTTGTAGATTGTCATTTTTGGTCGTAAACTAATTTTAGGAGACCAAAGTAATGATTTTAGTGTTTGCAGCGTATATCGGCAGTATTGTTTTTTTTTGCTGAGTGTCCCGTTTCGTATTTCTTATTTCGTATTTAAATTCTTTGCATTCTTTTATATCTGTAATCTAGAATTGTGGGTCTTTTCCTTCATCCTTTATTCTTATATATTCCGTTTTTTTAATGTTGATTGTGATCGCTCAATTTTCGTATTCTTCAGTTAACTTTCAATTCATATAATCTATATCTTCTTCATTATTTGCCATAATCACTTGAACCTCTTCAAAACAAAGAGTTGTTATGTACTTGTTTCCAAGTTCCCAATAGAGTTGGATATAAAGAACGTCCTTGTCTCAAGCTTTCTCTGACAGGAATAGCTTCTGCAATTTTTTTCTTTATTTTAACGACAATTTTTGCATGTACATGATCGCTATAGCGTTGATGTATATATGACTTAGGCCTGGCTTCGTCAATATTCCAAACAATATTTTTAAGGGTAGTGTATCATAGGCCTCCTCTAAGTCAACAAACACTAAATCTTCTTCTTCCTATGCCGTCCCCATTAACGGAGGTTGGCGACCACATTTTTAAAAGCTTCTCTGTCTTTTGCAACGTGGAATAATTCGTCTACAGTCATGTTTGTCCAGTCTCGAATATTTCTTGCCATGACTTCCTCTTTCTACCTATACCCTTTTTGCCATCGACTCTACCCTGCATGATGACCTGCAGAAGACTATATTTATTATTTCTTAGTATATGTCCAAGGTATGCAGTTTTGCGTACTTTTATCGTTCTCAACAATTTTTTGTCTCGACTCATCCTTCTCAGCACTTCCTCATTGGTGACCCTGGCAGTCCATGGAATTCTCAACATTCTCCGGTATATCCAAAGTTCAAAGGCTTCAATCTTTTTAACTATTTGCGCTTTTAGTGTCTGTTAGTTGCTGTAGGGCATTCTTTACTTCTGAGGGTAAAATTTGTAGGTATTGTTTTTGTTCACCTATATCTTGTTCATTTTCTCTCTCGTCATGGAACAGGTGGATTATATATTGTTCCCATACTTCCTTTATTTTGCTCTCTTCAGTAAGTATTTCTCCATTATTATCTCTTGTTATGAGTGTTCTTCTTTGTCTGGTGTTGCCTGTAAGTTCTTTCATTTTTTTATGTAAGTTTGAGGTGTCATGTTTGTTGCTGAGTTCTTCCAAATCCTGGCATTCTCTGTTCATCCATTCCTCCTTAGCCTTTCTGATTTCATATTTGATTTTATTCTTAATGGTTTTATATTTATTTTCATCTTTATTTTTGTATTTTCTTTTTTCAGTTATTAGCTCAACTATTTCCGGTGTCATCCGAACACTAAATGAGGCGGTAAATCTCTGGCTGTTATTTTCTCTATAATTTGTTAAAGTACAAATATATTGTCTACAGAAGATCTGCGAGAACGGAATCCACTTTGATCTTCTATTTCTTTATATTGATTTTCGATTTTTTCTTTCATAAATCGACCGTATAACCTCTCCAATGAGCAAATAACGCTTATACCTCCTTTTATACTACCTTATATATAAACCTATATCTAACCCTTTTGTCTCCTTTTTTGTGCATAGAGCTTCTACACGCCAAGCTCCAATTTTCTAAAATATTTTCCTGTTCAATTGGACGTTTATTAAAGATCTCCACTAGCAATTCTATTAATATTGACGGTCTGAGCTTTAATATTTCACTGGGGATATTTCCAGGTTCTGTGACTCTTTGTATTTGCTTTAA
This sequence comes from Diabrotica undecimpunctata, assembly GCF_040954645.1. Taxonomy (NCBI): domain Eukaryota; kingdom Metazoa; phylum Arthropoda; class Insecta; order Coleoptera; family Chrysomelidae; genus Diabrotica; species Diabrotica undecimpunctata. Next base: position 103,318,787 of record NC_092808.1, read on the forward strand.
GGTCAGTATTATCTCGTCCACACTGATTGGTTGTACTTCATCTTCCTGATTGTTTGAGGTTTCCTATAAACTTACATGTTTTAGATATTCGAGTTTCACCCATATATCTGTTTATTTTTTCGCATTTTTTGTCCCACGTTTTGTAGTTTCTTTTGGTTGCAGTTTTCTTAACTTCTGTATTCCAGTAAGTGTATGTTTTCCAGTCGTCTGGATGTTGTGTTTGTAGTCAAGATTCGAAAGCCTTTCTTTTGACCTACCAACACTCTTATTTCTTGTAATCACTACTTTGGATCTTGGTTTTGCACATTTTTCTTATATCCTATGACCCCTTTTTTACATTATGTATACAATATTATGCCGCAGTGCCGGAGCGCCAATGGCAGCCGTTGCTGCCATTGGCGCTCCACTGTCAGAATGTGGTCGAATGGCAGAAGATAGAAAAACGTGGAGGAACATTGGGAAATTTAGCTAATAGCTTCATGATATCACGATACCTGCATCAGGTCAACGACTAAGAAGAAGAAGAAGATCCAATATTTTATTCGACAGTATAGTTCTTCCACCGTCTTGTTTTCGTTGCCAATATTTTGTAGTTTTGTAGCCAATCTGAGTTTGTACAAAAATTGGGTGGATTCATTCTTTAGACTTCCCAAATTATATTTCTTTATCCTCATATTTCCTAGCATTGTTTGTTCATATGGATGGACGCTGTTATTTTCCTGGTATTTAATTAACATCTTTGTCATGGTTAACCACACTTTGGTCCTCGATACATCTACCTTTACGTCAAAAACTTTTAGATTCAATTGTTAGCGCATGGTGATATAATTTATTATTGATCCTAGCCCTCTTGTTGGCTGTGTCCATGTATATTTTTGATTGTCTTTATGAGCGTAGAATCTATTTGTCACTTTTAACGATAAGCTCTCGCATAAACCAATGTCGCACACCGTTTTTATTAAAAGTAGTCTCTCCATACTTTCCAATGATTTGATTGTTGTCCCCTTGGGCATTTAAATCTCCCAAAATGAATACCTCCTTGTTTTTTTTTAATGTCTTTAAATACGTTCAGTAGATTATTCTAAATTTTTCTTTAGTTCTTATCGCAGCGTCTTCGTTGAGAGCATAAACTCTATGATAGCTATATTATGGTCACTTTTAGTCGGCTCTATCATGATACGTATTTTAGTAATTTATTGTGAATAAGTACAGCTATACTTCGTTTGGCTCTATCACTTTTTGTTACACCGCTATTAAATTGAGTATAGTTGCCGACTTTTTCGTTGCCTTTATATTTTTTTTTTGTTTCTGTTAGTACACAGATATCGATTTATATTTTTATAAGTTTCGATATCACTTTCTTTTGTTTATTTCTGATACCATGTACGTTCCATGTGACCATTTTAAATGTCAGTTTCCGTTGCAATTTTCGTCATCGTTTTATTCTATCCATATTCCGAGACAAATTATCGAAATTGCTAGCATATTTAAATCGATTTCCGAATGACGAGTTGCTAGCACGTGGGTCCAACTCTCATTCTTAAAGAAGCAAAATTTTTGTACCGGCTTTTTCCCCCAGCCGACTTGTTCCAGTTTTTAGGCACCGGAAATTCGCCTGTTACCCTCTCTACTCTGCTGCATAGCGCACACCCATTGTACGCCGTACACCCACTGACTACGCGACAACTGTCTTCGAGTGTGCTAGACTAGGATTTGCTGGCAGAGCTGAGTTTTATTATAGTGTGAAGGTCGGCACCTCACGCTGCCTCCGAGGTCCATTACCAGCCTTAACCCACCACTTTTCTCTTAATTTGTTTATTGATGGACATAATGTACATATCACTACCTATTTTGCTCTTTTATCTTTCTTCCATTAGTTGAAGATTTTATCAGTATCCAGGATTTCTTCTTGTCTGTACTTTCTCTTATCTACTAATTATTAAGATATTGTTCTGAAGCTATTTTCTTGTGGCATGTTAAAGTAATTACTATTTAAATGGGAATAAGCCACAATTAAAGGTTAAGTACGTTTATTGACGTTTTATTTTCCACTTCGGAAATCGTTCTCAAAATACAAACATTAGTAAACTAAACAAATTTTGCTGGTAGTTTACTTCACGCTTTCATATTGTTACAGGTTAAACATTTGTCAAGATGTCTCGCTCTAAAACTCATTTGGTTGCCCTTTTCGATAGACCAAGAGAGTTGGTTATTATGCCTAAAGGACCCAATAACATATCATTTGATGTTCCACTTGAGTATTTGGTAAGTATACAATATAAACGATTTTATTCTTTTCAGAATTTTCGTGTTATTGGATTAGACTAATGTCAACAAACATGGAGTTTGAACTTTTTATAGAACCTTATTATAGGACAATTAAGTTAGATTTTTACTCGACACAACTGTATAGCCGGGTTTGAGATATTACAAAAAGACTCTCATCTAGGGAGTCATCATTTTTTAGTGGAAATATGTTTAAATAAAAAATCAAAACGCGAAACTTATTATTTTCCTTATAACTTTGTTTGCAGTGCTTGTTTCCTGGTTAATTATTTGGTCACTATTAATCTTATTGCATTTGATATTTTAAAAAGTTTTTAACAAAACTCTTCGTTTGACAAGTCTCAAAAATCCTCTATCGTTGTTTTACGTGTTTTAATTTTACGTGTTTTAAAGTTCGAAAGAAGAATTCGTTTTTTTCGGCAACAATTTTTATCAACAAGTTAATGTTAATCCAAAACTAATTTCAATATTTCTTTAGCCTGAAAAATACAAATACATAGGAGGTCAAATTTCTAGTCGATTTGGAGAAGAAGCTACCGGAGGCAAAGTTCCTGTCAATACCATCTCAATTCCACCATTAGGAGACATTTTAGACTTAAAGAGAGATGAAAATTTCTCATTGTGGATTCCCAAACATAGAAAAATTGCTGGCGAATTAATTAATATCTACTTAGGTAAAAATATAGTATTAGAATCATTACTTAAACATATTTTTTTCATTAAAGCACGTTAAATATTCTATTTTCAGATTTTTTAAATAAGGATAAAAAATACATATATTAAAAAAGTATTTATATATACACACATATATACATATATATATATATATATATATATATATATATATATGTATATATATATATATATATATATATATATATATATATATATATATATATATATATAAATCATCAACCTCTATGCGTCCACTGCTGGACATAGGTCTTCCTCAGCTCTTTAGATCTGTCTCTGTCTTATGCGGCTTGCATCAAGTTGCTTAAGGTCGTCAGTCCACCTGGTTGATGGGCGTCCTCTTCTCCGTAGTGCTTCCTGTCTTGATCTCCACTCGACAATACGTTTTTTCCATCGGTTCTCTGATAATCTGACGACGTGTCCTGCTCTATTTAATTTTTATCATTTTATTTCTTCATTTCTCTCAGAAACTTTTGGCGCTCCATTGCTCTTTGGGTCACACGAATGTTATTCATTACCTTTTTTGTGAGTGTTAATGTTTTTGCTTCATAAGTCAGTACAAACACACAAAGATTTTCCTTTTGAGGCATATGGGTAGATCTAATTTAAAAACATAGTTTAATAAACCAAACGCTGCTCAGGCTAATCCATTGCGACGTGGGAGCTAACATGTCTTATTATCTCTGCCCAACCGAATTTCATGTCCTAAGTACTTATACGATGCAGTCTGCACAATATCCCTTCCATCAACAGCAATGTCTCGATTTATCACCAGATTAGTCATTTTTTGCGTCGTTTTCATATTATTCTTCAGTCCGACCTCCAAGGAACGTGATATAATTTATCAAAAACTATTATTGCATCATCTATACGATCGGCTATAAGGACAATCTCATCTGCAAATCTCACATGACTGAGTTTCTCTCTATTAATATAGATACCATGCTCGTTCAGACATGTAGGTATGTTCTAAAAGCGTCATGAATAACTTTGTAGAGACGGTGTTTTCTTGCTGTGCTCCTCGCTATATACAGAATATATTTGTTTCTTGTTCAGATAGTCTTACGCTAGCTGTGTCATTTTGATATATCATTTTGATATATATATATTTGACTATGTTAGTGAAGCGATGGTCTATTTGGCATTCTGTCAATGCTTTTAACATTTTTTGATGGCTTATTCTATCGAATGCTTTCTCACAGTCCACGAATATTAGTGCCAATTGTTTGTTGTATTTTGCAGACTTCTCTATCAGGCTCTTCTCTCAGTCTCACTGATCAGGAGCTGATCCTTGTCCATTTAAGCTGAGGCTTCTCGTCAAAAAAAGAGTTCATCATGGATAAATTTTCCTGATGTAAGAAATTTAGCAATCTTTGCCCTCGTTCATTTTTTTCACCATATCCATACTTACCCATTGCTACTTCTGCATTATAGTGCTTAAACCTAGTTTTCGCATTTAAGTCGCCCATCATTATTGTGTAATATGCTGGTGTGGCATTTAACGCTGTTTTTTTAAGTCCTCATAAAATTTTTCAATTTCTTCATCCGAGTGGGGAGTCATTGGAGCATATGTCTGGATTAACTTAAGGTTATATCTTGCACTTAGTTTCAAGATGAGATATACAATCCTCGGGCTTAAACTCATAATTTTAACTATATTTTGTGTGTGCTTTCCATATATAATGAATTTTACTCCACCACTTGGTTTTCGTCTTCTCTAAAATGAAATACGTTTCCTGATTTAAGAGTAATTTAGGCTTCTTCTCTTTGTCTATTTAGCTGAGACCGATGGTGTCCCATTTTATTATTCTTAGCTCCTCCTTCAGTTTCATCATCTTCTGGTCTGGTATAAGACCATACAAGATAACATTGTATGAAGTAAAGCCTGGTTACTCGCCAACACGAACACTTGGCTAGTGCGTGTTGGCGAGTTGGTTTGGAAGTGGAGGGAGGAAAGGGTGGAGATAAGAATGCTATATTTCAATTTGATTTAAATAATAACAATCTTAATGTTGTAACATATCTCCACTTTGCCTCTTTTGACAACAACACCAAAGATACGCCTATAAAAACATAATTATATATTAATGACAGTAAGCAATGATACATCAAATGTCAGTTTTTACTCTTTGTTCGTTTATTAATATAGCGTCTCAATTTACGTGTTTCGGTAAGGTATTATATGTTTTACAATAAAATCTTCTGAATTCTCGATTCTGGTCTGGTAAAAGGAGTACCTGCCGAAACGTTGATTTTGATGAAATAATAAAATCTAGTTCCAAATTTAACATTATACTAGTAAAAATTTATTTCTCGTATACTTTAGGAATGCGTGATGTTGATGATCTGCTTTCTGTTGCGGTTTATACTCGTGACAAAGTAAATCCGTACCTTTTCAACTACTGTCTCTCAGTAGCATTGTATCACAGGCCGGATACCAAGGACATAGATTTGCCGTCATTTATTAGAACCTTTCCAGATAAATACGTGGATAGCAAACTGTTTGGCCAAGCTAGGGAAGAAGCGACTATTGTACCTGTAGGATCCAGAGTAAGTTTTAACTACATGTTAAATATGTAAACTTTTTATATTTATACTCGTACTAATAATTAAATTATTAAATACTACGCAAATTATTCAATCAAATTAAAGACTGAATGTAAAAGTTATGTGTCTCTGCCTAAGACAAAAGATCGGGCGTAGTACCAAACTAACCAATACATTTTTAGTGAAATCTACTACAGATACGACTAATTAAAAATAGTTTGTTTTCCAATCTGTAAAAAATTTATCCTTTTCACTCATTCAATTGCTAGTCTTTTACTTATGCTGAGTAAATATTTTGAACAATGCTCTATCTGATCACTACTCGATCAAACACCAGGAGCACAACAATAGCATACTATATCCGTACTATCAGCTAACGAAAATCCAGTATTAGATCGTTAGACAAAACTTATTCCTCTATTGATAAGACAAAATTGCTATATAATAAAAGTTAACTAAGCTCACGCAGTAAACAGAAAAAACAACAAAAAAAGATCATCCGTAATATACCTTTAAATACCATGGTTAAATAGCATAGCCTCCACATAAACCAAAAGCTTACCAGCAATAAACCGTTTGCTAATATTGTATTACAATACATTTTATTAATTTTAGAGACCAATTGAAATTGTTAAGGACTTTACTGCTACTGACTTGGAGTCAGAACATCGTTTAGCTTATTTTAGAGAAGATTTGGGTATTAATCTACATCATTGGCATTGGCATCTGGTATATCCTTTCGACGGCGCAATGCAAGTAGTAAATAAGAATAGAAGAGGAGAATTGTTCTATTACATGCATCAGCAAATAGTCGCAAGGTAATGCTCCATAAATATTTTTAACTTTTTACTATTTTCAGAAATGGGTTTTCTTTTGGAATTGAGCATTAGCTCAATGGTTTTTATAGGAGCGTTCAATGTTTTTATAAAGATACGAATGAATTCAATTTCTGGGTATCAATCTTTCAGTGTATTTATTTGTGTAACAAGATAGTGACACATACAAAAGTATTTGGATTTTATTTTTTTTTTAATTTACATGCAAACTGACATCCATTGATACCGGAAGTAAGCTTCATATTGTAAATACACATTTGCATATTGTAGTAATAGAATAGTAAAAAACATTTGGTTTTTTACTATTTTATTACTACGTTTGTTTAAATTAGGCTTTAAACACTAATAGGTGTATGAAAGTTGAAGAAATTTATTAAAGAATATATCTAGTTATAGACGTATTACCATTCAAGTTGTCTAATATATAATTTGTTGTCATAATTATTAAAGAGACGCTTCTCAGTTAAAGAAAGAAAAGAAGTGTGTACTTTGTTGAATCATATTTTAAATTTTGACTGTGTTATTGATGTTTATACTGAAAGAAAACATTGACAAGACATTCTTCTTTTAAATATTCTACCTAGGTGTTATTGGACAATTTCACGATTGATTATTAATGAAGAAGGGAAATTTGAGTTCAAATTGATCATTAAAGCTGAGCTTTTCGCTTGTAGTATTTTTCTCACAGCATTATTTTATGCTGTGGGCTATTTCATGTGGGGCAACTTATTTATCTTTTTTTCTTTGAATTTAAGAGTTGATTTAAGTTTTAATTCGTATCTTACCGCGAGATATTTAATTTCTACTACTTGGATTTTACTTTTTTGTTTTTTGGTTAAAGACGATGATTTACATATACATAAACGTTAGTATTGGTGTGCATATAGACTTAAATAAAAATTATTTTTGTTTGTTTTATTATTGTCTCTTAATTTTTGAAAGCTTTTTCATTGCAAAGTCTAATTGTAGTGTCTTATTTATTACGTTATTTATTTCTAGTTGAATTGGTGATTTCAGAAACAACATGAATAAGAAATTATAGTTTTGAGTAAATTACAAAAAACTGTTTTTATGCGCTGTAAGAAAAACTGATTTAAAATTAATTGTCGCAATATTTCACTATACTGAATATTATGTATTTCATATTTTTTGTAAAAATTGTTTTTCTTAAGTCATATTAGGCTTTTAAAAAAAGTGACTTGTGGTTTTGAAAAAAAGTAAAAAAAATATTTCTTTTTTTGAAATTTTATTATCTGTAAAAGAAAGTATAAGCAATAATCATCATTAATTGCATCAGTAGTAGGCCACTGCATAATCTCTTCAAAAAATGATATTTTTTCCTCTGGTATGTAGTTCATGAGTTTGCGTCTATTTTCAATTTTTTTTATTGTTGATACCAGATTGTTGTGCCAGAACTGTTGATAAAAATGTAATTTTATCACTTATTTTAAGTTTAAAGTTGTTAGTGATAAAACCATTCATATATGCCGATACTGTTACAGTCCTTGTTTGGTTTGAAAAATAAAAAAAAAATGGTAGTAGTTTGAAATCTGGAAAGAGATTTTTTTATCCTTCTCTTGTCTGCCCACTGAGTCGGTGGACAAACACGTTTTTTTGTAATGTTTAGGCCACCACTTTTTAAATTCAGAAATATTCGATGTTTCTACCATTTTAACAAAAAATTTTTTGTGTCGTAAAGAATTTCTGTATATTCTTTTGGGTGGTTAACACGGTCAGAGTTTTTTATGACTCTTTTTATTAAAGCAAAGCTTCTATCGTTCGGCAAAAAGAAATGGTCACGTTGTGGAAAGTACCTACTGGTTTGTGGTTTTAAAACTTAAACGAGTATCTACTAACGAAAGTAGAAATCTCACTACAGAATCATTCCGGTTTTGACCGGCACAGCTGACAGAAAATAAGTGAAGATCTTTCACAGCAGTAGACACTTCAGACTTAATATAATCCATAACTAACGAAGCAACTTAATTGGGACTTTTTGTGGATTGACCCTCGTGGTAGGTGTAAAACATTCCTTGATTTTTTTGCATATTGTGAATTCCAAAGACGTTGTAGGTTAGTTGACGTAAGTTAAATGTTTCCTCTGCAATTTCTGCCGTTTTATTGTAGAACTTCTTTGCACGTATTTTATGTAAGTTCCGCAACGGCCACGCATTTCACAGTTTCGTTTAAAGATGGACTCTTAATTTTTATTTCTAACTGTTCACATTCACAACAGGTGTCTACCTGTGGATGTCCAAAATATAGAGAAAAATGTTCCCGGAAAATCTTTAAATAAAATTTATACTTCACTGAAATATTATTATTAGAAAATTTGGCACATGATGGGTCATACATAATTTGCACATTCAATTTTTTGTCTAGGTAATGCATCTCTCTCCCTGTGTAATGTGAAATCTTAGTGGGAAAACTCCCACTATGAGTCTTAATCTGTTCTATTAAATTTTCAGACTTAGCATTACCTGAAATATTTTTTCCACGTTTATCTATTGGTGCTTTTCCTTTTACAAGAAGCTTAGATATTTTTCGAATTCTTTCATGACTCACAGTGTAAATTCCCATAAAAGCTTTTTTGTAAACAATAATTTTGCCACCCGAGACTATCACGGAGTAACTAATGTTATATCTTCTATTCTTTGGATTTTCATTTTAAGGTTGTCTCTTTTTTAATTCAAACTTTCCCATAATCCCTTGTAAGTATGAATCTTGTGAATTCTTGGTAAACATGCTTCTGCATTTGGCCCTTACATCCGCAATAACTTTTTCAAAGTACTTTAAGCGAAAAATACAAAAAATATATAGGTAATAATTTTACGTTTTAAAACTATTTTAACCTTAAAGCTTACCCACAGACTCCTCCTGATTTTCTTGCAGGTACAACATTACCTTTATACTTTTCATATTCTTCCCCACACAGTCTTGCTTTCTAGATCATTTCTGACATAATTGTCTTTTTGTCTATTTTTTTACTTTTTTCTAAATTCACTTCATTATTCGTATCATTTATTGCAGCCATCTTGATCGTTTTGTTTACAAATGACAATTCTGCGCCGAAACATCAGTCGATGACTCATGTGGTTTTCGAAGGGAATGCGTATTTATATTAAACTGTAGATTGTCCTAAGAAATAAATTGTATGAAGCCATGGATGAATTCCACATCCCCGATAAACTGATAAGATTGGTTAAGGCTACAATGCGTAAAGTGCAAATACAGGGCGAACAATCACAGGCATTTGAAATGCATGTTGGGCTGTGACAGGGATATGCGCTGGCGTGTCTCCTTTTCAACATAGCTTTGGAAAAGGCGGTCAGGGATGCCCAAATAGACAGCAGAGGAAACATTTTTAATAAATCATCCCAAATTTTGGCATATGCAGATGATGTTGATCTAGTTGCCCGCACAACACGCAAGCTAGAAGAAATGTATACCACCTTGTCACACGCCTCAAAAAATATGGGCCTGCAAGTAAATAAAAATAAAACTATAATAATGGCATCAACACCCAACAATAGAGCCAGAAACATCGGCCACCAATTCACGGTTGATAATTCTACCTTTGAAGTGGTGGACAAATTCACATACTTAGGCTCCCTGATCACCAAGGAGAACGTCATGACGGAAGAAATCAAGCGAAGAATAATCCTAGCAAACAAATGCTATTTTGGACTGAGTAGACATATAAGAAGCAGAAACTTAAGCCAAAAAACAAAAATAACCATATACAAAACCCTTATACAACTAGTGTTGACATATGGGTCGGAGGCATGGACCATTTCCAAGGCAGATGAAAATCTCCTGCTTATATTTGAACGAAGGCTCCTGAGAAGAATATTTGGTGGCATCTGTGAAAATGGTGTTTGGAGAAGGAGGTACAACTACGAGATATATCACAGATATAAACATATATTTGGTGGTAGAGACGTAGTATCCTTTATAAAAATAGGAAGACTAAGATGGGCAGGACATCTGGCAAGAGCACAGCAGAACAACCCTCCTAGAAGAATCCTTATGTCACAACCTGTGGGAAGTAGAAAAAGGGGTAGACCAAAACTCAGATGGAGGGATGGTGTAGATGAGGATGGTAGACAAATAGGCGCAGCAAACTGACAACAGTTGGCAATGGATAAAACTGACTGGCGTAATAGACTTGGGAAGGTCGAGGCTCTTTTATAGGGCTGTAGCACCAATGATGATGATGATGTAGATAATTACAACAAGTCTAGACTGATGCCATTTCTGCTTAGAATGGTGCGTTGACATATAAAAAACGGATTTATGAAGAAATGTCAATATTGTCAAAAATGGACTCTTCTAAAAGGAACGATTCAGTTATTGTTTACCATCATTTTTTAAGTCTAATCCTAGATACTTAAAATTATTTACTTGTTTAATTTTTGTTCCGTCGATTTGTATATTTATGTGTTGCATTTATTCACTTACTACTGTTACTTGTGTTTTATTTTGTTAAGATTCATGTTATATTCTGTTATTATCGAATCATAAATCTCTAGATCCTTTTGTAGTTAATTTTTACTTTCACTTCTTTTGAGCAGTGCTTTATTATTTCATCCATAACTATTGTAAATAACGCATGGGCTGAACCCTCGACCTTGCCTTCTGAGTTCGTTTAGGATTTTATCCCTATTAAAATTTACTTTTGAAAATATTACCGTAAAACTAGAGTAATATTAAATATAGTATTAAATGGAACCGGAAAATATATAACGCTTTGTCACTTTCAGTTCTTCTTAGTAAACTATTTCAGTTCTACTTTGATCAGTCTGCATCTTCAAACTGATTGAACCCCATCAGTTAAATCTGTTATTGTGTTTTCTTTGACTCTATTCAAATTCAATTGCTAATCGCAACTTAATTTTCTCTATTTAGATATAACTTTGAGCGACTTTGTCATGGTATGAAGCGAACCGAGAGGTACATTAATTGGAGACAACCAATTACAGAGGCATACTTTCCTAAATTGGATAGTTTGGTTTCAAGTAGAGCCTGGCCTGCACGGGTTGCTAATCAAACATTAACGAACCTTAAGAGAGAGGCGGATCAGATCACGGTGGACGTCGATGACTTGGAGAGGTGGAGGGACAGAATTTTTGAAGCTATTCAATCTGGTAGAGTACAAGACGTAAGTATAAAAAAAAATTAATACTTTTTACTAATACAAATAAAATCGTATTTAAAGTTCATAATGCTAATAGCCTTTAAATCTTTTTGAAGCGAGCATTTCGTATCGCTTGGTATGCCTGCATGTTGTTGCACAGAACCAAAATAATCTCATGCGTGACCATGACGCTTGCAGCAACCTTGCGGTATACTCTATACTATAATATACATACATACAAGTGGAGTCCATGGTTCTTTACCCATGCGTCATCATTTAAAGCATATGAAATAAGTCGGAAATTTACTCCATGCAACTGCAAGCGACAGAAAGTGGCGAGTGGTGTGATCACGGATTATATATAAAATTTGACATTTCAAATAAATAGAATTACAGTTAAATTTAAAGTAGCTTAATAAATTCTTTTAATATTATTAGTGGTTATTAAATAAATGAATAATTTAAACAAATATATGATTAAATATATTTACAGTGTGTAAATGTAATAGTTAAATTTTTTAAAGAATGAAATGTTATTTAGCTCAAATAATATTGTTGCAAGATTTTGAACGTATGTTTTTCATTGCCTTCAAAATCTGAACTGTTTTCTCCAATGTTAATTCTTACAGGTTCGATATTAATATTACACATATTTTCTTCTCTAATAATCCACTGTTTATTTAATTTATTAGTAGATTCTAAACACTTTGCTCAGGTGACATCGTTACCTTTTAAATTGCTTCCTCCAGATACTTAAAACATGTTCATCTCTACATTCATCTCTACCAATATACGTATTATAGTAAGTCCTGCAATCTGCCCATACAATAGCAGGTGGTCAATCTGGTTGATACAGTGACAATCCAAGCACTTTATGTCCATATTCACGTATCAATTCATCTACAATATATATATTTTCTTGTCCATTCATCTTGGCCAATTTTAAAAATTCTGGTTTCAACTTATGTTCAATAGCATTGTATTTCTTCAACCAATCTATAATATCTGATATTAACCATTTAGTGAAAGGTTGTTTACTCATGATTTTACTATGGTATGTTGACAATCAAAGATGGGTTTTCTAAATTAAGAAGAAATTGTGTACTTATCCATTTAGTAAATAATTTACTATTTACTTCACGCGATAATCTGTGGTCAAAAATTTGGAACAAAACAACAAACTGGCGTCTCAAATAAAACCTTCTGCTTAACTAGCATGAACCACAATAAATCTTTTTCCGTCGTAATCACCTAGTTTACGTACACTTCTGGTGTTGTCATCCTACCACGACATCATTTTATTTGTTCCTTCTCTTCAACTTCTCGTGGATATGTACTATTTCCGTTTTTGATGTATTTACGTAAGTATGCGCTCATAACGAGGCGCCGACCCTCGCTCGGACCCTAAGATGGTATCGTATTATCATCGCCAGTTAAAATAAATGCATTATTTTAAAAATGCCAGCGTTCACTGTCAAAGCGCAACGCCCAGCCTCGAGCCAGATATCGGACCATAGACTTGGACCATAGTATTCCAGCTTAGTATTTTTTCGACCCTCGATCCTAGTACTCTACGATCGACACTACGAGGCGCCGACCACCGACCCTTCGTGCTCCGACCATCGTATCGATCACCAGGTAAAATAAATGCATTATTTTAAATGCGATCGTTGACTGTCAGTGAAGTGCTATGATCTAGGCGAGGATACGATGCAATGGTCTCCATTATGAACGCACCCTAAGAAACACGATCGTTGTACTGCCATATGAGTTCTTTCAATTAAAGCTCTTCGATTATCATCTTTTTTTAATTCAAAGCCGAAATCTTTCATTGTTCTACTCTAGGATGTTTTACTTGTAGAAACAATTTTTTTAGTCTACAGCTCATTGATCAATGCTTCACGTGTTACATGTTTCTCTACAAAGTTATTTATTTTAATATATTACTATAACATGTTAATTCCTACTCGTAATTCTCAACAGAAAGTTGGTTACTTACTATCCTGGTACATATTATATATTGTTTTTCGAATTTCCATTTTATTGCCCTCAGGTTAATCAGTAGATTTCATTTTTAAACGGGGTCTGATTTTTCCTGGAGAAGATAAAACATCATTTTTTCTTTTCTTTATCGTATATTGTATACCGTGTTTCTTGCCAATTAAGTGCAGTTGCTACTCCCTAAAGCAGTGTTAAAATAGTATTATTTTAATTGAAATTGAAAAACACCAAAAATAAAAAGTTCCTAATTATAAATATTTTGTTATGTAATAAAATTGGTAAATAAACAATTTTAAAAGAAAGAAAATTGCACATTTTGTATCTCTTGAATAGATCACAACGCAGCGGTTCCAACGATATCCCATTCCTTTTTTCCAACTCAAATTACTCGATTAAATTTAAAACGAGTTTTTGTGTTTGTGAGGTAAAAGTTTTTACAGGCATACTCTCAAAAAATTCAATAAAATATTTTCTTTTTGTCATTTCTTTCACTTTTGCGGAAACTTAAACTAAACCATTCCTTAACTGTGGGAATGGGGTTAACTTTGTATGGAAATTAATGGGAAAATAGAATACACTTACCATAAAATTTGAAACTCCAATATAAACGTGATTGTGAAAACAACTGTGTGTAATATAAATAAACAGCAAAAAATTCATCAAACTGACAGCCACAAGTAAACAAATCAGAAACGTCACAAATTTTACTTAAATCTGAAACTGAAAGTTTTTTTTTGTATCAATTTTTTTTCGATGTAGTGAGTCTAGAGCGTTTATAAACATTAAAATATGTCTTTACTTAATAACAGGCGGTAGCTGGTTGGTCTTTAGTTTTATGCGTGACAAACTGACTTAACTGTATACACTTATTTTAAAGTTTAAACACTAATTAAAGATATAAAATGACGTTTAACAAAAGATATTTTATTTTATAAAACTTTTTAACCACAACTAGAGAACGACTGGGTCGATTTGGCTAATTTTGATTTTCAAATCTTTTTAAGAGTCCAAGGCAGGTTTAAAATATGATGAAATTATAAAGAAAATAGTAAAAACAAACATTTTTAGAACTTTTGGACTGACGTCACCAGTCCGTGACTATCTCCGCGTCTATTTCCTTTTTTATTTCGTACGCAAATGACTGGTTAAGATTAAGATGTCATTGATTTAAATATAAATATATGCATACTATTGTTTAGAACATAATAATAATCAAAATTAAATATTCAATTATATAAATTTTATATTATATTAACAAATTTTAAAATAAAATAAATTACTAAAATAAAAAAAATTAAAGGAAAAAATTAAGATTTTTTTTTTTATTTTAAAGATATTCAATGTGTGGTGTTATTACAAAAAAATATCAACCATTCAGTAATAAGCAGATATAAAATTCCAATAGCCCACATATAGTAATAACGCGCTATAAGAAGTATTCACTTCTGTCGGCAGTCCCTAAGTGCCACACGTTTTTTTTATAATTGTATTAAAATATTTTGATATATTATTATTTGAGCGTGCACGCTAAATTTAAAATTCGACACTGAAAAATAAAATTACCTGTTTCTGCATACATGATTTGGACGCTGGGTGTAATTGAAATGTAAATGGAAAGTCAGGTAATAAAATTCTAGAGATTAAGCTTGATAAGGTTTATTTGTCACTTTGAAATAAATACGACATACATTTTACGAAATGGAATCGATCGATACAGTTAGTTTGATACTCATGTATCCTATTTCTAACGAACATAATTTTTTTTCTACTCTTTGGATCTTTAAGTCTATTACTTTCACTATTACAGACACTATTAATTTTAATGTAAGTTTCAGTTTGAAAATTGTTTAAAACGTCAATAAAATGGAAAATATTTGGTTGAGCATGGTAAAAATTATCATTAAAACGCGAGTGGAACGATTCACAAGCATTAGTTGTTAATTGTAAACTCTCACTCATCGCAGCCCACATCTCCGACGGAAATGTTGCGTGGTCGCCAATGTAGTTGTCCAATAAGTAGTCGGAAAACTTTTCAATTTTTGAATCCTTTGGTTGAATAGCCATAAAATCATATATGAAAGATTCTTCAACTTCTGAGGGAGGTAAAAATGGCAGCCCAAAAATATATTTCAGCCATTTAGATATTTCACTGTCTGCCAATTTATATTCCCGAATTAAGCCACAACCACCGATATTACGATACCAAGCTTGCATAAGATTAAAACGGCACCCTTTAATGTGCACATTTGGAAATTCAAAACGCGCAGCATTGTGGATAGCAATTTCAAAATCGGAGAAAATGATTTTTGGATTGAATTTTAGACCAATTACTTCACATTTGCATTTCAGAACATTAAATAGTTTTATATAGGTTTTTTCCGATTTGTCGGGAAGTAAACAATGACACAATGGTATATAATGTCCATTGATAAATACATGTATGGTAAAAATTGCTTGAAATATTGAGCACAGTAACTAAATGTACCGTCCATATAAATCGTTTCACTGCCGCACAGAAAACGCATGTTAGTGTTACACGAGAAGATGATAATGTTAGAACTTAGTTTAACCGCAAATATAAAATTCTCGTCTTTAAGTGTTTTGATATTCATAATATTTACCGCAGCAATAGTTTCTTCTTTACTTTTGGGCAGTTTCGGTTGAGCCATTCGCCGTTCACTGTATATTTGATTTCGTATTAAATTAACGTCTTTAACAGAAATGTGGCTCAAGCAATCTACATTTTCTTTCAACGCACTATGTATGATTTTGGACGGCCTTTCGGTCAAATTATCCTTAGCCTTTTTTTTGGTACTGCTACGCACAATCTGTCTATTAAGCGTCTTGATATCACACTCGTGATTATGTTCTAGATTACTTCGGATCACTAACTTTTCTGGCCCTTTCGTGAATATCTTCGCTTTACACGACCGTTTTACGCACCTCCAATACGTTTCTCCCGATTTTAGTACTTTATCTTGCGTCCAAAACAAGGGTACTTTTAAAACCCTCAGGTACTTCAGCGTCGAAAACATGCCCGCCCTATTGTTCAGTTTAAAAACGCTAGTACTATTATTTATATTTAATAAATTCTAACCAAAGACTGAAATAACCAAGAATAAATAATATATTTAAAATAAATGAAGCATAGATTTCACGTAGATGAACTTTTCAACCAGTGCAATATCGTTTCAGCGAACCTTTTAAATATATAAATCTTATACTTACATCTTTCTCGAGATTATTCGATAAGTATTTATTGTTTCACTATTTTATATACCTTTCCTTCAGATCCTTTTCATCATTTCTTTCTTTTACCTTATGGTCTATTATGAACGATTTGTGTAAATATTAGCATTCTAAATAATTTACTTTTTTTATTTTGTACTAATTATCATGTATGTATTTATTTTAAAAATTTGGAATACGGGTGTAACCGGTGCTCTAATTATATATCAAAATTTTATTTTACTTTTATTTTTATTTTTTAGAGAAATGGTCGAACCATTTTGCTAGACGAAGCCACAGGAATAGATACCTTGGGCAATATGATCGAATCCAGTATTCTTTCACCCAATAGAGATTTTTATGGAGATATACATAACATGGGCCACATATTTATTTCATATATACACGATCCAGACCATAGACATCTAGTAAGTATTTTGTCAACTACGTGCAGTATAAAAATCTAAACGTAGACAGTCACAACTTTAGTAAACAGATATTTTCGAACGATCGTGTTTAGTGTCACAAAATGTTTTCGATTCAAGAGTACCATGATATGTTGATTATTTATGGAGAAGCGCAGTGTAATAGTAATTTAGTTGTCCAAATGTATCTGTATCGGTACTTCGAAAAGCGAAATAATTTTCGAACTTTTGTAAATGTTTCTCAAACATTATTAGAAACGGGTTCTGTTCAGTCAGACGATCTTCAGTCTGCAAGTTTTAATTCAAAGATGCAGAGACATGCACAAGGACGTCCACTTGTGCTTCATCGACTTCTCCAAGGCGTTTGACAAGGTCAAACATGATAAACTCATGGAAATACTCAGGAAGATGCATATTGATGGCAAGGATCTGCGCATAATAACCGGTCTCTATTGGAACCAAAGTGCTGAGATAAAGATGGGCAACTTACACAGTGGGAAAATAGATATTAAAAAGGGTGTACGACAGGGATGCGTCCTCTCGCCGCTCCTGTTCAATATATACTCTGAACAAATCTTCAGAGAAGCACTGGGAGAAGTTTCGGAGGGTATCAAAGTAAACGGAGAGGTAATCAATAATATTAGATATGCCGACGACACAGTTATTATCGCAAATGACTGCAACGAGCTTCAAAGACTCATGCAAAGCATACACACAGCAAGTCAAGAATATGGTTTAGAACTCAATACAACCAAAACTAAATGCATGCTCATCAGCAGAACACAACAACCTCCGATGCAATTGACATTAAACAACCGAAAAATAGAACAAGTGGAGACATACACATACCTTGGAACCACAGTCAACACAAAATGGGACCAGTCAACAGAAATAAGATCACGAATTGAAAAAGCGCGAAACGCGTTCAACAATATGAAAAAGTGGTTCACAAGCAAAATCTCAATGGAACTAAAATTAAGACTGGTCAAGTGTTATGTCTTCCCGGTCTTGTTCTATGGAGCAGAGGCATGGACCACAACGGAAGCCACCCTGAAGAAACTAGAATCCTTTGAGCTGTGGATATATCGCCGTATTCTTCGGATATCCTGGACAGACCACATCACTAACGTGGAAGTAATGCAGAGAATAGGCAAAAGCAAAGAAATAATCTTCACCGCAAAGAAACGGAAGCTTGAGTACTTCGGACATGTCATGAGGCATACTAAGTATCGGCTGCTACAGTTAATAGTCCAAGGAAGAATCGACAGTAGGAGGAGACCGGGAAGAAGACAATACTCACGGATGCATAACCTGCGACAATGGTTCGGACTAACATCGACCAAACTGTTCAGAGGTGCCGTAAACAAAGTCAAAATAGCCTTGTTAATAGCCAACGCCCGAAACGGATAGGGCAAAGGTAGAAGAAAATCCGTCGATTAAATGTATAAGACGACATTTTAGATGCTGTGGAGAATAATCCAAATGTAAGTACTCGAACAGTAGTTAAAATAGTTGGAATGCCGAAAAACGTTGTACATAGAACATTTCGAGAACAACTTCTATACCCATACCACTATCACAGAGTACAAGATTTACATCAAGGTGATCTTCCTCGAAGATTAACATTTTGTAGGTGGTTTCAAGATAAATACATCAGATAATCTGAATTTTCATCTGAAGTGGTATTTGCGGATGAAGCATGTTTTACGAGAAACGGTGTGTATAAATTTCATAATTGCCACATATGGGGTGACAAAAACCCTTCGTAGGACAAATTTTTAACGAAAATTTGGCATAAATTTATGGGCGGAAATAGTTAACAATCGTTTAATGGAACCATATGAATTACCCAAAACACTAAAGGCGAAAACACTAAACATACCAAAATGTACTTTCGTTTTTTGGTCAAACGATTAAATTTAGAAAACAATGTTATTTTACTTTTTTGCTCTATATGGCGCCTTCTACCTAAACCTTTAAAGAATGCACTATTTTCTAGTACACCCAGTATAGACGAGACATAACATTACTAATACTCCTAGATATTTATGCATTTTTAAACGAATTATTATTTTGCATAATAGTGATGTATAATATAAAGCCGTCACAGAAATAGATAATTGATTTTCAAATCATTCCTCACCTCTATATAATAATATTTGTGACATGTCCAGTCAGTCAACAGTTTTATTCCAAGCAGAAAATTCATCTCTCTTTAATTTTTGTTACGCTTAGGAATCCTATATTGATTGTTTTCTATTTCAAAATGTGTTCATTTATGAATTTTTTTAATACATTGTTTTTCAAGTTCTTAAGAATTTATTAATTTGTATACTTTCATTAAAATTTATTTACAACGCTGTTAGATATTTTACACATTCAGGCTATTCGCTATATGCAAGTTCGGAAGAGCGACACGTAGTGTCGTAGATCAGCGAAATTATTAGCACTTTTAATTTATTACTCGTATGTAAACAACAAATAAAATGACCTTAACTTGTTTATTTAATAAAATAATTATTGTAATTTATATCAATATTTAACTACGGAAAATGTTTAATAGTTTTTTAATTGTAAAAATAGATAACTATATATACAATATAACTATATATACAACTATATAATAAAATGACTTAAACTTAATTATTTAATACAATAATTATTATTGTAATTTATATTAGAAGTTAACTTTTTTCTTTGCATTCATTTTTGCTTATGAATATTTTTACAATTTATATTACATTTGCTTAATCCCGTTTTTTTTTTATTAGAAAAAGATGTCGCATCCACCAAAAGGTTATTAGCGACGGAACAAAATATAAATAACAAAGTTAAACACCTACAAATTATACAAAATGTTTATGGATCTAAGATAATTCACTATATTATCACTGGAACAGTTTTGACCTAAAGCCTGTGGTAGAGCGAGTGGATCTTGTAGCGCTGTCTTTCTTGGTCATATTTACTACAAATTGTTAAAAAGTGTTCGACTGTTAATCGGACGTTACACTGATCACATATAGGTGGATTTTTCTTTGTGAAAAGGTAGGAGTGCGTTAATCTGGTATGTCCTAGACGTAAACGCGCAACCGCAATTTGTTCTCGTCTATTGCGCGACGATGGAAACCACTGAGACACATTATTTTTGATTTTATTTAAATTGGAATTAGTTTGAGACCACTCATTTCGCCACAAACACAACACTTTTTAAAATAAGCTTTTAAGTCACTGGAAACACACTTGTCTATCGGCTCCGACAAATCACTTAAAATTGCCTCTCGTGCAATCCTGTCAGCTTCTTCATTTCCTGTTATTCCGACGTGTGAGGGAACCTCACACCTGAGAGTTAGATGATACTGAACGATTGTCTACAGAAGAGTCACTATCTAAGTCAGAAATCTCTTTCCCTAAGTGGTTGTTTAGTTTCTTTTGAAGTTTTGTAAACTTGCTTTTTGTAGATCTATCATTTGCATATTGATAGCTGCTTTGTAAAAGATGGAGTAAACCAGCCATATCAGTTGTAAATTCTTTTACGACGCTAATAGTGTCGGGGGAGCCTTGGACATTATCAATCAGTAAGGACAATTGGTGGAAATTTAAAACGAATGGTGGGGTATGATTATCAATGAAATTTTCAAGAGTTTCCCGTGTAGATTGAACTTTAGATGAGCGTGGTTTTTTTGGTTTAGAGAGTTTGGGTTTTGCAAACAGATTTTCTGATGAAATAGCTGAATCTGAAGGAGGCATGTCGATTTCACCAATACTGCGTTTTATGGAAGAACTTGCGTTTTCGCAATTGCTATTAGAGTTTTCACTTAGATGATGTGGCTTTATTACATTTGGAAGTACTGGAGCAAACTCATTCGTAGTGACAGAAGTCGAGCTTGTAGTTTTATTTGTAAGATTGGTTGAAATGGTTGTTTCAAAAAATTGTGGTGATGTATCAGTTTTATTAGAATTTTCTGCAGTTGTATCTAATGGAAAAGGAGCTGATAGATTGGAAAATATTGCTTCCGAAGTTTGTGAAAACGGTATTGTCGCTGAAAGAGGTTGATTAAAAGTGTTGCTATGAGTAGGAGTATTAGTAGTTTCTTTGTCGTGGAGATTTGTAGGTGTAGGTGATATGCTCGGATTTGATAATGGATAACTTGATGACTGCTGGGTGTTTGGTACCTTTTGTAGTATACTTGTTGAAGCTGTTTGATTTGGTACTTCATTGTTTGACTCAATATGAGTTGATTCCGTTACTGAACTGGTTTTGCATTGGGATGATATGTGTCCTGCATTTTTGCAAATAAAGCAGGTGAGTGTACCTTGTGACAAAAATATGCGGTAAGGTGTTTGGTCGAAATTTATTAGAATAGAATCTGGAATTGGTGATGTTATAGGGCTTATATAAACTTGCCTCCGAAAGCTCAATATGTGACTATATTCGGGAAGAGTCGAGCTAATCTTCAGAACTGTTATTGGGGAAATAAGCTTTAAACCGATATTCTGTAATTCTTCAACTAATACTTGATGAGAAATTGACGGGCAGACTCCAGACAAGACTAGTCTTTCTGCTGGAGAGACAAGTCTTCGTGCTGTTACAACTTCGCCGAGTACTTCTATAGAGCCATGTTGTGTCATGAAGTTATCTACTACGGTTTTGTTTGCCAAATATATGCAGATTCTATTATGAGATAATCTAGATAAAAACATAATATTTTTTGGGTTGATGATTGTACCCAAAGGAATGAGATAATCCTGCAGTTTAGCATTATCGATACAACTAAATACAACTGCTTGGTTCTTACTCGGAAAAGAATGTGAAGAGGCTGAAGCATAACTGTTTGTGATATTCGAACGTTGATTTACTGGACTGGTTAGATCGGAAGGTGTATTTACATTGTGTGAAGTCATTTTAAGCTGCGGTGGCGAAGGCCTTACTCCGACTCTGGTAAATGAAAAACCAATCGCATGCTACTATAAGCTACTTATAGCAGCTAACCTCACAAAATGATTGTACGGTAGTGTATATTTATTATTTGACGTTTTCTTTTCACAATAATAAAATAATAATTACGTATAGATGACTTACGTAGTAGTATCTAGTAGATAAACACTTTAATTTTAAAAATTAAAAACAAGTGGTTTAATAAAACCACTTGTTTTTATTAAAAACTAGGAGTACGATATCAGTACAACTTAACCGTACCTTGCCAGGGCCGGTCTCTCCTTAATCCCGTTTTGTTCTATGGTAGTACTAATGAAGTGTGCTAATTAAAATGCAAGGTTTCACCGCTTCACGCACACGATCGTTTCTCGTATCTCCTCCAAGTACTCGCACACAGCGAATATTATATGGATATGTATTCTCAGTCGTTTCTGTTTGGGTCTTTGATACAAGGTGTATTTGAAATTGAATTACCAAAATTAAAAGACAAAAAACATTTTTATTTAGAGAAAATTGTGCACATTTGTTTATATTCTATGAGACATATATATTTTCTAGGAATCTTTTGGAGTGATGGGTGATTCCGCAACTGCTATGCGCGATCCTATATTTTATAGATGGCACGCATATATTGATGACATTTTCCAAAATTTTAAATCATCCTTGCCTAGATACACATATCAACAGGTAAATCAAAATATAATAATAAACTCCACTTTGTATTTACCAACATTTAAAATTTTTTAGCTTAATTACCCAGGAGTTACAGTCGACAATGTAACAATAGAATCATCGCAAGGACAGCCTAACATTTTAACTACCTTCTGGAAACAATCTGACGTTGATCTATCTCGCGGAATGGACTTCCAACCACGCGGTGCAGTGTTTGTTCGTTTTACCCATTTGGACCACCATGAATTTAAATACCGAATTACAGTTTCAAATAACGGATCAGCTAAACAAGGAACATGCAGAATATTTATGGCTCCCAAACACGATGAAAGGGGCAATCCATGGTTATTTAGAGATCAGAAACATATGTTTATTGAACTTGATAAGTTCAAAGTTAGTTGTAAGTTCCATTTTTAATTTATATCTCTATTTTACTGTTGTTTAAAAAATAACGTCTCAAAATTTTGTGAGAGTACATCCTTGAGAGCCCTACATTAAAGCAGGTAAATATTTCTGCTTAAAAAGACCTTTGTTTGAAGATACTGGAAGTATTTTTTGGCTAGAATAACTTTAATAAATTTCCCAAGGACTTCGTAAACCAATCTTTTTTTGCTTTCTAATTACATTTATAATTACTGTAAAATTTTAGTTACTCAACTTTATATATTTTTAGTGAAACAAGGCAAAAACATAATAACCCGTAATTCCACGGATTCTTCCGTAACCATACCCTTTGAAAGGACCTTCCGTGACTTGGATACCACAAGACCCGAAGGAGGTGAACGTTTGGCTCAATTTAATTTCTGCGGATGTGGTTGGCCCCAACATATGCTGATACCTATGGGTAATACTGACAGTCCTGGATTTCAATGCGAACTTTTTGTTATGATTTCCAACTGGAGAGATGATGCTGTAAGTACAAATTTGTTCAGGTACTTTAAATGAATGTTACTTATCGTTACTTACGTTTATTATGAAAAAGGAGAAGATTTGTTAATA
The DNA here is from genome assembly GCF_040954645.1 of Diabrotica undecimpunctata. Taxonomy (NCBI): domain Eukaryota; kingdom Metazoa; phylum Arthropoda; class Insecta; order Coleoptera; family Chrysomelidae; genus Diabrotica; species Diabrotica undecimpunctata. The sequence goes on from NC_092808.1 coordinate 103,342,547, forward strand.
ATTGACTAACTATCTTCACAATTGCAATGCTTATTTCTGCATTATGTCTTATTTTCCGCAGTTTGATGCCAGTTGGCTACACTGATTTTTCTTAATCTTTATTGAAATCATCATTTCATCTCTTCTTTGGTCAACTTCTTTGTCGAGTTTCTTTGGGTTTCGCCAATAGGATAGCCCAGTCTAGCTGATCTAGAAGCTGTTATCTCAAGAATAATAAATTTCATCATGTTTAAATCGCTATTTTTGTGTTGTAGAAAACAGTGAATATATTTTTGTAATTATAATTGGTACGTTCTGAAGCTAGTTTCCTATAACATGAATAAATCACAATTTTAGATTCAAATTGTTTATTGTATTAAAATAAAGAGACTTTTTGTACAAGCGTCAAAGTCCAATTCAAGATACTATGTTGGTCAATATTTCAATCGATTTATTTAAGTTTTTGCATATGTTGCTGAGTTCTCTGCATCTGTTTACTCTAGCGTACTGTTACAGCACGCCAGCATATCTTTCATCTCAATTCTTTGTAAGTGTTAAATGCTTGATAATGGCTAACTATTAAACTTTAAAAGCTTTATCGTCTACATATTTCTTTATTTAGTTTTTGAATTGATATTCTGTTTAACTGTTCCTTTGAAAGTCTGTTTTAAGAACCATTTATTTATCACCAAACACATTTAACAGAAAAAAATGTAATTAAAAGTATGAATTTTTAACTGAAATGATCAAACCACCACCACGAGTTTTATTATAATCTCTATCTCTTCTGGCTACATTATAACTTTTGCCAAACAGCTCAGCATCCTGGACACTAGTATTTAACCACGATTCAGTAATTAAAATGAAGTCGTTGTTACGAGACAATATACTGGTATAAAAATAATGTACTTTATTTCTTAAACCACTAACATTCTGATAATATAACTCTAGGGACCTAAAAGAACTTTGTCGATTACTACTGCAAGGACTATTTGTGCTAATAACATTTACCTCATTTGTTTCGTTTGAATCTTTTTGATTTCTGAATTTGAAGGATCTACTGTTACATTCATTTATACTGGCATCCTTTTACTGCCAAAAAACTGTGAAATTAGTGACCCACTAGGCCAAACTTCTCTCTGCCAAGCTCTGCTAAAATTTGACTGGTGAATAGTTACCTTAAAAGATGCATAAGCCTCTGGGTACTTTGATTTATGACTTTCATGCTTATGAAAAGTGTTATTTATCATTAATTAAAAATTTTCTAATTTAGTATCAGGTGATAATCTTGTTATATGTAAGGATACTGTATTGAGAATAGTTGTTATATTGTCGTTATTTTTTGTCTCAACAACAAATCGTTTCTGTTTCATGAATTGCAGCTCTAACTTGCTGTATATTAACAATATTTTCATTCTCATTCTTTTGTGTACGGTTGTTTTTTTTTGGTTACATTTACATATTTGTTAAAGGTGGCGCCGGTCCATTCCGTGTCTGTATTTTGACATGATCTGAGTTTAAATTGTTTAGCCTACTTAATTTTCGTTGACTTGCCTTTTAAATTTTCTTTGGACATGGTTTTCTCGATAGTAGAACTTATATTTTATGAGTAAACAGCAATTTTTCACCAAGCACCTGGTCCTGATAAGATAAATAATGAACTGCTAAAATATGGAGAAACAACACTACGCAAATGGCTCCTTAAATTATTCGTCGATATAATAAATACCGGAGTAGTACCAGCGGAATGGAAGGAAAGTCTCTTGCTACTGATACTTAAAAAAGGAGACTCGAGAAATCTTGAAAATTATAGAGGCATTAGTCTGATGAATAGTACATTAAAATTGTTAACGGCAGTCATAAAAGATAAAATCGAGGAAAAAAAACCGCAGCACAATAGACGCAATTTTTATTATCAGACAAATAATAGAGAAGTCTATTGAATATGGAAAACCAGCATACATGTGCTTTGTAGATTTAAAAAGTTCTTTTGACAGGGTGAAGCGAAATTACATCTTAAATTTAGTACAAGCTGAACAAATAGACGATAATTAGGACAATTAATGACATTAACAAGAACAACAAGACCAGAGTTATAATGCCAACAGGGGAAACAGAATGCATAGAACTAAAAGGAGGAATCTGCCAAGGAGAATCCGCTCAGTCCATTGTTATTCAATATGGTGATGAATCAAATAATTCACGAAGTAAGAAAACAACACGGATACAACATGGGAGCTTATAAAATCATGATACTATGCAATGCCGATGATGCATGACTTATTGATGATAACGAAGATGACCTTCAAAGGCAGCTCCACACTTTCAATATCACAGCAAATAAACTTAATATGAGAATATCAGTAGAAAAAACTAAATGTATAGTGATCAGTAAAGAGCCGCGTAAATACAAACTAGAAATAGACGGCAAAATTTTAGAACAGGTAATGAAATTCAATTACCTAGAAGTAGAGATCACTAGTGACGGTTGTATAAGTACAGAGACCGCAAGGCAAGCATCAAAAGCGGCAAGAATAAGTGGTTGCCTTCGAGAAACCATATGGAGAAACAAATATCTGACCACGAAAAGTAATGAAAGTATATAAGACAACAGTAAGACCAATCCTAACATATGCAGCGGAGACAAGGACCGATACAAGAAAGACGAAACAACAAATCAACAATATCGAAATGAAAGTATTAATATCAATAGCGGGCATATCATGAAGAGACAGACAAAGGAACAGAAGTATACGGAAACAATGCAAAATTAAAAATATTAACAGGTGGATAAAAACAAGAAAAAAAAACTGGAACAAACATGTAAACCGAATGGGACCAGATAGATTAGTGAACATCTGTAAAAACAACAAGCCATATAGCAGAGGACCCGTTGGAAGGCCGCCAAAAAGGTGAAAAGATAATGTCAGGCAACAACGACTGAAACAGAATAAGAGGCAGAGAACCTGAGTAATCCTAGTTGCACGAAGAAGAAGAAGAAGAAGAAGCAATTTTTCTTCTAAAAAATTAAATTTTTTCTATTAAAAGGTGTGAATTCTCTTTAAGAATAATATTTTGTTTCCTATTTTTTTAACCAAAATCCTCAATAATTAGATTTCATTGTCCCTAGGATCGGCATTTATGGAATCTAAGTACTCACATGTTTCTTCATTGTTATCTTGTTTTTCACTTTGCAGGTTTTGATTATCACAAAACTTTTTTGCTAATTTGTTTGCACAACCATTATGATAAAACTTTTCACAATTTAAACATTTAGCTCTAGCGTTTACTGCCGTTTTCTTACAATATTCGCAGACTACTTTTCCGGCTTGTTTAATACCCGCCATCTTGAATTTTGAATTAATGGTTAGATGTTACCGTAATGGTGCATAGTTCAAAATGCCAATTTATGAAAATTAAAATTCTATTTTTTATATTGAATATGTTAGCTACAGTAAAGTGCCTTTTACAGAATCACTATTATTGAAAAAATTCGACCTATATAGTAAACATTTATAGACAGTAATCATACCAATTTTAATTTACAGATAAATCAAGATAATCAAGGTGTTTGCAATGATGCCGACAGCTATTGTGGTTTGAAAGATAAGCTATATCCTGATAAACGTTCCATGGGTTATCCATTTGACAGACAGCCAAGAGACAATGTAGATACTTTGGCAGACTTCCTAACCCCTAACATGAGAGTTCAACAAGTTAATATTATGTTCTCTAATAAAACCTACAGGCCAAGACAAGCATAATTTGCATAAAAATGATAGACAATTGATTGTAATGTGTAATGAGCTTAAATAAATAAATGCATTTTAAAATTTAATAGTATATTTTCGTTCATTAATTTACTCTAAAAACTGGGTTGATAAGCATTTTTTATGACTAAATCACTTGGATTTAAATAACCCTTTTACGTTTACATACTTATCTATAGTATTTTTGACACTAAAATGATTTCACGCCAGGATTTATACAAAATGACGTCACTTGTATATAAAATTTCCATAACATCAACCTTAGAGTTGAAATTTCCTAACATAGCTAAAAATACGATACAAATACGGAGTTTCTCGATCTTTCATAGGCGTCAACATGGTATTATAATAAGAAAAATGTAATTACACCAAAATAAAACTCTACAAAACAATAATACGCCCAGTCCTAACATATGGTTCAGAGACCTGGACTCTAACAAAAAAATAATGAAAACATGTTCGAATGATTTGAAAGAAAAGTACTAAGGCGAATCTATGGAGCACTAAATAACAATGGAGTGTGGAGGGGACGATACAACTTAGAACTTTAAAGAATATACCAGGAACCTGATATCGTAAAACATATTAAGATAGGACGTCTGAGGTGGATAGGACATGTAATGCAGATGGAACAAAATGACTCAGAAAAATGCTCCTTGATAGGCTCATTGATCAGAGAAGAGGAAGATTTAGAACAAGGTTTCTTGATAACATCGATGAAGACATGAGGAATATGGGAATACGTGCTTGGCGGAGAAAGGCGATGGATAGGGACTACAGAATGATGATGATAATGCAGATGACCATCTCGTTCGATGATTTGTAGAGTAACTGGATGAGTAGGAAACAATAACTTACCCACCACTTAGATAATTTGGGATCTAAGTTACTCTAAAAACTAAGGCTTCCAGAAAACTGGAAGGGTGTACAGCCTTAAAGGAGTTCGAAAAATCCGACTGGTTAGTAACTGCACTGGTGCGCTGACTCAAGGATCCCAAAGGAACCGGCCAAAGATCGAATATGGTGCACACTACCAATCGGGTACAATTAGCAATTACTATTTGCCGAATCAGAGTACTTACTCTAAAAGCTAGTATTTTTGATCCAACGAATATGGATTCCCAGCTCTACGAACAAGGAGGTTTGTACTAGGATGATTTTATGTGGTAAGGATGAAACATTACGCTTACCCAAACGCAAATAAAACTGAAGGTCGCTTAACGAGAGGTTTGAATAACTCCAGTCGCACACACTTTAGCCAATTACGTCTGGCGAACGACGGGCCAAGCAAAATCACAATTACAGAGCTAATAGTGATTACATTGAGAATTTTAAAATTCTGTTGAGTAGACATGCAAAAACATTTTTTTATAATAACAATATTATAAATTTTATGAAACATTTGTGTAAGATACTATTACCGTCTAGAATAAAAAATGACAAAATTCAACAATTTTTTTCTATCTGTTTTATTCTATATGGCAATTTTTTTTATTATTATAGAACTTTGGATTTTTTTTCCCTTTTTTTCTCCACTGTTCTTATATTTTAAAAATGGCGCCAAAAATTTTTCGTCAAAAAATTACTGGAACGGCAAATCTGAAACATAAAATTCGAGAAGCATTTAAAAAAGAAGGGCCCTTACGTGAGAGTTTACTAGAAAAAATGAAAAATCTTAAAAAACCAAAATAGCGGATGTTTGAAAAAATTGCTCAAAAATTGATCCTTTTTTTTTGGCAGTTTTAAAAACGTGATTTTTCTCAAAATCTTTAATTAAAAAATCTGTTTTTCCCTCAACTAGATAGAGCAAATGATACTGACTTTAGTCACAAAAGCATTGTATGTGTAGTACCACAAGGTTTAGTATTGGGTCCTCTACTTCTACTTAACTTTATAAATGACATGACTAACTTAAAAATCGATGGAAACATTTTTATTTTTGCTGATGATACCAGTATTACCTGGAGGAACTCTAATATTGCAACTCGTCATGCAATTATAACTTCTGATCTACTTAAAATAAAACCTGGTCCGTCTCTAATTTACTCTCTTTTAACGTGGATAAGATAGTAGCATTATCCTATAAAAGAGCGCTTCAACCCTTGCAACTTAATAACAGCCAAATCAATACCGTTGATTCTGTAAAATTTCTTGGTATTTTTATAAACAGCAACCTTAAAGGTCCCTATCATATCGATTTGTTAAGTAAGAAACTTGCCTTAGCCTGCTATGCAATAGGATTTGTTTTGAAGGAAATCAATTTAGCATCCTCCAAAATAACATATTTTACTCTGTTAGAGTCTCATCTTCAATACGGCCTTCCTTTTTGCGGTTTTAATACAGCTGCCCAATCTGATGTTATTTTTAAATTAAAAAAAGGGCAATACGGTATCTTTTTGGCCTCAGTAGAATAACACATTGCAGAAGCTACTTCAACAATCACGGGATTTTAACTTCTCCCTGTATATATTTTAGAAACTGTTTGCTTAATTCGTAAAAACCTACATGTTTTTCCAGCAACACCTTATCATGACTACTTCACCATAAATTCAACCTGTGATGTGTATTTATCGATCTCGTCCAGTGAGTTAGTAAACAAATCTATATTATACAACCACCTACTTTGCAACTTAAATCTACAACTTCTTTCCTTAAGTTCCGTAAATTGACAAAAGCCTATCTATCAGAAAGGCCACATTATTCTGTGGAAGAGTTTCTTAATATATATATGTATATATATATATATATATATATATATATATATATAAATATATATATATATATATATATATATATATATATACATATAATATATATATATATATATATATATATATATATATATATATATATACATATATACATAATATATATACATATATATATATATATATATATATATATATATATATATATATATATATATATATATATAAATATATATATAAGTATTATATATATATATATATATATATATAAGTATATATATATAAATATATATAAATATATATATATATATATATATATATATATATATATATATATATATATATATATATATATATATACATATATATCTGTACCCCGAAGGTAAAGGACACTATGTCCATTTTTATCAAGATTTAGATTATTGCACTTTTGAATATAACTTTTCTGGTTTTACACAGAGGTAAACCATACTAAACAACATAATGTGGTCTTGGTGTTGTTTACCTCTACTAAATGTGTGCACTGCTATTTACCATCCGGACATAGTGTTATGTATCCTGCTATCTGATGGAATCGTCATGAACTAAAATAATTGTAACCATTTTATTTAGTTCGCAATATATTCGCAATAAATAAAATGCAATTTAACTTCTCATGTGTCAACATCCAACCTACTCTACTATCAAGAAAAAGAGACTTAAACTCTACCCAATCTAAAAATAATACACTACACTACTATTTTAAAGTGAACAATCAGCGATTGAAGGTGTGCAAGGTTATGTTTTTAAACACACTTTGTATATCTAATTTAGCAGTAGTGAATATGTTGAAAAAAATTGAGCCAGGAGATTTAATAAAAGCTTATCTAAGAGGTAGGTCAATAAAACTTTTACCAAAACCATAAATAGCTTTGAACGAAAAATACTTGGAACAATTTTCGGACCTCGCGATGACATCACCACAAACCAGTATAAGATCAGAACCAATATCGAATTAAAAGCACTCTCCAATGACGCCGATATTGTCCAAGAAATTAAATCACAGCGACTAAGATGTACAGGCCACGTGCACAGACTACATAACGATAGACTTGTAAAACTGGTATGGGAAGAGATTCCCACAGGCAAAAGATCACTCGGACGTCCCAGAATGCGATGGAGAGATAACATCCAAGCAGATCTCCGGAAAATGAACATTCCATTTGACCCTAGGTTGATGGAAGACCGAACAAATTGGAAAAAAATTGTACAGTGAGCCAAGACCCACCTAGGGTTGTAGGCATACGTGATGATGATGATGAAACCATAAATAGTATATATCAAGATATCAATTCCCTTCCAAAGTCCGAGAATCATTATTCCAGAGAAAGGAGCAAGAGCAATTATCTGGGCACAGAACTTACAATAGAAAATATGTATCAACTGTACGTTGATGACTGCTACGAAAGACATTTGGATCCAAAGCTAAGAGCAAAAAAGTGGTTGTAAGCAGATATTTTTAATAAAGACTTCAAGTTGTCATTTAAACCACCCAAATAGACACTTACGATACATGCAGTACATTCTCCGCCCAAATAAAAAATAATCTTACTGCAGATGAACTAACCAGTATACAGGCTGATCATGATGTTCAGCTAATTGAATCTAAAACTTTGTATAACTTAACACAATTGGACTTTAGAATGGCTAGAGAGTCACCAAAACACAAAGTACTATCTAGTAATTTGTAAAAATGTTTGCCTTCACCATTAACAAACAGTTGTATTAGTTTCTATAAAAGGAAGCTTTAGACATTAAATTTTACGTTATATGATGCCAGTGATTCTTCTGTACAATATATGATGTGGGACAAATCGAAAGGGGCCCGTTGTGCAAATAAAATTGGGCACACACATATGGAATCAGACAGTGTTCATGCTTGAAACTCCATGCACGTGCTCCAATTTGGAAATTTTAACACCATGGGACTGGCAACAGCTAGTTAGACAAACATCAGGTAAATACACAGTGCACAATATGGAACTTAGAGATTTCAAAAACTTCAAAACGCTGTTCGATAAGAAACTGTCACCTACTCGTAATACTCCTTTTGTCAGTAGAAAAAAGAATGTTAACAAAGAGCCTGTTCTACTGTCAACATGTGTTTTCATACAAGTTCAACAAGAACACATTGGAAAGCATTTTTATAAGACCAATTTCAATAATCAAAATATGTATAAGGTGGACTTCATGTGGTATCGAAGACAGCAAGTAACGTTTCCAGCCCAATTAAATTAAGTCTCAGTAATCCCATTATAAATCACAAAACAAAAATACAATTACTTAATTGCACTATTGTCTTTTGTTCCGTCAGTTTGTCAAGCGCTTTATCAAAATTTAAAACATAGCGATGTAACCACAAACGATTATCCCCAAGAAGATGAAGATGATAGAAGCCTCTTTAACAATTTTAAGACCTGTCTATAATTTTACTTAATTATTATAACATTATAATATTTGACTCTAATAAAATCTTAGTGTAGGCTGTTTAATGTGTTCGTCTTGTTTATTTCGTAGAGACCTTAACATACAATATCACATTATTTAAAAAAGTTGTTAGAGGTAAACAACACTACACCAACTACACATTTAAAAAAAATTATGTAATGAACGATAAACTTCAGGTAAATAACACTTCATGGAAGCAAAAACGATTATACACACAACAAATAATAATATATTAATTTTGGTTAAATATAAGAAACATTTGAGTATTTACTGATTACAAATTTAAAACTGCTCTCCTGAAAAAGTAAGAAAATTGACATAGTTTCCTTTACCTCCGGGGTACAGATATATATTTATTAAAAATAAACTTATTAAAAATAATTATATACTGTTGGAAGTGCATCATACGATCTTTTTGGTTCTCTACAAATTAATGTTTTTTACTTAAGTTTTTTCACATATTTTTTATATACATGTACCATTACCACATGGCTTTTGCAGTGCTAAGTTGAGTTAATTTGTAAACTGTATTCAGTTCAATTAATTGTCTATACAACATAATATTTAATGTCCATTATCATAAACTTCTTTTCACATTTTATATCTTTGACTGCTACATATCTTTTTAAGGTAACCCACTTATAATAACTTTTTCATGGATGTTTGGTTTTTCTTATTGTTCTTTTTAGATAAACTGATGATCCTTCTTGATTAAGAAGCGAAACGTCTTCAATAGATAGATGAGGTAGCCACCTTCTTTGTCTTTTATTTCTCCACTATATATATATATATATATATATATATATATATATCTTTATATATATATATATATATATATATATATATATATATATCTTTATATATATATATATATATATATATCTTTATATATATATATATATATATATATATATATATATATATATTGTTATGATTGTTTATTTTGAGTTCAAACTTAGTTTATTGAGCCAATAAAAAAATTATAACTTATCTGTTATCAAAAGTAAAATAATCCTTATATTACCTGTGTTCGATGGATTCAAAAGATTTTCTAGTTGTCTTTTATCGGGAGAGAGAAGAAAGGATAATAATACAAATATATTATATTACAAAGATTTACGTTTCTTTATTTTATATGAACGAATAAAACAATTATTAAATTTTGTCGTTATCTCATCAATCAGCATACAAGAAAATAAATCAAATTATTATGATAATAAGATTATAAAGCTACATACATTTATATTACGTGAAAAACCAATTTTACTTAAAATTTTCTTTACTTAAAAAAAGAAACCACAAAACTTTAAACTTTTGATTAGCCTAACAAAACCTCAGTTCTTAAATTTGAATGCTAATGATCATGATGTCGAAACGATCCTTCACAGATATAAAATTCAATTGTACAAACACTTACAGTTTATTTTCTTCTTGAGTTGTATGTTAACTGGATGTATTTGGAGTTGTATTTCTGGAACATACCCAGAAAAGTCCAGTCTCCTCAAAGATGTGATCTCCCCTCTTTGGCACCTCGGCTCCTTCTTTACGTCTCTGCAAACCTCCTTCAGACTACACAACAAACACCTGATTCACTTCTCCAAACTCCGCTACTTATTTATGACACCAGGACCTCCTTTTGTCAACTTGATGCCGTAAGAATACTTTCACATATACTTTATAAAATGCCCACGGTAGATACAAGGACCTCTTTTAATCTACTTGTTATCTCCTTCTTCAAACTATTCACTTCTTTTCGTTACGCCGGTATCCAAACTCACGAACCACACCCTATCTTGAGACACACGACTGTTTCCTTTCGATGACCAAAATATGACTAACTTCTCCTCTCTCATGATCGACTCACCAAATTCCCATTTTAAAAACGACCGTCCAATCAAAAAGCTTAAATTGTGTTTATCATGATTTTGGAAAAGCCTAATTTCGGTTTCAGAGAAAACTAAATAGCTTACTTTAAAATTGGTTTTTTTCAATACATCATTTATACATATTTCAAAAGATTAAAATATGGTCATTTAATACTCGACTATACAAACAATGAAAAGATTATTAACTTGCAGGTAAAATGTCTTCTAATTCTAAACAAAGGTTTTTTGATAATTTTGTTTGCAACGGAAACAGGTCGTTTGCCAAACAAATTTCTATTCTTATCTACACTAAATCTTATCTTAAATTAATATATACATTTTTGTTTATAATGATTTCTTAAAATTTTATTCCGATGGATATTTTATTTATTTTTCTTTGGTTGGGAAAGAAAAAGTATGACAATATATATATATTTTATATATATATTTGGGTATCACATGCAGCAACTTAAACTTATTAGTTCGTAAGTTTTTATTTATGCAATTGCAATTTATTTAAATTTTGCAATGGGCTGTTTATTTTATTATCTTTTATTCTGTGATATTGACGATTTATGTATTTTTAGTAAATTTTAAATTGTTATGGTTATTTTTCTGACTTTTTGCAAGCTTTGTTCATAAAATTGTACAATTTTCATTGACAATAAAGCATATTTCTATTCTATTCTAAGCTGTCTAAATACTATCTAAATTTCCATCTGCGTCTCAAAGCTCCCGTTCTCTATTCTAGTAGTGACTCGTAGGCATCAGGGTCTTTCTAGTCTTGTCTAGGGTATCAAATTTAAACAAAAATATAAAAAAATAATTATTTTAATTTTTATTAGATACACTGCAATTAAATATAAAGAAAGCATACATGGTTTTAATTATTTTATAAACTCATTTGTTGTTTGATTTTGGTTGTACAGTCCTGTTAGAAAATCTGATGGATATATCTTGAACTCTCATATTGGGTGTGAGGAATTGTTGCAAAGTATCTATTCCTACTCTCGCTTGTCTATCAAATGGATATCCCATTGAACGGCGATCAGGATACAGTTTATCTTTAACACCGCAAAAAACATCAGCACTGTTACAAACTCCAGAGATATCTTGAATAACCTAAAAAATAAAAAAAATTAAAAATTTCGAATAAAGTTTAATTATTACTTAAAATTAAAACAAAAATTGTAAAATATTTAAGGACTTACTCGGTCATCATCATAGTTAGAAATCATTACAAATAGTTCACATCTAAATCCAAGGCTATTACCCATTGGTATCAACATATGTTGGGGCCAACCACAACCACAAAAGTTAAACTGCTCGAGACTATCACCTCCTTCAGGTCTGTTGGTGTCCAAATTGCGGAAGGTTCTTGCAAATGGAATAGTTACGGTAGATTCGGTAGAAGCTCGAGTAATGGTATTTTGTCCCTGTTGTACTGGAAAGAAAGATATTTAGTGTATTTAACTTTGCAGTTGTTTTATTCATTGGTTGTTTATTTTCCCGAGGTTGGGAAATATTTACAGAAGGATCGTCAACATTTAACATTTTCTATGGTACATTTTTCAAGGTAGGACTAAGAATTCTTCAGCATATAAGAATCACAGAAAATGTCAAATGTGATTTTGACAATCATGTGATTTAGAAGGATATTCCAAAACATAAAGTAAAAACAGAATATTACAAGAAGACGTCTGAAATGAAATAGGTAATTGAAAAGTGCAAATTGAATAGAAATGAGAAATTGTAAAGAAATAAAAGTTATCAATACTCACTATATGGTAAAGTACACTGCATGACAATTTCTATTTTTGCATTTAGTTCGCTTCAGCCGACAAACGGTTGCAGAAAAGTTATTTAACTTAAAGATAAACATAAAAAAGTTACAGTACGTAATTATGTACACACATATAGTTGGAGAATAAGTAAAACAAAGCAGAGCTAATATTATAATGGGAAGATGGAAGAACATTAAAAATAGAAAGGGCACATATGCGTCCCATTTAAATGAGATTATCATGAGGAACAGAAAAGATATCAACGAGTATCAAGTAAATTCATAAAATTAATTAAAAAATCCTGTCGGTGATAAGACTAACAGACTCTCCTACTCAATTACTACTCCCTCGTCCACGTGGCGAGGCTTCGAGAAACCTGAGAAGCGCTGTGGAAGATTATGGTAACCAAACCCAGTGGAAAACAAGTTTAAGAAATGAATAATTAGGTCCGCATATCAGTGATGCTCAAAAAATGATATAAAAATAATTTATGGAGACCTAAACGCAAAAGTTGGAAGAGAATGGTAATTTCAATCCACAATGGTAATTTATAGTTTTATAAACTTGGCGATATCACTTAACATGGTGATTTCCAGCACATACTTCGCTCGAAAAAAAAAATATATATACACAAATGCACCTGAAAATTACCAGATGGACTTACAGTAAATATAAAAGATCATATTATTGTAAACTCAAGACACTAGTCGATTATAATAAACGTCGGCATCATAATAGGAGCAAATGCCTACTCTGATCACTACCTAATCGAAAGTAGGGTAAGGGCCAAAATTTCAAACATCAAAAAGAAAAATGTTCCTAAACATGAACTGTAAAGTGAGGAAGTATTTAAAGACATAAACAAAAATAGAAAATCAAACCAGAAAACAGCCTAAAACATGAAAACATAAATGAGGATTTTCGAGAGAGCAGAAAAGTCATAAAAAAAGCAGCTAAATAAGTACTAGGCAGGGAAGAAAAACAAAGAAGAAGACGAATAAATGACCAGTTTAACAAAAAATGTCAGATAACAGAAATAAAAACAGCATATTTATTGATGCAACAAGGGTACAGAATCCGACTAACAGAAGAGGAATATTAACAACTAGGAAGAAAAAAGAGAGAAAATACTAACAAAAAACTCCAAGAACTAGGTAACCTAACAGAGACAAGAAAGTTATACCAGATTCTGTACAAAAGCAAAAAATATTTCAAACCGAAAACAACGATATATACGGATAAGGAGGGTAATATAATGAGAAAACAGCAAGAAATAATAAGAAGGTTGACTGAATATTTTACGAAAAAGCTTCGGCAAGATAGAGGGAGACAAACCCTAATATATAAATAGACCAAGCAAACAACAGAGAAAAGAGTCCACAACAGTAGCCGAGATCAGAACAACAGTAGACAAGACACAAAAATTCAAAAGTTGTCGAGCCAGTGATGATGAAAGAAGTTTAATATTAAACAAAAAATAAATAGCGGGTACAGGATTTTTCTTGTACTTACAGTTAACTCTAAATCTATCCATTTCAATGAACATGTGTTTTTGATCTCTAAATAACCATGGGTTTCCCCTCTCATCGAATTTGGGTGCCAGGAATATTCTACAAGTCCCTTGTCTAGGGCCTCCTGTGTTACTCACGTTGATACGATAATTAAATGGTTGATGATTAAGATGTGTAAATCGTACAAAAACAGCTCCACTAGGCTGAAAGTCCATTCCTCTGGAAAGATCTACATCTGATTGTTGCCAGAAAGTATTGAGAATATTGCGATTGCCTTCTGATTCCACACTAACAGAATTTACTGTTACTCCATCATATATTAACTAGTAATAAATAAAAAACTATTTAAATTATTTTAAATAAAATTTTGTGTATCCTAATATTATATACATATATTTGTTGGATCTGCGACGAATATGAAAATTTATTGGTAACCTACTTATCACTCAGGATTTCTTAAGCATGAAGAAAAAGTCTGAATTTCGATAAAAATGGGCTTTTCAGAAAATTTTGGCATGGCAGTATTTCATTTATTCATTTCTAGCAAAGGTATTAACCAAAAACTTTATAATCAAATTAGGCCATCATTTAAACTTAACTTTAGGGGTTATAATTTTGAAAATGGTGTTTCAACTTACATATCTTGAGAATATAGATAAAAACAAACAAAATAAGATTTTATAAGGTGTTCTAAGCATACAGGTAACAACCGCGTTTTCATTATCAAATAAAAATTTTTTAATAAACAATTGGAATAACTTTTAAATAAATAAATATTTTTCAACAAAAATTTATGTGTATGTTAAGGGTGTTAGAAGATATATTTTTATGTAATTTTTGTTATTATTTATGGCTTTTTGTGTTTATTGTTCCTATAAGTTCTTGCAGTTTTTCACAATTGTTTAAATAAATTATTATAAACCAAATTTAATTTGGAAGGTCTCAAATGAATCGTTTTTTAACAACCTTTCAAAAAAAAGCAAAATTAAAAACTTCTAATTAGGAACGAAATATTGAAAGAAATTGAAAATGGTGATTGTCGGAATCAATGTTTAAACAATGACACTGTTATTTTAAACTGATAGTTTTGACATAAATCCACATTTTCGTACCAAAACTTTAATTTGTTCAAGGATTCGTTTAGAAACAAATTACTTTACATTTTATTTTTTGTTTATTGGAATAAAAAGCGATGTTTTGAAGCTGGTATGGAATCTCCATAGAATAAATGTGAATAAAACTGAATACATCAAATAAACACGTTTTAATTTTTTGTATTATATAGATATTGCCGAGGTACGGGTAGGAACTTCTTTTTGGATAGTCCTATCAGGGAAAGTGAATCAATCCCTGCCTTCCGCAGATTCCAGGTGTTTCCTGACCCGGGAAACTATTACCTGCTAAAGGTCCCTTGTCCATGGTCACGGATGAAGTCCACAACGGCATCCAGGGCGGAGAAGAAGATCTTCACAACGGTCTGGAGAACGGAAGTGGCAGCCCCCCGATTTTAGTGCTTGTTTAAAATTGAAGGGTAGGTGAGACGCTCTAGCTGTAGTGGAAGCAACTCGCATAGGAGAAGGATACTCTGATGTAAAATCCATGGCAATCCAGGTTGGAAATTGAGGCACCAGGCCAACTCCACGGTACTCATAAAACACGTACAATGTTAAGAAGCCTAACCAAAGCCTCGGAACAGAAGATTAAAAACACAGTAGACGAAAACAGCAAAGAAAACGGTTAATAAACTTTTATACATGGAATGTGCAAGGTATCTCCCGAAAAACACCAAAAATCATGTCATAACTCAAAAATGCAGAGATAGATATCGCGGTGCTTACAGAAACTAAAAAGAAGGGTATGGGTTCTGAAAAGTGGGGTCACTATGACCTGTTATATAGTGGAGTAACTGAAGACCAAAGAGCACAAAAAGGTGTTGCTATTGTTATTCGCAAAACTTTAAGTAGACGTATTACCTCTTGGGAATCAATTAATCAGAGATTGATAATGAACATCACGATAAAAGGAAGCAAAATAGCCATACTAGGTGTATATGGAATTAATGAGGACGCATTGACTGAACACAACTGAACGATGAAATTATAAAAGTAGGAACATCTAGGGAGATCATAATAATGGAACCAGATTAATAACAACATGCATACAAAATAACTTAAAAATATTAAATGGATTTTATCCACATCGCGATATACACAAATACACGTGGATACAACAGACCAGAAATCTGAAATCTATAATAGATTATAGCATGGTAAGACAGAGAACTACAATTAAAATACAAGATGTGCGAGTAGCCAGAGAGCCATCATGCGGCACCGATCATCACCTGCTAAAAGTTAAAACGGTACTACTAAACAGATACGAAAAAAAAAGAGCACATCGAGTCAAATCAGTTAAAAAACAAGTACGGTACAGCCTAGACAGTTTAAACCATGAGCGTATAAAGCTACTATATAAAAAACGATTAGACCAAAAATTAGAAATGGGTTGTTTTAAAATTACCGAAGAACACTACGAACACATCAAAAGGTCGATTCATTGTCGATTCAGCAGCAGAAGAAGCACTGGGGAAATGTGACGAAAACGATAAAGGAATAAAACCGTACTGGTGGGATGAAGAAATAGAGAAGAAAATTAGAGATAAACGTCGGAAATACCAAACATTATTAACAAAAAAAAAACAAAAAACGATAAAACAATTTACAAAGAAGCACAAGCCAAAGTAAGAAAAAAGATAACTCAAAAAAAGAACGAATCATGGGAACAGAACTGCCAAAAGATCAACACCTACATAGGAGGTAGAAGAAGCACAAAGAGTTGGAGATTGATTAAAAGTACAAAGTTGAGTAAAACAGAACAAAGACCAGAATTTATTAACATGGAAGACAACACGATAGGTATACGTATAAATTCATCACCATTACAAATAAGTAAATCAGAGATGAAAGAAATAACCAAATCCCTGAAAAATGGAAAATCCCCTTGTCCTGGTGACATCCCTGCAGAATTAGTGAAAGCCGGCACAGACAAACTCCAGGAACAGTTAAGAAAACTCTTTCAAGACTGCTTGAATGGGGCCGAATTACCAAAAGAATGGAAATTATCTATCATGTCAACTATCCACAAAAAGAGCAGCAAGGATCAGTGTGAAAATTACAGAGGAATTGCGATAAACAGCACAATAAGTAGGATGTATGAGAAACTTATTAAGAACAAAATAGAAAATGACTATAGAGATTATGAAGCAGACAAGCAAGCTGGTTTTAGAGCTGGGCGATCCACAGTAGACCACTTGTACTCTATTTCGCAAGTTATTGAGAAAAAAAACAGCCGTCAATAAAGAAGTTCACCTGGTATACGTAGACTTACAAAACGCATATGACAGTGTACCCCTCAGTAAACTATGGTCAGCCCTACAGCAAACCAACATTAAACATGGTCTCATCAAAACAGTCCAAAGTCTGTATAATGGAACGACTGCAAAAATTAAAACTGGATTAAGGATATCTAATGAATTTAAGCTCACGAAAGGACTAAAGCAGAAAACAATATTAAGAAAACTGAAACCATGTGTATTGGAGGGACAAAGTAGTCCATTATATTAGACGATGGAGTAGAAATTAGACACTGTGATGAATACAGGTACCTGGGTATGAAGATAACTCAAGATGGAACACTCGATGCTGCTATAAAAGACAGAAACATACAGGGTAGAAAAGCCATATCCATGATGAACGGCATTCTGTGGAACCAAACAATATCTAAAGCAAACAAAAAACTCATATACAACACCATACTTAAAAGTGTAGTCACATATAATAGTGAAGTTTGGCCAATGAAACAAAGAACAGAGAAACTGTTACTAGCAACAGAAATGGACTTCTGGAGAAAAGCAGCAGGCAAATCAAGAAGACATCGGATACCAAATGAGAGAATACGAGAGATGATGGGAGTCAAGCATACAATAGTTGATGACATAAAAACAAAACAGTTAATATGGTACGGCCATGTACAGAGAATGCCAGATGACAGGATTCGGAAACAGATTTTGACGTGGACACCACAAGGGAGAAGAAAAAGAGGAAGACCGAGAAGAAGCTGGAAAGAGGGAATTGAAAAAGAACTAGTGGAAAGAGAAATCCCTCCAGGCCTATGGTTAAATAGAGGAGAATGGCGGTTAGGAGTCGGAAGGCGTCGGAAAACACTGTAAACCGATAGTGGTATATAAATATTGCACTTAAATTAACAAAATGTTTTACTCTACAAAGAAGCGGCTCTAATTATGCTAAATGAGACCAATTGTGTCGCGAATTGCTCGGCAGAATGTAGTAGGATCTGGTTACCCATATTGAAAGAGGAAGTTATTAAAAGGAAAATACCAGTATTGGTAAGTCAGTAACATATAGAGGATACACCATTTATGTTTTTTAAATAACAAACACATAAAATCAGAATTTGGTGTTTATTGAAGGTAAATTAGATGCACGACCAAAAACTTACCATGTCGGGATAGTATTATGAGGTTTTTTTCCTAGTTTTTCCCTCATAATTTACTATGGAATCACTAACAGGAGAATTTTACTGTCATCATGGCATGTATTTGTCTTTTTAAAGACGAATTACATGCTATGATCTTTTCTGACGGATATTCTCAAGTTAAAGTTGATTTCATGTAATCGAATGAACTGTCTTATAAGTAAAGTCGTCCCAGGAACGCAACTTAACAATATTGGTAATATCATTTTAAAGTCGTCTACTTTAAAATGTATAATGTATGTCTGAATTGTCAATATAGATGATAAAAATAAAATGTGATGTATGTGAAAATAAAATTAAATTATTAGAAGAATTTTTCACTAAGTAACAAAAAAACAATCAAAATATATTTTAGCGCAATATGGTAGGTCAATTCAGAAAGTCAATAGATAGCATTGATCAGATATTTGAGCCACAAAATTAAGAAACATGTAACATTTGTCATTCTAAAGAATATATCTAAGGATCTAGTTTTTGCTTATCTTGAGCGAAACATTTTAAATCAATTAATTATATAAATAGTATGTTCCAACTAATACAAACAAATAAGCTTATGAGACTACAACGATCCCCATTTGAAATATTGGCTGTATACACAAACATATTTTATACAAATAAATTGTAAAAACACCAGAAATTTAATTTGTAATCGCAAGGATTACAGGGCAAAAGAAAAACTAATCTACAGATTTTAGAAAACAGAAATTAAAAAACAGTTATCACAGAATACATAACGTTGAAAGCGATTGATAAAGGTCGTTGTTCAACGTCGGAAAAACTCTCTGTGTATGGTGACGATTTGAATGTATAAAAAATAATAACCATTTCGGAACAAACTTTTTCAAACTTTGATTTTTCTTTAGCAACAACCACATTTTTGTTATAAATTTGTAAATAGTTTCAGAACTTTACACAATTATGAAGTTAGCAATGAGAGATATTAAATAAACATATTAAAGATTATTTCTAGCACATACAATTATAACGCCATAATTTAAAACTATAAAAGTCTAAATACATGGTTTATTTAATGTACCTGTTGAACAGTATATCTTGGTAATGTGGATTTGAACTGCTGGAACATATCATCAATATATCCGTGCCATCTATAAAACATGGGATCACGCATGGTTGTAGCAGTGTCGCCCATTACACCAAAAGACTCCTAAAAATTAAATTTAAAGATATACAAACTAGAATTAAATAACAAAATTACTAGAAATCCGAAGAGATTTCTCACTTGGCGAAACTGAAATTCAAATATCTGTTTACTGCGCTTTTTACAGGATATAAAGCAGACAGATTAATGCTTTTACCTGGCAGTCTACAGGGAGAGTACAATTTGCATTCCACAACCTGTCGTCCACCACAACAAATATCCTTCGCGAATTAGTTTGTATTACTCCGAACATGAGTAAATAAATAAAGCAGAAAGACGTTTGAGATTTCAATGCAGGGCCACTGCCATTCGCTAATACTTACCTATTTCGTATGGAGAATTAGATACTTAATTTTATCCAGATGTATGCCGTATGGCTAAATCACTTTTTCCTCTAGGGAAAAATTCACTAAATTCCAAATAACTGCCACATGAAAATGATTGATTTGCGGAGAGAATCCCTGGTACACATTTAGACGTCGTAAGCAGTATTGCTTTTGCTTGACTTTATAAAAATTGTCGCATCAATAAACTTATTATATTTCAGAATGACGGTATTATTTACTTCGTTGGAAGTACGAGAAACTGAATTCACTACGAATTTTGACTAGGATGAACGGCTTGTGGAATGCAATTTTAGATTCCCTTGCCGAGTAATTCATCCAGCTGTTTGTTTCGCAAATTTTAGGAAACACAGTGGTTAAGATTTGAATTCGGTTTCGCTAAGTAGAAATCGTTTGATTTCTCTTTTTATTATATTTCCTTAAAAATTCCTAATTCAGCATTTAGGTCAGCGATTCATGTATTTTATCTAGTGGCAACTTTTATAAGTTAAGTACAATGAGCTTTGGAAAGTGGAAAGTGTACTTGAAAGTATGTTCGAAGGAGCTTGTGAAGAAGAGTTTATCAGTGAAATAAAGGCAAAGGATAAATACAATGCAAAGTACTAAGAACTTAAGTTTAAATTATGATTATAGACTCAGTTCAGTAATTTCAGAGTCATCAAATGTAAAAGGTGAGCGCAAATAAAAAAAATAGGACATTTAGTGCAGGCTTGAAATATTAATTTCTCTTCTGGTCTAAGTTCAAAGTAGTGCATGATGATAAATTAATTAATTTAAACGATAAAATGACTTATTTTAGACAAGCTGCTGTAGAAAATAGTAAGCTCAGACGATTAGTGCAGAGCTTTTCTGGACTCGTCGACAATTACTCAAATATTATTTAGAGTTTGCCGACTAGGTTTGGCAGAGAGGATCTCCAGATTAGTTCTCGTAGTCTCTTAAGCTTTGGCATAATTGCTGACAAACACGCAGCAATAGTGTGTTCACCTATTGAGTCACCTTTACCAGAAGATATGATTCGACTATGGCATAAAACTTTAGTTTTTAAGGCTTTCTCGTTCCGTGTCCATAGAAGATATCGAAGCCACTGCAAAAATTATAACTTTAAAAATAAGATTCAGTTAATAAGCTTTTTACAGAATAAAGTTCACAATAAAAAGAAATTGGTTTTACAACAGAAGGTTTTAATTTACCGACAAAAAATAAAAATATATCCAATAGCCTTGTTATCTATAAAAATGTATAACTACCTAAGCAAGGTACTCAAGTACAAGGTATCAGCCCGTAGCGACCGCTGCTGGGTTAATAAATTATGAGGTTTGCAGGTGTGTTTTTTGTAATAGGGAGCATGACAGTACAAATTGTTTCAAAGCACTAAAATTTACTATGGAACAGAAACGACGAATATTTAAATGAATATTGTATTGTAAGTTCCATGCTGGTTTGATAAATATGTCCTGATTTTTCTATTAATAAAATTGATACATCGATCTTAGGTCTTAGTCGCTTGGGAGAAAATAGAACTAAGGATCAGATGCTTGCTAATTTGAACACTTCACAGGTTTTTTTACAAACTTAATAAATAAACATAAGAAGTGCATATGGTACTAAACAAGTAATGTCACTTATTAACACTGGATCGCAGAGAACATATTTACAGCGTACCGTAAAAGAAATGAGTTTTTTGTTTAGAGGACGGAAAATACTGTAGATGCATTATTTGGCGGTAAAAGCACTTCTGAACAACAACATACATTGTACGAGGTAATTGAGATTTTGTTTGAAGTAGATGTTTTAGACAAATTGAATACAGGGAGAAAATATTAATTACAATGTGGTTTTATAACAGTTGTTAGCATCAACTCTTATGGTCAAGGTGCCGGTAGTTGCTTCTAATTTTAGTACATCTATAATTTAATTTTCGTTGTTTGTCGATAATTCTTCTGTAGCGTAACTCTGGGAGCTTGATGAAATTTACACGAAAGACTCTCACTAAGACCCAGCTGTTTGATGTTATCTAGATTGTTTGTCGGATTCATACCAGTAATAGAGAGGATAAAAAGGTTTTGTTTGGGTAGTTTACATTCTCCATTGTCTTATATCTCTTAATATCTCTTTATTTATTGGTCTTCTCGTCATATTTAATACAAAGATTAGCAATTTTATAAGAATCGTTGCCAGTTTGCAACGCGGATCTTCCTTGCGTCCTGCTCCACATCGTTTTTCCATCTTAGTCTTGGTCTACCTCTACTCCTATTTGCTACTTTTATCGCTAATAGGGTGCGTCTGGGTGAGTAATTTTCATTTAATCTTGATAAATGTCCAGACTATTTAAGCCTACCGATTTTTATGAAAGATATGATTAAACAGTGGAGAATAAAAAATTAGGATCTATAAAATACTAAAATCTATACGATTTTAAAAAATTAAAATTTTAAGACAAGAGCTGGTTAATTTAAAGAAAATTTAGCATTTATACGAAATAACATTGAATTGGCCATTACGTGTATTAACAGCGGGGATCAGGTGAACCGAGTTACTATGGATAGACCTTTTTTTCGTCTTTTATCGGGGTGAGGGGGGGGGGTTGGTTTAAATGTTCTAAACATACATTGGTCCTAGAACGTGGGCAGAACCGCCTTCTAGCCTCGGTTATGCAGGATTCCTTCAGCGTCGCCACGATGATATCCGAGACCGCACGCAAGGGTTGTTCGGGCACCATCCCTGTCAATGCCAGACCTACCAAAACACCCTCCTCAGCCCTGAATTACTACCGGGCTGCCTGATTTGGACGCAACGTCGACAGTGGCACGTTCTCACTACGACTGAATCCTTCTCTCCCTCTGTTCCTACCTGTTCATGTTCAATCTCGCCCCTTTTCATTCTACTTTATCTTTTTGCTTCCTCCTGGGTACCCTGCCTTTCATCGGCTCGCGTTTCTTCTTGTTCCTTTCTTTTCAACGTTCGCTTTACATATCTCTGAACTGCTCTCTACCGATCTGACGATGTAAGCACTTTCTTCACCAGTTCCGTGACTAATTATAACCTACTTCCTAGCTCTCTCTAGGTATCTATCGCATACCAATAGAGTGTGTGGGACAGTGTCCGATATTTCACAGTAAAAGCATTTTTAATTTTCTGCGGCTTCGTCCACTGCGCCAACCTTCTTATCTGGTCCGATTTCTCTTGCCACACCATAATGGACCTCTCCTTCTTTTTTTTTTAAGTTCAAACAAATGCAAAATAATTGCAAAACAGAATGAAGGACCTCCTCTTTTCAGTTTTGGGCTCTCCAATCACACCACAGCTCTCTGGGTCACCGATATTCCTGTAGAATACGTGAAAAAATATCTCGGTAGTTTTGATAAAGAGAAAAGAGATAATATCTGTGTAACGACAGAAGTGTCGTCACAAAGTTAAGTTGAGAAAAAAACTATGTTTTAAATTTTTTTTCAAACGTAGTCTAAATATTCAAAGATAGTACACAACTTAGGTTTGTTTTCTGTAATTTCAAATAATGTTTGTTTTGTAAAATAAGAAAAATACTATTTGTAAATAACGATAGAAATAGTAAAGTAAGGCATAATAATATATTTTTTTTAAGTTTAGAATAAAAGATTATCACAAATTGGTTACTTACAAGATGTCTATGATCAGGGTCATGAACATAAGATGTAAAGACATGTCCCATGTTATGCAAATCTCCGTAAAAGTCTCTATCTGGAGACAGAATACTGGACTCGATAATATTTCCCAATATATCAATTCCTTCATTTTCGGTAAGTTCAACAAAAGTTCCATTAGCCTAAAATATATAGAGAATATTATTAAAATAAAATTATATTTTAACTATTAAAATCTACCCTTCTCGCTCGTCCACTGTGAATGACCTCAAAAACACGGTCTCTCCACCTTTCAAGGTCATCAATATCTTGAGTTACTTGATCAGTTTCTCGTCGAAGATTGGACCAGGACTGGTTGGCTACTCGAGAAGGCCAACCTCTGCTTGCAACTAAACTATCCAATTTTGGAAAGTAAGCTTCAGGGATAGGTTTTCTCCAATCAATAAATCGTTCAACACGTGAGAGTGCATTACATAAACGTTCGAAGTTATACCTAAAACATGCAAAATATGTTAGAAAAAAATAAAAAATTTATTACTATAGTAGAATAGAAACCTGAAGTATCTGGGTATTTTTCCCATTCTATAAAGTTCAAAATAGATCACTAAGTCCTTTACAACATTCAACAAAAATAGGGCGAGACAACTTTGAACCCCAACAAAACATGTTTTTTTATTGTGGTAAAGGGGTTTTGCGAGTTTGTGCGGGGTAAAGCACATTTTTGAGATCCATACATTCTAAATCAATGTGTCTTCAATTGCTATTCAAAAAATGAATAAAAAAAGAATATTTTCAGGCCTCAAACAAGCAAATACAACTATCGTTTATGCAAAAAACCAGGTTTTTAGCATTATTCGGGGGTTTTTACTGGATTTACCAACCTTTTTTTAACTTTTTACATCATTAAACAGCATGTTTTCAATAATTTTATAAAATAACATTAGAATTCCCGTATTCAGATAGGTTTTAAGTGTTGTTTTGCGTTTTTGCTGGATTTTTCCATCTTTTATCACCTTAACACTATATGTTTATTTGTTTATTTGTTTATTTATTTATTTATTTATTTATTTATTTAATGCTCGGAACCAGATATATATATATATATATATATATATATATATACATATGACAGTCGAGCTTTCAAATACTTCAGTTTCATGATATGATCATAACAGTCAAGAACCCTAGCCGTTCCGTTGTTTATATAACAATTCAAAATTGACAATTATATTTTTTGATAGATTTAATCAATCAACGTTTTCAAAAGTGAAATTTAAAACAAATTAGTTAAATTGGGAATCTTCCAGCGTTCTGTGTTTCTATATTTTTTGCTGTTATATTTATTATATTAATTTTTTGATGTTTCTTTGCAATAACAACATTGTAATGCTACAGATCTTTTAAAGGTAAGATCATTTACTTAATTGTTTTTTCATATTATAATTGGTTTCAAATGAGTGTAGAGTAATAAATCATGAAGTGTCATAAAATTTGCCTGAATTTCGGTGTCGTCATGGGCGTAGGCAAATGGACAGATGTCAACTTCGTCGTCAAAAATTGATGTACCTCAAAATATCATATTTTGGATATTTTGTGATAACCAATTTTATTTAATTTTTCGGTTAACTTATTCTTCAAACTCGTATTCCATTATATGGTCATTAAAGCTAATTACATTTTTATTTATAAAAACAAATTCACTTCCTTACTGAACGAATAGAAGCATTAGAAGAAACTGATAAGGGTATGACGCACCTCCTAATATTACTAAGAACTAAAATAAATCAACATGAAGACTAATAACGCGTAATGAGGTTTTACTTACACTTTCATTATAATCCCTCTTTCATTTTATTATTATCATTCGACATTCGACATTCGAGTTAGTAATTGTTACTACACCAATTAAACGTACAGTAATATTGTGATATAGAAATAGTGAAAAAGTTATAAAATGGCGACATTTACTCCAAAGAAAAGAGGTGTAAAAAATTCTCCGCTATCTGTTAGTGAAAAAGTTATAATTTTAAATGTATATGATTGCATAAAACACGATCACCCTAGTTTGTCTGTGCAAGAAAGTGTTGAGCGATGTGCCCGAATGACTGGAATTGGACAGTCCACGATTTTTAAATTATTGCGAGAAAGAAAGATATCAGGCCAGTTAAGTCCATGCAAGAGAAAATCAGGAAGACCAATAAAAATCTTAGGTGAAGACACCAAACGTGACATTCGAAGAAAAGTTCATTCGTTTTATTTTAAAAAGGAAATACCCACCCTTGACAAAATACTAATGGAGATAAGCCAAGATAACGATATTCCTTTGATATCCAGAAAACTTTTATGGAAAACTTTAAAAAGTATGAATTTTTCCTGGGAAAAGCACAATCGAAAGGCACTATTACTGGAAAGTGATGAAATCATTTGCTGGAGACGAAAATATTTGAGAACTATAAAACAGTACCGCAGAGAGCACAAGAAAATTTTTTATCTTGATGAGACGTGGATAAACGAAGGTTATATAGTCCAAAAAATGTGGCAAGATAAAAATGTAACAAGTGCTCGCCAAGCTTTCATAGAAGGCCTTTCGACGGGTATTAAAGTGCCTTCGGGAAAAGGGAAGAGGCTTATAATTGCTCACATTGGAAGCGAAGAAGGATTTTTAAAAGAAGGTTTGTTAAGCTTTGAGTCGTGTCGGACGGGAGATTATCATGAGGACATGAATTCGGATGTCTTCGAAGACTACTTCGGGGAAATGTTAAAATTTCTTCCAGCTGATTCGGTCGTGGTTATGGATAATGCAAGCTACCATTCAAGGCGCATAGAGAAGGTACCAACTTCAGCTTGGAGAAAGCAAGAAATTATTAACTGGCTGTCAAATAAAGGTATTCAGTTTGAGACGAATTCAATAAAGAAGGAACTACTAGCCGTAGTAAAACAACATAAATCTCGCTTCATAAAATATGCCGTAGAAGATGTAGCAGAAAAGTATAAAGTAACTGTGCTACGCCTACCGCCATATCATTGCGAATTAAATCCCATAGAACTTATATGGGCACAAGTTAAAGGATATGTTGCAAGGCACAATACCACATTTAAAATGAAAGATGTCAAGGTATTGTTTGATCAAGCCATTATGGAAATCACATCAGAAAACTGGCAAAAAGCAATCCAGCATGTTTTAAAAGAGGAAGATAAAATGTGGGAACTGGACAACTTGGTCGATCAGGTGGTTGACCCTATAATTATAACACCAGGGGATGATGACAGTTCTTCGGATGAAGACTATAGTGATGTAGAATTGTAATAACGTATCCAGTAAAGTTTTTGTAGTTTTTGTGAATAAATTGATTTAAACTCCCCACAAGTGTTTCAATATGTAAAGTTCATTCGTGTGTGTTTGTGAGTATTTCCCGATTTCGGTTCGTATATATTTTATTGTTACATTTTATATTTTTTTAATAACACTGTTCTGCTGTATTACATTTTTATTTCCTTTAATATGATTTTTAAGAATGCATATTCTTTTGTCAATTAACCCACTAGCGCGCCTCTGGCTCAGTGTTTATCTGTCGATAACAATGGACTAATCCCTTAAAACAGGGTGATACCTACCTGCTCTTTATGAAACGACAGAATTTTGCAATGCGGACGGAATTTATTGACGGATTATTGACGGATTACCCTGTAGCGCTTTTGAATACTTCATGAGATTTTATTACTCTACACTCATTAGAAATAGATTATAGATGTATCGCTAATAACACTCTTTTAGATGAACTGATGATGCTTATTGAACAATAGGCGAAACGTCTTCAATAAATAGATAAAGTAGCACAACTCTTGTCTTTTTTATCTCCAGACCGATAACATCCCATTCACTTACGAGTGCACATTTTTTATATTAAATTAAACGGTCATATACCTTAAAGATATATATATACATATATGTATATATATATATATGTATATATATATATATATATATATATATATATATATATAATATTAAGAAGTTAGATAGGGTTTCACGAAGCAGAAATCCAGCTAAAAGACATTGAAGACGAAAAGAGAAATATAAAATCCCAGTAAAGGAAGAAAATATCAATAAAAAAATTGAAAGAAAACAAAGCTTCTGTATCAGGTGGCATTCTTACTAAGCTATAAACTACAAGATCGCAACTAGTAGAAGATTGGAACGTAGGTATAATTTTACCTATTTACAAGAAACCAGATCAAAACAACCACAGAAAAATTACCCTCCTAAATGTGACCTACAAAATATTGGCCTACACTTAGGTAGGATTTCGACAAGGAGATAAACTATACAGCCTTGTATTCAACATTTTCCTAGAAAAAGCTATTAAAAATCTGGAATCAAAACAATAGAAACCATTATTAATAGAAGTGTACAAATACTAGCATATGCCGATGACATTAACATAATTGCAGAAAAAAAGGCGGCTGGTCCAATCGTCCACATCAATCGAAGTAGCAACAAAAAGAACGGGGCTATAGGTTAATACTAGTAAAACGAAGACTTTGAATACGAAGATTTTGAATATTAAGAATTTGATTTTGACGTTTCATCTATCTATTCTATCAAACGTTTATTTATTTATTTTGAAGAGATAAAACTAACCTTGCTATAATTTGTTGGTGCATATAGTAGAATAGCTCTCCTCTTCTATTTTTATTGACAACTTCAAAAGCACCATCAAATGGATAAACTAAATGCCAATGCCAATGGTGAAGATTAATCCCTAAGTCTTCTCTAAAATAAGCCAGTCGGTGTTCCATTTCGAGATTGGAAGCAGTGAAGTCCATTGGTATTTCAATTGGATTCTATATTATAAAACCGAATTAGCTGTATATAGTGCTTTTTAGATAAAACTATCCACCTAAAAAAACTTTTGAACTTTTAATTTTTAGGAAAAGCGCAAAAACACGTCAGTTAATATTTGAAGGGGGAGATATTATGTCATATTTAAGCTTGCTGGGAATTGCACCTTCTCACCCACCGTATCATCCCTTAATTTTTTCTTTAAATTACTTTTATCTTTTTTATGTAATATTTGGATTCTCCTCTTTGTACTGATTTCAAAAATGTATAACACATGATGCTTAAAGTAATTAGTTTCTAAGACAAATAAATACAAAAGCAAGAAAATTGGATTGAAAACAATTTTTTTTTAACAATTTTATTACAAACATTTAGAATAAACATTTCACTACCAAAAATTTTTACAATTATTGATCAAAATGACTGCCATTCACTTTCTTAAAATGATACAATCTATTTTGAAATTCTTCTCTAACATTGCTTAAAAGGTCTGCACACATCCACATTTAGTTGTCGACATTCATCATCTATTCTTTGTAGTAAATTATCTAGAGATTATCTATCATCTGTCTTCTTCTACCTATCCAATGAGCGGGAAAAGTTTTGTTTAAAAATTGTCACACAGGTCGAACAAAGAGTGGAGGAGCTCCAATATGTTGAAATATAACCAAACCTTCGGAAAGGGTATCATCATTTTCTACTATTGTTCTAATACGATCAACCACTTGCCTAAGTAACTCAAGATACGATGCACCATTTAAGTTTCCAGTTATAAAGAAAACTCCGATAATGTGATCACCTAGGATACCACACCATACGTTTAACCTTTAAGAATGCTATATGAGAAATTCACGCACAATATGTGGATCACTCTCGGCCCAGTATCGGCAAGTAGGTCTATTCACCAAGCCATTTAATGAAATTGAACATTCATCGATTGAACATTCATATTGCTTAACAATTGTGGATTGTTAATGATGCATCATCATCATTTTGGCTTTACAACCCTGTGTGGGTCCTAGCCTCCCCAAGAATGTTTTTCCAGTCGTCCCTATCCATCGCCTTTCTCCGCCAAGAACGTATTTCCATATTTCTCATATCTTGATCTATGTTATCTAGGAATCTTGTTCTGGGTCTTTCTCTTCTTCTGTGACCAATAGGTCTATCAAGGAGCGTTTTTCTAGCTGGGTCGGTTTGCTCCATCGGCATTACATGGCCTACCAACCTCAGACGTCCTATCTTAATGTGTTTTACGATATCTGGTTCCTGGTATATTCTAAAGAGTTCGAAGTTGTATCGTCTTCTCCAGACACCATTTTCATTTACCGCTCCATAGATTCGCCTTAGTAATTTTCTTTTGAAACATCCCAACGTGTTTTCATTGCTTTTTGTTAAAGTCCAGGTTTCTGAACCATATGTTAGGACTGGGCGTATTATTGTTTTGTAGAGTTTTACTTTTGAATTTCTTGATGTAACTGTAGATTTAAAAAGGAGATTAAGCCCAAAATAGCATCTATTAGCCGTGCAAATTCTACGGTTTATCTCTGCAGTAGTGTTATTTTCAGTATTGACGAGCGTTCCCAGATATACAAATTCGTTAACTGCTTCGATGACGTCGTTTTCTATAACAAGTGGCCGTAGTATTTGTGGTTGCGTACCTATTTTCATGTATTTCGTTTTATTGGTATTTATTATTAAACCCATTTTTGTAGCCGCTTCCTTTAGTGCTACGTACGCCTCTCGTGCTGCGTTTTCCATTCTCCCAACAATATTGATATCATCAGCATATGCTAGGATTTGTACAGATTTGTTATATATTGAACCAGTAGTTGTGATTTGTGACGTACGTATTACTTTTTCCAGAGCTAGATTAAATAGTATACAGGAGAGTGGGTCCCCCTGACGTAGCCCGTTATTTGTTTTAAAACGTTCAGAGAGTTCCCCCTGGATTCGTACTCTGCATTCAACTTTTTCAAGGGTTAGTTTGGTTAGACTTACCAACTGATTTGGTACTCCTAGGTCTATCATTGCTCTAAACAATTCTCTTATATTTACAGAGTCGTAGGCAGCCTTGTAGTCTATATATATGTGGTGCGTGTCTACACCGAATTCCAGTGTTTTCTCTAGAATTTGTCTCAGGGTTGAAATCTGATGAATTGTTGATTTATCACCTCTGAAACCAGCCTGGTATTGTCTTATTATTCGCTCTGCATATGGTGCCATACGATGGAATAGTATACTGGAGAATATTTTATACGCTGCATTTAGGAGCGTAATTCCTCGATGGTTAGAACATTCAAGGATATCTCCCTTTTTGTGTATGGTGCAAAGACTCCCTCTCGTCTGCTTCGCTTACCTCACAGCTTTCGTCTTCCAGGTTTTCTTCTTCTTCCTCTATATTAAGTATCTGGTTAAAATATTCCATCCATCGGTTTAGTACGTATGTTCTTGTTGTTAATAGATCGCAATCAAACTTCTACATTGATTTGTGTTTGCCTTGAATTCTTTTCTGTTGATGATATATGATGTTAATGATGCATTGTGTCATTAATTCGCAAAATTTGAAACGACGATCAAAATTTTCTTCATTTAGCTCTTGTACCCATTTAATTTTATATGGATGGAACTTAAATTTATGAATGATTCAGAAGGTTGTAGAACACCGAGGCATCTGCTTATTGTTGACAAAGACTACGATTGCTCAGCCTCAAGTTAACTGACCCTAAAACGGTTACTTGGATTGCTTCGTTATTTACGAGTCCCTGCATGCAGGTTATGTTTTTTATTGCAAACTGACCCTGTTGCTCTAAATTTCTGCATGAGTTCAATCACATACTTATAAGTTGCATGTCTATTCTGGTGCGTTTTATTAAAAATTCTAGCAGCAGCTTTTGTACAATTAATATTTTTGTAGTATAAACCTACAATTTCAATTCTGTCTTGCAAAGTGTAAACCATTTCAGCGATAAAATTGCACACGTATCAAAATACTCTGTTATAAGTTATAACAAATTGTCATTAACGATTAACCGATTAAAATGAATGTCCAAATATCGAAATCCATTCATAAAAATTTAATAAAAAGTTTAGTTTTTTGTTACTGGGTTTCTGAAGGTACTAGAAATAGTACGGTTAATTATTAAAAAAGTTTAAATTATGTACAATCTATTTTGTTTTAAGTCAATTAAGATAAGAGAGATACTGTCTTCTTAAAAAAATTGTCGATCTCATAAACTAATAATTTCAATCGAAATGTATTATACATTTTTGAAATCAGCATAAACAGAATAATCCTAATATAGAATAAAAAAGATAAAAGTAATTTTAAAAAAATAAGGAATGATACAAGGGGAAGAGGGTGTCTTTCCAAGCAAGCTTAAATATGATAAAATGTCTCCCTTTTCAAATATTAATTGACGCGTTTTTGCGCTTTTTCCTAAAAATTACAAGTTTAAAAGGTATTTAAGGTGGATGGTTTTAATTAAAAAGCACTGTATTTCTTACCCTAGCCGTGGCGGTTGGCACAATATTAGTTTCTTCTCTTGCTCTTGCAAAAACCTTACCATCGACATATTTATCAGGAAACGATTTAATAAAAGATGGAAGGTCTAGGTTTTGGGTATCAGGTCTATGTAGTAGAGCAACAGACAATGCATAATTAAAGAGGTAGGGATTGACACGGTCTCTAGTGTACACAGCAATAGATAACAAATCGTCTGTAGTACGCATACCTAAAAGAAAATTGTAAAAATATAATTTCCTAGAATAACATAAAACAATAAAATAAAAACTTTGTTTTTAAAACTTCCACAAAATTTATTATAATATTTTATCACTACAGCTGCTTCGACAGAGTGACTTTCTCAAGTGATTTATTTTTGAATGTGTTTACAATTTATAGTATTTAACGAAATAGGTTGAGAAGGGGAGAACTTTTTGTCTTAAGTTAGTCATTTAGAATTATGTCTGTGTTTTTTAATTTGTTAATTTCCATAGATCCTAATAAAGATCCTTTTAAGGCCTTTATTTTGGATGTGAAGAATTTGAAATTCGTCATTAAAAGAATGATTATAATCTAGAACGTGAAGTGCGTTGTAGAATCTGTTTTTCTCTCATTGAAACCCCATTTATGTTTTGCCATACGTTTGTTAAAGGTTTTTCCAGTTTGACCGATGTAAGTTTTTGGACAGTCGCCATATTTAAGTTTGTATACAAAACTTTGTAAGTGCTTTGTATTTTGGCTCTTGTTGTTTTTAATATATTTGCCTAAGTTGTTGTTTGTTCTAAAAGCTGGTGATAATCCTTTCTCTATTATGTATTTGGCTATTTTTGTTGGTATTTTGCCTGTATATGTAATTGAGCAGAAGGTACTGGGTTTTTTCTCTGGTGGTGGAAATACTAATTTCAGAGCTTTATTGTGTAGTTTTTTATGTAAAATTTTATTAACTGTTTGTTCGTTGTACCCATTATTTACTGCTATTTGCTTAGTGATATTTAATTCTGTCTCAAAGGTATATTTTGACATCGAAATTTCTATTAATCTATGTAACATGCTATGATAGGCTGCCAGTTTATGTTGTGTAGGATGGAATGATGAATTCTCACCACTATACACAATTTATACAAATTAAAAAAAAATACTTTAAAAGGGAGACTCGAGAAATCCTAAAAATTATAGAGGCATTAATCTGACGAATAGTACATTAAAATTGTTAACGGCAGTCATAAAAGATAAAATAGAGGAAAAAGCGAACATGGCAGATGAACAACAAGGCTTTCGGAAGAACTGCAGCATAATAGACGCAATTTTTATTATCAGACAAATAATAGAGAAGTCTATTGAATATGGAAAACCAGCATACATGTGCTTTGTAGATTTAAAATTGGGTGTGGCCAGGGTGAAGCGAAATGACATCTTAAATTTATTACAAGCTGAACAAATAGACCATCAGATAATAAGCACGATTAATGAAATTAACAAGAGCAACAAGACCAGAGTTATAATGCCAACAGGAGAAAAAGAATGCATAGAACTAAAAGGAGGAATCCGCCAAGGAGACTTGCTCAGCCCATTGTTATTCAATATGGTGATGAATCAAATAATTCACGAAGTAGGAAAACGACACGGATACCACATGGAAGCGCATAAAATCACAATACTTTGCTATGCCGATGATGCAGGACTAATTGCTGATAACGAAGATGACCTACAAAGGCAGCTCCACACCTTTAATATTACAACAAACAAACTTAATATGAGAATATCAGTAGAAAAAACTAAATTTATAGTAATAGTAAAGAGCCGCGTAGATGCAAACTAGAAATAGACGGCAAAATTGTAGAACAAGTAATGAAATTCAATTACCTAGGAGTAGAGATCACTAGTGACAGAGATATAAGAACAGAGCCCACAAGGCAAGCATCAAAAGCGGCAAGAGTAAGTGGTTGCCTCCAAGAAACCATATGGAGAAACAAATATCTGACCACGGAAAGCAAAATGAAAGTATACAAGACATACAAGAAAGACGAAACAACAAATCAACAATATCGAAATAAAAGTATTAAGATCAATGGCGGGCATATCATTAAGAGACAGACAAACCAACAGAAGTATACGCGAACAATGCAAAATTCAAAATATTAACAGGTGGATAAAAACAAGAAAAAAAAACTGGAACGAACATGTAAACCGAATGGGACTAGATATATTAGCGAACATCTGTAAAAACAACAAGCCATAAGACCCGTTGGAAGGCCGCCAAAAAGGTGGAAAGATAATGTACAGTCAACAACGACTGAAACAGAATAAGAGGCAGACAAACAGGAGTGATCCTAGTCGCGCGAAGAAGAAGCTATCTTTATTAGAATATATGGAAATTAACAAATTAAAAACACACATACATAATTCTGAATGACCAACTTGAGACAAACAGTTCTCCCCTCCTCAACTTATTTCGTTAAATACTATAAATGTAGACACATCCAAAAATAGATCACTTAAGAAAGGCACTCTGCCGAAACAGCTGTAGAGATAATATATAACAAATTTTGTGAAAGTTTTGAAAACAAAATATTTTAAAGAAAATCTTATTATGCAAAAATATATTTATGTACTGATATGTACTTAAATAAGTAATTCCAAATATGGCATTAAAACAATTATCCAGAGACGTTTGGCTATTTTAAGAGTCCATTTATTTCTATCGTTTTGACGCATTGTCAATTTAAATCACAATTATTTCATTTAAAACTTATACCCTCATCTGCTAAGCGCTGCGCATTTCTGCATTTTTTGGACAACTCAAAAGTTGTCAAAGAAGATAAGCTGTTTAAGATAATGTTCATTGTAGATCATTACAGATAAGTATTTAAAACATCTATGTATCCTTTTTAAAACCTCGTGATTGACGAAAGTCTTATGCTTTTCAAAGGAAGAATATCATTTCGTCAGTATATTCCTTCAGAGAGGCATCGATTTAGGATACAAATATTTATTATTGTGGATTGCGAAATGGGCTATATACTTAATATATTTCTAAATACAGGTGCTACAACAAAAATAAAGAAAATCTAGGAATTTTCGACAACATAGTAACAACTTTGATGGAGCTTTATTTTAAAAAGTTTTCTGATGTGGAACAATGAGATCAAATAGAACGTTTATGCCGAGATTTGAAAATATTGAAAAAGGTTAGGTAGACTATTTTTTAAATAAAACTTTACTGGTTTAAAAATGGAAAAATAAAAGAAAGAATAGAATAAAAGAAGAGAAACAGGCTATAATTGTAAACCATGTAACGTAGCACTATGTGTTATTGGATGCATTGAATGATACCATACGGTACTAAATTGTTTTGCAATTTTTTTTGTTAATAAAATGCATTTTGATAAATAAATTATTGATTTGCTTATTAAAAATTATTTATTTCCATACATATACTTAAAATAATAAAATATAATAAAAAGCACGTCGGCTGCAGCCCAGCGAGCACAGCCGCGTAAAATCAGTACGGTCCTGAAAGGGTTAACAAAAAAAGTGATAACAAATAAACTGAGTAAAATTAGAACACGAGCAGAAGAACAACACGGTTTTAGGTCGAAAAAATCATGCACCGATTATATATTTATAATAAGACAAGTTCAAGAGAAATCATTAGAATACAACAATCCGGCATATCTATGTTTCGTGAACCTTAAAAAGGTATTTGACTAGGTAAAACTAAAGGAAGTTATCCACTTATTGTACGCAAGAGACATACCTTAAGGAATAATCAAAACGATCGAAAATATCTACCAAAACAACAAAATAAAAGTTACAGTAGAAGAAGAACTAACTAACCCAATTGAAGGTGGCAATGGGATAGGACTAAGAAATTTTCTCAGTTCTTTATCGTTCAACGTCATCATGGATAAAATAATAAAAAAAGTAAGAATTTAAAGAAGATACCAGACAAGAGAAAAACAAATTGAAATAAACTGTTATGCAGACGACACAATGCTACTCTCTCAAAGTGAAAATGATCCAAAAATAACAAAATGTATGGTTATAGCAGCAAATTTACTAAGATGTGTATTAGAGCTGAAAGGTCAGAAAATGGCACTAGTGATGGAGTTTAAATATCTAGGCATCACACTATCTATTTACGAAAAACTCAAAAGAGAAGTGGAAGACAAGTGAGTAGAGCAAACAGAACTGCAGTTTGCCTGAATGAAAAAATAAGAAGAAATGAAAATATTAGGAAATAAATAAAAGGCCGAATTTACAAAACAGTCATCAGATCAATAACGGCAGAATCACAATCTGGTATAGAGAGGACGAAAATAATGTCAGAAACAACAGAGATGAAAACTATTAGAAAAAATTGATGGTAAGACATGGTAAGACATATGTTACAGAGCTAAAGGTACAGATATTCGACGTAGATGCAAGGTTGAGAACATCAGGGACTTCGTAAGAATAAAACGATCTTTAGTTCCACAATAAAAAGAAGATCAGTAGGAAGACCACGAAAACGATGGAACGACAACTTAATAGAGGCATAGTAAAAAACAGGCAATATCATGTTTATATAAAAAGAAGAAGAGGAAAAAAAATGATAGCTGATCTTATCGCAGATTTACAATTGTTGTTTCAGTTTCATAGAAATCTTGCTGTCACAAACAAACCACTTACTTCCTTTCACTTTATCCATCCAGCTTTAACACTACTTTTTGCATCTATATTTTCCCCTATTACTCTGTAATGTGACACGCAGTAATGAGAATCGCCTAATAAACAATGTATTTTGGGAAATACCGGATAGAATATGATCTGTAGGAGGGCCTAGAAATATATGGAAAGATGCAGTCAGAGAGAACCTGAAGAAAATGGGAGTGAGACAGTGGAAAAAAGTAGCACAGGACCAACAAACATGGAAGGCAATAGTAAACATAGCAAAAACTCGTAAAGAGTTGTAACACCGTTAATGATGATATAATGATAACTCTGTAATACCGGTTCTAGATACTTAAAACTATAAATTTTCACAAATATATCAGCGTATAAAAAATCATTTTATTTTTAATGGTATCTCCATCTTTAAATTAACATTGCAAATACTATATTTTTATCCTATTTAAGTTTAAAGCCATCCTCTTCACAAATTTGTGTCCACTGTTTCAGTTTTTTTTCTGAATACATTTCAGTATTGTCTGATAACACTACACCATCAGCATATCAGCGCTAGGGAATATTACCCCTAGTAACCCCATAATTATACTTTTGTGTACAACTATTGCTATATTTCTTTTCATTATTTTGAATCACTATCCAGTCACTAAAAGAGACGTACTTTTTACAGATACAAAAGAAATTTATTAATAGATGCATTTGAAAATATTATCAGAAATATAACCTGGACCAATACAATAAACAATATACAGTGTGTCCGTAAAGTATGGAATAAATTCGATATTTCCTTAACGAAAACCTTTTTTAAAAAAATCTAAAACACGTCGACTTTTATATTTAATGTTCTACATTTTACAATAAAATTTCATTATACAAGGTGATACACATTACAGTGATGACGTCATCGACTCTTTTTTTTAAATGTAACACCCTGTATTTTAGGACATTTTTAGATCGATAAAAATGAGCTGGTTTCAACAAAGCATAATACTCGGGTATAATTGATATAATTTGAAAGATATGCGCTTAGAAAATAAATTATTTATTATCAATTCTAGCCTACTTCTAGTTTTTGGTAAACTGTAATTATTTTTAGTAACGTTTAATAACAATTAAGTATTACAATAATTGTATTAATTCGTGAATGTTCTGTATTATTGCTAAGAATTAATTTTAAGTAGAAATTAATTTGAGTGTAAAGCAAAGAATTAAAATACTCATTATGATTGGGTATGGAGACAAATCGCGAACTCAGATGGAAGTGTGTAATTTATTTAATGATAAATATCCAGAAATACCAATCACGCAGTCAACAGTAAGTAAGATTGAAAAGGAATTTCGAGAAACTGGTGCGGTTGAAAATGCACGCAAATCAGGTTGTCCCTTTGTAAATTATGTTACAACATTAGATGTTCTACATGCTTTTGAAGAAGATGCGCACACTTCTGTTCGTAATGTTAGTAGTGATCTCGATGTTTGCAAAACAACGGTACAAAAAGTAATAAAATTTGAAAAATGGCACCGCATTACATGCACACTTGCATCTAAATTATTGGAATTAAACGAGGATGATCCACATAAAAGAATACAATTTTACAGAAATAAAGATGGATAACAGCCACCGAAACCCTCTCTTGGTTCACAATATAATTTTTTCGGATTAGGCTACATTCAAATTAAATGGCGAGGTCAATCGTCAGAATTGTAGATACTGGGCAAAAGAAAACTATAACTGGATGCGGGAACATCATACATAATACCCGCAAAAGGTTAACGTATAGGCTGGCATTGTAAGAAATGAAATCATTGGACCCTACTAGTTCGAAGGTAATTTAAACGGACCAGCATATAACCTTTGGATTATTTTATGTGGGGTCATTTAAAGAATGTTGTTTATAAAACGAAACCTGCAAATATTGGAGACTTAAAAACAAGAATTCATAAAGAAATAAACAATATTTCTCAAGAAACCATAAACAAGGTTCTACAAGAATTTGTACAACGTTTGGATTACTGTCAATTACAATAAGGGCAACAATTCGAACATTTAAGATTAAGTCATGTATTAATTACTGGATTGCTTGAATTAATTAACTAAAGTTATTTATTATAATTTATTTATAATTTATTAATATTATAAATCAATAAAAATTAATTTTCTAAGCGCTAATCTTTCAAATTATATCCGTTAGACCCCCAGTATTATACTTTTTTAGAATCAGCTCTTTTTATCGATCTAAAAATGTCCTAAAATACAGGGTGTTACATTTAAAAAAAGAGCCTATGACGTCATCACTGTAATGTGTATCACCTTGTATAATGAAATTTTATTGTAAAATGTAAAACAATAAATTTAAAAATCGACGTGTTTTAGATTTTTTAAGAGGCTTTTCATTTAGGAAATATCAAATTTATTCCATACTTTACGGACACACTGTGTAGTAGTGGACTAGTAAAATAAGAATAAAAAAAATATTAAAATAAAAGAGTATGAAACTGACAACTACAGTTGCACTGAAAAAACCATTAAATAAATGAAATCCGAAGCCAAATTTAGAGGTTTATCAGTCAATCAATTTTAAAAAGTGTAAACGTTTAAATATTTATCAGTTCTGGTGAATCGGATAAATGATAGAATATAAATGAAAACACGAATTCTAACAGGAAAGCGTGCTATTAAAACAAAGTACTCAAAAGTAATTCAGAGACAAATAGACAATCAATTAAAAGTATGTATATTCAGGTTTTCTTTTATTTAACTTTATAGTTGCTTTACCTATGTAGATGTTGATAAGCTCTCCGGCGATCCGCCGATGTCTAGGAAGAAATAAAGAAAAGTTTTCGTCTCGTTTTAAGTCTAAAACATCTCCCAGATAGGGAATCGAAATGGGTTTGACTTGAATTTTTCCTCCGACAGCTTCCTCTCCAAATTTACTAACAATCTGAACGCCAACATTTTTGTATTGGTCAGGCTAAAATAATATATAATATAGACACGAAATAATAACATACAAATTCTTGGAAATTATATATTAAATTACCGTTGCATAGTGATTAAGTTGGACGTATTTAAAATAGCTGGTTAATTAATTTGAATAATAAATAATGGAATATAATATATGTAATTAAACTTTGAAAAATTAAAGGCAAATATTGAGCACAATTTTAATAATCAAATCTTGCCCAAGTACTTTCGCTTTCTACAGTATCTTCAGGGGCATTTCGTCAAATTTGGGCTATCCAGCAAGCGCAGAATGTAATAAACATGAAATTGAAACATAAATTGTACATAACACTACACTTAAACAAGGACAAACAGTTTAAAATTATTTAAAATATTCTACGCTACATTATTGTCATTGGAACTCATTGGAATCTAGACAAATACCTTTAAAGGCCAACCTTGAAACAGTAGCAGTAACCATAAAAACTCTCAAACTTATTAACATCAGTAACATTTATTTTCCACGGAATACTGGTATAAGTCTAAACGAGAACACTCATATTATGTATCAAATCCCATCGCTTAAGATTATAATGGGACATCTAAATGGACACAATTCACTTTGACAAACTGTCATTAATAACACTAATATTACCATGCTTAACGATGACTTTCCAACAAGATTTGATTCTTTTACTGGAAACACTAGATGTATTGACTTATCTCTTGCATACCCTTCTTTAGTACAAAACATAAGTTAGGAATCTAGTACACAATTGTATGAAAGCGATTATTTTCTCACGTTGATACATTTCGAAGACAAACAAGAAATTTAACCTCATACTAGATGGAATACGGAAATAGAGGATTGGTTAGCGTATACACAATTTGTGGAAAATCAATTAAATTATTTTTCAGATCCGTCTCCAAATGACAGTATAAACGACCTAGTAAATAAATTTTTCTCCATAGTACTTTCCATAGCAGATCATTTCATCGGAAAAAAGAAAATAGTAAGAAATCGTATAGGAGTACCGAAGGAGTAGTATGAGTAGTGAAACAATCACTAGAGCTTTCGATAGATATAAAAAACAAAAAACATAAAAAAATCTCCTGAAATATCAGATGTTAAGAGCTTTTAGTAGAAAATTTGTAAAAGAATCAAAAAAGAAATCGTGGAAAAATGTTTATTAACAATAAACAGTTCTACCCCAGCGCACTAGTTTGTAAACAAATTAACAAAATTTCGGGACGCGACACAAACTCTTTAATACGATATTTAGAATTTAATAAAAAAATTTATACATGTAGATCTGAAGAAGAGTTAACTGAATCTAAATATTCTATTAAAAACTCTGGTCCTGCTCCAGGTGATATTCCTATTTATTTCCATAAAAATTTGCCTAAATATGGAACTGCGTGTTTACTATATAACAATATATGACCTGAAGGTGTGTTTCCAAAGACTTGGAATAATATTTACACACTACCTATCCTTAAACCTAGTAAACCACGTTCAGACCAAAAGCAAAGTGCTCAAAAAATTAACCATCCAACTCCTTATTTGAATACTAGAACAAAGATCTGTTCTATCTAAAAAAGAGTCGATTTTGTAAAGATAGATCAACTCTAGACAACCAAGTTGACCTTGAGTCCTAAATACTAAAGCGCTAGTCAAAATCAAAGCTGCATAACGGTATTTTTTGATATAACCAGAGCATTTGATACAGATTGGCGCCATGAAATAATTAAAACTTTACAGAATTTACATATACAAGAAAATATTCTAAAAATTATCACAAACTTTTTAAAAAAGCGAAGATTCCAAGTAAAACTAGATTATTTCATTTCTATAACAAGCATACAGGAAAATTGTATCCCGCAAGGATCATCCCTCTGTACCTCTCAGGATATTGATATGAACAGTATTATGGAAAATGATACTCCACCAGTAAACAGTGGGCTGTACGAAGATGATCCATAATTTATTGTAAAAGAAGAAACATAGAAATAATTAAACAAACTTTACAAAGTACTATTTCTGCATTAGAAAAATGGTCAATCAAATCGAAAATGAAATTTTGTTCCAACAAAAGTAAATGTATCCATTTCAGCAGAAAATGTAATGTTAGTATTCCAGAACTTACAATCTTTAATAAAAAAATAGAATATGTTGATTGTATCAATGTTCTTGAAATTAATTTTGACAAATTTTAAATTTTAAGCAACATATTTACCATCTTAAATAATATTGTCAACAATATTTGAACATAATGAAAGTTCTATCTACTAAAAATTAAGGATATTATTAAAATATTAAATACTAATAAATCAACGCAGATTATGGCTTACGCTGACGATCTGGATTTGATCGCACGTACTACACGAGGACTTAAAGAGATGACTTCCACCTTCTTGACAGCCGCACAAAATATGGGCCTTAAAATAAACGAGAAAAAAACCAAAATGTTAGCATCTATTCCAAATAACAGAGATAGAGCTAGAAACGCCGAAGAAAACTTCAGTATAGACCAATATAATTTTGAGGTAGTAAATAAGTTTACATATTTGGGTTCTCTCATAACAAACGATAATGACACATCTGAAGAAGTAAAACGGAGAATACTGCTAGCAAACAAATGTTATTTTGGACTAAGCAAGCAGTTAAAAAACAGAAATTTAAACCAAACTAATAATATATAGAACACTCATCCTACCAGTGCTGACATATGAGTCAGAAACATGGACCATCTCCAAAACAGACGCAAATCTTCTGCTCGTCTTCGAAAGGAAGATACTAAGAAGAATAATGGGCGCATTCTGTGAGAATGGTATTTGGAGAAGGCGATATAATTTCGAATTGTACGAGAAGTATAAAAAAATAGTAAATGGTAGAGATGTAATATCCTTCATAAAAATAGGTAGGCTTAGATGGGCTGGACATGTGTCAAGAGCAAATGAAAATTACCCACCCAGACGAACTCTATTATCGGTCCCAGTGGGAAATAGGAGTAGAGGCAGACCACGACTGAGATGGAGGGACGGTGTGGACGAGGACGCAAGGAAAATCGGCGCGGCAAATTGGCAACGGTTGGCGATGAACAGAAACGACTGGCGAAATAGACTGGGGAAGGTCAAGGCTCAA
Source organism: Diabrotica undecimpunctata (assembly GCF_040954645.1). Classification (NCBI taxonomy): domain Eukaryota; kingdom Metazoa; phylum Arthropoda; class Insecta; order Coleoptera; family Chrysomelidae; genus Diabrotica; species Diabrotica undecimpunctata. Next base: position 103,385,433 of record NC_092808.1, read on the forward strand.
CTAGAGCTGTAGCACCACTGATGATGATGATTAAAATATCCTATTACCAGCCTCATATATAAAAGCCTCATTAGATCTAAACTCGATTAATGATCACTAGTGTATGGGTCTACCAATCAATTACTTTTAAATAGTTGCAAACAATCCAAAATGCTGCTGTATGAATAGCCTTATGAGCTTTTTATATCACACTCACAGATAGCTTACTATGTTTAGTAGGAGAAATGCCTCTGGAACTAAGAAGACAATATCTTAGCTTAGCCAATGTTCGGTAAGGGTTTTAACAGTTTAAGTAAACAACATATTTTCATTGAATACCCGGTACTTTCAAATGAGAGGAAAAAGTGTAACCTACAGAGAACGCTACGTGAGTGTCTAGAATAGAAATTTATGTATGTTAAAATCAGTTTATATTATGTTATTATGTATCCAGAAAAGTAAAAAAAAGTAATAAAGAGCTGCGCTGATAACCTCATATGTTATTAGCGCGCCTTAAACGAAAATAAAAAAAAAAATTAAATATTACCATTTATTTAAGTATTAATAGAAAAATCGTTAGAATGAATCGTTAAGACCAATATTCATAGTCTTCAAAAAGATGTTTAATTCAATTAAATACTGGGCACTTGAGGAAAAACAACAACTCAAGAACTGAAACTGATTGGAATAATATTCCGTTAAAAACTCAATCAATGTGCATACATTTACATCTATATAGAAATAATAATTAATAAATGGCTAATAATGAATATATTGAACTCTCTTTTTAATTAATTTTCTTAAAAATATTTGTTAAAATATAGGTCTAACCAAACTTTGTATTGACAATATCAAACCATAATTGAGAAAGGTGAAAATACTACTTAGCAAACATGATGCTGTGTATATATTTACCAGACACAATAAAAAGCAACTGAATAAAAAACATATCAAAAGTAAGATACATGACAAAAAAAGTAACAAAATTAAAATCTGAGTTGGTGGGACACATTGCAAGACGAAAGGATAGCAAATTGAATAAAAAAATATTTAAAGGACCTAAAAAATACTGACAAACAAGAGGAAATTCAATAAGTCACCCAACAGCATAAAAGATGGCGATGGAAATCTTATCTCGGAGCCATCAACGATCTTAGAAACATGGAAATCATACATAGAAAAATTATTTGCATCTGACAGGACTGATGATCACCTATATGGAGAAGGAGAAACAGGACCTTCAATCCTTAAATCGGAGTACATTTATTACAATCCCGAAGAAACCAAATGCCCAGATCTGTGATGACTACCGGCTTATAAGCTTGATTAATCATGTCACTAAAGCGTTCACTAAGATCATTCATAGAAGAATATATGATAAATGTGAGTCAAATATTGATAGATCGCAGTTTGGCTTTCGGAAAGCACTTGGAACTAGAGAAGCAATTTTCGTATAGAGACGTTGATAAGGACGTGTATTTGTGCTTTGTGGATTTTAGAAAAGCATTTGACAATGTCAATCATGAACAATTGATAGATATTCTGCGAAAGACAGGTATTGACGACAAGGACATTCGAATTGTGGCAAACCTATACTGGGGTCAAACAGCAAGAGCAAAAATTGGCAACGAACTCACTAAAAGTGTGCAGATCAAAAGAGGTGTCCGTCAGAGTTGTATATTATCCCCACTCCTATTCAATATTTATTCCGAAGAAATATTTAATAAATGTATGGAAAATGTAAATGAGGGCATAAAAATAAACGGCGAGTTAACGAACAATATAAGATATGCCGACGACACGGTGATCCTTGCCAGCACCATAGACGAATTACAACAGGTAATGGAAAGAGTTTATTCAGCTAGTGAGGAATACGGCCTGAGCCTCAACTTCAAGAAGACAAAGTGGATGCTGATAAGCGGGAAGCAACAGCCTGTTCGACAGTTACGGATAAGTAACATACTAATTGACCAGTAGAATCTTATGTGTACCTTGGCACCAACGTAAATGCAAAATGGGAACAGGCCACAGAAATTAAGGCGAGAATAGAACGAGCTAGAGCAGCATTTAGCAATATGAAAAAGCTCCTCATAAGCAGGGATTTGTCTCTTCCCCTAAAACTACGTCTAGTTAAATGCTACATTTTTCCGATCTTACTGTATGGTGTCGAGGCCTGGACGCTGACGGAGACGCTCACGAGAAAACTAGAAGCATTCGAAATGTGGGTGTACCGACGCATTCTTCGTATATCCTGGACCGAACATGTCACCAACACAGAGGTAATCCAAAGAATCGGAAAGGAGAAAGAAATCGTGAATACAATTAAACAAAGAAAGCTTGAATATCTAGGCCACATATTGAGACACGATAAGTACCGTCTACTGCAATTGATTGTCCAGGGAAAAATAGACAGTAACCGAGGGCCAGGCAGGAGAAGACACTCGTGGCTCCAAAATCTGAGGAAGTGGTTCGGGCTCACATCGGTCGAACTATTCAGAAGCGCCGCAAATAAGATCAGAATTGCCATGTTAATAGCCAACGTTCGCAACGGACAGGGCACTTGAAGAAGAAGACAAAATACTGCGAGAAAAGTTAGATTTTTTAAAAATATATTCGAGTAATATTTGAAATAGCTTTTAACGCTTTTTTAAAGTGTAGTACTATTTACTTGCTGCTTACATATTTTGACTAATGTATTAAAAAATACATTAACAGATCGTTAAGACTGAGAATATTTACACTGATAATACACTTGCATATAAATAGGTAAATGCTTGGCCTTAAAATATCCAGAACGTGAAAACTAGACTCTTAAAAATAGAAATATCCGAATGAATGAAACTAGAAATTACTCAAAACGTGCAGCTGAAGAGGTAGGCCATCCAGTAGATCAACCGACGGCATAAAGAAAAGTGCTGAAACTGGATAAAAAGGACACGAGAGTGAAAAAAACTTAGGGGGCAATGAACAATTTAGGTTTTTTAGATATATTCTTTTCTTCAGTTAATAGAAAAACATTTATTTAAATTTAAATAAGTTTACTTACCAAATATTCTGCAGGCACATCAAATATAGTTTTGTCATTACCTTTGGGCATAATACACAACTCTTTAGGCCTGTCAAATAATTTTACTAGGTTCTGGTTAGTCGCCATTGTGCTTTAGTAAAAGTAATGAGTTAAAAATATATTCCTATGTTCAAAATAACAGATTTATTATAAAAATTAGTTTTTGTAAATAAAATTGGGCTTTATATAAAGTTAAAAATGTGGTTTTTTGGTTAATATCAGGAAGCTAGCAATTATCTTGGTTGTTTTTAAAAACAAAAATAATTGTCTGTATGAAAATAAAGATAGGGTTTAATATTCGACGGTATCATACGCCATGAAAAATCGTAACAAAATAAGATTATCTATAAATAAAATCACCGAAACGTATTATTGACTCTAAAAAATAAATACCAATGTAGTAAACAGCGATTATTCGTAATTGGTAATTGTTGATCCGGCGTTAACCTTGCCCTTACCATCTTAACATGTGCTTTCTCATCTTAGCAGCAATGAGTTGATGCCCCACACATCACTTATTTATTTCTATCTTTCTACCTCTCTTATTTCTGCAACAGGCTTTCGCTATTATTCTTTCAACTTGGAAAATATACAGAATGGTTAGAAATTGTATATGTGCTTATTTTTGTGATTTTGAATAAATACATACTACGTTACATAAATATTTGCATAAGGTTTTGCCTTAAGATTTTACTAATCTAAATTAGTCATATTTAAGCGTTTAAACTACCGCGTAAAAGTTAAATTACACATTTAAAAGTTCTCCTGTAATTAGTGTGATTTAAAAAGTTATAAATACAGTTTAGGCCAATTTAAGAAGTCAACGAGTGAACAACTGGCTTCTTTTATTGGTAAGTCGATTTACTTTCAAGAACTTATATTAGGCTAGTCACACACACATACACACACAGCGATCAACCCTGTCCCTAGGAACATGTGTATACCATTGTACAGTAGCATCCACATGTCCGAAGATCAAACCGGTCACACTTCGCTATTACAGTGGTACCTGTCTGACCCCCAGGTTTTTGCTTCACTCCTCCTCAGCGTGTGACTTACGTGAGAAGGCTTATAATCTGAGCATTACTTTGGTTGCCCTGAGTAATAGAACACCCTTTGTTTATCTTGACTGTGGTTAGCCACCCATCTGTAGAGGTAGCACAGATATCGGTTTTTCTCCCTATTTGCTTTATTGACTCTATAGATGTTAATCTGACATGACTACGGGACTGAGGTCCCTAAAAAAGGTATGTGTTCCGAGCAGAGAGCCATCAACCTAAGTTGATGTCTCTTTTTCCGAAATATGTGTGTGTTCGGTTACTTAGCCGCCGATTTGGCAAAATAAATTTTGATCTCCTCGTCGGTTGAGCACCCGAACGAGCCCATGCTTGTCGCACATGACCTCGATGCTCAGTTTTCGCCACTGAGATCTTTTCCGACCTGCCTTGAGAGGATATGCTTAAGGGACTGTATAAAAGGTCTGACTGACTTTTTACACTTTGCTAATGACTTTAAGTTTTGCCTGATAAGATTTATTTATTCATTTGACATCAATAAAAATTGGGTATGCTATGATAGATGGTAATGGTTTTTTTTACTAACTCACCTAACATACAAGTGTGCGTGTGGTGGGGTGTTCATTCCCAGGTGTATACGGCCATCACACACCGGGTGGCTATCTTCGTATTCTGAATCCTGTGATTTGATATTTTGGCCGTATATGTACCGTCCTATCGTTTTCATCAACTTTTAGCTTACTATGTGGATGATTTCTTAGGCTGTTAAAGATTTCGTAGGCCTTTTATCCATTGTACGCAGGATTCTTTTTTGTTTTGAGTCTCTAAATAGGTATCTTAAAGGTACGTATTTGGGTACACTCAAGGCGTCTCTGATTATTTGATTTTGCGATGTTTGGATCTTCTTTCTATTGGCTTTACATGTATGGCCCCATGCCGCAGATGCATACTTCAGTATGGGTAGTATTATACTGTTTGCCATTCTGATTTTTGTTTAAAATCTTAATTTGCTTCTCCTGCCTATTAGAGGAGAGAGTTGACTCTTCAGCGCTTTCGCCTTATAGAAAGCTTGTTTAGTATACTCTGAATGTATTATTAATCCTAGATATTTAGCTTCGTTGCTCCATTCTATTTTGTGTCATTTGGCCAGTCGTTTCTGGTCATACATATTTAATATTTTGGCATCCAAAATATTAAATTTCAAATTATGGTATCTATAACATAAACAGCTCAACTTAGCCTCGCTACAGTAACTAAAACCCTACCGAAAAAAACCTATAACAGCAATATCATGTCCCAGTAGAACTCTGGCTATTGTTATGAACGCTCTTCCAGAAGTAGTGCTATTTAATTATGCCAAGGTCTTCTTCTTCTTCTTCTTCTTCTTCTTCTACTTCTTGGAGATCTTTCGATCTGTTTAATTCTGAAGCTGCCTCTGGTTAATTTCCTGGGAGATAGATTGCCAACTATCCCTCCATCTTTTAGGTGGTCTTCCTGGAGGTCTTGAACCGGGCGGGTTATTTTCTAGGGCAATTTTTGGGAGTCTATTCTCATCCATTCGTCTTACATGACTGTACCACATCCTTTTACGCTGCCTTCCCCATCTTACAATATCTTGAATTTTGCACTGCTCTCTAACGTTTGTATTTCTCACCCTGTCTCTTTTTGTTTTGCCCACTATTGTTCTTAGGGTTTCCATCTCGGCAACCCTTAGCATCTGTTTCGTTTTATTGGTATCTTCGCGCACTTCTATGCCATATGTCATGATCGGTGGTATGCAAGTCTTGTAGATTCTAATTTTACTATCTGTGCGCCCATACGGATTTGACCAGACTATCTCCCGCAGATATCCCGACAATGCGGATGCTTTGTTGATCTGACTCCTTAGGTCCTTTACTGGGTCGTGTCTGCTTGATATATCTATGCCCAGATATCTGAATTGCATCACCAGTTCTATGGGGTTGTTCTCAACCACTAACTTACATCTGAGCGGATCTTTTGCTATTGTCATACATTTAGTTTTGTGGCTATGCCAAGGTAATTGGCAAAATTGTTACTCCAAAAGAAATAACCGATGCTTCACGTATTTCCAACTAGCGTAGGCGCATATATTTTTCTTCCGTATCCATAGTAGATAATCTTCTAAAAACTTATCTATTTTTGTTAGAAATCAAAGAATAAAAAAAAAGTTACAATGAAGTAAACACTTCTTTTTGTAAAATGGTATAAAATTAATTATTAAAATTTTTAAAAATTTTCCATAATGGATTTATAAATTTTCAGAACATTTGCGATGCTATCAGATTATCCTCAGTGAAAAACGTCTACAAATATAGTATTTGGAACTAGCCACATGACGAGGTCAGATAACCCTTAAATTACATAATTTAAATAACCAACATTATAATTATAAAAACATTAGGTTGATGATACAGGATTACATTCTTTTAGGGAACGTACAACTTCCCAGCTCAAAAAAGGAAACCTTATGCCCTGAGAGGTAACAACCAACGCAGTTGCTTGTTCTCCATTATCTCAGCAGCTAAGACTCACATTGGCAAAACAACATTCTCTACAAATCATAAGGCAATTTCTTGGTAGAACTCTTCTTGTGAAGAGGCGATTCGTCTATCCAAACAATATTTATATAAGTAACAAAAAAAACCGAAGCCTTAAAAATGTAAGAAATTACAAAAGATTTTAAAGCCAAAGCCAAACACGTAGTAAAAAAAAAGCAAAAAATCATCCTGGCAAGATTACGTATCACTCATTAACGAAAATTCCAGCCAACTTTGGAAAAAAATACGAAAAATTTACTTAAATAAAAATTTTACCAATAACTGGAGACCTGCCGTCTGACAGACTACAGCATAAAGAATTTTTAACACCCTGTACAAATAACTTCGCCCATCGGCACATCACTTCATCTATTCTTTATATTATTCGTTGACTATTAGTGACCCGACTTAGGTACATAAATACGCATATTCGGAAAAGTTATTTTAGATTACATTTTGTTTCATTGAAAACGTCGCGTATTTGTTACAATCATGAACGGTCGATAAAAAAAATCCGTTTTACCAATGCTGATTTTTAAGATACAGCTTTGAAGTGGTTTGGCGAATTAGATAGTGACGCTAGTGATGTTGATCAAGTACAAGATGATGTTTATATGGAATCTAATAGCCAGGCGGATTCAGACATTTATATGGAAAGTGATGAAGAAAATATCTCGGAAGAAAATATAGTTGAGACTAATAATCAAACATATTTCTACGAAAAAAACCGATTCAGGTGGTGTAAATCTGAAGTTCGATCAGTATCTCGTACAAGGAAACATAATTTAGTACCAAAAATTCTCATCCTAAAAACAAAAGCACGAAGTCTTGGAGAGGAAGGTGATCCTCTAAAGGTATGACAGTTATTGTTTGACGAAAATATGTTATTATGTGTTATTCAGTGGACCAATCATAAATTGAATTTAATGAAAATAAAGTATAATGATCCAAATAAACATGACCTCAAGGATATTGACATTACGGAGATGAAAGCTTTCATAGGACTCCTCGTATATTCTGCGATATTCAAATCGAACCATGAGAATATAAAAAAGCTTTATGCAATAGATGGAACTGGCAGGGAAATTTTTAGAACTATCATGAATCAAAAGCGTTTTGCAGTCGTTTTATCAGCTCTTCGTTTTGATTATCCAGATGATCGAAAAGAAAGAAAAAAACATGATCCAGTAGGAGCAGTTTCTTATATATTCAATTCTTTTATAGAAAATTGTCAAAACGCATATGATCTAGGTCAATCGGCAACTGTTGATGAAATGCTTGTCAGTTTTAGGGGAAGGTGCCGTTATAAAATGTATATGCCTAATAAGCCATGTAAGTATGGCATGAAAATTATGGCTCTTACTGATGCAAGAACCAGTTATCTCTATAACGGGTATAGATACTGTGGCAAAGACACGGATGGCTTAAGTCTTTTACCCGAAGAAAAAAATTACTCAAAACCAACACAAGCAGTCTTGCGATTAACTAAACCTTTAATTGGCAGCAACAGAAACATAACTGCGGACAACTGGTTTTCGTCATTAGAGCTAATAGATGTTTTGCAGAAAAATAATCTTACGTATGTAGGAACTTTGAAAAAGAACAAACGTGAAATACCTCCGTCATTTTTGGCAAATAAAACCAGAGAACCTGGTTCTAGTGTTTATGGATTTAGAAAAGAGTGTACAATGGTATCTTATGTGGCCAGAAAAAACAAAGCTACAATTTTAATATCATCAATACATGATAGAGCTTGTAATGATTCTTCAATAAAAAAACCAGAAATAATTTCATATTATAATGCCAACAAAGGAGGTGTAGGCTGCATGGGCGAAAAATGTGCTAAAAGTTCGTGTAGTCGAAGAACTCGCAGATGGACTCTTGCTGTTTTCTTTCGTATAATAGATATTTCTATTGTAAATGCATAAATACTGCACCAAAGATACAAAAAAAATTCTAAAATTCAAGAAAAATCTGCTTTTGCTAAAATATTAGCAAAATAATTAGTAGAAGATCATATGAAGCGAATAATGGGTAATTTTCATGTACCGCGGCTAATTCGTGCTAGTATAGCGAATATTCTTTGACTTCCTGAGAATAACCGAGTATATCATAACAAGCCATTAGTACTAGAGAAGCGAAAAATATGTTATTTGTGCCCTCGCCAGAAGAACCATATGACAAAATACCTTTGTGGCCGATGTAGAAAACCTGTGTGTCTTCAGTGTACGAAACCAATTTGTACCAATTATTGTATGTAACTTTTACAGTAGTTGCTGGACATTTTTTTCAACTTCAAAATAATCTCGCGAGTAAATTTTTACATAATCCAGTATGTGTTAGTGCCTTTTAAATTAAAATACTTACTTGATGTATATTTATTTTTTCACTGTAATGAAAAGTAAACAATTTGACTGTTACGAACTGTAAATGATTAGCAGTTAGAAAGTCGTAGTTATTTTTTTATGTTCTGAGAATATTTTGAGTTTCTTTACTGTGTTCAATTGCAAATACAAACAGCTTTTAGAGTACTATTAAATATATTAAAAAAGTTTGTAAGTTTAGTTCTTATCCCCTCTCCTACATTGTAGTCTGTCAGACGGCATGTCTCTCTGTGTGTATTAAAATAGGGTCTCTCCAGTTAAGGGTTAATACATCACTACACATGAGCTTTTTTTATTTACAAACTCGCATCAGCCTGTAAGGCTATTAGCGAAAAAAGAAAAAGTATTAACAATAATTGAATAGCGTACCAATTAAATTTTGTATAAATAGTTTATTGCTTTTATATATTGAATAATCACTTTGGCACCGCACTTTAAGAATAGCTCTCTCAAAATCTCCGGAATTCCAAATTTACATCTTTCCACACTGTGTAACGGGCACTCCACTACAAGGTGTTTTACTGTTAGCGGAGTCTCGCAAGCATAACAACTCATATGCATTTCATATGTTAACCATTTTGGTGTGGAAATATGATTTAAGATCTGTCGCTGGAGTTTTTGGATAGAACTCAATAGTTGTGTACTCTAAGGCTTTTCGTGCATATTTATCCGCCAGATCGTTTCCCGTGATTCCAATATGAGATGGCACCCACAGGAAAGCAATGTTTCTGTGATTTAGGTTGTGCAATTCTTGTCTAATGAGTTTGGCAACAGGATGGGAAGAATAGATTTTTGAGATGATTTCTAGAGAACTTAGTGAGTCAGTAATGATTAAGAAGTTAGTTTCAGGACATTTTGTAACGTGACATATGGCTTTATATATTGCAAAGAGTTCTCGTGCTAAAATAGTATAAGTCTCCGCTAGTTTATATTTCTTTATTTCATCCTTTGTTACAAAGGCAGATGCTACACAACGTTCTGTTCTACATCCATCTGTGAATAACTTTTTGAAGAAAGAAAATTGAGAAATTAAGGTTTGATATTTAGAATTAAATAGATGACGATTGCTTTCTTTCTTATTTTCTGATAATAGATCCAAATTTATGTGAGGAGAAGATATTAGCCAAGGAGGGGAAATTGGCATCTTGATAGGATAGATTTCGGGGACTTTAAGGTTTAATTAATTTATGATTCGTCTGCAGCTTTCGTAAAATTGAATGTGGGTTTTTGAACATACGAGCTTGTTAATAACACTTTTGCCAAACATTTCAAATAGAAGTTAAAAAATAAAAATAATCACATTATTTTGTCTTATCATGAAATATATCCACACAGAAATAATCTGATATCATCTGAATACAGAAGATCTCTTAATTTCGCTTTCACTATCCACGATCTAATACCTGCCTTGGCCAATATCAGAAACACTGCAGCTTATCCTGATGATATTCCTTATACATTTCTAAAGCATTTTTTTATCTATGGTCTTAATAAACTCCTAAATTTATACAATCTAACTTTTAGTTCACATAAATTTCTATCTCAATGCAGGTCTATTATAATACCAATACTCAAGCCAAATCAGCCAACTCTTATAAACTGACGGGCCAAAAAAGTGGCCACCCTATAAATTTCCGAAAATAAAAATTTATTGGAAGTTTTATGCACTGTGTCATATTGTATACTCAACGTATTTTATTTTTAAAACAAAAAATGGCCATTATTGTTTGATTCCTTAGCATAATTTATTTAATTAGAAGGCTACAAAAGAAAATAGTGCAATATCGAAACGAATTACAAACGATAAAAATTACGAGTGAATTTTAACAAAATTGTCTAATATCAGATATTATGCATACATTTGGAAGGGAAAGGAACACATTTTGAATAAAAACTTAAGGAATACGTTCGTATTCTTCACGAAGCATGTTTTGAAGTTTTGCAACACTTTAGTTGACTTCTAACCCTACGATTAAGTTCATCCCAAAGATGTTCGATGATATTCAGATCGGCGCTGCAGGCTGGCCATTCTAGAATATTATTTCCTAATTCCCTCAAGTAATTTGTCACGATTCTTGCAGTATGCGCCCGTGCATTATCATGAATAAAGACGAAATTGTCGCCAACAAATTGAACCAAATGAAACTACTGCTTCTGCCAAAACATCCTTTATATACCGGTGGCCATTGATGAAAATAAGTTCAGTTCAAGCGTCAAATAAGATTTCAGTCCAAACCATGACACCACCATCGCTAAACTTTCTTCTCTGGGACATACAAGCTTGGGCATATCTTTCATTCCTACGTCTCCAAACCCTCTCTCGGCCATCGCCAGACTTTAAACAGAATCGCAATTCATCAGTTAAAAGAATTCTGCTCCAATCCTGTATATTCTAGTGTTGATGTTGTCGAGCAAAAATTAATCGATTTTCACAGTGTCTGAGTTATATTTCGGGAGCAATAGCCGGTCTTCTTGCTATTAGTCCTCTTTCATTGAGGCGTCTTCTAAGCGTTCTCCAACTTACATTCACATTTCAAACCTCCTGCAGACGGTCTCTTGCAGCAATTGCAGTGGAATGGCGAGTTCTTAAAAGTTCCATCACAATAAAACGATCATTTTTTTGCGACGTAACTTTTCTTCGACCTAAACCAGGTCAACGTGAGTATGTACCAATCTCTATATAGCAATGGAAAGCTCTCCGTACTGTAGTTCTCGGATACATAAACTCGATTTCTTCCGTCTTGTAGCAATACAATAATTCGAGCAACATCTACTGTAGATAACACCATATCTTAATTGTTCCCTAAGGGCCGGTTCTACAATGCGAGTATATACTGAGAATAAAGTTATACTTGGAATAACTTCATAAATGGTGTTCTACAAACAAAGAATAAACAAGGAATAAGATAATCGGAGTATATCTCTAGAATAACGTTATCCTTCCAAAGTTGAGGATTTCAGAAGGTACCAGCTCTGTTAAAAGAAGTGAGTAAGCTTAAGGAAAGTATAAAAATAAAATTCTACATAAGAAAAATGTCGCATCTGTTGCACCAGATATGAAGGATATTATTTCCGAAATGCTGGAGAGGCAAAATAGGGCTTTCAATATAATTATATTTAATGTTAATGAATCTGTTAAAAATAATCAATCGGAACGTAATGCAGAGGACAAACAAGCGGTACTAAATATTTTGACTGATTTTAATATTGACAAAAATAATATTAAACTATTTAGATTGAGAAAATTTGCTAACAGAACGAGACCCATTAAAGTAGTATTAAATACAGCTGAAGATGCTAAAACTGTTGTCAAAAATAAAAGATTAATTAAAGTGCCGGATGTCAGAATTTCCCTGGATCAAACAAAAGCCCAGCAAGAGTATTCCAAGAAAATCAAACTACAATTAGATGATATGGTTAAGAAAGGTGATAATTCTAAAACAATCAAATTCATTAATAATAAGCCTACAATAGTGGAAAAATACATGATTTTATCTCAAAAAAACTAGTAAGTAGCCCTAGTATATTATTTAATATTGATATTTTATATTTAAATGCACAGAGCTTGTTAAACAAAATGGATTAAATCAAGTTAAGTCTGCTGTGTTATTATCCTAAAATAATAATAGTGGTTAGTGAAGGTCGAGTTACAAGTGAAATTGAAGATTCTGAAGTTGCTTTGTGTGGGTATAAGAACTAAACCGAATCGCTAAAACTTTTGTTAAAGAAGATAATTTTTGGTGTAAATTTATTAAAGTAGATATTGGTTCTTACAAGATTGTTTTGGGTGGGATGTATCATTCACCTTCTATTTCTGATGCAGTATTTTTAGATAATTTAGAGCATATATTTGATGAATTATTTAAAAGTAATGTCAATTGTATTTTAAATGGTGATTTTAATTTGGATTTTTTAAGTACTAGCTTCTACACTCAGAAAATTAAAGCAATGTTTTTACAATGTCGCATTAAGCAGTTAGTAACGGAACCTACTAGAATTACGAATTTTAGTGAAACCTTAGTTGAATATGTTCTTGTTAATAATGATCTGGTTAGTTGTTTTGTTCATTAAACTCCCAAGTTGAGTGATCATTCAATAATATCGGTCAGTTTTAGTAATAGCTTTCAAAATTTTAATGTCTCTAGTAAACGTTACAGATGTCTTAACGAGGAAAAAATATATCAAATCCAAATGAATTTACTCTCTTCTGATTGGGATTTAGATTGTATTGATCTCAATACTATTTACAATGAAATTTTATCAAACAGTCAGTCTGTCATAAATAAAATAGCACCTACTCAAACATGTCAGATTAAAAGTAACATACCATGGTTTGATAATGAAGTTATTAGTAAAATTAAAATTAGGGACAAATTATACAAAGATTTTAAAACTGCTAACATAAGTGATAGAAACGCCAAATGGGAGGATTTTAAAAGAGCAAAAAATGTGGTAGTTAATATGTTAAAAGCAAAAAAAAAAACAATATTATTTTGATAAAATCGATAGGTATAAAAATAACTCTAGACTTATGTGGAAAACGCTAAAAACACTAATTAACAATAATTGTCAAAAATTCCCTTATCGCATTGAATTTAAGGTTCAGAATCAGTTATGCATTCTGAGTGACAAAGTTGAAATGGTGCGTCAGTTTGGTAAGTATTTCGTCTCTAGTATTCAGCAAACTGTTGAAACTATCGACTCTGAAGAATTATGGAGTTATGATAATCAGAATTTGTATCCTAGTATACATGAATTTCGGTTGCTGTCACTGAGTGACTCGGCAGTCATGGTCAAGTCGTTAGATAATAGGAGTAACATTAATGAAATACTAAACTCCAAAATATTAAAAGAGTTATTTGTAACTTGTGGTCACATTATCTTAAATTTTATAAATGCTTCTCTTAGATCATCAAAAATTTCAAATTTATTAAAAATCAGTACAGTTGTTCCAATACCAAAAATTAATAATACTATTAAGGCGGATGAATTTAGATCTAAATATACTTCCGCCCATTGAGAAATTATTAGAATTGGTAGTATATGATCAAGTCATGGATCACATTGATAAAAATGAAATCTCAATGAATACTCAGTCAGGTCTTCGGAAAAAGTATTCATCCGAAACTGCACTGCTTTTATTTATATTGTATTTAAATGATATAAACTTGTTTGTTAAATGTGATTTCGTTAATTTGTATGCAGATGACACCCTACTTGCATGTTTTGATTCAAACTTAGAAAATGCTGTATCTAAAATGAATTCAGCATTGCAGTCTGTTAATAAATATTTAAAGATCAACAAACTAAAGTTAAATGTGTTAAAAACAAAGGCTATGATAATAACAACTAAATACAAATACTCAAATATTGATATAAATACTATTAATCTTCAAATTATTGACAATGACAAAATAGAAATCATCACAACAATCAAGTACCTTGTTTTTCAATTAGATAATTTATTGTCTTTTAATGACCATTTTAATTACATATTAAAAAAGATTTCTAAAAAACTATACTTTTTTTCAAGAATATCTAAACATTTGTCAACTTCAACTAAAATTACAGTTTTTAATGCAATTATTCAACCTCACTTTGATTTTTGCTCCTCAGTTATTTTTCTCTTCAATTTAAATCAATCGGCCCAGTTGCAAAAATTGCAAAATCGTGAAATGAGAATCATTGTTGGTGAAAGCAGATATAGAAAGCAGACCTATAGCAACAATGCTTAGCATGCTGCAGTGGGTTTTAGTTCAACAAAGGGTCTTTTACCTTACAATGGTGTTCATTTATAAAATTCTAAATAATTTGGCCCCTGCTTACTTTTGTGAGTTTATTACACGGAATTATGATATTCACAATTACCATACTCGAGGTAAGTGCAATTTACACATTGTGAAAACAAAAAGGACGGCTACAAGAAACTCTTTGTTGTTTAAGGGTTTTGATCTTTTTAATAAGCTTCCTCAAACAGTTACAAGTTGTTCATCTATACAAATGTTTAAAAGCAAATTAATGAACCATATTAAAAGCACCAATAGTTAGGTAGTTGTTTTGTAGTCATGTTTTATGTTATAATATATTATTGTTTTATATTTTTTAATACGTGTAGGTACTATATTTTAAGTGTAATTGTTATTTTTATCTTATGTATTATTGTTATAAATTAATTAATTTTGTATGTATTAGGGCTTTTCCTATTTTTGAATAAATAAACTTCTTCTTCTTCTTCTGTATTGACGCGATGTTTTTGATAACGTCTGTTGTTTTTGTTCTACGACGTATTTCCACGTTTGGGATTCGGTCTCTCAGAGAGACACCTAACATCTGGCACTCCATAGCCATCTGAGTTACGCGATTCTTATTAACTACAATTTTTACCTTTTTTGTGAGTGTTAATATTTCCGCTCAATAAGTAAGTACAGGTAACATACATTGGTCAAAGATTTTCCTTTTGAGGCATATGGGTAAATCCAATTTAAATACATAGTTTAATTTACCAAACGCTGCCCAGGCTAATCCTATGTGACGTGGTAGCTCACATGTCTGGTTTTCTCTGCCCAACCAAATTTCATGTCCTAGGTACTTATACGATGTAGTCTGCACAATATCCCTTCCATCAGCAGCAATATTTCGATTTAGCACCAGATTAGTCATTATTTGCGTCTTGTTCATATTAATCTTTAGTCCGATCTCCAAGGAAGCGTAATATAATTTTTCAAACATTATTGCATCATCCATACAATCGGCTATAAGGACGATGTCATCTGCAAATCTCAAATGACTGTGCTTCTCTCCATTTATATTGATACCATGCTAGTTCAGATGTGCCTTTTTAAAAGTAATGGTCATAATTAGGTACCTCGAAGTGGCGTCCTTTTTAAATTACTGTGTTTCCTGTTTCCCTTCTGTGTTTTGTTTTGTTTGTCCCAAGAGATTTACGTTAGTACCCCTTTGTTTCTTTTTTTGTAGTTGCCCCAATCCAACCCTCCACGACCCCAGCTCTCCTAACAAACCCTGAGTGCCGTTCTCATACGTTTCGATTTATTTTGCTTGCCCTATCTCGACCCCCATAATTTCTGTCCCCAATTTTCTATCCTTATAATAATAATCCATGTGGTAGGCAAAATAAATTCGTTACAAGCACTGAATTAGTTAATGGTCAAATAGAGTCTGTAAACTCTTTGTATTTAACAAAAAACCTTTACATACCTTATCACCCTCGTAATTAGAGATCATGACAAACAGTTCACATCTGAATCCTGGATCGTCTGTATTTCCCTTTGGAATTAACATGTGCTGTGGCCATCCGCATCCACAGAAGTTGAATTGGGCTAAATCGTTGCCACCTTGAGGTCTGTTAGTATTTAAGTCGCGGAAAGATCTTTCGAATGGAATGGTTACCGTAGATTCGGTTGAAGCACGAGTAATAGTATTTTGGCCTTGTCTTACTAAAAATATAATTGGGGTTTTATGGAAATAGAACAATATTTTAATGATATAAGCAGCTATAAGCCGAATACTTACGATCAACTCTAAATCTATCGAGTTCAATAAAAAGACTTCTTTGATCTCGAAATAACCACGGTCTACCACTTTCATCGTATTTAGGTGCCATGAAGATTCTACAAGTTCCTTGTCGTACAGCCCCATTGTTGTCTACTACAATACGGTATTTAAATGGTTGATGATTAAGATGAGTAAATCTCACAAATACAGGACCACGAGGTTGAAAGTCCATTCCTCTGGAAAGATCTACATCTGACTGTTGCCAAAAGGTATTGAACGTATTATTTCCAGTTTCTGATTCTATCGAAACACTTTCAATAGTTACTCCCGAATAATTTAGCTAAAAACAGTAAATTTGATATACCTATGTTTGATTTAGATAACAATTTATTTTTACCTGGTCAATAGTGTATCTCGGTAACGTAGATTTGAATTGATGAAAGATATTGTCAATAAACCCATGCCATCTATAGAAAATAGGATCACGCATAGCTGTAGCGGTATCACCCATAACGCCAAAAGACTCCTTAAGAATTATTAAAACATTAATATACAAACAAGTAATATATATGTATATATTAAAAAGATTACGACCGTCTAAATTTAAACCCGTATCACCCATAACGCCAAAAGACTCCTTAAGAATTATTAAAACATTAATATACAAACAAGTAATATATATGTATATATTAAAAAGATTACGACCGTCTAAATTTAAATACACAATGTGAGTGAGGTTAAAATCTCACTGTAAATGAGGATATCTGTCAAGGAGAAAAAAACTATGAAAAAACTATTTCAATCTTTTAATAGAAAACGTTTCGTGCAGTAATTTCTGCACTTCTTCAGTTCTAATGATTGTAAAGACATATAAAGATGTCAAACAATGTCAAATGCATAGGTTTAGGTGTTAAATAATACATTTAGTAACTACAATAAAATTACAGTAAAAAACACATTAAAATTTTTTATAGATTTTATACAAACTTAAAAAAGTGCCAAAAATGTAACAGTATGTTACAGGAAAACAATATAATATAATACAATACTTCTATTCTATTCCTGATGTACAATATATCGAAACATAAAGCCAGGGGAAAAAGGAGCTTATTTTAATTAAAGCTTAGTAAACAATTTAAAAAAATTTAAATTTTTTTATAAAAAAAGGAAAGTTAATTTTATTGTTGAAGACACCAAAGCAATTAAAAAAAGCAACTATTTTTGACAGAAAGGGCTCAACTATTACGAAGAGAAAAACAAAAAATAATATGGCCTTCTATCTATAGAAATCAGACTGTGGGGAATTAACAAACAAATGTACTATTACGAATTATTAGTAATTAAATTAACACAAAATAGCGACCATCAATTTTTATCAGCTGAATTCCGCATGAAGTTAAGAAACAGTCCAAAAACAGGAAATACATCAACTAAATGGCATCTAAGATATAACGATCCGTACAAAAAAGCCGCAATTCAAAAGCTATGTGACTTCAAACAATCATTAAATCCAGAAGAGTCCTCAAATAGCATATGGACAAAAACAAAATCCATATTGCATAATGCTGCGAAAAACATTAAGAGTGAGAGAGAAGAAAGAAGAAAACAATGAATAACAGACTCCACGTGGACTAAAATACAGGAGAGGAAGTGCTTAAAAGCCACAGGATTGAACAGTGAAAGTGATAAAGCGCTGAACGGTCAAATAAAACGACTCTGCAAAAAGGACAAGAACACACACTTGAACAAAATCTGCATGGAAATAGAAGGGCATAAAACCAAAACTGAGACCAGAGACATGTTTAAAAAAAATAAAGCAGATAACACGTTCCTTTACACCAAACTACCTTGCTATCAAAGATGATGGAATCAGACTTAGTACGAAAAATCAACTGATAACAAAAATACTTGTTTAGGCAGGGCAGAATAGAAAAGTCAATTTTTTTTAATATAAATCTTATTAAAAAGGAAGGTTGGAAATATAAGGTACCGATGACCATTGACACGAAATTGTGTTGGGGAACCTAAAATTAGTGAATGTTAATGAAATTCATTGTGATTTAACTTTAACATTTATTTAACTCACTATGAGGTTCCTTTTGGAAAAGATTTTACATCGGATACGAAGTGTGAAAATGAAATGAAAATGAAATGAATATAGGGATTAAGTTTAGAAGTATCAAAGTAGAACCGATGCTAGCTACTTTTTTTCATAGAGGACAAAAACCAAAAATTTAGGCCATGTCTTGATCGGATTTGGGTGTGCATAAGTTAAGTTAATGAAATATAACATTTAACTAGAAGGATTTTAAGGATTATTTAACACCAAGGAGTGATAAATGATGCTGAGATTATCGATGTCAGTACGTCTGTTCATGGAGTTTTTTTCCCTTAATATGTGACACATTTCTAGGAAGCATTTCTTATAGAAATTAATCTTAGTTCCTAGATATTTAATATTCTCAAAGTCGATTTGGTGGTTAAGAGAGATATAGTGAATACTGAGAGCACAAGAGTTCTTGTTGCATCTGATGTCACTTTTATGAGATATAACACGCTCTTTGAGGGTTTTATTTGTTTGACCAATATACTTCAAATGACAGTCTTTGCATATAATGTTGTATACTATATTTGATTTCTCCCAAATATCTAAAGGTGTTTTAATTCGTGAAAAGAGATTTTCAACTGTTTTACAATTTTTGATGCCTATTTTAGTAGATAGAGGTTTAAACAATTTAGTGAGTCTCTCTGTAATCTGTGGAAAATAGGGTAATGAGCAATACCTTGGAGAAGATTCAGATATGGATTCCTCATCAAGGTGAAGTTCATTGTTGTCAAGTATGTTATTATGAAAATCTCCCACATTGGTATAAGTCGGGTCAAGTAAGGACCTTGCCGTAGAAAAAAGATATCTGTTAATAAGAAAAATTGGATAAGAATTCTCAACTAATATAGTTTTGATTAACTGAGTGGCTTCCCTTCTGTATAAAGGATGTGACAACTTGTGAGTCCTTAAGGCTTATCCCTGTACGAGGTTTTGTATAAAAAAAATTTTTAACTTTTCTATTCTGTCCTGCCTAAATGAGTATTTTTGTTATCAGTTGATTTTTCGTTCAAAGTCTGTGTTTAAATTCAAATATGGTTGTATAAATTAATTATTACATTTTTCCTCACCTGTATTCATCCGATCCTAATAGTACCGCTGAGTCTCGGAAATACAGCTCGCGAACACAAGAGTTTTAGTCGTTAAGAGGAACAGACGCGCCCGCTAGTGAATCGATGCATTCATATTGAATTCGTTTTGTTCGTTGTTTCGTAAAGTAGTGCAAATCTCGGTAATTAGCGGTAAGTTCTTCACCTAGATTTACCTCAACCTTTGAATTGTTTTTGATTGTTTATTGCAACCATTTAAATTTTGATAATTATTTGCACCTATGAGTTAAAGTTCATTTATCTTGCCAGAGCTATCGAAAGAATAGTTCGTGTTAATTTAATTACTAATAATTCGTAATAGTACATTTGTTTGTTAATTCCCCACAGTCTGATTTCTATAGATAGAAAGCTATATTATTTTTTGTTTTTCTCTTCGTAATAGTTGAGCCTTTTCTGTCAAAAATAGTTGCTTTTTCTAATTGCTTTGGTTTCTTTAACAATAAAGTTAACTTTCTTTTTTTATAAAAAAAATTTAATTTTTTTAAATTGTTTACTAAGCTTTAATTAAAATAAGCTACTTTCTCTCCTGGCTTCATGTTTCGATATATTGTACATCAACGATAAAATAGAAGTATTGTATTATATTATATTGTTTTCCTGTAACATACTGTGACATTTTTTTCACTTTTTTAAGTTTGTATAAAATCTATAAAAAATTTTAATGTGTTTTTTACTGTAATTTTATTGTAGTTACCAAATGTATTTTTTAACACCTAAACCTATGTATTTGACATTGTTTGACATCTTTATATGACTTTACAATCATTAGAACTAAAGAAGTACAGACATTACTTCACGAAACGTTTTCTATTAAAAGATTGAAATAGTTTTTTCATAGTTTTTTTCTCCTTGACCGACATCCTCATTTACAGTGAGATTTTAACTCACACTGAATCCTCACTCACATTGTGTATTTATATTTATATGTATATATATATATATATATATATATATATATATATATATATATATATATATATATATATATATATATATATATATATATATATATATATGAAAAAGGATAATGCGAGTGAATAATAAAAGTAAAATGTATTGGCATGTCTCGCAAAACAGAAAACCAAAAAAGGTATATCGCTGGAAGGCAACCGTATATACGTATTTCTGATTATTGGTCGTCTTCAGTACGGTGCAGCCAAGTTAGAAAAGGAGCATGTTAACTTGGAAAAGGATCACTACAGGAGCAATGCAACCAATTTGTGGCATTAAAGTTAGAAGACCCTGATGATTTCCAGGGCAACAACTAACAAGTATAATGTAAAGGTACGTAAGGGTACGTTTATAATGGAGACCATCGTATCATATCCTCGCCTAGATTATAGCACTGTCAGTGAACGCTAGCATTTAAAATAATGCATTTATTTTACCTGGCGATCGGTACAATCCTATGGTCGGAGCGAGGGTAGGTGGTCGGTGCCTCGTTATAAGCGCCCATTAAGATTACCAATTAGTCAAAACTTTAACATTACACCAACTTATTAAAAAAGATGTAATAAATAACAAAGTTCAGGGTTTTTCAGGTTCACATCGGCGCACAGCACATCACATCGCACCTACCCTTGACTAAAGCCCCGCTAAAGCAAAGTAAATATAAGCATTGCCGTAAATGAGCGTGGCCACAACGACGCACCGCTCCTACCTTTGCACATCGCTGGGTACCAATGCCTCGCCTACGTAAATTGAGCTTAGTATTTTCTGATCATTGCACACTGATTATTTTAGGGATGAATAAAGACAAATTATTTAGTTATGTGTTTATGTGTGAGCCAAGTTGCTCCGTCAGAAAACCTGCATTTTCAGCGCCAAATATTTTTGATAACATGCACCTTTTACTCTAATTTGTATTACATTTTTTTCAATAAAATGGTTAGTTAAAACTTTTTTTAACTTAACGTAATATTAACATTAAGTCTTTCTTTAGCTGGTATGGGTTAGATATGGCAATTTTTCTAAGTGATATTTATTTTTCGTTCAAATTTGTTTAAAGTATAATCAAACGTATTTGAACTCTTTTATGTACTCAAAAAAGAGAAAAGATTCTCAACGCTATTTCATCACCTTAGGTGATGAAATTTATCTTTATAGAGGTGATGAAATTCGCCATACTAAATTCGCTTCTTATTTAGAGGATGCTTCGCCTTTTGTGTTTGTTCCTTGCATAAACACCATGTCTTTAAATTTAACTTTAAAACAATGCTCTATTCGTTCGATGAAAAAAATGACGACGACATGATTAAAGAAAACATAATAAATGTGCGGTGCATGGTGCGTCAATACAGCCATTAATGTGAAAAGCAAAGGCTAAGCTAGGTGCAGGGTATTGTGCTGTGCGTTGTACTATGCTATGTGCGGTGCGCCGTTGTGGCTGACCCTTTAAGTCCGAAAATGTTGTGCGATGTAGCCTGAAAGGGTCTTTTTAATTACATACCTTTTATAAAGCATTTAAAAAAATTATGATTTATGGTATACAGCCAACTACAGGAATTTTATTTTCCTTGTGGATATTTTTATTCCTTAATCACGAATATAAAAAGCACAATCAAAATGATTTTATAAAAACGAACATTCCTATTTAATTTCCGGAAGTTCCAAGTCCCTCATGCATCATATTATTGTTTTTGTCATAAACGATTTAATGCCATATGTGTATTAAAAGTGATTAAATGATAAATTTTTATACTTACAAGATGTCTATTATCAGGATCGTGAATAAAAGCTATAAAAACGTGGCCCATATTGTGCAAATCTCCATAGAATTCTCTATTAGGTGAAAGAATACTAGATTCAACCATGTTTCCCAAAATGTCAATACCTTCGTATTCTGTTAAATTTACAAAGCTACCATCACGCTAAAATATAGATATATTTAAAAAAAATTAAAAACTGCATAAAATATGCTAATTACCCGCATAGCTCTTCCATTGTGAATAGCATCAAAAATTCTATCCCTCCATCTTTCAAGATCAGCAACATCCTGAACAATCTGATCCGATTCTCTCTTAAGATCAGACAGTTTCTCATTAGCAACACGGGCGGGCCAAGTTCTACTGGCTATTAAGCTATCCAGTTTGGGGAAGTAGGCTTCGGCAATAACTTTTCTCCAATCCAGAAGCCGTTCAACACGCTTAAGACCATTGCATAACCGTTCAAAGTTATACCTGTAGGTATAATATTGTGATCAAAATAAATAAATATTAAAAATGTAAAGATGGCTAGTATTAAAATTTGTACAGGTACAGAAGAAAGGAAGATCCAATGCATAAATTAAAATTGAACTTTAACTTAAATTTATTTATTATTTATTTACATTCATTTATGTTAGTTTGATTAGTAGTAGTAGTAGTTTGGTTAGTTTAGATAGTTACAAAAATATTTAAATAAAAACTAATTTACATAGCTAACAACTAACATATTAAAGGCCCTGAGGCCGATAAGTTCGATCTCATTTGTACTAAAGACTCAAGAAAAACTACTCGAAAGATACATGATGGATCGTGTATTGTTTAAAAGTCCGATATATCATTGGCAGTATGCAAGCAGGACTTTTTTCTTGTATAGCAAACGTAATGAGTTTTGGAAAAGCAAGAGATCATAATGGTTGCACTTCTCAATATAAAGGGATCATTCAACAACACTGCTACATCAATTATATAATATGCATCAGTGGTATGGTAGCCGAAATGTAGCAAAAAGTGCTATTTTCAAAATAAACAAGATGCAAAGACTTATTTTGTAATCACAAGGGCTCTGAGCGACACTCCAACAGCAGCTATGGAGACTCTACTTGACCTCCCTCATCATCACATCGTTCTAACGAGAAAAGCTGCGAGAAATCTTGAGCAATTTAACGGTTGTGTTAGGACAGAACAGCATCTACCCAATGTAACTGGTAACTAGATATAGGTCTAAACTACCTTTACAGGTGGACATCTGCCCAGAAGAGTAATCAAACAGAGGAAGTATAAAATCCAGATTAAAGGGTTCTAGTTTGTATAACAAATGAGTCTAAAATTATAGAAAAGCTGGTGTCGAAATATTGAGTAGTAGTAAAAAAATTCATGCTGAATAAAAAATACTCAATCCGTTATAATCATTCTAAGTATGGTTTTGAGACAAACAGGTTTTTTTTCGAGATTATGAACCGAAGTAGAAAAAAGGCCCTGTACAATGAAGGACGCTAAAAAATGAAGGACGCGCTAGAAATGGCATTCAGTTGTACATTCGTCGTTAACGACCAGTCGTTTTCGTGTTGTTTAGGTTCCTACACGCATCTCGAGAGTTTTTTTACGTGTTGTTTGCTTTTGGAAGAGCTTTTTATATAATAAATACTTTAATGAAAAATATACTCCATGGATGTGGATGTGATATTTTTAAAATGTTATTGTTGTAATTGACCAAGGACACCTTCTATTATCTAATGCTGTGGTTGTCCATTTTTGTTTTTGCACGATATTTCACAATAATAACGACTGTTGTTTATAATAAACTATGGGCCCCGTTGAGAAAAACGATTTAAACCACCATGGGAGGTGTTTGAAGGTGGCCCACAATGTTCTAACCTAATCTGCACTTACGATTTTTTGTTACGGTTATCTCGCGATCGAAAAAAAAATCTAACAAAAGATTGTTTAGCACAGAGACTATAAAAAGTGCTATAGATGATGTATTAAAACATAACTTTAGCTTTAGAATAGCAGCCGCGAGAAATGGCAATAAACATCAAATATTAGCGCGATAAGTAAACAAAGATAAAGAAGCTCCCAACGACGTATTATTGTATAAACCCTGCTACGGTACTCGAATAGTTTTAAATGACGGACAAGAAATATTGCTTAAAAATTACGTAATACAATGCAGCATAATGTGTTACGGAAAGTCTACAAACGACGTGAATCTACTTGCTTACGAATTCTGTCTGAATAACAGAGAGAAAAAACTGACGAGAAGCGTCAGCTCTTCAGAAGAACAGGCCGAAACAAAATTGTAAATGATACGCCCGAGAAGTTAAAAATCGACCAAAAACGTCATGAGAAAAAAAAGAAAGCAATTGCTTTCTCGAAAAGTTCCAAGATTGTGTCTGAATCATCAGATGCCGAATCATTCACAGATTTTGAGTGTGGTCTTTATCAGGATTTGCCTAAGATTAATTTCTATGTGGTGGTGGAATTTCGTGAAAGAGAATTAGTTTTTAATGTAATGAAAATTATTGAAGTAAACGACAAGTTTAAAGTCACATTTTTGCATCATGCTAAAAGTAAAAACATATTTTCATTTCCCGCTGTTGGGGACATATCGCATGTTAATAAAGGTGACGTTACATGTGTGCTGCCACAAATTCTTAATTGTGGAGGTACAAAACGTCAGAATTCCTTTATTTTATTTGGTGTCAAGTTCGATAGTATAGACATTTGTTGGGAATTTTCATTGAACTCGTTTGTTAAAGTTTACGTATATACAGTGTGCCATTTTTAACACGCCGATTTTTAAGTTTAATGTTCTACATTTTACAATAAAATTTCATTATACAAGGTGATACACATTAAGGTGATGACGTCATCAGATCTTTTTTTTAATGTAACACCCTGTATTTTATAAGATTTTTAGATCGATACAAATGAGCTGATTCAAAAAAAGTATAATACTGGGGATCTAACGGATATAATTTGAAAGATATGCGCTTAGAAAATCAATTTTTATTGATTTCTAATATTAATAAATTATAAATAAATTGTAATAAATAACTTGAAAGTAATCCAGTAATTAATACACGACTTTATCTTAAATATTTGAATTGTAGCTCTTGTTGTATTTGACAGTAACCCAAACGTTGTACAAATTCTTGTAGAACCTTGCTTATGGTTCCTTGAGAAATATTGTTTATTTCTTTACAAATTGTTGTTTTTAAGTCTTTATTATTTGCAGGTTTCGTTTTATAAACAACATTCTTTATATGACCCCACATAAAATAATCCAAAGGATTGAGGTGTGGCGTCCTCGCTGGCCATTTAATATGACCACGTCTTCCTATCCACCAGTTCGGAAAAATTTCTTTTAGATACCTTTGAACAGCGCACCATCCTGTTGAAACCATAAACTTTCATCAAAACGTCCAGGATTAATTCTTACTTACTTACTCCGTGGCGTTACAACCCTTCGTGGGTTTTATCCGACTTGACAACATGCCTCCACTGTTTTCTATCTTGAGCAACCTCCATCCAATCCTCCACGCCCATAGTGCTTAGGTCTTCTGCTATATTATCTCGCCAGGGCGTCCGCGTGTTTTCCTTTCAGTTGGGACTTCCTCCCACACCAGTCTTACTGTTCGTTCGTCAGATTATCTTCTGAGGTGTCCTGTCCATTGGAGTCTTTTGGACTTTATTTTTTTTATGATGTTGGTGTCTGGGTAAAGTTCTTCGAGCTCTTTGTTAGTTCTTATCCTGTATTGTCCTGATGCCTCATCCAGCACACAGCCAAAGATCTTCCTTAAGATTTTTCTTTCCCAAACACATAGTCTCTCTTCGTTTGCCTTTGTTATCGTCCACGTTTCGGGTCGTATGATTGTTTTATAGACCTATATATTCGTACGTCTTGGTAGTTGTTTCGATTTTATGAGGTTTTGGAGGGCAAAAAAGCATCTGTTGCCGGCCTGGATTCTGTTGTTTATTACTTGTGATTCGTTATTGTCTTCAGTTATTGTTGTTCCAAGATACTTGAATTCTCTAACGCGCCCAAAGTTAAAGTCATCAATTGTGGAGGATTAATTCTACTAGGTAATAAATCAACTAAAGGAGGTACGAGATACCCCCTTAAAAACTAAAGGTATGCTGGCCCGTTTAAATTACGTTCGAACAAGTAGAGTCCGATGATTCTATTTTTTACAATGCCAGCCCATACGTTTACCTTTTGCAGGTATTTTGTGATGTTCCCGCATCCAGGTGGGGTTTTCTTTTGCCCAGTATTTACAATTCTGACGGTTAACCTCGCCATTTAATGTGAATTTAGCCTCAGAAAAAATAATATTTTGAACCAAATGAGGGTTTCGGTGGCAGTTATCCATCATTGTTTCGCAAGATTGTATTCTTTTATCTGAATCATCTTCGTTTAATTCCTGTACAAGTGGGCATCTAAAGGGGTGCCATTGTTCAAGTTTTATTACTTTGTGTACCGTTGTTTTGCAAACATCGAGATCACAACTAACCTTATGAACAGAAGTGTGCGCATATTCTTCAAAAGCAAGTAGAATATCTAATGTCATAATTTACAGAGGGACGACCTGATTTGCATGCATTTTCAACCGTACCAGTTTCTCGAAATTTCTTTTAAATCTTACTTATTGTTGATTGCGTTATGGGTCTTTCTGGATATTTAATATTAAATAAATTACACACTTTCATCTAAGTTCGCGATTTGTCTCCATACCCAATCATCATAAGTATTTCAATTCTTTGCTTTACACTCAAATTCATTTCTACTTCAAATTAATTCTAAGCAGTGATACAGAACATTCACGAATTAATACAATTATTGTACTACTTAATTGTTATTGAGCGTTACTAAAAATAATAACATTTCAGTAAAAACTAGTATTACGCTACTTTTTTGCAATTGATCACAAATAATTTATTTTCTAAGAGCATATCTTTTAAATTATATCCATTAGACCCTAAGTATTATTGAGGTTGAGCCAAAAAATTGTTTTTAAAAATAATTTATAAAAAGAAGACTAGTTTGTTACAATTACAATAGACTTGTTACAACAGACCGCTATTTTTGTTTGACCTTAAATAAATTTAATAATTGCATTTTGAATTTCAACTAAACTAAAAAAAAATCTGTAATAAACAGCTTAAATCATCAAAGATGTGAAAAATGTCTCAACATGGGCCACTTTCCCCTACAGTCGAAACGTAAATTTGTACTTGCGCATGCATGCGTCATAGCTGTTTAGATAATCCTCTACCTCTAGCTAGGAAAGAACTTCTTAAAATGATTAGTTATATTAGACAAAGGACTTTATCAATGTCACATTTGTGAAAAAAAATTTGCACGACAAACCAAAAATGCATTTGATATTCATATTAGAGAACGTGAAGGGTTTAAAAAATACAAATGTCCCATTTGCGGTAAGCAGTTTACTGGTATAAGGCATGCGTACGAGCACCAATATTTGGGCAAAAAAGAAAAACCGTTCGAATGTGACATCTGCAGCCAGAAATTTCATAAATCTTTTTTAGTAACAAATCACAAGATCGAGGAACACCATGAAATTCTCACTGGGCAAAAATACGAAAAGTTCGACTGTAAATTATGCAACAAGCATTATGCATCTCGCGCTGGATAATAGTATCACCATAATTTCAGACTGCACAAGGAACTATGCAAGCAGCCAACAGCTCTGTGCGACATTTGCGGAAAAGATTTCATATCAAAAGCACAACTCAAGAAGCACAAAGGTATTCACTCAAAAGAAACTCCGTATTCATGTCAGCTGTGTTCCAAAAAGTTTAAGCTGCAACTCGTACATACTGGAAAGAAGAGGTTTACTTGCAGTTACTGCGGAAAGAAATTTGCGTATTCCTCGGGTTATAATAATCATTTAAAGTTGCATACTGGTGAGAATCATGGATGTTGACATAGTCGACCAAATGACATGAATTTATTCAACTAATAGTCCGGCAGCTGGGTGCACTTCTGTATTCATGAAGAGATAGATGATTGAAAATAATTCTATCTTATCTAAATTTTTTCGTTGAATACGAATATGTAGGTCCCCCATCTTAAAAAGTAGTACCAATTTTTATAGACAATTTTTTTATAAATAAATTTTCAAATTTGATGATTTTACTTTTAATTTCATCGTAAAGCACGGCTAAATATACAATAAAATGCTATATTAAATGTATATAATAATTTTACAGTTTGAAAGCTATTAAAAAAAATTTTATGGCGAAAAATCGGAGATTTAGCCAAACTTTGAGACCTCATAAATAGAAAGTTTGAACATGTTTTGTTAATTTACTATTAAAAAAAATTAAAGAAACTTTCTTTTTCATTGAGTTAACAAGCAATGAACAAATAGCTTTTCGTCCTTGCAGAATGAACAAGCACACGGTGGGCTAGTACGTTGTCGACATAAACCCTGTTTGAAGCGGTGTTTAAAATTTTAAATATTTTACATATCTAACAAATAATATTATAATTATTATATTTATCAGTATATACCAAGTATTGGCTTAACTGTACACAAGCTTTCTGTTGATATTACTTAGAAATTAAAATGATCCTCTTAGACATTATAGAGAGTGTCTACATATTCTATATTATAGTGTTAAAACAAATAAATCAGTTATTTTCTTTAGTTAGTTTTTTTAAATCGCATAAAAATACCTGTTACTTCTGAACCATACACAATTATAAAAATAAAAATGAATCCCAAGTAACTTATACATTACAGTAAATGATGAAAAGGTTGCTTGTTTGAGCACGTGTAGATATTTATTAGGAGAAAGTTTGGAAGGCAAGTTTCGCTGATTACAAGTAATACAGCATTATTAGGCCCTCAAAAAAGCTAAACTAATATCCTTTAGTTTCTTAAAGACCTGATAATGCTGTATAACTTGTAAACAGCGAAACCGGTCTCCCAATTTTCTCTTAATAAATATCTACAACAACTTAATACGAACTGTGAGTATAAGACCCTGGTCCCTAACATTCAGGACAATGCAGTCCTGAACAAGTTTCACTTAACCTAAACTCACCTTGCTACAATCTGTTGGTGCATATAATAGAATAGCTCTCCTCTTCTGTTTTTGTTTACAACTTGAAAGGCAGCTTCATGTGGATAGACCAAATGCCAATGCCAGTGATGAACATTGATCCCTAGGTCTTCTCTAAAATAGGCTAAACGATGTTCTGGTTCTAAATTTGAAGCAGTAAAATCTCTTGGAATTTCAATTGGAGTCTGAAAGTTATTTAACCCTTAATCGGTAAGGTGAAAACATATTACACAAACTGTAAGATACAGTTTATCAGACTACCATATTTAGATAGTCATAAAAACAAAAATTGTACAAGAATCTTTTATATTATTTACTAGATATGTCCCAGAAATATTTTTAGTATGTCTAATTCTAAAAATATAAGACTTAATTTCACGTTTAGGGCTTCCTACTGAGGCGTTCTGATAAGTTCTAAAAAGGACGAAATACGTATAAGCGAATTTTAGAAGCACTATACGTGAAATCAAATCTTTACTGTCTTTTCTATATCTTTAATTACTTGTATTTTGAGTAATAGAAGTCAGTTCATGAAAGTTTCTTTTCATTAGATGAATCAATATCAGACCAGACGAAAATATCTGCATAGATGAAACGATGGTATCCTTTCGCGGGCGTTTAAAATTTTGCCAATATGTGAAAGGAAAGAAACACAAATTTGGAATCAAACTCTTTAAGCTATGCCATAATGGGGGGCATACGTATCACTGCAAAATTTATTGTGGTGCAAACAAAATTGATGGCATGTCTGTGGCAACTAAAGTAGTATTTGAACTTATGGACAAATGTATCGAAGGAATGACATTGTACACTGATAACTGGTACACTAGCGTAGAGCTAGCTAAACAGTTACAAAGCAGACAAACGCACCTAGAAGGAATACTATGAAAAAATCGGAGAGGTATTCCGAAAGAAGTACTGGTAATTAAACTTAAGAAGGGTAAAATTGTAGGAGGAGAGAGAAACGGCATTGTCATTTTTAAATGGACAGATAAGCGCGATGTCCTGATGCTTGCCACCAAACATAAATTGAATTTTATTGATGTTCCAGGTAGAATTGAGGTCAAAAAAAGCCGGAAGCTATTTTGACTTATAATAATTCAAAAAGTTTCATTGATGTATCCGACCAATTGTCGTCTTATTCTACCTCTATTAGATGGAGAATTAAATGGTACAGGAAGGTGGCAGTTAAACTACTTACTGGAACAAGCATAGTAAATGCTCATTATTTATATAATAAGAACAAAACTGTACTAGAAGGAATAAATAACAGATTTCAAAGAAAAATTGTGCTTGAAACTACTTTCAAAAGGTAAACAAAGTTATACTCCCCACAATACACCATCAGAACATAAATTTATTCAAGCAGGTAAAAAAAGTCGGTGCGTTATTTGTTACCGACAAAAAAAAGATGACCATGGATGACAGTATGCAATAAATAAAACTAAGCAAGTTACCACTAAATGCCAAGTCTGTGACCAAAAATTTCTGAGCTTAGAATGTTTTTTTGATAAGCACAAAATTTTGCCAAAATAGTAATTTCAGTATAATTTAAAATATGTGTTATTATTTTATTTTATAGTGTATTATTGTACCTATTGTATCTATTATTAATCACAATAAATACTTTTACATCAAAATTAATTAGCGTTTAAGTTATAAAAATCTACTATAATTCAACTGCTAATAGAAAAATGACGAATTATTTTTTCCCAGGCTAAGATTATTTTTAATTTTCCCTAGGCCACGCTAAGTAAAATCCTATTACAGAAACAAGTAAAGTGTGTTCCTGTGAAATACACATGACCAAATGATCTTTACTGACTGTGTATATGTAAATATACACTTGGCGGTTTGAACTCAGCGACTGTGTATATTCAGGTATACATATGGCAGTCAACGTGTTTTGGTTTATAAATATAGATTTAGAATAATTTATAGTTTATCAAAAATCAAATTGTTTTAAGGATACAAAATTCCAAAAAGTAATAATGTTTCAATGCATTTTTATTTACAATTAACTAAATAAAATAGCTTACAGCAGAAAATAACAAAACTGGAAGGATAAAAGCAATACAAATGCCTAAACTTATGAAGTATCAGTATAGCACGGTGTTTTGGTCCTTGTAGGCATATTGGTTTAAGAAATTGAGCACATAAATATTTCGTCATACTGTGTGTTGAATTATAATACAAAAAACATGTTTTGCGTTTATTTAACACCAACTGTTCACGAACCAATTGCTCTGCCATATTTTTAGCAAAAACAGATTTTAATGGTACTACACAAAAATGTCCAGGACACAAAAACATATTTTGTAGCACAAACAGAATTATATAATTTTATAGACTGAGTTGGCACTAAATATATTTCTTCTTCTTCTTTTTCTTCATCTTTATAAGCAATTCTGCTTGTTCATTGGCGGATTAATACCTCTATGAAAGGTTGTCACTCCATCTTTTGCGCAGTCGTCCGATACTTCTTCTGCCGGTTGGTGGCGTATCTCTTGCTATTTTGACGACACGGGTCTCCTCCATTCTGCTTATGTGGTTATTTCATTATTTTTTTCTATTTTGTGTATATTCATTTATACACTGTAGGTTACATGTTCTTCTAATGTCTTGACTTCCCTTTCGATCTCTTAGCGTATTTCCTGTAATTCTTCTCAGTACTCTCATTTCAGCCGTTTCCAGTAGCCTTCGTGTTGTGACTGTGTCGGGTTTTGTTTCTGAGGCATATGCCATTATTGATCTTACACTGGCTTTATAAATTCTTGATTTCATCTCACTGTTAATCTGTCTGTTTCGCCATATAGTGTTATTAAGGCATCCTGCCAGTCTATTTGCTTTTTGTATTTGATCTCTCACTTCTTTGTCCAGGTCTCCATAGCTAGACAGTGTCATTTCCAGGTATTTTATTTCCATTACTTGTTCAATACTAATGTCATCAATTTCTATTTTACATCTGATTGGTTCTTTGCTGACTACTATTGTTTCAGTTTTCTGGGATGAGATTGTCATATTAACTTCTTTTGCTCTTATGTTAAATCTGTTGACCAGTCTTTGTAGACTATCTTCATCTTGGGCTATCAATATTGCGTCGTATGCGTAACACAGTATGTTGATTTCTTTGTTTCCCATTCTGTATCCTTTTTCTTTGTTAACGGTTTTGATGATTTCATCCATGAGCAAATTAATGAACATGGAGCTCAATGAATCCCCTTGTCTTATTCCGCTACCTATTTCTATAGGTTCTGTAAGTTGTCCATCTATTCTGACTTCCATTTTGTTGTTTTGGTAGATGTTTTCGATAGTTTTTATAATATTTAGGGGCGCTTCTCTATTAAACATTTGAGTCTTACTATGTCAAACGATTTCTTTAGGTTGCATCTGTACACGATCTTCCACTACGAAAACCCTGTTGTTCATCTGCTAAACTTAAACATCCTCTGGTTTATTAGCACTTGTAAAATTTTAGTTGTAAGTTTTAGCGTAGTATTTAACAAGTTTTTACCTTGTAGTTTTCTGGCTGTTGTTTATCTCCTTTTTTGAATTGTAGAATTAGTTCGCTCGTTCTCCATTCTTCCGGTATTTTATTGTATTTTATAATTTTATTAATTAATGTTAATTGTTTTGCATTGCTCCTCAACAATATTTCAGTAACTCGTTTGGTATACCGTCTTCACCTGCTGCTTTTCTGTTCTTCAGGTTTTCAAGTTGTCTCCGAACTCCCTGTACATTTATATTAAGTTCTTTATTTTTGGTAATTTCTGGTGTTTCCGGTTCTAGCGTCGTTTGTTCTTCCTCTGCATATAGCTTTTTTAGGTAGTCAATCCACGTATCCATTTCTATGTGTATTGGTTCAGTCCTTTACCTCCGTTCTTTGACCTGTTATGAAACGGCATATTTCCTTTTGCAGATCGTAAAAATCATGTTCCATTTCTTTCGAAAAGCGTTCCCAGTAATCAGTTTGATGTTTGTAGGCTGTAAGGATATCAAACCTAAACCGTCAATTTTATTTTTATTATTTTGCTCTAGTATGGAGTATATGTAAATCGTTTTCACGAAGGGATTTCTGTCTAGAAGAATTGGCATGACGTGGATACAATTATAAATCCCCATATCGGTGCATTTGTCGTCTGCTTATTTTGCAACGTTTAGAAAACGCAGATTTAGGCTTAATCCTCAATTCTATAAAGCCAAGATGCAGAAATATGCAAATGACTATAACTAAATCAAATCTAAACCGTCTTTTTTATTTTTAATATAAAAACTAACTTTTGTTCGAGTGTCTGTGGTTACATAAATACAATTACGCTTACCCTTGATCCATCAGGTACAATGGTAGCTTCTTCTCGAGCTTTGGCAAATACCTTACTATCCACATACTTATCAGGAAATGAGATGATGGATGATGGTAAATCCACATTTTGGGTATCAGGTCTATGCAACAATGCAACAGAGAGAGCATAGTTAAAAAGATGTGGATTAATGCGATCTCTAGTATAGACAGCAACCGAGAGAAGATCATCAACATTTCGCATACCTAAAAAGACATTTCTTTGCAAAGGTATTCATTTTTTTTAATAAGCAGATACGCCATTTATAATAAACCAATAATAAAATATAGATAAACGGGTATATTTAATTATTGGACGTAAGATTCTAATGTCACTTTTAAATTATAACAGTTTATAAGAAAGTGCAGGATAGGTTAGGAACCACTTACTTGAAATGGACAGACTGGATATCTCTGTATTAGGATTCTGCCAAACAAGGTGGCCAAATAACAAATAATACAATTGTCAAGACTATCCAATATATTACTGTGGGACAAACGATAAGTCACATCAGAACAGCGTAGAGGTTATACTAAAGAAATTGCAGGATATTTCGTCACACTATACTCTACTACAATCTCAGTTGGGCTGAAGAAAGTCTGTACAAATCAGGAAACCTCCAAAATATCACTAGATGCACTCCAAGACCCATGTACTCTCAATAAGATGTCTCAAGAAATTAACAAGTTCCACGAAATAAGACAAGAAGATAACAAAAACAAAGACGATTGCTGGAAACAAATGAAAACAACAATAATCACTGCATCTCGAGACAATCTTCATGACACAAGACCTCTTAGATTTAATAAACGTTCGGAGGCAGTGCAAATCCATAAACAAAGAAAAATGCAGTGAAATACATAAAGAAATCAAAAAAAAATTAAAGTAGCACAAGACCGATGGTTACAAGAACCCTATTTAGAAATTGAGAAACTAAAACAACAATGCGACAGCTTCCATTCACATACAAAACTACAAGAATTAACAAGTAAAAGCAGAATTTATAGGTAAAATATATTACAAGACTCTGGTGGTAGAATTTTAAGTAATAATAAAGAGCACTGTACCGAATGGGAAAGTAGCATAATAGAATTATTTAAAGGTGACCATAGAATATACCAAGAAATAACGTCTAACCGAAATACAGGCTCAGAAGTTCAGTAGGCCATCGACGAAATACTTTTAAAATTGTTACCACTATTAGAATAAGAGTGTTCCCATTACCACCTCTTTCTTTAACAAGATATACAGCAGCGTCAAATTACCAGAAAATTAGTAAGAATCAATAATTATAACTATTTGCAAGAAAAGGAATGCCAGAAAGTAAAGCGACTATCGACTTATCAGTTTAATCAGTCATACGGTAAAATTTTTTATGAAAATATTGCATTGTTGCGTATAAACTTTGTGAGGGATAACTGGTGATAAGTAGTTTGGTTTCTGAAACCGTTTGGTATGCGAATACAAAAGAGCATTGAGTTTAGGAAAAATGTTTACGTATGTTTTATAGATTTCTAAAAATCCTTTGATAAAGTACCACATACATTACTATTTCAATGCAGTTGATTTGGACACGTATGACATTAGACTGCTTAAAACCTGTACTAAAATTAAACCCCTTGAATTAAAGTCGATCAAGAGGTTTCAGCTAAAGTTTCTATCAAACGTGGTGTCAGACAGGGATGTGTTATGTCACTGATATTGTTTAATGCCTACACTGAATTAGTTTTTTAGATAGCGTTAAGTAATCATCGCTAAGGCTTTAAAATTGGTGGTGAAATTTTTAATAACGTCAGGTTTACAGATGACTAATGGCAGCAAATCTAAAAGACCTTTAAACCTTGTTGAACGCTGTAAACAACGAATGCACTGAAAAGGGCTTAACAATCAATGCAAAGAAAACAAAATGGATGGCGGTCGGAAAAATTAATATCGAAGTACTAAAATTAGATAACAAAATTCGGAAAAGGAGGAAAAGGATGAAAGACTTTAGATATATAAGACTATAAAAATGAATATAAAAAAAAACAAAAACAATGATAAACACAGGCGATCCCAGACGTATAACTATAAATGGCAGTGAGAGAACAATTATATGAATAGATACAAAGTGCGAAAATCACTAAGTGCAATGGGCAAAATTTAGAAAACTTAATAGAATGCTTACATTCTAATAAACCGAAAAATACCTTAATATTTGAGAAGCAAAGTGTTCAACATCCGTGTATTCCTCCTATTATGAGTATAAAACCTGGACAATAACCAAGGCAAATATGAATAAACTAGCCATAACAGAACGGGCAATGGAAAGAGTAATGTTATGTATACGACTGTCAGATAAAAAGAGAAACGACTAAGTAAGATCAAAAACAAGAGTCGAGGATATCATAACAAAAATTGCCAAACTCAAATGAAGCTATGCAAGCCACACTATTAGAGAAAAAGACCAACGTTGAACCACCACAATACAACTTTAGAGACCCTACAAAGGTAAACGTCCAAGAAGAAGACCACAGATGAGATAGATGACATAAAAAGAGTAGTTGGAACAAATTGGTATCGTGAGGAACATACTTGTTGCTCAAGATAGAGATCGATGGAAGGAGTTGGTAGAGGGCTATGTTCAAAAATGGACTTCAGAAGGCTAAGAAGAAGATGAATAGTTTAGAGTTCGGATTGTTACATACACAGTACGTTAAATAACGTACCGCTTTAAATAAGTAACGCTTTGACTTTTAAATTTTGTTTGCTTTTGTAGTAGCCTAAGAATTTTTAATATATTCTTGTACATAATAATAATACATAAATTACCTAAATAAATATTTATCAGTTGACCAGCAATTCTTCTATGCTTTGGAATAAATAGAGAAAAGTTTTCTTCTCGTTTTAAGTCTAAAATTTCGCCCAAAGGTGGAATGGAAATAACGTTAACTGGAATTTTGCCCCCTTCAGCTTCTTCTCCAAATCTAGTTACAATTTGCTTTCCGATGGGTTTGTATTGATCCGGCTACAAAAAGAAAATAACATAAATGATTTCATTTATTTACATTTTCTGAGTGTATTAAAAACTAGAGGTTAAAAAAATGTTTAAGGAAAAAAAACCAAAGAAAGAAGGAAGAACAAAGAAAGTTTAATTTATTTGGTTGTATGATTAAAAATATTTTGTAAATGCGTGTTTTATAAGTGTTTAATAGTTTTCTATTCTTGTATGTATATTAATTTATTTTAATTATTTAGTACATTTAAAATGCGATGCTTGGAAGATGATGAAAAAATTAATACTAGAATAACAATAATTATTAGTGAAGGTGTCTTACCAAATATTCTGGTGGAACGACAAAAACAGTTTTATCATCTCCTTTAGGCATTATAACCAATTCCCTTGGTTTGTCAAATAATTTGACAATATATTTTTTAGTATTAGACATCTTATTTTGTTTATTCTAGAATCAGAAAAATTATAACTACCTTAAATCTAATCAAATCATAAAGTATTTAAATAAAATTCAAATGAACGAAATTAAATTACATATAAAAAAATTAAAATTCGAGAACATTTAAATCTAACAAATCCTCACAAAAAAAATTAAAATCTAATAAAGATACAAGTTGGTCCACAAATAAGCTCTCCGAAATAAGTAAAAAGAAACAAATTCTTCAAAACCATCAGAGCCCTCGATGGCTCCAATTAGGAATTCTTCAGGCGAACGCATACTCAGGCAGCTTCGGCAGGAATTATTGTTGCAATGAGAAGGTTCGATGTAGCATTGATACAAATGCCCTGGGTATACAAGGTCAAAATAAGAGATATATCGGACATTGGTTGAAAGCTTATCTTTATATAGCAGTTCTGCTCAAGTTCCGAAGACCTGTATAATATTTAAATATATCAAGACACTTGACACTGCAGTTAATAAATATTGGTCCCAGGGATTTAACTACGGTAATGGAATTATGGAGGAGATAATTCTTGGATCAACGTACCTCTTATATGATGATCCTGAACATCCACCAACAAGGAAGTTGGGACAGCTAGTGAGCGATTGCAAGAAAAATATACTACACTTGACCATCGAATGTGATGCGAATGTGCACCGTTTGACCTGGGGCAGTACAAATACCAATGAAAAATGTAAGTAATTACTACAGTTTGTTACAAAACATGATTTATACGTACCAAACTTAGGAAACAAACCAACTTTCGTAACTTCACAATGAAAGGAGCTAATTGATATAACACTAACACCAACTCACGATGTTTAAACTGTTGAAAAATGACATTTATCAGTTGAAGTATCTTATTAAAACCATCACATTCGCTTTGATATTAAAGGTAATAAGCCTATCAAGAAAACTTAACGTAACTCTCGTAAAACAAACTAGAAAGAATATCAAGCTGACCTGGATTATTATTTAGGCTGGATTAAAGGGACAATAAAGCGTATATTGGATCTAGACTAATGTTATACTGTTACGGTTTCCAAATCACTGGGGAATACACGGAAATGTAAGAGCTGCTCCACTTGGCACAAAAGTATCGACTACAAAATATTTCGGTCAAGAACGGGCCGTGGAAGTGTCAAAAAGCATCGTTTCCGACCTTAAAATAGCCTGGATTTGAAGAAAATCCACAATGGAAAAATATACCCGGTCAAACACATGGCAAAATGTATATTGGACGGATATGTGCTAATAGGGCTAAAGTACTGCGTAAAATTAGCAGGAATCAGCTCAGATTCATAACCGGATTCCTTACTGAACATGCACCGTTCAAGAGACACCTGTATACAGTGGTACTGTTTTATGAAGACTTAATCTGCAGACTATGTAGTAGATGACCTAAAACAGTCAACCGTATTTTGCATGACTGCAAGACATTAGACACACTTTTTGGAAACTACCTTTGGTGACTTTAAAAACATATGGTAGGTACTCATCCCATGGTATAAGGATCAATAATCCTGGAGTTAGCATAATAAGTCAACTTGCAGTACGACTAGGTTACAACAAATGGATTTCATTAAAAAAAATTGGTGAGTCTGGATACCATGAACGTAGTCACAGCTCTTTTGATTATTGGTTTTATCTGATGATTTTAAGTAAATTCTTAGAGTCTTAAGTTACCCCAACAAACATTTTATCACTCATCACATTTAAATTTCTACCATTTAGTCTTCGAAGATCTAGTCTCTTTAAATTCCTCTGGTAAATTTTATAATTTTTTACTTTTGAGTGCTTGTGATAAGCTCTGTATTTGAAGTCTATTCTGTAACTTCAATAAGAGCTTGCTTCGTTCTACATCTAACTTTGACTTTACATTTAATATACTTAAAGATATAAAGATCCTTTCTTTTACTTTATTACAAAAAAATACTTTTGTGTTATACATGGTATCCAGAAACTCTCCTGACAAACGAAAACCGAAGATTCCTCAGATAATTTTTAGACGATTTAACCAAATTCACCTAGTTCAAAAATGGGATCCCTAAGGGATCTAGAGCTCTTTAAAGATGGCGCCTTGTAAGTAGTTTTCTCTTAATGCCTTCAGAAGCTTATAAAAAAACTAAAACTGATAAAATAATTTATCCTTCAGAGTTGAATCGATTCCATTAATTCTGGATTTCTAGTTCCGTTCATAGGCGTCCGTTTTGCGTAAGTCAACGGTTATTTTAACGCATAACTTTTTTGTTTTTAACTTTAAAGCATTTGTGATACTAGATTATTAAATTTTGGGAAAATCTAGTACTAAAAGATACTACTTTAAGTCTGTAGGATATACCATTTTCTAGAAAAATCGGTTTGAAAATTCGTTTTTTGTCATAAAAGTTAAATTAATAGGTACCTTAATGATGTTTATAAATTACCTTTTGTTTCAATAAATGTTGCACACAATTCGTAAAGAATGTTTTGGAAAATTTTTAAAATTTTATGGTTTAAGGTTTTTAAAAATAAAGCATTTATTACGATAAATGGAAATTACGAATAACACAAAAGAACAAGTATCAAATGTAGATAGTAACAAAATATGCTCAATGTGATGACCGTTAGTCTCTGTACATCAATTTTTTATTTTACTTAGAAAACCGAATTCTTGCAAAAATTTTAAAATTCTAAATTTGTTGTAAGCATATTGTATCCTTAGCCAGAGTTGTGTACGATTTTGCATCGAAACGAAATAACCAAATACTTTTATATATTCTCAAATACAACAATCGCAAGTATTCAAATCCGGCAATCTTGCTGGCGAAGCAAATGGACGGCCTCTTTCAATCCAGAGATCTTCGTAGTTATTATCAAGAAATTGTCTTACATTTCTGCTAAAGTTGGCTGGTCAGCCATCACGTAGAAACCATAAGTTTTGCCGAATATTTAAAGACACATTATTTACAAATCGGGTAAAATATTTTGCAGGAAATGTAAATAATCAGCATCAACTGACAACAATTTATCAATAACAACGTAGGTTATACTTCTGTTGATATTTCAAATCCTACTAGTGCAAAAAATATTAATTTAATTTTCATGACGAAAAAACGAACAATTTTCAAATCAATTTT
Source organism: Diabrotica undecimpunctata (assembly GCF_040954645.1). Taxonomy (NCBI): domain Eukaryota; kingdom Metazoa; phylum Arthropoda; class Insecta; order Coleoptera; family Chrysomelidae; genus Diabrotica; species Diabrotica undecimpunctata. The sequence continues at coordinate 103,425,856 of NC_092808.1, forward strand.
TCTCGAAAACGGAGTATCCTACCGACTTAAAATGAGAGCATGTTTTAGTAATAGAATACGTGAAAATCTAATAATCTAGTATCACGAATGCTTAAAAGTTAAAAATAAAAAAGTTATGCGTTAAAATAACCATTGACCTACCCAAAACGGACGCCTATGACCGGTATTAGAAATTAGCAACTAATGGAATCGATTCAACTTTAGTGAATAAATAATCATACCAGTTTTCGTTTTCTTTAGATAAAAGCGTTCTGGAGGTATTTAAAAAAACTAATTATATGCAGCCATCTTCAAAGAGCTCATGCTCCCTTCGAAAGCATTTTCGGACTAGGCAGGTGAATTGGATTCAATTGTCTTAAAATTATCTGTGGAATCTCCATTCTTCCTTTATCAGGAGAGTTTCTGGATACCCTGTATTTAAGGATTTTAAGATAGCCTTCGATATGGTTGAATACCATAAAATATTTAAAATTATGGGAAAATGAGATATGCAAAACACTTTAAAACGCAATTATTAACATTTTGTTATATCTTCATTACAGTTAATACAAAAAGTAGAACTTTAAGAGAGGATGTAGCAATAGGTCCAAATAATGAATATTTAAAAAATGAAATTATCTACTAGTGGGAAAAGAAGAAGGTTCGTTTTTTTTATTAAAAAAAGAGGTGAAAAAAAAAAATAACCATTAGACAATAAAACAGGAAAATAGCATAAAAATGATATACCCGTAATATAGGGTAAACTATACTGTGATTGGCTACAATCAGCTATTGGCTCATTGTTGGATTTTTACATTATTTTAACAATGTAGCGAAATACACTGACCACTGATGTTATTTTACGACACTGGCAACCCTGTATAAATAGTATCTAATTACATTTTATTGTACTACCTTACCTTAAAAACATAGCGACAGATCTATGAGACGGTTTGCTGTATATACACATTTTTGGCAAAAATACTTAAGATTCGTAAAAACCTCTGGTATTGGAAGAAAGAATATTTTATATGTTATGTCTTGTTACATACAATTTATCGTCTTAAGTTATTCTATCATGTTTAAAATGAGTAAATTTAAGTCAATCATTGCATGAGTGTGCTTCCGTTTTATTAAATTATCTATGCCACTGGGTGTAATTTTTTTATGTTAGACAGTTACTATAAAAATGCATTTTATTAATAAAATTGTATGTTTACTGATTGACACATAGGTACATAATGATTTTTTTATAGATGCCCAAAGTGAAGAGTGTGCACAATTAGAAAAAATATGCTAAAGAATATGTTTCGCTTGCGTTGAACACCATCGAAAATAGGACGTCACAAAGAAACGCTTCCCAGACATTTAAAGTACCACCTCAAAGCCCACACTTTAGAAAAAACGATAAGATTGCTAATAAGACCACATTGGGACCAAGCAATATTTTTACCAGTGAGGAGAAAGCCATTATAGAAGAATGGATATTGACAAGTTACAAAAGAGGATTTCCAGTTAGGAAAGTAGATATTCAAGCTTCAATTAAGGAATTTTTAGATTTAAACCCATGTTAAAATACATTTAAGGACAATTTTCCAGGAGAAGGCTGGAATCAAGGATTTCTTAAGCACCATGAAATTTTAACTCACCGAATACCTGAAACAGTTATTTCGGTCAGTTCAGTTGTTTCAGAAGAAGATGTTCGTAAATGGTTTTTTTAGTCGAGGAATATTCAAAAAGTAAAAATTAAGATTACATTCTGCATTAGAATTTTTATTGGGATATTTTTATCTGTACCCAAAAATTTTTAAAGTTATTGCGCTTCGTGGGGCACGGAATATTTATGAAGTAACTGAGCTGATGCTTATTTATCCCTACAAAAGACTTTCCACTTCTATAGTTAATTCAGTGCCTTCTTCGTGGGAAATCGGACATAGTGACAACGGTTGGATGAAAGTTGAGTTATTTTAAGACGTTGGTAATGTTTTGTATCCATATAAAAAAAATTGCACCACATTTCCAATAATCCTATTTGTAGATGGCCATTCTACACATTAAACACTAAAGTTGAGTTAACTGTGCACCAAACTACAGATAATTTTAATATCGTTGTATCCCAACGCAACACGGTTAATGCAACCAGCAGGTGTTGCTGCATTCAAATCGTTAAAAACAGGTTGGAAAAAGGCAGTGTTAGAATTCAGAAGAAAAAATACTCATAATATACTAATTAAAAAGAAATTTGCACCAGTACTGAGATATGTCATAGAAGACTATGCAAAAGCTAAAATTATGGAGACTAAGATGTATCCAGATAATAATACACAAGTAGAGAAAAAAGTTTCACTGAATAGTCCGTTTATCTGTTTCAATTAATTCATGAAAATTCCTAATTGACGAGGGAGAATACCAATATTTACAAAAAATTGATCAGTTTGACGAAGCAAGTCATGATGAGTTTATTTTGTTGCATAAATTATATAAAAAGTTCGAAAATAGCCATAACCATCTGTATACGAAAATTTCTAACGATTCAGAACAACTAGAAATTAATAGAGTACTAAACACAGAAATAAAACATATGGAAATTATTTTCGACGAAAATCTAAATGTTCAGTTGTAAATTAAGATAAAAAGCAACCAACATTTATCAAGTGACATGCCTTTCGAAGAAACTATGGAGACAGGCCAAAAATTACAACATGTATTACAGCGAGGGCATGTAGAAGAATTACTTATACAGAAAAATAAAAAAGAAACTTAGCCTTAACAAGAAACCATGAAGACAAATGATATATTACAAAAAAATGTAACTCAGAAAGGATCTGTAAAAAAATTACTTATAAAGAAGAATAAAAATGAAACTTAGCCTATCGAAGAAAATGTGCAGACGAGTAATAATTCACAAGAAATTGTAACCCAGGAGGTACCTGTAGAAGAAGAATCACTTATAGAGGACAATAGAGAAAATACTTAAAATAATAGGAACATTTAAGATTTCGTAATTTGGTATAAAACACCAGAAAGAAAAGAAAAAAAGGATAGCTTAAGATTACCGTTTTGTTTTAACTTGTTTAGGATGGTAAAAATTTAGATGGAAAAATTAGCAATTAAAAAATAATAACAGGAAAGAAAATAATCACGTAAAACGGAAAGTTTATTCAAGGAAAAAGAAAAAGCTACAAAAATAAATTGGGAGAAAAAATATCAAAACAAAAAAGCAAGAAAACGATAGAGTGAAAGAAAACAAAAATGAATCTCAATTAAAAAGACTTAAAATGGGCATTGACCGCCTGAACTAACACGAGAATGCAGCACGAACAGGCGGATAAACAAATAATACACAAATAGCTCAACGTCACGTAAGAAAAGTTTTCAGCAGTTCTGAAAGTGATGATTAGCCCCAACAGAATGACTAATGTTAAATAAGAATCATCCTGAAATACTTCACACCCAAGAGAGCGAGGCCAAAACAAACAAAAATTAAAGTCCAAGGACTAAATATGGAATCTACGAAAAAATAATATCAGAAAAGATCGCTAACTAAGAATAAAAATGAAACTTAGCCTTAAGAAGAAACCATGACGAAAAATGAGATATTACAAGAAAATGTAACAAAGAAAGGATCTGTAAAAAAATTACTTATAAAAAAGAATAAAAATGAAACTCAGCCTGTCGAAGAAACTGTGCAGACGAGTATTAATTCACAAGAAATTGTAACCCAGGAGGTGCCTGTAGAAGAAGAATCACTTATAGAGGACAATAGAGAAAATACTTAAAATAATAGAAGCATTTAAGATTTCGTAATTTGGCTTAAAACACCAGAAAGAAAAGGAAAAAAGGATAGCTAAAGATTACCGTTTTGTTTTAACTTGTTTAAGATGGTAAAAATTCAGATGGAAAAATTGGCGATTAAAAAATAATAACAGGGAAGAAAATAATCAGGTAACACGGAAAGATTATTCAAGGAAAAAGAAAAAGCTACAAAAATAAATTGGGAGAGAAAATTACAAAACAAAAAAGCAAGTAAACGATAGAGTGAAAGAAAACAAAAATGAAACTCAATTCAAAAGACTTAAAATGGGCATTGACCGTCTGAACAAACACGAGAATGCAGCACGGACAAGCGGAGAAACAAATACCTAACACACAAATAGCTCAACGTCACGTAACAAAAGTTTTCAGCAGTTCTGAAAGTGATGATGAACCCTAACAGAATGACTAATGTTAAATAAGAATCGTCCTGAAATACTTCACATCCAAGAGAGCGGTGCCAACACAAACAAAAATCAAAGTCGAAGGACTAAATATGGAATCTACGGAAAAATAATATCAGAGAAGATCACTAGGAATAAAATATTAGAAAACGATAACATCGAGGAACACTAACATCATCAAAAAAGAAAACACCGTGGTTTAGAGAGAAAGTAAAGACAAAAAAAGCCTTTTTACAATACGGAACACAACAAACACAACAGTCATATAACAACTATAAACAAATCAGAAATAAAACGAATACTTTAGTTAGACAAATAAAAAAGGAACACTGACAGAGCTTCTTAAAACAGATGGAACACAACTTCCACGCAACACCAAAAGAAATATGAAAAATGATCAGAGGACAAAACATGGGTAGACTGCTTTCGATCCCTATTTGCTAAAGGCGACGATAATGAACAACCAACACCAGAGGTGACGACAAACGAAGAAATAAATAGTGAGAAGAAAGAAATGAAGGAAGCACTAAGGAAATTAAAAAATATAAAATCACTAGAAGAGAACAGAATACCGAACAAACTCCCAAAGTACGGAGGACCAGATATGGCCAAAAAACTATTAAAACTAATCCAAAAAATAATAGAAAAAAACAAAATTCCTCAAGAATGGAGATCAAGAATCCTAATAACTCTCTTCAAAAAGAGAAACAAATGTAACCCGGAAAATTACAATGGAATTAACTTATTAGACACAACACTAAAATTATAATGAGGCAAGTGCAAGAGAAATTATAAGAATACAACAAACCAGCGTATCTATGTTTCATGGACCTTAAGAAGGCATTTGACCGGAATAAATTAAAGAACGTTATCCACTTATTATACGAGGAATAATCAAAACGATTGAAAATATCTACCCAAACAACACAATAAAAGTAAAAGTAGAAGAAGAATTAACCGACCCTATTGAAGCTGGCAATGGGATAAGACAGGGAGATTTCCTGAGTCCTCTATTGTTCAGACTGATTATGGATACAATAATAAAAAGTAAGAACTAAAAAAGGATACCAAATGGGAGAAAAACAACTTAAAATACGCAATACTACTCTCTCAAAGTGAAGATAATTTACAACGTATGCTGCACCAACTTAATATAACGGCCAGCAAAAATTGACATGTTAATTTTCCCAAAAAAGACAAAATACATGTTTATAACAGCAAGTTTACTAAGATGTAAATTGGAGCTGGAAGGTCAGATAATAGAACAAGTAAAGGAGTTTAAATATCCAGGCATTACATTATCTAGCTACAGACAGCTCGAACCTGAAGTAGAAGATCAAGTAAATACAGCAAATAGAAACGCATGTTGCCTGACTAAAACGACATAGAGAAATAAAAATATCGGGAAAGAAATGAAGGGCAGAATATACAAAACAGTCATCAGACCAATAATGACATACCCGGCAGAAACACGACCTAACAATAAGGGGACATAAGGGATGTTTGAAACAGGAGACATAAAAATACTTGGAAAAATTACTGGTAGGACATTATGGGACAGAGCTAGAAGTACAGATATATGACGTAGATGCAAGGTGGAGAACATAAAGAACTAGGTAAAAAATAGAAGAGTAGAATGGAACGATCATATAAGCCGAATGACAACAAATAGAGTAGTAAAGACGGCAAGAGACGGTTTCCCAATAGAAAGACGATCAGTAGGAAGGCCATGAAAGCGATAGAACGATAACTTACAAAAAAAAACACAAAGAATAACTGTTACTTACATTTTTTTAAAATAGTATTTAGAAAATACACATTACCTGGAACGTACTAGTAGAATAAAAATATTGCATTTAATTAACCAAAATGTTGCTTTTATACTAAGTGTTCAATTCAAATATTGTCAACATAATTTAATCTAATCACTAGTATTGGTTTTTCACAGACATAATATATTTTTTTTATATTTATTTTGTCTGCGAATTACTGTTTATTATTATTATTATTTAGAAAATAAAGCCGTATCCACCATAAGGGTTTTTAACGGCAGCTAGAGAATTACAAAATTAAATTTAATAAAACATTAATATGGATTTTTAAAAATTTACAGTAGTCTATGTTTTCTATGTTTTTTATAATTTCTAATTGGTTTTAAATCATTTGGTTGACAATTGTATAATTTGGGCCACATGTAACCAACATATTTGTGGAGTATGGATTTATTACATTTAGATAAAATTGCATTATTTCTTGAATATTTAGCTAGATGGGCTTGATTGTTAAAGTTTAATATTATCTGGACTAATTTATTTTTCATCGACATTCAAATTAATAAAAAAAAAACGGTTGGGTTTACCGAAAGTACAAGCTGAATATAGCCGCAAATGTCAACAAAGAATTAAAATATTTCGGTTTGGTAGTGTAGAGATGTTTTATAATGCATCTCTGTTGTATGCTTCAAATATAAAAAGAGAAAGCTTTTAAAAAGTACATATCGATTATACCTACTGTTTTATGAATTCTGCAATATTTAATTTATATAAAACAATAACGAGTAAATATTTGTCTCTTTCGAGATTAATTGCAAACATATGTTGCAATCTGGCAACTGCTGATTTGATGATTGCCAACTCTTTTCCCTAATACATCAAAGGGTAATTGCCAAAAAAAATTCTAATAATTAACTGCAATTAATCTCCAATATTATATAAATCAAAAATTGTAGAATTCATAACATAATATAAACAAAATGTACTTTTCTAAAGGTCTAAAGCTTTAGCTTTTTATAATTGAAATATACAGCATCTTCTTCTTCTTTAGGTGCCGTCTTCTTAGCGAACTTTGGCGATGACCTCTACAAAGTCTTCCCTATTTTGGGCTTTCCTTATTAAACTTTAAAAGTCTAATCCTGTCCAATCTTTGATGTTGCGCAGCCAGGTCATTTGTCGTCTACCCGGGCCGCGTCTGCCTTCTATTTTCCCTTCTATAATAAGCTGAAGGAAGTTATACCTGTCGTGTCTAAGATAAGACGTTGTACGCTTCTTGACAATTTCTGTGAGTTCACGTTCTCTATTCATACGCCTTAAAACTTCTTCATTTCTAACGCGGTCGGTCCATGGAATTTTCAGCATACGACGAAATACCCACATCTCAAAGCTCTCTAAACGTCGTAACGAGCTGACTGTTAACGTCCAAGCTTCCACGCCGTGTAATAGTACACTATATACATAACAATTTAAGAATTTAAGCATCTTTAAGAAGGTGTTTCTTGCATGTTCTATTTTACATTTAACCTCTTGTTCTTGGTCTAAGGTTTCATGTATCCAACATCCTATATACTTGTTCAACTAGATTGTTGTTAACTAGTATGTTTATAACTGGTACAGTATCTACATTATGAAAACATGCCTACACCTCTAAACGGAAATTCAACTCAACTCAATTCAAGAAACTCAACTATAAAAACCATTGTTAGTGATTTTGCTTTCCACGTAAAAGAACTGAATACTATTCATCATAAATGGGCCAAATAGACTGCATCCTCAAGAATCACCACTTGATTATAACTTGATAACTTGATATAACAATACCACCAATATATATATATATATATATATATATATATATATATATATATATATATATATATATATTATCAAGAGGGATATGATTCCATTCGAGTTCGGGGTCTCAATCTGCCTACTCCTCAGTGTCCAGTAACTGAGGAGTAAGCAGTGTAGGCAGAAGTAGAAGTGTACGTATAGACATCTATACCAGCCAAAGACCACAAGATAATTTCCCAAAATAAGTAATCACTCTCCATGGTTTAGAGAGGAAGTAAAGACAAATTATGAAGAAAATAAGAAAGCCTTTTTACAATACAGAACATAACAAACACAACAGGCATATAACCACTATAAACGAATCAGAAATAAAAAGAATACTTTAGTTAGACAAATAAAAAGGGAACACTGGCAGAGCTTCTCAAAACAGATGAAACACGACTTCTACGGAACACAAAAAAAAATATGGAGAATGATCAGAGGACAAAGAAAATAAATAAATGCGACACATATTCAGAAGGAAACATGGGTAGACTACTTTCGATCCCTATTTGCTTAAGGTGACGATAGTAAAGCACCAACACCAGAGGTGATGACAAACGAAGAAATAAATATTAAGGATGAAGAGGTAAAGGAAGCATTAAGGAAATTATAAAATAGAAAATCACTAGTAGAGGACAGAATACCGAACGAACTCCTAAAGTACGGTGGACCAGATCTGACCAAACAACTATTAAAACTAATCCAAAAAATAATAGAACAAAACAGAATTACTCAAGAATGGAGATCAAGCATGCTAATACATCTCTTCAAAAAGTGAGACAAATCGGACCCGGAAAATTACAGAAGAAATAATTTATTAAACACAACACTAAAATTAACAACCAAAGTGATAATAAATAAACTGAATAGAATTATAACACTAGCAGAAGAACAACAAGGTTTTAGGTTGGAACGATCATGCACCGACGCTAAATTTATAATAAGGCAAATGCAAGAGTAACAAGTGCAAGAGAAATCATTAGAATACAACAAACCGGCATATCTATGTTTCGTGGACCTTACAAAGGTATTTGACTGGGTCAAATTAAAAGACGTTATCCACTTACTGTATGCAAGAGATATACCTCTAGGAATAATCAAAACGATCGAAAACTTCTACCAAAACAACACAATAAAAGTAAAAGTAGAAAAAGAACTAACCGACCCTGTTGAAGCTGGCAATGAGGTAAGACAGGGAGATTTCCTGAGTCCTCTATTGTTCAACCTGAATATGGATGAAATAATAAAAAAAGTAAGAACTGAAAAAGGATAACAAATGGGAGAAAAACAACTTAAAATAATCTGCTATGCAGACGACGCAATACTACTCTCTCAAAGTGAAGATGATTTTCAATGAATGCTGCAACAATTTAGTATAACCGTCAGAAAATGTAACAAGTTAATTTTCCTAAAAATGAGAAAATGCATGGTTATAACCGCAAATTTACTAAGATGTAAATTGGAGCTGGAAGGTCAGATAAGAGAACAAGTTATGGAAAGCTCGAAACTGAAGTGGAAGATCAAGCGAATAGAGCAAACAGAGCCGCAGGCTGTCTGGATTAAATCGTATGGAGAAATAAAAATATTGGGGAAGAAATGAAAGGCCAAATTTACAAAACAGTCATCAGATCAATAACGACATACTCGGCAGAAACACGACCTCACACAGAGAGGACAAAAAGGATGTTAGAAATAGCAAAGATGAAATCACTTAAAAAAATTGATGATAAGATACTATGGGATAGAGCTAAAAGTACAGATATACGACGTAGATGCAAGGTGGAGAAAATCAAGAACTGGGTAAGAAATAAAATAGTAGAATGGAACGATCGTATAAGCCGAATGACAACAAATAAAGTAGTAAAGACGGCAAGAGAAGGTTTCCCAATAGAAAGACGATCAGTAGGAAGACCAATGAAACAATGGAAAGACAACTTGCTGGAGGCACATTAAAAAACAGACAGAGTCATGTTCACATAAAAAGAAGAAGAAGAGTAGGCATTCTCATAAATCAGGAATCTGAAGTACTTTTACCCATCACAATATGAGAAGTAAATGCGGCTTTAAAGGAAATAAAGAACCATCAGTTACTGGAGGCGTGCATCTCCGATATAAATTGACAATCGAAAAGGTAATAGAATATAAGGGGAATTCAATGCTGTATCACAAATACCTAATAGCAGAAGTAAAATAGAACGACAGTATATTGACCAGAGAAAAGTTTATGACATCAGGAGAGGAATGGCAACAGGGTGAAGTATATGAAGGATACAGAAAAACAAAGCCTTTAATGAGTAGAGTTCGATATAGTCATTATTCTGTATTAATCATCACAGAAAAAGTATCTTATAATATATGAAGTGGAAGAGCAGTGAAGAATCAATGTAACGACGTGACAAAAATAGAAATGATATCCTGCCAAAAAGGAGTTACAGAGGAGGTTTGGTATTACAACGAAAACATAAAGACCAGGCAACATAAAATATCTACATCGAATGTATGGACGTATATTTGGAAAAGCTATATATGAAAGGCAGATGGGATGACTAAATAATACAAAAAAGAAAAAAAGCATTTCTCACGAGTGGACCGTAAGAACAAAAAAAAAGCCCGCTTGTAATTAAAAACTCCGTTTAAATTTAATATGCTTCACAATTCGAGGTAACGTCGTTTTCATGGCAACCAACCAAAAATCCTTACAACAAACACCATCCTCCAGGTTCTTATCCTGGACAATTTCAATTCTGACATTCAAAATACTTACATATCAACTGACATTCCAAACACTGACGCGACATACAACACAAAAATTACCAACACACCACAAAGTTGCCCCACGTATCAAAATACACACCAAAACCCATCATTCATAGCCACCCGACAATCACAGAGTATTACCACAACTTTTTTACAACAAATTTTACACACACACACACCTTTAACACCGGTAGCCGATCAAAATACGACATCGAACACATGACACAATACATAAACAACTGTATGTCACAAAACCCTAATCTCAACTTACAAGCCCCTAAAAATACTGACAGTATTTGAACAGGAAATTGATAATTAGTCGGTATGCTCACGCTCGTCCCGTTTGTACCGAGTGTCCATTACTATAGATGGATGCCCGATTCAAACAACTGAGGAACTCAAGGAAGCAGCAGTGAATCTACGAAACGATTACGATTACCTGAACGACCAGTCCTTTAAATAACGCAACGTAATACACTCACACGACACAAAATACACGATAAACCACATTTCAACCAAATTCTGCAGCCAAACCCCACTAATTCTAATCATTCCGGTCATGTTAGATGACAAAAACGATTTCTTTGCAGTCTACGTAGTAAATAAATCGGAAAAAATAGCCTACTCTTTACCTAACAAACCCCATCAATGCCAAATCTCTGAAGAAAAAACTCAAAGTTCTTCCTGAAGCCAAATACCTTACCATCACGAACAAATCCAAGCAAAAAACATCCACCCATCCCCCACTACAGTCCCAGAAAACATCACATAAATATTCCTAAACACACACATTACTTTACAACAATTCTGCAATCAACACAGATTCAACCGATTATTTAAAACTCAAAATTTACCCGGCTTAAAATTCGAGTTCCTTATAGTCAACTTTCCCGGCAAATCTGCCACACTTACAACCAGATCCGAAATCAATACATCATCCCTACAAAAACACCTTACATCCTATATCGAAGATGATAACATTACAGTTACACGTAACACACAACATGAAACTTCGACAGAAACAATACCTAGCGAACCTTCACCTTTCAATCTTACAACCAACATACACAAAATAAAACACAGACGACTCAAGCTACAGAACGATCAACTCAAACAATAGATACGAACTATCCCCTACAGCTATTACACACAGGCAACACAAACACACAAGACAACCCAACAGCTCGCATATAAATACCTTATAGAACACATCCCTCTAAACATTTGCCAACAAAATCATCTCAACAATATTTTAAAATCGAACGAATTTATTCCCAACAGCAAAGTCTACTTAAAAGTCTATTCATCAGACAATACATTCCAATTCCTCTTCAACACATTTCAACCCCTAAATATCCACGAATTCGAGACAAAACTAAGAAACAACATCAGTAATAACATAATCACCATTGGCCCCAGATATTTTAATAACTTCCCACAAAAGTCTTCTAAAACAACAAATAAAATCTAATCTAACCGCCATCTCGTCATGACAGGCATTAACAAAAATCTTTCATAAAAAGACATTGAAGACCGTTTATCATAAGGCCACTTCCCTTACACTAAAATCGTTAGAATAATTGCTTGCTAGAATTACATCCGTACAAACTTCGTTCGAGTCTTCGCAAACTCAGAACAAAAGTTCACGGAAGCACTGAAGTACGGTATTGAGCCGAATGGGCAGATTATACATTGTGAGATCCCTGGATTAAATAACGTCATCCCCCGCGCTTAAAATACTGCTCTAGATGCTGCCAAAGCGGACATCACAATACAGAATACCAACAAACATCCACTATCTGTCCAAACTGTGGGAAAAATCACAAATCATATGAATGGCAAATGCACCATCCTATACAAACTGCCGTGGCAAACATCCAGCATATTAACATAAATGTCACGCCAAAAAAGGCGCTTCCACAACACAGAAAAAGACACAGGCAGTCACTACCCAGACAAATTCCCTCAGACGAACTCTCCTTGAACATACCGTCGATAATTAACCTCATGTCTATGATTTTTACCTGACGTCTTATCCCAATATCCCAAAAATGGAAGTCAGTCCCCTCAAATATTTCCTTCACAGTTGGTTGTGGCTAGTTCTTCCTAGGTGAAGAATTAGCCACCTCTACGCGTTACTTACTAAAGAAAGTCCAAACAATGCTGAAAGTAATCGCTCCATTTTTGGATGCATATGGCATTTTTATCTACGGGCCACCTGAACTGGTTCACGACGAAGTTGCCCACCGAACATCGACTCTATCGACGATAAGCGCCGATCAAACCCCTGCCTCGAGATCTACGACTGTCTTAACCAAAGACTTAAGTCAATAACGAAAATTCGCCCCAAACATACACAAAAACTACATACCTTGAAGATGCACGTAGCCTAAAGCAAGGATTTACAACTCCTATCTTTCTTCTTCTTCCCCAGATTTTCCCTTTTCCGGGGCTGCTGTTTCTTATTCTTCCACAAGTCCTCTGCCACACAGTCCTTCCATCTTCTCCTCGGTTTTCCTCTACCACTCCTTCCATCAACCTCTAACAGCTCTATCCTTCGTCCCACATAGTTTTCATCCACATCCAAAGCATCCACTCCTTACCACGATCCTATACCCCAAAACCCCAATACCTACACACCCCTACAAACACAAAACACATTCTCACCAACACACACTAACACACAAAATTAGAGAATCGAGGACATCCCCCCAGACATCTGTCAGCAAAGAGCATTCTGTCTACTTATCAAAGACAATAATCTACTCCCAGATTTAGACTCAATAAAAGCCTTCCCAACCCAAAAGACAGCTTCCATACGAACCACCAATCTTTTAGAACTTAAACATCTCACTGCAAAACTTCGACAAATCACCGCAGAGAGCTATATTTCCATAAATTTAGGTTTCAAATCTAATAAAAGCTTAACTAATCCACACCTGGTTTAATCAAATCAACCCACCACTTTCATTAGAGTTTTCACAAACTCTGAAACTAAATTCACTGATGTACTCTCGAATGGTATTAAGATCAAAGGAGAGCGATTGAAATTCGAGATTCCAAGATCTAGCAATTCCGTTCCGGTTCGACCAAAATACTGTTCGAAATGCTGCAATAGCGGACACCTCAACAACGAATGCCTCGAAAAATCAATGATCTGTCGATACTGTGGACAACACAGGTCTACTGCATGTCCCACGATAGATGTACCCAAATCTACCAACTGTACCCGGAGGTTACCAGGCATTTTCACAAACATGCCCACACGGAAGAATCCAGCCAAAAGACACAAAACAGACCCAACCCGTACACACTTCCAAGCAAATCCCCTCATACGACCTATCCTCGGATATGAAATCCCTAATCCACTTAACATCCATGTTCCCCTTCAATGTCTTCTCTAAAAAGAGAAGTGACACAATGATTTGTCTAATGCACTGTATGGGTATGCAATATCAACCTCCTGCTACAACAATTCCATAAACCAAACCTTCACTCAACTCCGCACATAAATACACAAATTCATTATTAATACTTACACTTATCATTTACCCACACATTACCTCCACACACTTTACCTCCACCCAAGCTCAGAAATCATAAACATACCAACACAAGAAAAGAAACAAGCCAATAACACACAACCAATAACTACACAAATCCGCACAATCTCCATACACCAAAAACTAAACAGTGAGCACCCCACACTCCTTAAGAGTCGCATTCAAAATCACGACAGGGGGAGATTGGTTTTCTTGCACTTGCACTCATTGTGCAATGAGATTGATCAAATCTCATTGCACAATGATACTTGATCCTAGGTGAGGACACAGCCAGAGCTATCCTCCACGCGTTTCAACTGAACAAAACAAAAAGACCAACAATCTGAAAAGGATGGTTTATATGGATGGAACATAATTTGTACGTAGGTGTCGGCTTGGTCCAACCGGCACCCAAAGGCAGGAAACCCTTCTGACACTACTCCTTTACAGCCACCACTTAGTTCCAGAGAGCGGCAATATGCAAATTGACGTTTACCGAATAAAAAACCCCACTCTTGAAGAGGCGACAATGCCGAAACAAGGTAAAAACACGTATTCATTCGTAGTTTTCATCTCTACGTCTAACAGACCAAACTGTTGCAGTATTTTTTCTTGAATATTTTTTGAGACTTTAGTCACCCCGGCTCTTTGCCCAATCAAGTCGTTCCTGATCCTGTCCCTTCTAGTCTTACCCAACATCCGCCGTAACATTTTTATTTTAGCTACCTCCATCTCCTTTTCCTGAATCTTACTTACAGGCCACAATTCATCGCCGCACACCAAAGCAGGTCTCACCACACTCTTCTATATATTTTCTTTCAACCCTCTTTCGCTCACATAGTACCCAGCTCATTCGTGTCCAGTTAAATTAACCAGCCTGTATCCTATCGGCAATTTCTCGTTCTAGGGCCACATTTTCCGTTATGTAAGAGCCAAGGTATTTAAATTCTTCTACTTGTTCTACTCGTTTTCTCCAAGCAATTCTATACACCCAACCATTCCTCTTTCTCCTAGTCACAAATACTTCGTTTTCGAACTGCTAACCTTAAGTTCACCCTTTTTAGTAGCCCTTCTCTAACACTCCAACTTCTCCTCCATCATTTCTTTGCTCTTCTCTACTAACACGATATAATCTCTCTGTCAGTACATCCATAACAAGATTAAACAGGTAGGGACTTAGTGTAGAGCCTTGATGCAAACCTGATGGAAAACTTTCGGTCAATCCGACACAAGTCCTTACTTTGGACTCCTCATACATATTCTTTACGAGCATTACGTAATTCTCAGGAACCGATTTCTCTCTCATACATCTCCATAGATCTGGTCTAGGGACTGTGTCGTATGCTTTGTCAAAATCTATAAATACCAAATGTAGCTCTCTTTTCTTCTCGCTATAATTCTCTATCAACTGTCTCGAAGCAAACAAAGCATCTGTTGTCCTCCTTGCTGGCATAAACCCAAACTGTTCTTCTCCTATCGATGTCTCTCTCCTGAACCTTTGCTCTAAAGTTCTTTTCCAAATTTTCATTGTGTGCGACATTAACTTTATCACTCTATAGTTCTTGCAGTCCTGAATGTCCCCTTTATCTTTATACGATGATACCATCACACTCTCTCTCCATGCATTGGGCATCCTTTCTTCATCATAAAATATATCCTACTCAACAGTTGCCACAAAATATCAACCCCTTTCTCTCCAAGAGCCTTCCAAACCTCCACACATATTTTATTAGTAGCTACTGCCTTACCATTCTTCATCCTATTTAACGCCTTGACAACTTCACTTCTCGCTCTCTCAGGTATTAAATTCTCATTTGGGATCCCGCATCCTCTGTCTCTCCTCTGGTGTTCTTCATTTAGCAACTTTAAGAGGCCCCCCCAGTTAGTGACCAGTCTCTAGCAGGAAAGGTACTATGAAACGCATACAGAATTGTAAAATTAATTTTTTTTTACATACAAAATTCCAATACCGAACTAGAATCAAACGGTACAAATCCAGTATGCAGATCAGGAATATAAACAGTGCATCTTTAAGAGGCCTCTCAGTTAGTTGCCAGTCTCCAGCAGGAAAGGTACTATGAAACGCATCATCATCATCATCAACTAGCCTCTAACTTAGTCCGATTTTACGCCATCTGAATCCAATTTGTAGTTACTCTTTATATGTCATCTGTCCATCTCGTTGGGGGTCGACCTTTATTTCTGTTAGCTTGTATTCGGAGTCTCCATTCCAAAATTCTTTTTGTCCACCGGTCATCAACTGATCTTGCTACATGACCTGCCCAGTTCCACTTTAGTGTTGTTTTCCTTTCAATAACGTCTGCTACTCCTGATCTTTTGCGTGTAGTAGCATTGGGTATCCTATCACGTAGAGAAATCCCTAACATTATTCTCTCCATTGCCCTTTCCTCAACTTGTAGTTTACTCAATGTTGTTCTTGTGAGTGTTAGGGTTTCTGCGCCGTAGGTTATCACTGGCAAAATACACTGATTAAATACTTTCCTTTTCAGACACATTGGAATCTTAGACCTAAAAATATCCTTCATCTTTCCAAATGCAGCCCAAGCGAGGTTTATTCTTCTTTTCAGCTCGATTGTCTGATGAAACGCATACAGAATTGTAAAATTTAATTTTTTTCAGGTGAGTTTTTAATTTTTTTAAATTATTTTATATTATAGGTCAGTTTGTATATTAAACTGAAGACTAAAAAAACAGTTAGTTAAATTATTGTAATGTACTATAAATAATATAATATAAATAAACTGTTTTCTTCTTCTTCTCGTATTGTTTTGTGTTTTGTTGTTCTTACACAAAAAGTCCTAGATATTTGAAACTTGCTACGTATTCTATTGGTATAAGCATTGTTTATAGAGTCTAAAGTTAGTACACAAGTTACTCTTGCGTTAAGAAAGAACTAATAAACAAAGAAGAAGAGTATGGGACTTGTTTTTAACGTTTTTGCTACTTTTTATCTTAAACAATGTCCTGGAGTTTTAAAAGTTGTCCTTTTTAGTAAAAGCAAGAACCCTATTTGAATTTCGGGATTCGTAAGAAGTTTTCTCCTTCTTCTTTTCAAATTATTATGCCTTGTCTTGTTCTTGAAATACAAGTCTTCTTGTAACGTTATATATAAAATATCCTTGAGTAAGGAAGATCTCTATTAAATATGAGGTCAGTAGGTATTTTTCTTCTTCTATTAATACAATTATGCTTTTTTAATAAAAAACTCCATTATTTTGAAATTTGGCAGTTAAGGTTCTCTTAGTGTAAGCAAGAACATAATTTAAGTTGGGGTCCACAAGTCTTTTCATGTTTCCATTTTATTAGGCTTTTTCTTTTTCTTGAAATAAACTTCCTAGAGTCTTGAACCTTGGTATATAGGTTCTTCTTGGTGTAAGAAAGAACTGTATTCAATGTGTCATCAACAGGCTTTCTTCTTCTTCTTTTTATATTATTATAGCTTTTATTTTTCTTAAATCAAAAGTCCTAGGGTCTTGACAGTTGGGACTTAGGTTCCTCTTGGTGTCGGTAAGAACCGCGTGAAATTTGGAGTTGAGTGATTGTTCTCTTCTTTTTTAATTAACAAGAAAACCCACATCAACTACCAGTAGTTATTAGCAGGGGGATATACACACTCTGTATCAGATATACATATCTGATGAAAGTGGTCCAGGAAGTGATAGTGATGGTGAATTTTAGTATCCTTCAAAAAATTTACAATCACAGTTGTTTGCACAAGCTGAGTTAGATGACTTAGTACGAGATTTGTTTAACACAGAAAAAATCAGAATTGCTTGGCTCAAGATTAAAAGAAAAGAATTTGTTGTCGCCTGTTACATCTATTTACAAGTACAGGTACAGAGATCAACAGTTTGCTTAGTTTTTTAAGCAGGAAGGGGATTAGGTCTACTGTCATGATATTGGTGGTCTAATGAATGAGTTTTTTTATTGAGTATAATAAGAATGATGAAAGGCTTTTTAAAGACTCTTGCTCATGCTTCACTTTCTATTGCTCATTCAGTCTATATAAAAGAAACATATTAAAATCCTGACCCAATTCTACAGAAAATCAGCTATTCAGCTCATAATTGGATGATCTGTGGAGATTTAAAAGTTGTTTTTATGCTACTTGGTCAACAAAAGGAATTTACAAAGTATCCATGTTTTATTTGTGAATGGGACAGTAGAGCAAGAGACATAGAGCAACACTGGTCCACAAGACAATGGCCCATAAGAAATGTTTTAACACATGGCGAGAAGAACATTTTGTACAAAACTTTTGGTAGATCCAAAAAAGATCCTTCTTTCACCTCTACACATTAAGTTAGGCTTAATAAAGCAGTTTGTTAACAACCTGCCTAAAGATGGTGAATGTTTCAAATACTTGAGTGGAAAGCTTCCCCATCTATCATAAGCCAAATTTAAATAACGTGTTTTTGTTGGACCAGATATTTGTAAAATGAAGTTCGACTCTACCTTTGAAACCAAGACGAGTACTGAGAAAAAAAAAGCTTGAATTGCATTCAAAAAAGTTGTAACCAGGTTTTTAAGTAAAAGACCCTAACTACGAGCTTATAGTAGCTAATTTATTAGATGAGTTTAAAGATTTGGGATGTCTAATGAGCCTCAAAATCTACTTTTTGCATAACTACTTTTTCACTGAAAATTTGGGTGATGTCAGTGAAGAAAAAGACGAATGATTCTATCAGGATATCAAGGCGATAATGGCTGATTACTGTTGATTACTGTTGATCGGGAACAACAGAGTGCCTCGCATAGAAAAAAAACTACTTGAGAAGTTTTACAGAAAAAAGAGAAAGAAAATACAAAAGCATTGACTTCTGAAATGATTGCACAGGCCTATAATATTACAAGATAAAAATTAGATAAAAGATATTATTCTAATAATGTGTCATTTTAATGTATTTCGGTATTTTGTCTTTTTCAAATTATTACAATGTAGAATAAACCAGTCTCATATTATGGGAAAACTGGGAGTGATACGTAAAATCTAATTTCATATTTTTTTTTTCAGTCCCAAAAAATACATGATTCACATTAATTTTTAAGAAAAGTTTTATATATCTTTTTTTATATTATTATTTTTTATTATACAAAACAATCAAAGTTAGTGTAGATAGGCTGAATAAGAAAAAAATACAAAAATGGGCCTCTTTTGTAATCAATAAAAAAAAGAAGTAAACATAGACCGCAAGAAAGTGTTATAGAGTATTTTATACGAAGACCTGCATAGAAATAACATATATAATTGAAAGGGAAAATCATTGGACGTCGAAAAATAGAAAGAAATGGTAAATGAGTGGATGAAAATATAGAATAAACTTCTTCGCCTTCGCATAAATCTTTATGCCTCTCAACGTCGGATTTTTTATTTCAATGTTTGTTACTTATCCGTTTTTCAGTGTTTTCCATCTTAGTCCATTCCTCTCATTTTACCAATCGTCTTTCCTATTTATTGTCCAATTTCGTTTATTTTTATGCCGTATACATTTCCTCCGGTATTTCATATCTGAACGAATTGCTCTTATTTCTTTAATCGTTTTTGTTACTTTTTGTATAATTTTATTTATTTGATTCATATATGTTTTCCTTAGTCTGTCTTTTTCTTTGTTTTCTATGATTCTCTTATTTTCCATAATAAGTTCTTCTAGTTTTTTCTTTCCATTAGATGAAGTAGATAATAATGTATCTGTTATCTTATTTATTTATTTTTATATTTATTTATTTTCCGGCAATCATTTTAACATATTTTAATTTCATGTATGTAGTTCCATATTTTTTGTAATGTCATGTTTCACTTGGATATGTAATAAATAAAACAACTATTGCGGTAAAACTCTAAAATTATCTCTTGTATTTATTACTTTCTTCCCAAAGTGTATTTTATTTAATGGATATTAATGGATAATGGATATATTATTTAAGGGATCTTTGTTGCCCTCCGTTGTCGTTTTGCTACATCTAAATCTATTGTCACATCAATGTAAATTCCTATTTTTAGGTAATTATGTTTTTATTTTCTATTCTTTGAGAAATAGAAACGTTTTATTTTTATTATTCTTTATTTTAAAATTTACATTTCAATATAGACAACACTTCAATGAAGACCAACATCTTCTAAAGAATTATTGACAAATAAAAGAAAACATGCCAATAAACGCCCCAGACTGTAATTTAATCACTGCTGAGGTACTAAAACACCTAGCTCGTAAAGCTATTGTACAACAAAAACCTCTTATTGGAGTGTTTTCCTACAAACCGACATGACTACTTCCTGTAATATCTATCAAATGTATTCGAAAATAATTATTGGAACAAAAAATTTTATTCCGACACATCAATTTGGCTTCAGAAATAAAGATGCTGCAATTGGCCAAGTGCATAGAATAATAAATATTATTGAAAAATCATTAAAAGAGAAGAGGGTTGTTCTGTAAGTTGGGTGTGGTAGGCCCTGTCCTTTATTTGCTTTACACATGCTACTTACCTATATTAGAACATTACACTATGGCTATCTTTGCTGACGATACTACGATCTTAGCGGTAGATGACACTATCAAAGAGATAACAAATAAACTACAAACGGCAGTTAATAAAATACATTCTTTGCCAAAAAAAAAAAATGAAAAATTAGACTTAACGAAAATCAAGCTTTTCACGTTAACTTATGTCCATAATGTCCAATAAAAAGATATAAAATATACCAGTTACAATTGATAATAACCAAGTACGATATACAAATACGGAAAAATATCTATAGCATATAGTAGAAATATGCTTTATTCTCACTGAAAATTGTACAATTTGATGGACAAAGCCTACAAACGGTCAAAATAATAAGAATAACAATTAAAATTTAAAACACCTTACGAACTAGTTTACGAATAAGTTTAAGTTGCTGCATGTGATACCCAAATATATATAAAAATACTTTAGTTGCTTGTATCTAAACGTACTGTAATTTCTTAGTTATTCGTTAACAAACTCTTCCACTGAATAATATGATCTTTGAGATAGATAGGCTTTGGTCAATTTACGGAACTTAAGAAAAGAAGTTGTAGATTTAAGTTGCAAAGGGAGATATATACTAACTCAGTGGACGGGATCGGTAAATACACATCAAAGCTTGAATTTCTGGTGGAGTAGTCATGATTAGGTCTTGCTGAAAAAACGTGTAGGTGTTTACGAATTAAGCAAACAGTTTCTAGACTATTATTAAATGCCCCTTCTATATCTAAAAAAAGCGGCCATTGCTATCTCTTCGTCTTCCATTGACTTTGACTTTGTAAGCCCTGGTCTGCCTCAAAATATTCTTCCATCCTTCCTTGTCGAGTGGCTGTCTTCTCCATTCCCTTACTTCAATCTCCCTTAAATCGTTCTGTACATAATAAAAATACAAAAATCAAAAACGACGGTTTCAAATCACCGATATAGTAAAACGTAGTATCAATTATGGATTTGATCAATACTTATAGTACCAGTGAATAGGTACTGCTTATATAGATACTTTGATAGGTTCTGTAATTGTTTTATTGTGGCATTACTATATAGGATTAAACTAAAATTTATTGTAATGAAAAATAAATGTTACATATCTTTAGATTTTCAATCCGAAAAACGTTTATAACTATTTTTATTTAAATTCTTTCATGGATTTTACTGAAAACATTTTTAAAATTTTAATTAACCTTTCTAAAAATTTATAATTTCTCATGGGTATTACTAAAAGTTTCATCGATTTTACGGGACGTTTCTACGATTAATTTTCATGAGGACTAGTCTGCTGACTGGAATTTGAAGGCCTTTGGGTCGCGGTAGTCTCCATTCTCAATTAGATCGTTCTTGATCTTTTTCAAACCACTCAAACTTCATCACAGTCAACAAGCTGTTCGTGTAACTGCTTCACGATAAAATATTTTAGCAGCATTGTTGATCGGACATTGGCAAAATTTTAAAAATGTAATAAATAGTCTGTACCGAAAACCTGATATATTTTTTTAAAAAAGAGGTTTTTTTAACTTGGCTAAAGTGATAATCTCGCCCACTAACCTTCCTTCTTTATCCGGGTTTAGGACCGGCAACAAGAGCATTGAGGTAGTAAATCTACTCAATGATCTGGTAGGCGGAGTTAAAAATAATCTTGACTTACCGAGACCTAAAACTATTAAGATAAAATTAATATTTTCAGCAAAAAATTAAATAATTATGTTTTGAGAAAATTAACTGATAAGTCAACAAAGTCTTTATAAACTAAAAAAGACAAATATTACACTACTTTATCAACACGCAACTTTATTAGCATTATAAAGAAATGTTCTACGACATAACACTAAGTGAAATTAAAGGCCTCTATAAAAAACGCAAGACAAAAGTTTGGAAATTGCTAACTCTCTGATAAATTAACTTCCATATATTAGATCCAACTTAACTACGCATTTAACACACAATGAATGACACCACAAAAGATATATCAAAGAGATAAGATAAAGTAAAACTGGGAAATTACAAAAAAAAGAAATTCACGTACTTAGAAGACTTCATAACTGTCAGAAATTGCTAAAATGTTTAGAAGATTTTATTTTTTTCGGGCATGAAAGACGCTACACAAAGAGCCGAGATAACTGATATTCCAGAAGAAAGATTCAGTGTTATTTACTAGTCTTAGGTTTCTACCGAAGCATTTAGGCGTCGAATATCACTGTGGAACGAGCGCCGGCGACTGGGTTATCACTGAAGGTTTTTTCTAGAATACCATTTACCAGCCGTGTATAAGTATCTATGGGGGCAAATTTTGAATTGGGTAAGGAAGACAAATTGAACCTTGTTTTATTTAATATTATTGATGACTAAATAATAAGAAAAAATGGCGTCTAAAATGAGGAACTACAATAGCTGGGATAACTGATATTCCAGTGATATTCCAGTTTCTACGTGACACAACCAATGAGACCACAAAAGATATATCAAAGAGATAAGATAAAGTAAAACTAAGAAATTACAAAAAAAAAACAAATTCACGTAATTACATAAATCTTAATAAATTAATGTGTAAACATCTACATGTGACATATATAAACTGTGAGTTTTTACGAGATCACTCGTCTCATAACATATTATAAACTTGTTTTACTACAAGAAGAAGAATACCTATTAACGTCATATTCATGCTTCCCATCTGTTAATTGCGGAAACGAGATAGGGCTTAAACTATCATAAAAACTATATTTAACCCCACCACTTGCTTATCAAAGATGACATTACGAAATAATAACTTGAAGTGATCTAAGTAATTTACTTAGAATTTAATCATAGTAAATAACAGTAAATTGATGGCATCAGTATTGAACAAGTAACGGAAATAAAATACCTTGGAATTACACTGTCCAGCTACGGAGACCTAGAAAAAGAAGTGATATATCAATCACAAAAAGCAAATAGACTGCCAGGATGTTTTAATAACACTATATGGCGAAACAGACACATTAACGCTGAGATTGAGTCAAGAATTTATAAAGCCAGTGTAAGACCAATAATGACATATGCCTCAGAAATAAGACCTGACACAGCTACAACACAAAGGCTACGGTAAACGGTAGAGATGAGAGTACTGAAAAGAATTACAGGAAATACGCTAAGAAATCGAAAGAGAAGTGAAGACATTAGAAGAAAATATAACGTACAGTGTCTAAATAATATAAAAGTGTGTGGACACAAAATAGAAAAAAAGAATGGAATAACCACATAAGCAGAATGGCGGAGACCCGTGTCGTCAAAATAGCAAGAGATAAGTCACCAATCGGCAGAAGAAGTATCGGACGACCGCGCAAAAGATGGACAAACTTCCATAGAGGTATTAATTAGATAATGAACAAGTAGAATTGCTTAAAAAGATAAAGAAGACAAAGACGAAAGTAATTTACCTAGAAAATCCTCCAAAAAACTAAATTATGGTTCCTCCAAAACACCCTCTCTACAGTTTCTCAAGCACTTTTAAGCACAAAAAAGAACACAAAACAAACACTGTATTTAAAAAAAAAATACAGAAACACTAGACGCACTCAACTCAATAGATAACTGCTGGGGTTGCAGCCTAGTCTTACCGAAATCTTAAGTTTAAGAGTACTTGTGGCCATTCCTCAACACCAGTAACTTATGCATAGAAAAGGACAATAAGGCAGTAAATACTACCAGAAAATGGAGCTAGGCTAAATTTACCCTGAAAGAAACCAGTGGCAATACAAATAAGGTTTGTTAGCGCCAGCTTCAATATTCTTGCTTATTTACACTATGACAAACTTAAGCATAAAATTTAAATACTCTAGTTCTTTTGGTTAACAAAAAAGCCATAATAATACAAATATGAGAAGAAGACTTGTTAATCCAATATTTAATACAGTTTTCCTTATAGTTAAAATATTATATATACCAAGCTTCAAGAATCAAGGACTTAAAAACTACAAAAAACTTAATACCAGGAATAATAACAAGCTGACTCCAAAGGTTTTTACTTACACCAAGATGTATCTAAGTGCCAACTTTAGGGCTCTAAGACTTTAAAAAAAAATACAAGTCATAATACTACAAAAAAATAAGGATACCTATAAAACGCCATACTCTATAGAGTTCTTCCTTATACCAAGATGAACATATGTACTAACTTATTTTCCTATCACCCAAGACGTGATCTACACAATCGAAACATTGTCGCAATACAGCTTGCCTCCTTCCCTACAAACTAAGCTATGACCCCTACCTGCAAATTGCTGAAATGAGATGATGATGACTATCATAAAAACCATATTTAACACAACCACTTTCTCATAAAAGACCGTATTACGAAACATCAACTTTAAGCGATCAAAGTAGTTTACCTGTGGAAAATCCTACAACAGACGAAATTATGGTTCCCCCAAAACACCCAGTCCAAGTTTCTTAAGCACTTTCAAAACAAAAACATTACGAAAAATCAACTTTAAGCGATAAAAGTAATTTACCTGCGGAAAATCCTACAACAGATCAAATTATACTTCAACCAAAACACCCAGTCTAAGTTTCTTAAGCACTTTCAAAACAAAAACATTACGAAACATCAACTTTAAGCGATTAAAGTAATTTACCTGTGGAAATCCTACAATAGATCAAATTATGGTTCCCCCAAACCACCCAGTTCAAGTTTCTTAAGCACTTTCAAAAAAATAAACAAAACAAAATAGAATCTACATAAGTTACATGGTCGATAGATGACACTTAAACATAATCGTATTAAAAAGAAATACAGAAATACTAGACGCACTTAACTCAGTAGAAAACTACTAGGGTTGCAGCCTAGTCTTACCGAAATTTTAAGTTTAAGAGTACTCCTCCTCTAGTGGGGTACTTATCCTGGCGTATTTCTGTCCGAGAAAATAGTGATCACTCCTCGACACCAGTAACTTATGCATAGAAAAGAACAATCAGGCAGTAAATACTACCAGAAAAAAGAGCCAGGCTAAATTTGCTCTGGAAGAAACCAGTGGCGGAATCCATTAACAAGATTCATATGACAAAGATTGGAAATGGTAAAACAAAATTCATAGGCTAATTCTTTACCTTAGAAGAATTTTTAGAAAAAAACTTCTACAAGAGGGCTTTGTTTATTATAAATTATAATAAAATCCGAATAGAAAGAAGGTTTGTTAGTGCAGCTTCAATATTCTTGTTTATTTACACCATGACAAACTTAAGTATCAAATTTAAATACTCTCGTTCTTTTGGTTAACAAAAAAACTATATCTATACAAAAATAAAAAGAAGACTTGTTACTTCAATATTTATTACAGTTATTTCTTATAGCTAAAATATTATCTATACCAAACTGCAAAATCAAGTCTTATCTTTTAAGAACTACAAAAAGATAATAATAAGAATAATAACAAGCTGACTCCAAACTCAATACGGTTTTTGCTTACACCAAGAGGTACCTAAGAGCCAACTTTACTAAGACTTTTAATTTAAGAAAAATACAAGACATAATACTAAAATACAGAACAAGGATACCTATAAAACGCCTTATTCAACAGATTACTTTCTTATACTAAGAGGAACATGTGTACTAACTTGTTTTCCTACCACTCAACAGATGATCTACACAATCGAGACATTGTCGCAACACAGCTTACCTTCTCCCCCACACACTAAACCATTCCCCCTCTTAGCAAATTGACGAAATGAGATAGTGCTTTACCTATTAATAAAAACATATTCATCACCACACTAATCTTAAAAATCTCACACACACACTCTCACAATCCCACACTAATCTCATAAAAGACCAAATTTCGAAACATCAATTTTAAGCGATCAAAGGTCTATCGTAGGATTTTTCTGCGGAAAATCCTACGATAGACCAAGTTATGGTTCCTCCAAAATACCCAGTCCCAGTTTCTCAAGCACTTTCAAAACAGAAAAATTCTTGAATAATTTTTATATAGAACTACTTCTAAAAGAGAACTTGTTAGCCCCAACTTCAACCAGATTCCTGCTTTCATCAAGGACTCTTACATAAAAAATGCATAATTGTATCATAATAGATAGACAACAACAACACTTCTGTACATACTCACCTAAAATCATACTTTAAACAAAAACTTACTGACATATTATATCAATAAAGTTGGCGGTACTTATCCAAGAAATATCAACGTCACTAGAAGCTGTAAATAAAAAACAGAAAAGAATAAGTGACTTTTTTTCTGACTACTTTTCACCGCATCGGTCATACGCGATATATCCTATTTACTTTAACATTTACTTTAACATAAAAATAAACCCATGTGCGGATGTGTAATAGTGAACTAATGGTAAATAATATGTTACTATAGAGCCCCAATAAGCCAAAACCTGACAAAAACAACATTCCGAAAGGTGCTCTAGAAGATAACAGCTATAAAAGAAACTATTTTCTTACATTACAAACCGTGCTTTGTTTAAAAAAAATACAGATACTCTTGTATTACTCCTGTATCCTGTATTTTATTAACTGCCGTTTGTAGTTTATTTGTTATCTCTTTGATAGTGTCATCTACCGCTAAGATCGTAGTATCGTCAGCAAAGATAGCCATAGTGTAATGTTCTAATATAGGTAAGTAGCATGTGTAAAGCAAATAAAGGACAGGGCCTACCACACCCAACTTACAGAACAACCCTCTTCTCTTTTAATGATTTTTCAATAATATTTATTATTCTATGCACTTGGCCAATTGCAGCATCTTTATTTCTGAAGCCAAATTGATGT
This sequence comes from Diabrotica undecimpunctata, assembly GCF_040954645.1. NCBI lineage: Eukaryota > Metazoa > Arthropoda > Insecta > Coleoptera > Chrysomelidae > Diabrotica > Diabrotica undecimpunctata. Next base: position 103,453,253 of record NC_092808.1, read on the forward strand.
GTCGGAATAAAATTTTTTGTTCCAATAATTATTTTCGAATACATTTGATAGATATTACAGGAAGTAGTCATGTCGGTTTGTAGGAAAACACTCCAATAAGAGGTTTTTGTTGTACAATAGCTTTACGAGCTAGGTGTTTTAGTACCTCAGCAGTGATTAAATTACAGTCTGGGGCGTTTATTGGCATGTTTTCTTTTATTTGTCAATAATTCTTTAGAAGATGTTGGTCTTCATTGAAGTGTTGTCTATATTGAAATGTAAATTTTAAAATAAAGAATAATAAAAATAAAACGTTTCTATTTCTCAAAGAATAGAAAATAAAAACATAATTACCTAAAAATAGGAATTTACATTGATGTGACAATAGATTTAGATGTAGCAAAACGACAACGGAGGGCAACAAAGATCCCTTAAATAATATATCCATTATCCATTAATATCCATTAAATAAAATACACTTTGGGAAGAAAGTAATAAATACAAGAGATAATTTTAGAGTTTTACCGCAATAGTTGTTTTATTTATTACATATCCAAGTGAAACATGACATTACAAAAAATATGGAACTACATACATGAAATTAAAATATGTTAAAATGATTGCCGGAAAATAAATAAATATAAAAATAAATAAATAAGATAACAGATACATTATTATCTACTTCATCTAATGGAAAGAAAAAACTAGAAGAACTTATTATGGAAAATAAGAGAATCATAGAAAACAAAGAAAAAGACAGACTAAGGAAAACATATATGAATCAAATAAATAAAATTATACAAAAAGTAACAAAAACGATTAAAGAAATAAGAGCAATTCGTTCAGATATGAAATACCGGAGGAAATGTATACGGCATAAAAATAAACGAAATTGGACAATAAATAGGAAAGACGATTGGTAAAATGAGAGGAATGGACTAAGATGGAAAACACTGAAAAACGGATAAGTAACAAACATTGAAATAAAAAATCCGACGTTGAGAGGCATAAAGATTTATGCGAAGGCGAAGAAGTTTATTCTATATTTTCATCCACTCATTTACCATTTCTTTCTATTTTTCGACGTCCAATGATTTTCCCTTTCAATTATATATGTTATTTCTATGCAGGTCTTCGTATAAAATACTCTATAACACTTTCTTGCGGTCTATGTTTACTTCTTTTTTTTTATTGATTACAAAAGAGGCCCATTTTTGTATTTTTTTCTTATTCAGCCTATCTACACTAACTTTGATTGTTTTGTATAATAAAAAATAATAATATAAAAAAAGATATATAAAACTTTTCTTAAAAATTAATGTGAATCATGTATTTTTTGGGACTGAAAAAAAAAATATGAAATTAGATTTTACGTATCACTCCCAGTTTTCCCATAATATGAGACTGGTTTATTCTACATTGTAATAATTTGAAAAAGACAAAATACCGAAATACATTAAAATGACACATTATTAGAATAATATCTTTTATCTAATTTTTATCTTGTAATATTATAGGCCTGTGCAATCATTTCAGAAGTCAATGCTTTTGTATTTTCTTTCTCTTTTTTCTGTAAAACTTCTCAAGTAGTTTTTTTTCTATGCGAGGCACTCTGTTGTTCCCGATCAACAGTAATCAACAGTAATCAGCCATTATCGCCTTGATATCCTGATAGAATCATTCGTCTTTTTCTTCACTGACATCACCCAAATTTTCAGTGAAAAAGTAGTTATGCAAAAAGTAGATTTTGAGGCTCATTAGACATCCCAAATCTTTAAACTCATCTAATAAATTAGCTACTATAAGCTCGTAGTTAGGGTCTTTTACTTAAAAACCTGGTTACAACTTTTTTGAATGCAATTCAAGCTTTTTTTTTCTCAGTACTCGTCTTGGTTTCAAAGGTAGAGTCGAACTTCATTTTACAAATATCTGGTCCAACAAAAACACGTTATTTAAATTTGGCTTATGATAGATGGGGAAGCTTTCCACTCAAGTATTTGAAACATTCACCATCTTTAGGCAGGTTGTTAACAAACTGCTTTATTAAGCCTAACTTAATGTGTAGAGGTGAAAGAAGGATCTTTTTTGGATCTACCAAAAGTTTTGTACAAAATGTTCTTCTCGCCATGTGTTAAAACATTTCTTATGGGCCATTGTCTTGTGGACCAGTGTTGCTCTATGTCTCTTGCTCTACTGTCCCATTCACAAATAAAACATGGATACTTTGTAAATTCCTTTTGTTGACCAAGTAGCATAAAAACAACTTTTAAATCTCCACAGATCATCCAATTATGAGCTGAATAGCTGATTTTCTGTAGAATTGGGTCAGGATTTTAATATGTTTCTTTTATATAGACTGAATGAGCAATAGAAAGTGAAGCATGGGTGTTCGCATTGTGTAAGAGTACAACTTTTAAACTTGTTTTTGAAGAGTCTTTAAAAAGCCTTTCATCATTCTTATTATACTCAATAAAAAAACTCATTCATTAGACCACCAATATCATGACAGTAGACCTAATCCCCTTCCTGCTTAAAAAACTAAGCAAACTGTTGATCTCTGTACCTGTACTTGTAAATAGATGTAACAGGCGACAACAAATTCTTTTCTTTTAATCTTGAGCCAAGCAATTCTGATTTTTTCTGTGTTAAACAAATCTCGTACTAAGTCATCTAACTCAGCTTGTGCAAACAACTGTGATTGTAAATTTTTTGAAGGATACTAAAATTCACCATCACTATCACTTCCTGGACCACTTTCATCAGATTCGGATTCACTAGTATTTAAAATGTCATCAATACATAGAGGAGGCTCAGGGACTGGCAGTTCAGGTCCATGCTCTACCAGACAGATAGCAGGCGGGAGGTTAGAATAAACAATGACTTTCTTATTTTTTGAGTTATATAAAGAAACATCGACAGTACAAAAATAACAATGATTTGAATGATTTCTCTGCTCTCTCTATACCATAGGCACTGTAAATCTGAAAGCCTTTTTTGTCTTTCTTTGACCACTTCCTTAAATCCTCAACACAAACATAATATACATTGTGAAGAGCCAAACCTTTGTCTTGGTCACCAATTTTTACACCAAAATATGCAAAATACTCTTTTTTTGAGAAAGTCAGTAATTTTTTTCTGATGTTTTTAATAACAAAATCACCAGTTTCTAACAAAATGTATTTGGACAATTTTTACAACCGCGACCAACCATACTTAAAAGCAGATAAGTCAAACACTGAAAAGTGAGGTTATGTTTATTGGAATAAAGGAACTATACAGCTGTTAATGAACAGGAAAAATAACAAAGAGTGTTGTACAATTCATTACTAGTGCTACCAACAAGTAACATTAGATTTCTCTACTCCTTAAACAAAATAAAATGTAATTATGCAATTTTAAATGTTAAATTGTGAAAGAGTGGCAGGTGATACAGCATTTTTAATATGATTTTCGGACTCAGCATACTAAAATATATAGGATAGAGGTTTTATCAAAAAAGTTTTTTCATCGTTGGCCTGTGATTAGTTTTGTCTTCTCCATAACTAATCTTCTTTAACACCGCTATGTATTGTTCCTAATACTATTCTCCGCCAACTCTTCAAAAGGTCTATGTCCAATTTTCTCAGTACCCTTATTTATTTCACTCAATACATACCTAATTGTAAGTTTGATTATCGTCTTATAGCTTCCCTAACTATTGTTTTTAAATTTTTTTATTCTATACCTACTTAGATTTCATAGTTTCTTAGGTACTTATGTTTTAGTACCTTTCTTTCTTTTATTTTTACTTCTAATTGATTTTTTTTTAAACTATAGATGTTTACTTCTTGCAAGTGTAATTTAGAATTTTCCTAATTTTTCAGTTGTTATTATTATTCATTAGTATTTATTGGAGTTTCTCTTAATCTATTATTTACCCAAAATTTCTTACTCCCTTATTATGTGTTTAATTATTACTTATTTTAGCATACATAAATATTATTTGTTGCACTGAAAAAAATTGTTTATCAAAGTAATATTCAAACCACAATATTTGGGTTTCCAAAACAATTTTTAATCGAACGGGTTATTTTTCATTCCCTAAAAACCACTATCAAATCATCAAAAATATCAATATTTTCCAAATTTTTGGGTATATAAAGGCAACCTTTTTTATATTTCTTCAGTCTGTGAAATCAGTTTACATATTCGTTTATTGGACGAAAGAAGTGAGGTATGTAATTATTCTCTTGTATAATTATTTACGTATACATAAATATAAATTGTTATATATGTATATATATATATATATATATAAATATATATATATATATATATATATATATATATATATATATATATATATATATTTATATATCCATTATTGGAAAATAGACTTAATAAATTCTAAACAATATTTTAGGCACTATTGGTTAAAATGTCTGCAAGTGCTAAGAAAAATGTTGTCAAACTCTTTGACAGACCAAAAGAGCTGGTTATTATGCCCAAAGGAGATGACAAAACTGTATTTGATGTTCCTAAAGAGTATATCGTAAGTTTTTTTTAAATTTATATGTATTTAACTTTCTATAAGCCAATGTTTTTATATTAACACTTACATTTCTTTTTTGTGCCAATTTTCACAGTTCTAGATCGTAGATTGTAGATCTCTCTTTTACATTGTCTTTTGTACTCTATCAGGCCACTTTGTTTTTAGTCTTCCTCATTTTTTTAGCTCAAGTGGCTGCCAATCCAATATTACCTTCGGTAGATTAATAGCAGAAGGTAATATTTTCACAACAAGGAGTTTTTCCGTTGTCTTAGTGAGTTCCCAGGTTTTGCATCCATGAAATATAACGCTTTTGAAAATGCTGTTATATAGCTGTATCTTTTTTGTTTAGAGATAATTTTTGACTAGAGTCTACTGCGTATATTATTTTTTCCGTTTTATGATTCGTTTTTGGATCTCTGTTTCAACCATTTCTTTCCATTTTTGCCCCCAAAACGATATATTCGAAATTACAATTTCATTTTCTAACTTTGGTTCATGCTTTTCAACTCCTCTTATGCGCAAGTATTTCGTTTTTTTTTTTATTCATTTAGTCTACAATGCTCGTATTCCTGTATTAATTGCTTTGTCATAAATATAAGATGTTCCTGGTCCTGTGCGATGACTATTTAATCGTCCGCGAAATGAAGCGTATATACGGTTGTTTTGTCATTTCATGACATACGCATTCCACTAACATTCCAAGATTTCCTCTATTTCTGCAGTGCCCCAGTTAGGCAGATTTTCAAGTTGGAGCTAGTCTGCAGCTTTGCCTTAGTTTTTTTACCCTTAGTATTTACCCTAAAATTTTCGGAGAACTGATTGTTAATCTTTATTTTTGATCGAAGATCGTTGTAGAATCTTTGTATTGTTTTCACAATTTTGAAAACTTTAATATTGTCGCTTATCGCATCACATGCACTACCATATTTGCCATTCCAGTTTCCTTCCTGGGGTCCACTAATTTACTTTTCAATGTGAATTTTTTTTGGTAGTAGTTTTCTTCATTTTCCATCATATGCCGTAGTTATTTTTCTTCGCGTGCCATATCAGAATTATCCGACGTTGGCAATCACCATAACGAAAGCTTTGCATTTGATATCTGAGTCCACTCACGAATGTTTTCTTCCTACACCCCTCTATTTTGCCTTTAAGGATCAGTTGTAATATTGTATATCGACTTCCCCTTACTATATGTCCCAGATAAGACATTTTTTGATGTTTAACAGTCTTTAGCAGTTCTCTATCTTTGTTGACACTCCTTAGTACTTTTTCATTAGTTTTCCTTGCTGTACAAGGTATCTTTAGCATTCGTCTATGAACCCATATTTTCAATGCTTCGATTTTGTTTATGATCGATACTTTTAGCGTCCACACTTCTGCAGTATACAAAAGTACAAACCAAGAATAGCACGTAACCATTCTTTGTCTTAGTTTTAAACTGAGATGATTATTGCAAAGAAATGACTTCATTTTCATAAAAGTAGTTTAAGTCATTGCTATTCTACGTTTTATTTCTATGTCTGGATCTAGTTGGTCCGTTATCACAGTTCCCAAATATGTCATTTTGTGACCTTTCTCATTTTGGACTCCATTTGATTAAAGCTTTGCATCGATCAAGCAGAATTTATATGTCGTAGTACTGTAATAAATACTTTTCGGTTGTAATATTTATTATCCTATTTTTGTTTCAATTATTTCTTTTAGTTTCATCCCTAACATGTAAAGTTTTCTCAGTCCCTTATACAGTTATGTATTTTGACTTTTCTATGTTTATTTTTAAGCTTTAAATTACAAATTTTATTATAAGATTTTATGGTATACTCCATGTCTTGTTAATATTTAGAGAATAGTTACTTAACCAGCTGCAAATAGGAATGTATATAAGGTAGCATTTCCATACTCATTGACCAGCTTTGACTTGTCCAGTGTTTACACATTCACTACTTATGTAGGCTCTTTCAATTTCTGTAACGAAACTGATTTAATTGTCTTGCACAGATATACAATCGGGGCAAGCATTTTTATTTTATTATCTGGCTAATTATCTTATAAATTCTTATTGCAAATATGTTGTGCAGTGTCGTCTGGTCGAAATTATCTTTGTTTTTTAATCTCCGCTACTTTTAAAGGTTTTTCACTAGAATATTTAATATTATTACCCAATTATTACTACAGTGAAATCTTTTTCTTTTTCAATGTAATTTATATTAGATTTTCCATTAACTTCGTTTTCCAGAATTGTTTTTCTTTTAACCACTTTTAAATTTTTTTGTAGAATGTTCTAGTGGAATACTTTAATGGTATTGCTAATGTTGAATTTTTATTTTGTTTTATTATTTTTCATAGTTATTGTTCTTTTTATTTTTTCTGATGTGACAGTCATTCATCTACTACATTTACTCCATTTAATCTAATTTCAGTAGGGTGTCAAAATACTCTTCTGAGACTGTTAGTACTTAGTCAAGTTTCCCTATATGTAAGTTACTATAGCTAAGGATATAGAGCTCTTTCTTTTTGTCTGTTAACTGTAATAAATAGTTTAAATTGAAGAAGAAAAATGTACTTTTTTGGTATAATCAGAATCTTATCCTCCATTGATTTGGAATTCTAGATACGGTATTTAAATTTAGATTATGCTTGTATATATATATATATATATATATATATATATATATATATATATATATATACACGCATATATCCTTTGGGCTATTTCTAAATGATTTTTATGTTTTTTTGAAATTTTCATCTTTGATATATCCTCTAAAAGTTGTTCTTCCCATATTATTTTTGGTCCATTTTCTTTGTCTCCTTACTGCTGGTTTTCAGTTGAGTATCGTCCTAATAAGTTCGTCTTTTCCTTTTAGTGGTGTCTGTCCAAACCATTTCAGTCCATGTGCTTTAATAAATTTTACTATATCTTCCCCCTTCGATTATATTTATTATTTCATGTTTCATAAGTCTTCTGTGTTCGCCTTGTTCTGACTTTACTGTGCCGTGGATTCTTTTCCCAATTTTTTTTGCCATCCTTAGCTTTTGTTTGTCTTTTTTCGTAAGATACATTGCTTTTCTCCATACGCTAACACTGGACTAATTGCTACTCTTTATACTTTTGTCTCTGTTTTTTGCTCAGGTTTGTGTCTTTAATGTGTTTTGCCTTTAAACCCTCTGGAATTTATTTTTACCTATTTTTACTTCTTTTCTTAACCTATTTTAACCATTCTTAGCTTTTCTTTGTCTTTTTTCGTAAGATACATTGCTTTTCTCCATACGCTAACACTGGACTAATTGCTACTCTTTATACTTTTGTCTCTGTTTTTTGCTCAGGTTTGTGTCTTTAATGTGTTTTGCCTTTAAACCCTCTGGAATTTATTTTTACCTATTTTTACTTCTTTTATTCTGTTTGCATCGTTTCTTGTGCTTATTATGTATTTTATTTTATTCTGATTGACTATTATTCCTCTAGTCTTTGCTTTGCTTATTAGCCATAGACGTGTTTCTTCTAGCCGTTGATCCTAGATTATCATTGAAGCGTATAATATGTGTTGAACTTTAAATAATTATCTTTTTTAGTCCAATGTATCTAATTACTCCTTGTATGACGATATTCAATAGCGCCGTTGACCGATCTATATTGATTGTGGCGTAATTTCGTTATTATTAACTCTTGCTGATGAGTCTCTCATTGCCATTCTGGTCAGTCTTATTAACTTTGATGGTATTTCCATCCATTATTCAACATATATTTTGATTTCTTTTGATAACTGTTGTCTGTATATGCTTTCAAAGGCCTGTTGGCCTTTGATGCCAACATGAACGATGAACAAAATATGTAGGTCTATGTCATCTTCTTAGTTTTTGTTGATGGTTTGCGTTAGTGAGTTTATTTAGTCTATTGTTGATCTCGCTTTTCTAAATCCATATTCATACCCTCTAATATTTTTTCTGCGTAAAAATTTAGTTGTGGACTTATCATTGTGGTTAGGTTCTTATACGTTGAGTTTGGTAACGTAATAGCTCTATAGTTGTTACACTTCATTGGATCTCTCTTCTTAAAAATTGGTGTGATGTGTCTGTTTTTCCATTCTACAGCCATGCTTTTGTTCTTTTAAATTTCGACCAGTAGTTTGTAATCCTCTGCAACAGCTCCTCTCCACTGTTTATGATTATACGTTGGTAATTTTGTCTGACCCTGGAGCTTTGTTTTTTTTTTGGTTGCTTTACTACATCTATATTTTAGATAAGTACCTGCGTCTTCCTTCTTCTTCTTATAGTGCCGTGTAACCTATAGTGCGTTGGCGAATTATTTTAAGGCCAGACGTCTGTTTTTTGCGGCATGCAAAACATCGCCAGTGCTATTTACGCCTGTTCAGTACTTTATGTTCCATAGCCACGACATTTGTTTGCGACCTACTCCTCTCTTGCCTTCAATCTTTCAATGGATGATTACTTGAGGGATTGCGTATTTTTTTCCTCTCAGAATATGGCCGAAATATTTAATTTTGCGTACCTTGATCAAATTGAGTAGTTATCTCTCAGTATTTGCCTTTCTTAAGACTTTCTTGTCTCTCACCCTATCTGTCCTTGGTATGCGGAACATTCTTCGCAATTTCCACATTTCGAAGGCCTCCAACTTATTAATGAAAGGTACTCTTAACGTCCATGTTCCAGTGTTTTCACTTGATCGATTGGAGCATTATCTACTTGCAGTTGTATTCTTAAAAGTGCGTTTTTTCTTATTGCCATGCATTTAGTTTTTCCAGCATTTATGTTCAAGCTATATATTTTTCCTACTGTGTTTATTTTCTTTAACATCAACTGCATATCATGTTCGTTGTCTGTTATTATCACGGTGTACAACGTACAACTGCTGTATTTGTTCAGAGATCGTGTAACTTTCGCTTTTCTATAAACCTATAAGCCTACATTCATGGCTTCGATATGTATATAGGTTATATATATATATATATATATATATATATATATATATATATATATATATATATATATATATATATATATATATATATATATACATGATATATATATATATACATGATATATATATATATATACTTTTTATCTTGTCTTTATAGTGACATAATTATAAAATTACATAAATATTTAATCATACCTAGATCTAAAATAATCGTATTTTTTATCTATTTAGCCAGATCAATATAAAAATGTGGGAAATCAGATTGTATCTCGATTTGGAGAAGAAGCTGATGGAGGTAAAATTCCCGTCAATACTATTTCTATACCTCCCTTGGGAGAGATTTTGGAATTAAAAAGAGACGAGAATTTCTCTCTTTTTTTGCCAAAACACAGAAAAATTGCTGGACAACTTATCAACATTTACATAGGTAAGTTATTTTTATTGTAAATTAATCTACTTATCTTCATGTTTTGTTTTTGGATGTATTTTTAAAGCATAGCTAACATTTTTTTTAATAAGTGGTTTTCCTTTTGTTCTAATTTTCTTGGCGACACAACCCTTAATGTCAAACTTTCTAGTATGCTATTTCACTTTAGTCTATTGCCTAATTTTCATGGCTTTAAGGGCGTCCGCTTCACCAGAAATACCTAAATCGTTCGGATATAATAAGCTTTGTAAAAATAATATAGACTACTTAACTTAGCAATAAAGCAATTACAACAGACACAATATATAATAAAAAAAATTAGGTGAAGTATAACCGGTTTATATCAGTATTACATAAAAAATGATCCGATCTATTTCATCTATTCGTATTTTACTGGAAAGATCAAAGATCTCTATCCCATAGTTCATTTTATTTATCTAATTATCATTAATAAAAGTGTTTATGTATTTCTTAATATTTTGCGCCTAAATATTCTTAACTGAATTTCGTCACTGCTTGAGAGCGACCACGTGTCGCTTATATATCTGAGTACTGAACAAGTAATTATTTATACATATATTCTTTTCTCTTGCCCTTTTTTCAGTTTTTCCCAATATTGCCATCTACCTGTTTTTTCTAACATATTACCCTCTAATCCCTCTCTCGTAATGTCGTTTTCTATAACTTTATTTTTTAGAAAGTACTAATTTCAGTATTCTTGGAACTTCTTCTACTTATTTATAAACTCACGTCTATAAATTTACTGAATATTAAAAAAACACTGCTAAATTAAATGTGATAGCATTGTGCATACCATTTGTTTTAGGTATGCGCAACGTGGATGATCTTCTGTCAGTAGCTGTCTATACCAGGGATCGTGTTAATCCATACCTGTTTAACTATGCTCTTTCCGTTGCACTGTTGCATAGATCTGACACGCAGGACGTAGATTTGCCGTCCTTTATTAGATCGTTTCCGGACAAATATGTAGACAGTAAAGTATTCGCCAAAGCTAGGGAAGAAGCCAACATTGTGCCTACAAATTCAAGGGTATGAAATTGTTTTAGATAATTAATTAATAAAATATAAATATATATTTTATAATTTTAGACACCAATTGAAATACCGAGGGATTTTACTGCTTCTAACCTGGAACCAGAACACCGTTTAGCTTACTTCAGAGAAGATTTGGGAATTAACCTCCATCATTGGCATTGGCATTTGGTTTATCCATTCGAAGCTGCTTTCGATGTTGTCAATAAGAATCGTCGTGGAGAACTTTTCTATTACATGCATCAACAAATTGTTGCTAGGTGACTATAAGAATTTGGATTACAGTTTTGAAATTTCTGTAATTAAATAGAAAAGTTGACAATATTTTTATTTAATAAGCTCATAAAATAAAAGTAATAAAATATTTTATATAAATAATATTTTTGTTTCAGATATAACTTTGAACGTCTCTGTCATGGGTTAAAACGTGTCGAAAGATTTATTGACTGGAGAAAAGCAATCCCGGAAGCCTATTTCCCAAAACTAGACAGCTTGGTGTCCAGCAGATCTTGGCCCTCTCGTGTAGCCAACCAGAAATTATCAAACCTTAGAAGAGAAACTGATCAGATAACTCAAGATATTGATGATCTTGAAAGGTGGAGGGACAGAATCTTTGATGCCATACACTCTGGAAATGCTAGAAGGGTACGGATATTCGCATTAACCTTTAATTTGCTTATTGCACCATTTTGTTTTAGCCTGACGGAACCAATGTTGAACTTACTGAAAACGAAGGTATTGATGTTTTGGGAAATATGATTGAATCCAGTATTCTTTCACCCAATAGAGAATTCTACGGTGACATGCACAATATGGGACACGTATTTATTTCTTATATTCATGATCCAGATCATAGACATCTTGTAAGTTTTATTAAAAATTTTTATTATTTGTTACTAGAGTTATAATTTGGGAATTATGTAACTTTTGGTAGTTATATATTTTTGTCTACAGTTATTATCTTCTGTAATCTATAATATATTTAATTACTACTTTAAGAATTTATTATAAAAAAATTCTTAAAATCTGTAGATTATGTGCTGTATTTTATATTAATTGTATTTTGTTAAATGAAGGAATCATTTGGTGTTATGGGTGATTCAGCTACAGCTATGCGTGATCCTGTATTCTATAGATGGCATGCTTACGTGGATGATATCTTCCAGCAATTCAAGTCTACATTACCAAGATACACTGAAAACCAGGTAACACGAATATTTTTTATTAACATGTTAAATAAGTCTAGGATATATTTATTTTTAGCTGATTAACCCTGGAGTTACCGTCGAGAGTATTGCCATAGAATCAGGAGGTACACGTAATGCCTTAAATACATTCTGGCAACAATCTGATGTAGATCTCTCCCGAGGTATGGACTTCCAACCACGTGGACCTGTCTTCATCAGATTTACTCACCTTAACCATCAGGCATACAATTACCGTATCGTTGTAAATAACTCCGGAGCTGCCAAACAAGGAACTTGCAGAATATTTATGGCTCCCAAATTTGATGAAAGGGGAAATCCATGGTTGTTTAGGGATCAAAAGAATATGTTTATTGAACTGGACAGATTTAGAGTTACTTGTAAGTTCACACTGAATACTAGCCTAAGTTATTATAAATTTAATATAATGTGTTGATCATTATTTTTTTCGAATGGCAAAAATATATGGTAAATCTCTTTTTATCCATAGTGCCCTATGATATCTGCTATGTCGCTATTTATTCATTAAAAATGAAGATAATGTGTAGTGTCCTTTTAGTAGTACCTTGTTTGCCATGTTAGGATTCAATTAGTTGTTTATTTTGTATATAGCCGAAGGCTTTCTTTAAGTCAATAAATCAAAATTTGTCTTATGGTAAATAGTGCCCTATGATATCTCGTATGTCGGTATACGTTCAATACTACTAAACATACTATGTAGTGCCCTTTTGGTAGTCCCCTTGTTTGTTTTTCTATCTGAATATATTTGTTATATCCACCCTTTTCATTTGCTATGTCGTATGTTAGGATTCATTTAGTTGTTTATTTTGTACTTAGCCAGAGGCCTTCTTTAAGTCACTAAATCAAAATTTTTCTTTTAGTTAAACTATTTTTATGCCTAGTGCCCTATGACATCTCGTATGTAAATATACGTTTATTAATAATGAAGACACTGTCTAGTGCCCTTTTGGGTAGTCGCTTTGTTTATTTGTTTGTTCTAATCTTCGAATATATTGAATATATTCGTGATATTCTTCCCTTTCATTTACTGTATCACAGGCTCTAATAGGACCAATGTGTATTTTTTCTGTCTCATCATATTCGCTACCTCCTCTCCTTTCCAATGATGTATCATACGTCACGATCCAACGAACTATTCTACCCCCACCACAAAACGCCCAAAAAATTATTTAATTCTAAATAATTCTGTTTAAAATGAAAAAGACAGAAAAGATTTTATTTCACGTTCAAAGCGTCTATGTATCTATTGATACGTATTTCGACTTAAAAAGTCTCATCAGAATAGTTATTCATAGCCGTTCTTGGCTAGAAGAACGGCTATGAATAACTATTCTGATGAGACTTTTTAAGTCGGAATACGTATCAATAGATACATAGACGCTTTGAACGTGAAATAAAATCTTTTCTGTCTTTTTCATTTTATTCGGATCTACTCTGTATGAGTACGAGAAACAAATTCGTTAGGATTTCTGCCTAGATGAATAGACATGTCGTGGAATGCAAATTTTAGATTCCCCATGTCTTCTTTAACATCTTTATCATCGTCTGGTCATGTCTTGCAATTTTTAGAAGGCTCCAGATTAAAGCAGAAATCTGAATTTGTTTCGAAACTATCTTACCGTATTCTGTTTAACTTTATTTAATTTTGTTTTATTATATTTACCTTTATTTAACTGTATTTAATCTTATTTATTTTCCATTTTATTTTATTTTATTTTGGTAAAGCGTTTACGTTTAGTAAACGTCATTTTATTGTTATAGTAAGTGTATGTTTATCTTACCCAGTGACATATTATAATAAATATATATTATAATGTCATTGATCCTACCTTACAATTACAGTAACCTATATTTTTAGCAATTTTCGAAAAAAATTAATTAATACAGATTTCTTTGTTCAGATGGTGTTAAGATTTTATATGTAAAGTAACATAAAGCTTTAAAATATTTTGTATTAAATTGTGCAATAAAAATATTATTAAAATTAATTAATAATATGTAATTAATACAGTATTATTAATTAAACCTATCGTTTCGAGAACAAATATGCTTGAAATGTCAAATTTTGGTAGTTCTGATTTCTTTTCTAGATGGCGTCGTTACCCAACTGGACAAACCGTGTGACCTGTCATCATAGCCTTTTAAATAAATTATTGCATTCTGGTTTAACTTATTTGAAACCTTATTGATATTGCAAATTTTTTTAATAATTTATTTCCTAGTTCTACTGTATAAATGTTTAAAGATTTCATTTTAAAACTTAAGATCTTCTTCTTCTTCTTCTTTTTATGTAGACATGACTGTGTCTGTTTTCAATGTGCCTCCAGTAAGTTGTCGTTCCATCGTTTTCGTGGTCTTCCTACTGATCGTCTTCCTATTGGGGAACCGTCTCTTGCTGTCTTTACTACTCTATTGGTTATCATTCGGCTTATATGATTATTCCATTCTACTCTTCTATTTCTTACCCAGTTCTTGATGTTCTCCACCTTGCATCTACGTCGTATATCTGTACTTCTAGCTCTGTCCCATAGTGTCTTAGCATCAATTTTTCCAAGTGTTTTCATCTCTGCTGTTTCTAATATCCTTTTTGTCCATTTTGTACCAGGTTTTGTTTCTACCGCGTATGTCATTTTTGGTCTGATGACTATTTTGTAAATTCTGCCTTCCGTTTCTCTCCCGATATTTTTATTTCTTCATATTGTTTTATTCAGGCAGCCTGCGGCTCTCTTTTCTCTATTCAGTTGATCTTCCATTTCAGTTTCGAGCTTTCCGTAGCTAGATAATGTGATGCCTGGATATTTAAACTCTATCAATTGTAACCATGCATTTTGTCTTTTTTGGGGAAATTAACATGTTAAATTTTCTGGCGGTTGTATTAAATTGGTGCAGCATACGTTGGAAATCATTTTCAATTTGAGAGAGTAGTATTGCATCGTCTGCATAGCAGATTATTTTAAGTTGTTTTTCTCCCATTTGGTATCCTTTTTTAGTTCTTACTTTTTTTATTATTTCATCCACAATCAGGTTGAATAATAGAGAACTCAGCGAATCTCCCTGTATTATCCCAGTGCCAATTTAAATAGGGTCGGGTAGTTCTTCTACTTTTGCTTTTTTTGTAATGTTTTTTTAGATATTTTCGATCGTTTTGATTATTCCGAGAGGTATCTTCCTTGCGTACAGTAAGTGGATAACGTCTTTTAATTTTACCCGGTCAAATGCCTTCTTAAGGTCCACGAAACATAGATATGCGGGTTTGTTGTATTCTAATGATTTCTCTTGCACTTGTTTCTCTTACACTTGTCTCATTATATATTTAGCGTCGGTACATGATCTTTCCATACTAAAACCTTGTTGTTCCTCTGCTAGTATTATAATTTTATTCAGTTTATTTATTATCACTTTGGTTGTTAATTTTAGTGTTGTGTTTAATAAATTAATTCTTCTGTAATTTTTTGGATCCGATTTGTCTCCTTTTTTGAAGAGAGATATTAGGATGCTTGATCTTCATTGTTGAGGAATTCTGTTTTGTTCTATTATTTTTTAGATTAGTTTTAATAGTTTTTTGGTCAGATCTGGTTCTCCGTGCTTTAGAAGTTCGTTCGGTATTCTGTCCTCTTCTAGTCATTCTCTATTTTTTAATTTCCTTAATGCTTCCTTTACCTCTTCCTTCTCAATATTTATTTTTTCGTTTGTCGTCACCTCTGGTGTTGGCGGTTCATTATCGTCACCTTTAGCAAATAGGGATCGAAAGTAGTCTACCCATATTTCCTTCTGAATGTGTTTAGTTTGTATTAGTTTGTTCATCTGTTTTCTTTGTCCTCTGGTCATTCTCCATATTTCTTTTTGTGTTTCGTAGAAGTCGTCTTCCATTTGTTTTGAGAAGCTCTGCCAGTGTTCCCTTTTTATTTGTCTAACTAAAGTATTCGTTTCATTTCTGATTCGTTTATAGTGGTTGTATGTCTGTTGTGTTTGTTGTGTTTTGTATTGTAAAAATTGCTTTTTTCTTTTCTTCACATTTTGTGTTTACTTCCTCTCTAAACCATGGTGTTTTCTTTTTTGATATGTTAGTGTTTGTTACTTTCCTCTCTCCAAGTGATTCTGTTGCTGCTTTATTATGTTATTTTTAAGTTTTTCCCAGCTTTCCTCGATGTTATGGTTTTCTGATATTTCATTCCCAGTGATCTCTTCTGATATTCTTTTCCTGTACAAGTATTCCGTAGATTCCGTATTTAGTCGTTCGACTTTGATTTGTGTTTATGTTGGGGCCGCTCTCTTGGGCGGGAAGTATTTCAGGATGATTCTTATAAAGCTTAACATATTTATAATAATTAATTATCATTTTTATTTTAGTAAAGCAAGGTCAGAACACAATTAATCGCGCTTCGTCTGATTCATCTGTTACTATTCCGTTTGACAGAACCTTCAGAGACTTGGATACCAGCAGACCTGAGGGCGGTAACAACTTGGCTCAATTCAACTTCTGCGGTTGCGGATGGCCACAACACATGTTAATTCCAATGGGTAATACCGACAATCCAGGATTCAGATGCGAGCTGTTCGTTATGATTTCAAATATCGATGATGACAGGGTATGTAAAGTATCTTGAAATCTAAAATGAAATTATGCAATTTCATATATTTCCTTTATTTACAGATTGACCAAGACATTACTGGAATTTGCAACGATGCTGACTCATTCTGTGGTGTGAAGGATCGTTTGTACCCCGACCGTCGTTCAATGGGTTATCCATTTGACAGACAACCTAGACAAGGAGTTGATACTTTGCAGCAGTTCCTTACACCCAATATGAGAGTTCAAGATGTCGTTATTAGATTTTCAAACAGAACATTCAGGCCAAGACAGAACAATTAATTATTCACTTCTTTTAAATGTTATTTAATATGTTGACACTGGTATTAGACTAAATAAAACGTATTTAACTAAACTGTTTACTGGTTGTTTATTTAAATTAATATTCTCAATTTTTTATTTTACATGTCGATTTCCGAAGTGGAAATTGAAACGTCATATATCCATTTCCATAGCTGTCAATCGTTTTTGTCATATTCTCTTCATCTCTATGTTTCTGTATCATAAAGTTTTAACTCTAGGAAATACAAAAAGTCACTGCAGATATTCCTAAACTGACGGTACACTTTTGGAACAATTTGGAACCGATACCAGAGGGCGCACTACAGTTAGTGCAAATACTCTAGGATCATCATCATAAAATCACAGATAGTACTAAAGTTATCTTTAAGGTGAAGGTCAGCCACAAGCATATCTCTTCAAAAAGTTCCGCGTTTTATATCTAAAATCGTTACCTTCTAAAAGGTTGTCTTAGGTTGTTTATTTTGTCTGGGAACTACGAAAGTCACGATGTCTGTTCATAAAGATGGAACGTGGATCCACAAGGAGAAGTATGGATTTAAACTTCTCCCAAACAAAAAGGAAGAACCTGTGCCGGTGAAGTTCCTGAAAACATGCAGGAAACTGGTACAGAAGATGGAGGAGCTGGGAAGAGAAAACCTGGGAATCCACACACCGGCAGCACTGGGAGTTGAGACATCGAGAAAAATTATGGAATGGGCTGTAAGAGGAAGAGATGTAACGATCACGCTCCTAGGTAAAAAAACAACAAGAAGGTGGACCAATATCAACACCAAGTCCAAAGAACAAAATGGAGTCGTAATCATCAATAAAACCAAAGAAAAATCCTTTGTGGATTTAATGACAGAGGTAAAAAACAAGCTGACAGGAAGAAAGGACATTGACATTAAAAGGATCAGACAGACTAGAGACCAAGGAATATCACTGGAGTTGGTCGGAGGACGGGAAAAGGCAGAGGAAGTGAAGAAACTTCTCTCTGATAATACATGCGTGTCGAGAGCAGTGGCAAAAGGAGGCATCGTGAAGAAAAGACTCTTAATACAGGAAATCCCACCCAATACAACAAAGGAAGAGATCCAAAAGGCCACAGAGGAAGCAGCTGGAAAAGAGCGGGTCTGTGACATTATAAAAATTTGGACCGAAACACGAGGCGCAGTAAGAGGGATGATGAGTGCCGTGATCGATGTGGATGAAGATGTTGCCGAAAAGATCTTGCAAATGAAAAGAATAAAAGTAGACTACACATCCTGCCGAGTGATAAAATTAAGGTTAGAAATACCGAGATGCTTGAGATGTCTTGCCTTTGGACACAAACAATGGCACTGCAAGGGGCAGAACAGAAGAGGATGTTGCTTCCGATGTGGCAAAGAGGGTCACATAGCGCTGGAATGCAAGGAAGAAACAACCAGATGCCTCAACTGCGACGTGAATGGGCATGTGGCAAATTCAAGAATATGCCCAAAGTTCAACCGACTGGTTGAAAATAGAAATAACTGAGGATTAGTCCCAAGAGTATGAGAGTGTAAAAGAGAGCGCGAAAGAAATCCAAGGTTTAGAAATGGCAAACAAAGAAAACATGACTCAAGAGCTGAGAGTGCTCCAAACTAATGTGGGAACGGCAAGACTAGCACATGATCTTGCTGAGACTGCCGCAGTAGAAAAGAACATCGATGTGCTGGTAACGGCGGAACCAAATCCAACAGCGGTGAAAAGAAGAGGATGGTTTGTAGATACGACCGGGAGAGCTGCTGTACGAATCTACAATAGGAAACTGCGAGTGTATGAAATTAAGCCGAAAGAAGGATATGTGATTGTTCGGATGGAGGGGGTGCGACTGGTCTGCTGTTATATTTCTCCAAACGTGACGGTGGGCGAGTACGAGATGAAGATAGACGAGATCATGCAGGAAGTGGGAAACACAGGAGGAGAATACGTAGTGCTGGGAGATTTTAACGCAAAAGCAGCAGACTGGGGATCTCCCATCACCGATGCTCGCGGCAGGATACTAACTGACTGGGTGGGTGCTCTAGACCTAGTGGTTCTGAACACAGGTCTGGAACCTACGTTTGTTAGGAGAGGTACAGGTACGTACATCGACGTGACCATGGCGACACAAGAAATAGCGGCGAAAGCAGTAGGTTGGAAGGTTTTGCCAGACTACACTGGAACTGAACATCAATACATTGAGTTCTCGATAACTGGAAAGGGGACCACTAACACGGTCCGTGCATCCGGGACGTCGATGGGCAGATGCGGCGATGGGAATGACTGGAAAGTATACGAGGAACTAATTAAATGGAGAGTGAGCATAATGCAGGGTCAATCACCGACAGTGGAAAGCCTGGAGAGAGTCATTAAAGAAGCGATGGAGGGAAGCAAGATTGGTCGCCAAGATGTCAACAGGATGCAATGTTGGTGGAATGCGGACATCGAGGCACTAAGAAATGTGTGTATAGCGATGAGAAGAAGGTTAACAAGAGCAAGAGGTAGAGCAAGAATCAACCCTGAGATCATCGAGGAGATCGAGGAAGAGTACCGCGCAAGGAAGAGGGAACTGTACAGGAAAATCCGTACAGAAAAAAGAAGGCACTGGAAAGAGTTGTGTGAACAGCTGGATGAGGACATCTGGGGTCAGGGGTACAAGATCGTCATGAAGAAGTTCCATGCGTATTCTCCTTACGAAATGCCTATGGATAAGAAGCTTGAGGTAACAAGAGAGCTCTTTCCGGACGGCAGATGTCATGGTGTATGGAGGGATGAAGGAGCTGAGCGAGCTGTACCCTTTACCATGGATGAACTTATCGAGGCATTGGGTTCACTGAAGACTCGTAGGTCCCCAGGACTAGATCAGATACCACCTGAGGCGGTGAAGGGTCTAGGACGGGTGGAACCTGCGTGGCTTCTGGAACATATGAATGCACTGCTGGAAGCACAAACTTTTCCTGAGCCTTGGAGGACATCGAGGTTAATACTGCTTCCCAAAGCTAGGGAAAAGTATCGCCCCATCTGTCTGCTTCCATGCATCAGTAAGCTGTATGAAAGGATGCTGCGAGTACGCATAGACGACATGATTGAGAGGTCAGGTGGTTTATCAAGGAGGCAATTTGGTTTTTGTAAAGGGAAAAGCACGACTGATGCAATCATGAGTGTACTCGAAGCATTGCGCAACAGAGGGGATAAACATCGCTGGGCGGCTCTGCTGTTGTTTGATGTTAAGAATGCATTCAATACGTTGCAGTGGAACGAGGTAATGAAGGCAATGGAGGAGAGAGAATGTCCTGGTTACCTGATGAATGTTGTGGCGGAGTATCTGTCCGAAAGAAGGATTATGGTGGAAAAGGGCACGATCGTGGACGTGACGGCCGGGGTACCCCAGGGATCTGTCTTGGGCCCGACGCTATGGAATCTGGCATATGACGGGGTTATGCACTGTGAATACGGAGAGGGTACAACCCCCTTCGCATTCGCGGATGACCTCGCTGTACTGGTAGTAGCTCGGGATGAGCCAGATCTCAAATACCGGGTTAGAAACGCAGGCGGCATCGTAAAGAAATGGATGACGCAGCACGGACTGAAACTTGCGACAGAGAAAACCGAAGCCATCATTCTGAAGGGGACAAGGAATAGGCAAAATATTGAACTAAAATGTGCGGGAGCATGTCTAACACCTAAGAAACATGTAAAGTATCTAGGAGTGACATTGCACCAGAATGGAAAATGGGGAGAGCACGTGCGGGAGGTGGTCCGGAAGGCTGCGAATAGTACGGCTGCGTTGGGGAGGGTGATGCCGAACATTGGAGGACCCAAATCCGAAAGGAGGAGGGTCTTACACGGTGTTGTACAATCGATCGTCCTCTACGCGGCACCAGTCTGGAGCGAGGCAGTAGAGATAACTGCCTGTAGGAGTCTCATGACCCGAGTAGACAGAACAAGTCTGTTGCGAGTGGCATGCGCCTACAGGACTGTGTCTGCGGCAGCCTTATGGACCATCACTGGATGTGTTCCGTTGCATGTTTTGGCGGTGGAAAGAAAAGAGCTGTATGAGAGAAGAGGTCCAAACCTTACCGTGGCCGAGAAAAGACAGGAAAGGGAAAGGTCAGTTGAAAGATGGCAAGAAGAATGGAACAACACGGAAGATGTGGCACAGTGGACGAAAATGCTGATCCCAAACATAAGAGATTGGGTGGACTGTGGCCACAGGCGACTGGATTATTTCCTGACGCAGGTGCTCACAGGACACGGGTGTTTTAGGGCCTACCTCTATAGGATCGGAAAGGCTGATACAGATGAATGCCTATACTGTGGATACTCGGACACTGTGACACATACGATGTTAGATTGCAGCAGATGGATAGTGGAAAGGAACAGAATGGAGAGAGAGACAGGTATGAATTTTGTTACAGTGAGAGAAATGATTGAGAGAATGATTGAAAATAAATTAGTTTGGACTAATATACACAGCTATATCCGTGCAGTAATCAAGAAAAAGGAAGAGGAAGAAAGACTGCTAAACCAACGCTAAAGGTAGGAGTGAATGATGCTGAAAGGTGAAGCTAGAAAAGTGGGTCACACTGTGTGAGTTGGAATGCGTGAGTCAGACTGTGGGGAAGGAGGAAATGCCCATCTGGAAATAATGCCGAACTAGGAGCGATGAGTGTCTTCTACGCGCTACCTGGAACGAGACAGGGAACCTCCTTGCTAATGAATAGAGTGTGGATGTGTATGAATGGAGAATGAATGAATAAAGGTAGTGATTCGGAAGTGATGCCGGCCTTACAGCGGCCATTCCGCTTCCGGATCGCTGGATGACAGAGGAGGGTCTGGTTTAGCAGGTAGGCGTTCGGCGTAGACTCGGCGACGAGAGGGCATTTTAAAGTACCTCGGGAACTATCGCCGGGAGTACGAAGAACGAATCCTGCACTAAAGTTAGTCAGGCGGCGCCCTGGGCTAAGATGTCTTTTGAAGATTCCAGACCCCCCCTCTATAAAGACGAACAAAAAAAAAAAAGGTTGTTTTAGGTTGTCTTCTTTGAGGAGATCATTTTAGTGTTACGAATATATTTCCTTCTTGGCTATAGTTGACTATGATTTTCCTTCCTTTGCTTGTTTTTCACATTATCGTATTCTTAGTTCTTTTAAATCATGGTTGATACCATTAATCCTCTCTTTCTGGGCCTTCGTCTCTTCCCGTTTAATTCTTTTCTAAGTACTGTTTTTGTATTTGTCTTATCATCTATCCTTTCTCCGTGTCCCAACCAACTTAGTAATGTACTTCGTATTTTTATTGTGATAGTCGGTCTATTAAATATTGTATTTATTTCGAGGTTTATTCTTATACACCATCCCCGATTCTCTTGTATAGGTCCATATATTTTCCTTAAAATTTTTCTTTCCCATCTAAGAAGTTGTTCTGCTTGTTCACTAGTGAAAGTTCATGTTTTTGATGCATACGTTACTAAGGATCTTATAACTGTTGTGTATATTTTTATTTTTGAGTTAATAATCAAAATAACTACTGCCAAAGTGGTTTTAGTTTTTTCGGAGCTCTCCCAAAAAATATTAATTTTTGGCAGTTTTTTGGTAGATTCCAGTCGTGTTTCTACATTTGAAGGCATCGAATGTTTCTACATCGTGTTTTTAGTGCAGTGTGTACCAATAGAGACTACTTTATAGTAATTAGTAAAAAGTGTTTAGGAGACAGGTCTATTGTATCGAACATGGCAGGAAACGCGTACGGGACTGGCAATGCTGGTCCTCTCTAGATTAATATAAATAATAGTTATGATAGTTTAATGGATACAATATCCTCAAACGTAAATAATTATGACTTTAATAATAAAATTAAGCAACTGATTCAGGTTCCTATCAGGAATTTTTGGAACATGCTGCTAAAACTTCGGTCGTATTTTTCCCAATAGAATTGGTTTTTATTTACAACAAGTACTTAATTGAATTTAAAAACGATGTTATTGATATTCATTCTCTAGATTTAAAACCTGTTAACGTTATTTTCAGAACATAAAAAATCGTTAATTTATTAATTAATCATGAAATACTAAAAAAAGTGAGTTGATCGCTTATATACCAAAATTTTTCAGTCATAAAAAAACTTAATCCGCGGTATTGATATCTTTTTCACTGAGGAGTACTTATAGACGAGAGAAATAAGCAAAAAAAGTAGGGGAGAGGGGGGCAAGTTGTTACATAATTGATTCTATTATTTATTTGGGCAATAGTAGATGTTTTATATGAAAACTAAAATCGGATTAAGGTAGTTGATACATTTACACAAATAATGTTAATTTTAATTTATTTAAAAAATCATATTTAAAATTTTGTTATTATCAATTTAACTCAACTTGTAAATTGTAACAACATACCCCACTATGAGGCAAATTGTTACAGTCCATGGGGTAAGATGTTACAATAGAAAAAAAAATTCTAAAAACTTCCCACAACATTATTTAGTGGTCACAGAAAGAATCCTTGCTTAGCTACAAAAAATATTATAAACATAACACAAAATGAAATAAAATAAAAAATGAAAATCTGAACAAACCTGTTTACAAGAATGTTAAACTTGTCACTATCGGACGAGCAGTGAATACAAATATAAAAATCATCGTCTTTTCTACAAGCAATATATGCCCACTTTTGACACACAATGCACCGAATCCATTCTTCGTTTTTGGACTTCGAAAATGGAGCTAAACATACCAGACACGTCGATTCCTCATCCTCTTCCGAGCTTTCAGAATCTGATTTTTTGAAGGTGTTTTTGGTAATGACGGTCCGTTTCTTACATTTTTTAACAGTAGTTTTTACCTTGTTTCTTGAGTCACCTGATATGTTTCTTTTGGTTGCCCCACATTTTTTTTTCTTTGTCTTGCCTTTTCTTCCTCCTCCAAAGCTGATTTAATGGGAGTATCAGTCAAAACAGCGGAAGTTCTTTTCTTCCGAACCCCTTTGGATTTCCTTGGCATTACTTTTGGATAAGGCTTCAACTCCTGGGGCGTTATATGAGTAGGTGAATCGACAGGTTCATTTATCGCCAAGTTAAAATCTGTGCTTGTAGAAGGTTGCTGTTGGGAAGGAGTTCTATGTGTTTCGGTGCCAATAGGTGCCGGATCTATGACTACTGTTGCGTTTATATTTTCTGTTATTGGCCTATTTGTTACCTCTGCAGGCAAGAATTCATCATCTTGAAAAATTTCTCTGTTGTATGGCCAAATTCCTGTCACACTAAATCCTTTTTGTATATTGAGAGGTGTAACAGGAAGAGGAAATGAATCTTTAAGAACGATAGGTATATCGTAAATGTTCATTACTTTACCGGGATTAGATCTTAACCATGCATCTGCAGCACTATTAAAATATCTTTTAAGTGGGCCAAATACCGTCCTATCAAGCGGCTGCAACTTGTGTGATGTATGTGGCGGGAAACTTAAAAGAATCACTCCATTTTCTTTGCAAAAATTCAAGACCGGAATAGACAAATGAGACTCGTGATTATCTAATACCATCAAAACGGGTTTCTCTTTGCTACATCGTACAAACTGGACGAAATGTTTCATAAACAACAAAAAGTTATCACATGTCATCCATCCAGAGGAATGAGACGCACTTACACAACCAGGACGTCCATTGGCTACCATAACATCTTTGAATTTCTTTCTCGGAAATATTAAAAATGGAGGTACAAAATTTCCAGTTGCGTTGACAGCTAATGCCAAGGTAACAAGTTGACCTCTTTCTCCAGATGTGATAGCACCTACCCGCTTAGTTCCCCTTTTTGCAATGATTTTTGTAGGCCTTTGGACAGTTGTAAGTCCAGTTTCGTCCATATTGTACACTTCTTGAAGCTCAAATTTATATTTATCATAAACTTCGCCGAGATTGTTAAAAAACTGTGACACATTATGACGATTAAACGCGGTAGCTCGACCCATACTAGTAGCTTCAGGTGTCCGGACTGATAAAGTTCGATGCCTCTTCAAAAATCCATATAGCCAGTCTCTGGAAGCTATTTCATTAACCTTCCAATTTTCCGGAACAGATATTTGGTTGGCTGTTGCATATTGAAATGCAAATTTTCGCAAATCAGAAGTTGTAAGACCGTAATAAATTTTAGCAGAATGCTCAGTATATTCGGCAAGTTCCTCTTCTTCAGCATTGGTAAATATTTTTCTGGCCGTAGCGTAGCCGACTAAGTTCTTGTTACTGTTTTCAGCACCTAAGTTTGATTTTCTTTTCATATAGCGGTGCAATGTCATAAAATTAACTCCATAGCGAGTAGCAGCATCCCTAATTGACAAGTGTTCTTGTAAAACCGATTGCGCCGCCCTTTCAAATTGTTCGGTTGGAATAATACCCCTTGTGGTTTTCTTGGTATACGTTAGCACCATGTTAAGCTATCTGAAAACAACCAAAACAATTTCATGATAGAAAAATTTAATAAAACCTAATCTGTGTTTCTAACATGCTTTGTGAAAATAAATGTAGGTAGGTATGCTATTCATTACAAACAAATTACTATCTACAAAATATGTCTGATCATAATATTGGATTTTTAGTGAAATCATAAATTATGGTAACCATATTGTAACCATTGTAGGTATTTCGATATATTCTTACATTAACGTGTTCGGGGCAAGTTGTTACAGTAACAACCTGGCCCCAGATTATTGTAACAACTGGCCCCACGTGTACGAAATGAGGTTAAGTCAACATTTTTTGGTAAATATTGAGAATCAATTACTAACAATAGCATGCCAATAACGAGAAATATATACGCTTCAAAACTATATAATACACATATTTATACTACTTACCAATTTCTCACAAATAAAAACAAAAGCCACCTGACAACGGTACAGTTTTAGACCCGAAACCACATTCTAAGCAATAACACTATGATGGATGTCTGACTTGAGTATCAATATCCGTTCACAGATGACGGGTTGGTTGACCCAACTTTCCATAAAATATCGGCAACTCATGATACTTGCTGCGTTTTAAAATAATTGTGTAACAACTTGCCCGTGTAACAACTTGCCCCCTTCTCCCCTACCCTGTTTGTGACACTCGTCCGGCCAGGCAACCGGCAGTTGTTTTGAGTATTAGGGACCTCTATAACAGGAACCTATATGTTTCCTGCAGTCAATTTTTTGGACCTAATTAATTATTAACAAATTAAGGTCAAAATACGGTAAATTTTCGCTTTTTTCATCTATCAGCAAAAAGTAAAGCGTTTGAAACAAATTTGAGAAGAGAAGAGAAAAAACCTTCAAAATGGCGTTTTCTAAACGTTCCTATCCTTATTTGTTGCTTAGAAAGTTAAAAATAAGTCAAAAATTTTGGATTTTGATCAATGTTTTATATATTACACACAATGTTGGGTCTTGTGGTGCTTAAAATAAGATTAAAATTTCAAGTCGATTAGTCAAAAAGTTTAAAAGTTATTTAGTTTGTTTATTCCAAATTAAATTTTTTTGCAACATGCGATGTTGTAGTCGCTTGAATAATTATATTTCACAAATTTCATTGACGAAACAGCAAACAGCGAGTTTTGCAGGTAAACATTCAAAGCAATGAGCGAGTTCTGCAAATAACTGTAATTTATTTTCTCGACAACATTTGTATGCTAAAGAAGGAGTTTTGGGAAATTCTGATTATATCATTCGATTCCTGTTTAAAATTGAAATAAACCTATCAAAAAAACATATCGATTAGTGATTTTTACAAAACAATAACCTCAAATAAAAGGCGAAGAACTCAGGCTCCTCCACAGACTACAAGTACGAGTTATCCATAATTTGAAAATCCCAATAAAAATATACAAGTTTCCCTTCCTCCTTGTTCACCTTCACCACATCAGAATAATTTCATGTTTTGTCGAGATAAACTTATCTCACAGATATTTTCAATAATTACAAATATACTTAATAATCAAGAAAAAATTAAATTAAATAAGATCAGAGACAATATTATTTCAATTTTCGATAATAATAAAGATAATTTAGAATCCATTCTTACAGATAGTGAAAATGGCTTTTAAAATATAACAAAAAAAACTAACCATATTGCAATGGAATTGTAGATCAATTTATATTAACAAAGGCAGTCTTATATATCATATTAACAATAACCATACATATATAATTGTCGTTTTAGAATTATGGCTCACAGCCGGTCATAATTTTAGGCCTGAAGGATATAACTTTATCAATAAATATTGTGAAGATGGTTATGGTGGTGTAGGTACTTTCATTAGACAGGGAATTGATTACCAAGAATCCAAAGTCATGATAATTTTCATGATGGTATAGAAGCATGCGCAGTTTTTTTGAGCAAAATTAATTTTTCATTAGTATCAATTTATAGAACATCAGATATTAGGATAGAAAAAAATTACTGGATCAACCAATTCCTTTAATTTAATCTAGCAAAAACTATTTTTCTCGGAGATTTTAACGCTCGCCACGGTATATGGGAGCCAATTGCAGATGACCGTAATGGTATATCGGCTGTCCCATGACAAAACACAGTAATTGCATTTTTACAACAATGGAGAAAATTCGATTTTTATAAAATGTACAAGCCGTAAAAAATTATTAAATAAATTCAAACACAAACTTGACGGTGTGTTAGTTAGACAACCTCTATTCACGTTTTTTAAATATTGAAGGGAAGAATCCGCCTTAAAAGTAGAGATCGCAAGTAAAAACTAATTTTGCATAGATTAAAAGAAAATTAAAATCCATTTTTCCATAACAAAACACAGTATGTAATTGCCTTTACTAAATTTCGCATAGATTTTTAAAAAAATTTAAAATAAATTTTTCAATAACAAAACATAGTAATTGCCCTTGCTATGGTATGTAATTAGTACATACTTAAAAATACTCCATTTTGCAGAACAGTAAGTGCTGTTAGTGTGTTTTGCAAAAATAAATTAAAACTATATGATAAAACAATATTTATTTTAATACAATATAGAATATAAAATACAAACGTACCAATGTAAAATAAAAATAAAAATTAGGAACTAACAAAAAAAACAATCTGTACTTAAAACAAAAACAAATAATATTACTAAAATGACAAAAGGAACGAACTAGATAAATACATCGGTTTGGTAACAGCAGAAAACTAAACAATAGAAACGAAATAAGCAAACAAACCAATATATTTTATTTAAATATTGGAATCTATGACATCCATTTGTTCATGCTCCACAAACTAAAGATTTTTCTGAGTCTGATAGGCTTTGCCAAAAGAACTTTCGGTTTTCCCGCATTAATGGTACTAAGTTTTTCAAAATGAGTGCCTTTTTGTCGATTGAGATTCTACGAATATTTAAAGTTTTGGGCGTAAACGTGCTTGGACAGTGTTTTTTTTGTCAAAAATCTAATTCCTGATAATCGTCCTCAAAATCTGTTTTATATTTTATACAATTACGTCATAGTGTAAAAAGAACTTCTATCAGATTTTGTAATAGAAAACCCTTTAAAGGATCCTCGAGTTGTCCTTTTTTTATTTTGCCACAAGTGAAACTCTTTTAGCTCAAGTACCTCTACATTTTTTCTAGAGTTATTCACAAGTTCAGTCAGTTTCTGAAAAGCATAGAGATTTCTGTTTCTTAGTATTTTTTGTTCGATATTACCATGAATTCTGTTAGCAGACATGTGCGTATGGCCCTTTGTAAGATATCTTAAAACGAATTCCTGTAGTCCGGAAGAATAATTGACTTCAGTTATCAAGGAAGTATATAGAACCCAATTTTTATTCTGGTATGTACAGTTGTCTGCCCAAAATACAAAATGATAGACATCTCTTTCTTTTTTTATTACTTCTAATTAAGTGTCAACAATCGACTCAACTTTACGTCCACCTAAAGCTTCGTGCCAGAGTACACCGAAGCTGTTATTTTTAGATTGTTTACTTTAGGCATAATAGCCAAATTATTACTTTTAGTAAATCCATAGAGTATATACATTTCGTCGAACTTGCTATTTCGGTAGTGTCTTTTTATATTCTAGATTTGCCTTTTCTGCTTTAGTACGGTGGGAATTTAGCTGATCTTGAATCGTCTTGTTTATTTTCCAAAGTGTGCTTTAACATGTTGCACTCTTCAAAGATATCCGATTTGGGTTGGCAAAGTGAAATATTCATTTCCTTTAAAACTTCGGAACAACAACTTCGTCGGTTTAGAACAACAAAAACTCCTTATTCCACAACAAAGCGGATTTAGGCAAAATAGATCCACTATAGATAACCTAATAGACTTAGAGTCAGGAATACATGAAGTATTTGCAAATAAGCAAGATTGTATCGCAGTTTTTTTCTATATTAATAAAGCTTATGATACTGTCTGGCGATACAATATCATATCAAAATTGCATAATTGGAATATCAGAGGCAATATGTTAAAATTTATTTCCAATTTTCTTCAATCTCGCAGCTTCATAGTTCGATCAGACAACGTTAACTCAGATAAAAAAGTTCAAGAGAACGGAGTACCACAAGGATCAGTTATAAGCTCAACCCTTTTTCTAATAGCCATAAACGACATACTTTAACAATGCTCACCCATTGTTAAAGGAATATTATACGCTGACGATTTAGTTTTATTTGCTAAAGGAGAAAACTCTACATCTATTCAAAAACATTTACAACAAACAATCAATCAGTTAGAATCATGGTCTAGGACTATTGGATTACAATTTTCACCGACAAAAACTAAATGTATTTTATTCACACGAAAACATAACACTCTAACTCCACATCTGAAGCTATATAATCAAACCCTCAGTTTCACAAATAATATCAGATTTTTAGGTATGGTTTTCGACCAAAAACTCTCCTGGAAAAAACATACAGAAGAACTTAAAAAATCATGCCAAGCAGGATTAAATTTTATGAAAACTATTTCCAGCAAAAACTGGGGAGCAGATCAAAATACACTATTACATGTATATAAATCTTTAGTTAGATCCAAACTTGACTACGGTGCGATAGTTTATTCATCAAGCAAAGTATCAGTATTGAAAACATTAGAAACTGTTCAAAACACAGCTCTACGAATAGCTACAGGTGCGTTTCGAACGACACCAATTGAAAGTTTACAATGCTTAACAGGAGAACCACCCCTAAGTTTACGATACAAATACCTTTCCCTCTCATATGCTGCTAAAATAGCTAGTAATAAAGAACACCCTACTTATACCAATACGTTCACAGATCGATTTCAAGACACTTTCTCTACAACAAGACTAGATCCACCATTTTACGAAAGGGTTAGAAGAAACCTTTACGACCTACATCTCGAATTTCCTGAAATTCTCCCAATAAACTTCTCCACCTTGGTTAATACCAATTCCCAAGATTAATACTAACCTTAGTATATATAAAAAACGAGAGACTATAACAGACTTGATCAAACAATCATTCTTAACAGAAATGGAAACTTATAAAAATCACTATAAGATATATACTGACGCATCCAAATCTTCAGACGGTGTTGGTGCAGCCATTCTCACACCCAATACATCCTTAAAATTTAAATTCAATCCCATTGCTTCGTCATACACTGCGGAGTTGTTTGCAATATTACAAGCACTTATCCACATAAAAGAGTCGAAACAGTCCCCTTCTCTCATAATAACCGATTCACTAAGCTCACTTCACACTATTAAACGTTTATATACCAATAATCCAATTGCCTCACATATCAAATCAGAAATAGAGATTCTAAATAATAATAAAATCACTGTTGACTTCATGTTTGTTCCATCACATTCATGTATACAAGGAAATGAAGAAGCAGATGAACTAGCCCGCTTAGCATCGTTCAGCCAGGACTCCATTCTTATTAATGAGGTTTCTTCAGATGATTTCAAGTCAGAAATAAAATATAAAGTGTTAAGTGCGTGGCAAAATAAGTGGAGTGCATCACAAAATAAAATGAAGGAAATCAAACAATTAGTGAAACCGTGGCGTATTATATTTTTTAGGTCGCTAATAACCCTGGTGGTTACAGCGTAAATAAATAAAAAAAAAACTTGTCGGTATACTTCGATTTTACAAAGAAAGGAATATTTTGTTACAAAATTAAACGTTTTCTTATAATGTCAACTCTCTTGGTAAATACCTAACATTAGGGGCATGGTTCCGGCACATTTATCAGCCACCCGCTTCCGTGAAAAATTTTTGTAAATCTTGAAAATATACATTATTTTAAGCTATTTCCAAAAAAAAAATTTGCGGAATTTCCATTTGTTTAAATAAAAAATGACTTTGAAAATTGAAAATTTTACACTTTTTGGGCGGCCATATTGAGAGTTGACTGCGACGTTTCCAAATCTATAAAAATGTATAGTATCACAAATATTCTCTATAATTTAAATTTTATGATATATTTTTTGAAGGGAATACTTCTTTTTACGTAATATACGTGCATAAACACTTATTACTCTGCTCATTAACTTATATAAATACTATTTTAGAATATAATGATTATCTAAATGCAGCAATTGAACATAAATACTAGATAATAATGAAAAATAAAAATGATCAATAAATTCTGTATTATATTTAACAAATTTTAGAAATAACTAAAATCATTAAACAAAATTTTTAAAGAAAAAAATAAGTTTCTTATATTTTAAAGAACTGAAATTCTTCTTATTCCTCTATATATGCAATTCTGCATGTTCATTGGCGGATTAATACCTCTATGGAAGGCTGTCATTCCACTTATCTCTTGCTATTTTGATGACACTGGTCTCCTCCATTCTGCTTATGTTGTTATTCCATGTTTTTTTTTCAATTTTGTGTTCATTTATTTATACACTGTACGTTACATATTCTTCTAATTTCACCACTTATCTTTTGATCTCCGAGCGTAGTTCCTGTAATTTTTCTCATTACTAAAGAACTTAAATGTGCGGTGTTATTATAAAAAAATTAACAATTAAGTAATATATTAACGATTCATTTTTAAATGAGGAACACTTTACGTTTTTATACTAGCTTCAGTGGTAAATATACAACAATTGGAACTATATGCAATAGACTAATAGTTTACCTGTGCAAGGTCGATATGGAAAATCGTGGAAAATGTTAAAAAAAATATATTGAACGTCTTGTTATGTTTAGCAGACAGATGGTGATCTACAAACGTCGGTAGGTCGTCTCATAGCCCCGAAAAGGAACTCAATCTATCCTAAACTAAATAAAAATAATTAAGATAAAATATATTAATCGGTGTATAAAAGGTAAAAGAAATAATAAGTTAGACTTACTCACAATCAATTTAATTTAACTAATCGGACGACCGGTTTCGCTTTCTATAATATGCAAAGCATCTTCAGGTCACGGTACAAAGTTAAAATGCTGAAAATAATAATCCCATATTAGGGTGTTGTCTAATAAAGATAAAACATAGGTAGATGATATAAATTATATAAATTACAGTAATTATGCCAATATTACATGTCTGTGGTTTTATAAATGAATAAAATGTTTAAGCAGACAAGGTAAGACCCACAAATTGGTAACATAGTCTATTAAACTGTAATGAATTAATAAATAAACAAATAAATAAACATTACTTACATGCCGGTACTCTATTAATTGGTGGTTGAAAGAACATGGTTCAAACTATCTTGGATTGTTGATTGGAGAACTCAGGTCAACTATTGTAATTGTTTAACAGTAAACGGGGAAGTTCTTGAGGAGACAGATTTTATCCAATGAAGTAGAGATAGGTGAAATGTATTGTTTGTTTGATGAAAGTAATGTTCTATACCATTAAGTTCTTTAAAGAACTCAAGAACGGAACTCAACCTATCCTCACCTAAATAAAAATAATTAAGGTAAAATATATTAATCGGTGTATATTATTAAGATATTATTAAGATAAAAATATACGAGATAAAAATATAGAAACCAAAACTAATTTAAGATAAATATATATATATATATATATATATATATATATATATATATATATATATATATATATATATATATATATATATATATATATATATATATATATATATATATTAAGTTAGACATAGACGTCGACATTGTCTAACTTTACATTTAAATTTTTCTTTAAGTAATCCAATATTTTGTAAATATTGAATTAATTCAGTATCGCTTTTTTGTGTTATATTATTTATATCAATAATAGAATTCACTTCCATTTTTCAGGAATAAAACCAAAACATAAATTAAACTTGTTTTGACAATTTATAAATTTCATGATTTGTTTAAATAAATATCATTTAAAATATATTTAAAAACTGAAACAAACCTATCACAAAAATTGGCAACCTCGCACAGTCGCTGTCAAACTTCAATGCAAACAACCATAATAAATCAAACAGGTTATATGAGCAAAATTTATTATTTTGTTGATATCAACAACTATTTCATTATAATCTACTGTTCTAAATATTACACACTAATATGATATAATTAAAAGGTTAGTAGGGTCGGATGTTAGTTTTAAAACTATCAGAAGGTAGAGCAAAACGCAGCAACTTCAAATTTATAAAAAACTCGATTTTGACAAAAATGACGGTTACTATTTTGCAATGGGACAGCCGACATATTGCTATGGTTGCTATGTATCAAAAATAGTAGCATTAACAATACATATTGTTAGTAATAAATATTCCATTACTGTGGATTAAAGATTATTAAGAAAAACTAAATTTTCTCTTACAATCTTCTTCTTTCTATGCCGTCCCCACGACCTTTTCAGGAGACATTTCTCCTTTCTAAAAGTTTCTCTGTCTTTTCCAATGTGAAATAATTCATCTACAATCATGTTTGTCCAGTCTCGAATATTTCGCAGCCATGACTTCCTCTTTCTACCTATTCAATGGTGTACACCTTTTTGAGAAATGACAGATATGCATTTAATTCTGAAAAAGTTTTAGTAGGCTAAATTAGGATTTTAGATAATTATTGGTAAATTGGTAATGACAGGAGAATGCCAAGGGAATAGTGCAGCAGCTGCGAGGCGTTATGCAGAAAAATATCCTAATCGAAATACACCATTCAGACGATTATTTCTTTCCATTGATCGTCATTTACGAAAGACAGGCACATTAGATAAAAGTAGATAAAAACGATGAAGAGATTTTGGAAACAAGCTTATCGAAAAAGAACTAAGAGGCAAAACAAATTTTTAAAAACATCGTATTTAACTAATGGTAGTACAATAATAATTTAATCGGAACGTGTAGAAACATTTAGAGGGTTTTAAGGGAACACAACCTCTATAAAATTTTTATGGGGTGTACAAATTTCACTGTTATTTTTTTAAGATATTCCTGCTATAAGAAAGCCACATGTCTATTTTCAATATAAAATCTCTAAGAGTTTTTGATATATAGGAAAAAATAGATTTTAATTTTCTAATTTCAAAGGGCTGTAACTTTTTTTATGTGCACATTTGTACTAAGGTAATTTAGGTTAAATCGAATATTAATTTGGTCCCAGAATATGCGATGTAATCTATGACCTACCTTTTTGTTACGCCCTGTATAAAAACATCTGTTATGTTGTCTTGCTTCTCTGTAGAATGGTTTAATTTCGTTATGTATGTTCTTCTAATTTTTCAATTTGATGTTGTAAATACCGTACTTTAAGTTTTAAATTAGATATACACATTATAAATAGTAACACCGTGCGCCGTCGATTTTCCACGAACTTCCGTTTCCTATCGTCAATAATTGGTCATTATATACAGTGTAGCCCAGTCTGGTTAAAAAAAAAGGTAGAAAAATTTTTCGCAAATATATGAAGCTTTTAAGACATAGGTGGAAGTTACTAGATGACGAATAGATGAAAAAGTACTCGTATTTTTACCTTGCGTTTTTTTTTTAACAATAATAATTTTTAATGGTCACAATTTTATTTTTTGTCTATAGTTTTTTGTCTAAGTTTTTTCTCTTATGTTTTACATAAACAATATTTATATTATTTTTTTATATCAAGAATATCTTTATGTTCCCGTTTTTTAAATTAAAATTGATAAATAATTTACAGAGATATTTGTAAAAAAGCAGTTTTTTTGCACTCATTTATAAATTTTATTTTTCATTAAATAAAATGTTATTAAGACATTTGAGCATCGATGAATTATCGTCTTTTAAATTGTGCGAAATTTCCCCCCAATCAGTCAAATAGTTTAAAAGTTATTTAATTTATCCCCGAGGCTAAATATTTAAACTACCTATTGAACTTGCTCTCTTAATGATGCAAATGGCACATTTAGCAAATTTCATAGGATTCTTCAAGACTTAAACTATCTCAGAAGTTAAATACATAATGCGTTTTCATCGAAATTATTTACAAAATAAACGTTTGAAAAGGGGGTATGTTTTTTACTTATAAACAATTGTAATAACTTCTATATTTTTCAAGCTACAGACTTGTACGTACAACCATTGGATAGCTGGTAAAAAAAACCTCACATCAAAAAAAACCTTTTATGACCAATAGGAACGAAGTTAGGGACTATTTTTAAAAAAATCATATCTTCATTGTTTATAAACATTAAGAAATAAAATTTGCACACATTTTGAATGAAAATCTAAACTTTATATTGAAACTCTATAGCTATAACATTCATTCAATTTTTCGAAACTTGCAGCCCTTTGAAACGAAGGTACTTTCGAAAGATCGACATAGAAAGTGGGTGGAACTGTTTTAGCTCCGTTTTTTTTCCGAGATCGGAACTTCAAATTGAAACACGTAGGAAAAATTTACATTATCTCGGCTTCCATTGCAGCTAGAAGCCTCTTTTTTTAATCTGGGGTAGCTCGTCGAAGTATGAATAACTACATAGTTTTCACTGGCCGGGAAATATGAAAAACCTTGGAAAAATTGGGTCCATTTGAAATTCATAGTTCAAAAATTTACTTTTTTTTTAATTTGGCTGGAATAGTCTGAAATCAAATTGTGACTATAAACTATTGTTTAAAAAAAATGCAAGGTAAAAATACGAGTTCTTTTTCATTTATGCGTCATCTAGTAACCCCCACCTATGTCTTAAAAGCTTCAGATATATATGAAAAATTTTACCGTGTAATCGATGATTTTTGCATAACCAGACTGGGCTAAGTAATAAGAGCGTAGCTTTTTAATTTATTTTTGTAAACAACATGTCTGATTATATGCCCACAGAAAAGATTCAAATAATAAAATGTTTTATATTGGTAATTCTGGACAACAGTATGTAGATTTATTTGCTGTGTTCTTTGAGAGGAGGCCAATTCCTTCCGTACAGTCAGTTAATAATATTGTTAAAAATTTTGAAAGTTGTTATTGCTTTAAAAATTGCAGAAAATGTCACGCTCTACAAGTGTCACCAGAAAAAGCTGAGGAAAGAAAATGCCTGGATACACAAATTTGTGCAACAGTCGAAGTAGATTCAACATGTTTAAGTCGAAGCATTGCTAGGAAGTTAGATGTTAGCAGTGTTACTGTAACGAAAGTGTGGAAAAAGCACGGTTACAAGAATTTTAAATTTAGAAAACGCAGCAGCTTTATCCAGACGACTACTTTCGAAGAATGGAGGCATGTGAAACTCTAATAACGAAGTCAAATGATAAACCCAATTTTATTAAAAACATTTTATTTACTGATGAATCTTCATGATCATAGATGATCTCATCATCTATGATCATCCTAAGGCTAGAGCCAAAAACTTGAATAAATTAAGAAACCAAATAAGAGAAGTCTCCAATGTTATTACAGCGGAAACTCTTACATCTGTCCGCAAAAGTTTTTATGACAGATTGGGAGACTGTTCAGTCGTAGAAGGTCAAATATTTGAATCATTTATGTACGGCATAAAGAATTATTTCTTATTTGATTCAGAATTATTTTTTATTTTTAATAAGAGTATGTTTTTTGTATTATTTTTTTAAAGAAATGCGCTTTCATTTTTAATTTAACCACAAAAATTTGTGCATATTCTTAAAAACCAATACAAATGCACCACTTTATAATAGTCAGTGCATTTTTATCGAGTTTATGTTATAAAAAATGAACCGAGTGTACGCAAGCAAACCAAAAAATCTACGGACGTAGTTGCATATCCCTTGCCTTGTTATGTGTTACTACATAGTTTTCTCGTTTTCTTTCTAGGAGTCTTGGTATCGAGCAAAGGGGATCGGAGAGTTCCAATTACCTTGTACGAGGCAATGTTCCGATTTTAGCGCTTTATGTATTTGCAATACCTAATCCAAAACCTAACGCACTTGTCAATACCTAATCCAAAACCTAAGGCACAAATGTCCCTTTTGTGCCTTAGTGTTCTTTTAGCTGCGGCTCTCTAGCCCAGGAAAATAAGCATTTTTTCATGACACTCGTCAGGCCAGCCAAACGACAGTTGTTTTGAGTAGTATGGACCTCTGTAACAAAAACCTATATTATGTTTCCTGCAGTCGATTTTTTGGACTTAATTAGTTATTAACATTTAAGGTCAAAAAACTGAAAATTTTTGCTTTTTTCGTCTATCAGCAGAAATTGAAGCGTTTGAAACGAGTTTTGGAAGAAAAGAAACTTATAGATCATATAAAACCTCCAAAAAGTCGTTTTCTAAATGTTTTTATCCTTATTTATTGCTTGGGAGGTTGCAAAGTAAGTCAACAATTTTGGTTTTTTATAAATGTTTGAAAATTAACTGTTATAAAACTTTTTTGAAAATTAACTTATAACATTTATATTTTATGGAATGTTGTATCGTGTAGTCCTTAAAATATGGTCAAAATTTCAAAGTAATCGATCAAATAGTTTAAAAGTTATTTTATTTGTTTATCCCAAATTCATTTTTCTGCAACAATATAAGTCAGAAAATTATATAGTTTTAGTAATTGTAAGGGTAGTTTCTAAAGAAAGATGACTTGTTCTATTATTTACATTAAAAAAAATTTAGAAAATTAATTTTAAATATTGCAAAATAATTTTGCAAAAACATGTCGATTTTTTGCTTATAAACAATTAGAATAACTTTTTAACCATTACCTGTAAGTATATTATTTTTTTATATTTAAAACGCCTGAATTTTTTCATAAATTTAAAAGAAAAAAAATTTCTCCTAAAATAATTTGGGACAAAGTTAGCCATTTTTTTTTTATTTAATTCATAGCAACTTTGTTTATAACACTTAGGAAATCTAATTAGCACTATTTGAAAGAATATACTTTATAGTTTTAATGTACCAAATTCTAAAAATATTGCCCCTTAATGGAATCGTCCACAAAGCTTCAAAATGTGTTATTTGTTCAAAAAATGGCCGGCTTTGAACTCGCAGCTGTTCTCTGTATCTCTGGTCCTTTTTTATGTATTTCAACGTTTCTTTTGGAACTTGTATGTACTTTTTAAGTATGTACGAATATGCATTAATTTTTTCAATTTTTTTTAATAATATTTAAGATAGGTAAGTTTAAATGTAAAACAAAAATATTTATCATTATTATATACCTCTTTAATAACATTGTAAATAATTTAGTAATAATTTGATTTGATAGAAATAAAGTTAGAATAATTTCTTTGCCTTAAAATTTTACTTATATTTTTTTTTATAACATCTATGTAAATTTATCAATCTATTTTTTACAATATTGTAAATAAATCTAATCTAATACATCTAATTGTCCATGACATATGAATGTTATAAGTTTATTTTCAAAAAAGTTATTAACATTTATAAAATACCGAAACTTTTGACTTATTTTGCAACTTCCTAAGCAACAAATAAGACTAGAAACATTTAGAAAACGCCATTTTGAAGGTTTTTATATGACATGATATTATAAGTTTCTTGTCTTCTAAAATTTGTTTCAAATGCCTTACTTTTTGCTGATAGACGAAAAAAGCGAAAATTTTCGGTGTTGTGACCTTAATTTGTTAATAACTAAGTTATTCCAAAAAATCGACTGCAGGAAACATATAGGTTTTTGTTACAGAGGTCCATACTACTCAAAACAACTGTCGCTTGCCTGGCCGGACGAGTGTCAAAAACAGGGTACTTTTTTGCTTATTTCCCTGGCCTACTCCTTTATTGAATTGTATACTTTTTACCTGATAGATTCGACAAATTATTCATTCTTCTTTGTTTTTTGTTTCTTTTAGGGCTTGAAAATACACATTTCATAATTTTTATACCTAAATAAAAATTATTATTTGATGAAACAGTTTAAGAAATTGTTTTCTACAATTGCAGATAAACCACAAAATTTGGGTTGCCAAAACAATTTTTGGTCGAATGGCCTAATTTTCTTACCTATCAAACCACTATCTAATGTTTAATATTATTGTTTTTCGGATATTAACATATATAAAGGCTATTTGTTTCATAGTTCTTCAGTCTTTGAACTCAGTCTTCCAGTTGAATATTTGCCGTAACAAATACAGGTAAATTTTTTTTATACAATTGCCCAAATGAATATTTTTTTATGTACATGTTTTTTATTTTACTCCATATCACAAGTTTTTTTTTTAATTAAATTGTACGTATTCAAAATTAAAAATATTCTAGTGACACAGTCTTACATATCTCTCTGACTTAAAAGATTATATTTATATTATGGCTATATTTTTTAAAGGCTTGTAATTCTACTAAGAAATGTCTGTTTTATTCACCGTATAGATCTTATATCTTATATAAATATACTCGTTTAACCCATCTTTTGTGTCTTTGTATTAGTCTCTTCTTGTAAATCTTTATTTATTTCTTCGTAAACTTTCTTTAATAATCTAAACCTACTAATTTTATATTGTCTCACATTATATCGTCTAAGGAAATAATAACTTTTTCTACCTATAACTTCTTTTTCGTCTTCTGTTTGCTTAGACATGACTCTGTCTGTTTTTAAATGTGCCTCCACTAAGTTGTCGTTCCATCGTCCATCGTTTTCGAGGTCTTTCCACCTATCGTCATCCTATTGGGAAACCGCCACTACTACCGTCTTTACTACTCTATTTGTTGTCATTTGGCTTGTATGATCATTCCATTCTACTCTTCTATTTTTTACCCAGTTCTTGATGTTCTCTACCTTGTATCTCTGTCGTATATCTGTACTTCCAGCTTTGTATCATATTGTCTTACCATTGATATTTCTAAGGGTTTTCATCTCTGCCATTTAATAACTCTGTTCTCTCTGTGTCAGGTCGTATTTCTGCAGCATATGTCATTATCTGATGCCTGTTTTAAAAATGCTGCTTTATTTCTCTCCTTATTTCTCCATTTTAATTTATTTAGGCTACCTGAGTCTCTGTTAGCTCTATTAAATTGATCTTTCACTTCTATTTCAAGTTTCCCTAGCTAAATAGTGTGATGACTAGATATTAAAACATTTGTTCTATTATCTGACTCTCCAGCTATAATTTACATCTTAGTAGATTAGTTGTTACAACCATGCATTTTGCCTTTTTTGAAGAAATTAACTTATTAAATTTTTTGACGGTTATATTAAATTGTTGCATCATACGTTGTAAATCATCTTCACTTCCATCATCATCATCATGCAACCTCTTTTGTCCACTGCTGGACATAGGTCTCTCCCCACTCTTCACGGTTCTGTGCTTCTTGTTGCCATTTATTGGATATTCGTCTAATGTCGTCCATCCAGCGTGTTGGTGGTCGTCCTCTGCTGCGTTTGTCTTCTCGTGGGCGCCAGTCAATTAGTTTTCTGGTCCATTTTGTGTCTTTCAGTCTCGCTATGTGACCTGCCCATTCCATTTCATATAGCTTGGCTATACGTTCGACGACATCACTGAGACCTGTTCTTTTCCTTAAGTCTTGATTCCTTATTTTGTCTTTTTTGTCACGCCGAGAATTGATCTTTCCATGCGCTTTTGTGTCACTCGCATTTTTAGTGCTGTTGTTTTTGTGAGCGTGAGAGTTTCTGCTCCGTATGTCATAATAGGAAGAACGCATTGGTCAAATGTCTTCCATTTCATAGCTATCGGGATGTTGCTCTTAAAGATGTCTCTTAGTGAACCATACGCCGCCCAAGCAAGTGTTATTCATAGTTGAAATTCGCAGGTCTGGTTGTCCTTGCCCATTCTGATTTCATGACCAAGATATATGTACTTTTCTGTCAATTCTACCACTTGATTTTGAATAATTAGGTGTTCGCTGGGAACTAAATTTGTCATAAATTTGGTCTTACTGATGTTCATTTTTAGACCTATTGTTGAAGATACGTTTTCTAATTCTTGTACCATTTGTTGTGCTTCACCCAGATCTTCGGTAATAAGTACTATGTGCATGTGTACTATGGAGCATTTCTCCATCTATTTTTATTCCTCTACTTTCCCACTCTAGCATTTTAAAGGCGTATTCGAGGACCGTTATAAATAATTTAGGCGAGAGAGTGTCGCCCTGTCTCACACCTCGCTTGATATGAATTTCTCTGGTGGTATCATGTAGTTTTACACGCATTGTGGCGTTTTGGTATAATGTTTGTACTAGCTTTGTGAGCCGGTAATCTATTCTACTATTGTTCAGAGCAGTTATAATGCTGTCTAATTCCACAGTGTCGAAGGCTTTGTGAAAGTCTACGAAGATAAGTACCAGTGGTCTGTTATGATCTAGCGACTTTTCTATTAAGGTCTTTACTGTTTGCAGGTGATCGTTTGTTCCGAATTTTGAGCGGAAGCCAGCTTGTTCTCGGGGCTGGTAAAAATTTAACTTTTTCTCTAGTCTTGTCGTAATTGGCTACGACATATTCACTTTGATAGATTAATATTGCATGGTCCGCATAGCAAATCGCATAGCAAATTATTTTAAGTTGCCTTTCTCGCATTTTGTATCATTTTTTAATTCTTACTTGTTTTATTATTTCATCCATGACCAGGTTGAACACTAG
Organism: Diabrotica undecimpunctata; assembly: GCF_040954645.1. NCBI lineage: Eukaryota > Metazoa > Arthropoda > Insecta > Coleoptera > Chrysomelidae > Diabrotica > Diabrotica undecimpunctata. The sequence continues at coordinate 103,495,203 of NC_092808.1, forward strand.
GGGCTCAGGGAATCTCTCTGTATTACTCCATTGCTAGCTTTAATTGGGTTAGTTAGTTCTTCTTCTTCTTTAACTTTTATTGTGTCTTTCTGGTAGATATTGTCTATTGTTTTGATTTTTCCTACGGATATCTCTCATGCGTACAATAAGTGGATAACGCCCTTTAATAAAACCCTGTCAAATATATTTTTTAGGTCCACTAGAGATAAATACGCCGTTTTTTTGTAATCTAATGATATCTCTTGCTCTTTCTTCATTATTAATATAGCGTCGGTACATAATATTCACGACTTGTTCAAAACCTTGTTGTTCTTTTGCTGATCTTATAATTGCATTTAGTTTATTGGTTATCACTTTGTTTGTTAATTTTAGTGTTCTGTTTAATAAGTTAATTCCTTTGTAATTCTCCGGATCCGATTTGTCTTTCTTTTTGAAGAGAAATATTAGAATACTTGATCTCCATTCTTGTGGTATTTTGTGATTTTGTATTTTTTAATTTCCTTAATGCTTCCTTGACCTCTGCGTCTTTAATGTTTATTTCTTCATTTGTCGTTACTTCTGGTGTTGGTAGTTCAATATCGTCACCATTAGCAAATAGTAGGCTGCCTATGTTTTTTTTCTAAATGTGTTTATTTTTTATTAGTTCGTTCATTTCTTTTCTTTGTCCTCTCATAATTCTCCATATTTCTCATTGAGTTTTATGGAAGTCGGGTTCCATATATTTTGAGAAGCTCTGTCAGTATTCCCTTTTGATTGTATTTCTGATTCGTTTATAGTGGTTGTATACCTGTTGTGTTTGTTATGTTCTGTATTGTAAAAAAGGCTTATCTATATCATTATCTGAATATACCCACTCATAAATGATTGCTTGTGTGCCACACTTTATTCAAAATCACACATTATTTTTATACCTTATCTATTTTGTTAATTTACCTGTTCTGTTATTTTAACAACTTAATATTAAGATTAAGAATTAAGTAAATAAAGTGTTTCTGTCCTCTGGCCTGTCGAAATGTGCAAATACTAGTCGCTTGCAATAGAGCAAAGAGCTTTTTTAGTGCTCTATTGCTCTAAAAAAATATAAGCCATATATTTTGTCATTCGAGCACAAAAAATTCTAACTTTTCACGTCTGAATCGCTTATATATAGGTATATATAGGTATATATATATATATATATATATATATATATATATATATATATATATATATATATATATATATATATATATATATCCGATTCAGACGTGAAAAGTTTGAACTAATTTGAAATTCCATACACAAAATCAAATTTATTGTGATTTAATTAGCAAATTAAAAAACAAACAATTTTATTTAATGAATTTTTCCGTCGACCGTCCATTTATGATCAATTTTAACACCCTCAAAATCATTGATTAATGACCCCTATTAATGAATGATTTTCTATTATTGAACGATTTCATTATAGGCAACACACCATACATTGCTTGCATAAATTAATTAAACGCTCCGTGATTGGCAGTGACCTGTGCTGTAGGCAACCAAACATATACCCATTTATATTCCCACTAAAAAATTTAAAATGAAGTAGCCGTGCAAATTTATTATAGTTCAATAAATGTCTCGTTTCCACAATTTGCCTTTGTATTTTTCTAAAAGGATTTACTTTAATTAGTTCCCTATCCAACAACTGCTTCCCGGGTTCTGCTTATAAAAACAAAACTGTCGACAAACGCCTAACAATGTTTATTGCTCCGATTGGAGGGCCAAAATTCAAGAATAGTAAATTATTTTACTTACAAATACTGCAACTACAGCTTTCAACACTTTCTTTGCACTACTTTTTACCACAATAATTTTTCTTTCACCGGTTTAAAAAAACAAACTATCGGCACACTTCTTTCAGTTTTATCTTCACTCGCTTCAAGTCCAACAGCAGATGATCCTACTTGCTTTTTCAATCTCATTCCTTCCATAATTTCTTGTAACTTACACATTCTTTCTTTGCATGCAACCAAATTCCAAAACTCTCCAAATTTCTAAAACTCAACTAATTCCAATTCCCGTAATTGTGTACAAATCATATAAGACAATAACTTTCTACTTTTTCCTTCATTGTTAATGACATCTTTTGAGATAACAGATATGAATTCCTGAAAACGACAGGTAGATATCATATTTCAATGCAACCTATTATTTACAAAATATTCTTAAATCTATTGATTTCCATAATTTAGAAAGTCCCAGTTCAAAAAATGACAAAAATTAAAGCAGTATATCTAGAATCTAACTATACTTCACATAATTTTACAAATTATTTGTCTTCTTCTTCTTCTCTATACATTTTTCTCTACATACAAATTCAGATCATATTAATATATATATATATATATATATATATATATATATATATATATATATTATGTATATATATATATATATATATAAATTTATATATATATATATATATATATATATATATATATATATGTATATGTATATGTATATGTATATGTATATGTATATGTATATGTATATGTATATGTATATGTATATGTATATGTATATGTATATGTATATGTATATATAGCTTATCAAAGGGTTCAGCCGTGTCAATTTTCACTGCGCCGAATTTTCGACATTCTCTCTGATGTCTTCTTCAGGGCTTTCGGGGTCCCAGTATCCTGAGCCCCCAGACACTACACTGTTTACTAATCTACTGTTAGTGTATATAAGTATTTATGTATTAATAGTTTAAACAATATTTTAGAAACTATTGCTTAACATGTCTACCAGTGCTAAGAATCATGTTGTCAAGCTCTTTGACAGGCCAAAAGAACTGGTTATTATGCCCAAAGGAGATGACAATACTGTATTTGACGTTCCTGGGGATTATATTGTAAGTATGACTTAATTTACATTGCATTAAAATTGGATTTTATGTGCTAATTTTTATATTAATAATTATAGTTTATTTGATGAACATTGAGACCAATCTCCATTAACTTGTTTTACTAATTATTTTTTATTTTCTCATAACTCAAATATTAGATGTTTAATTGAAGTGCTCCTTCCCAGGGTTCTCAATTTTTCATTTTAATTAAATTAATAATTTTGATCACAATTAAAGGTTAAAATACGTTTATTGACGTTTCAATTTCCACTTCGGAAATCGTTCTCAAAATACGAACAATAGTAAATTAAACAATTTTTTTTCTTACTTGGGGAAAAATTCTTCTATTAATTTAATTGTATCTGACTCATTTATATTGACAATTCAGACATACATTATACATTTTAAAGTAGACGACTTCAAAATAATATTGCCAATATTGTTGAGTTGCGTTCCTGGAACGACTTTACTTTTAAGATAGTTCATTCGATTACATGAAATCAACTTTAACTTGAGAATATCCGTCAGAAAAAATCATAGCATGTAATCCATTTAGGGATAGTATTATGAGGTTTTTTTCCTGGTTTTTTCCCTCATAATTTACTATGGAATCACTAACAGGAGATTTTTACTGTCATCACGGCATGTGTTTGTCTTTTTAAAGACGAATTACATGCTATGATTTTTTCTGATGGATATTGTCAAATTAAAGTTGATTTCATGTAATCGAGTGAACTATCTTAGAAGTAAAGTCGTCCCAGAAACGCAACTCAACAATACTGGCAATATCATTTTAAAGTCGTCTACTTTCAAATGTATAATGTATATCTGAATTGTCAATATAAATGAGATCAGATATTATTAGAAGAATTTTTTACCAAGTAACAAAAAAAAAATTGTTTAATTTACTAATGTTTGTATTTTGAGAACGATTTCCGAAATGGAAATTGAAACGTCAATAAACGTACTTTAACATTTAATTGTAGCTTACTCCCATTTAAATAGTAATTACTTTAACATGTCACAAGAAAATAGCTTCAGAACAATTTTAGTGTTAATGTTTAAAAACCATTTTTTTTTATATCTTTGTGCTGGTGTCCAGTTGATAGTATTGTTTGTTCACTCTTTCATTGTACGTAATTATCCAATTTTAAGTATTTTTTAGTTATATTTTTTATTATCGCGTTTTTATTTTCATTTTTTCTCTGTTAGTTTCATCTTTTACTCGAGCAAGTAAAGTTAGTCGGTGATGTCCCATCTCGGTGTTCTACTTCATTTACTATGTTTTCCCATCTACTTTCAGTTGCATGTCAAAATATTAATTTTTCTTTAAACTGTTAGTAATCTGATAGATTTCTCCAGATCTACATCTAAATATAATTAATTTATTTCAGTAAATTTGTACATATTTTAATTGTTAATTTGGACTTTATTGCTCACTGTATATTTTTACCGCTTGTGGTTATTTTGATCCCCTTTTTTTGTAGAAAAGTACATAATATATAGCGTTTTCTTTAAAATTTATATAAAAGTATTAAACTCATTTTTCATCTATCTAGCCAGATGAATACAAAAGTGTTGGAAATCAGATTGTATCTCGATTTGGTGAAGATGCTGATGGAGGTAAAATTCCTGTGAAGACTATTTCTATACCTCCCTTGGGGGAAATTTTAGAATTAAGAAGAGACGAGAATTTCTCTCTTTTCTTACCGAAACACAGAAAAATTGCTGGACAACTTATCAACATTTACATAGGTAAGTTATTTTTATTCCAAGTTTTCGACTAATTTTTATTGTTTTTTTTTGTCTGCTTTTTAGGAGCCCACCTATATTTTTAAATTATTTTGTAGTTATTAGTAAAACTTAGTTCTTTTCTTCTTTTACTTCTAGTTCTCTTGGCCCATTGTGCCAAATCTAACATTGGTCGCTCAAAGAATTTGAATTGATTTTCATCAGCGCCTGAGATAGTCCACGTGCCTATATATATATTATATATATAATATATATATATATATATATATATATATATATATATATATATATATATATATATATATATATATATATAATCGTGGGCAAAGATAAAGAATAAGTATGTAAAGGAGACTACACCATAATCGGTAGAATATGCTAAGAACGTATATATGTATATATATATATATATATATATATATATATATATATATATATATATTTATATAGATATGTATATATATATACATAACATATGTATATATATATATGTATATATAAAAGATTTACAAATCTCAGCAAAAGCTTTGCTACGGTTTTGATGAATTGAGATGCCGAATATATAAAAATAAACAGCGAAAGGAACACAATTCGTTAAACTTTTCGTGCATGAATTGGTATCAATAGATTGTTATAACGTTATTTCTGTATGCTCTACGTCTTCAGACAGTCGGAAAAATACAAATTTAAACACGGAAAGCCAGCGAAGGTGTTTTGCTATTTCCGTTATTCTAGTATATTGCTGGAAAAAGCGCCACCTATTTTGGTAGCCTTAAACGAAAACTATTTACGTTTTCTTTCTTTTTGAGCTGTACAAAACTTTTTTTTCTCATATAAAGGAAAACGGGGAATGATGCGTTACAGAAATCGCTTCTGTTGTAAATTATTTAAATCTATTATAATTGCCAGTACGTTACACCTATGGTGTAATTATTTTTCTTCTTCTTCCTCCTTCTTTTATGTAGGCTTTAAAGCCTGTTTCTTCTTCAATATTAGCCTCCTAAATTGTTTAAATCATCGCATTATCTTTTCTTCGTCTGCCAATACTTCTTCGTCCATTTGATGACTTATCTCGTGCTATTCGTACTTTCCGATGCTCGCCCATTCTACTAATGTGTTCGTTCCACTCGTGTTCCCGTTTTGTCACTCATCCATTTATGTCTTCTATATTGCATGCTCTTTGTATGTTTTCGTTTCTCTTTCTATCCAACAGACTTTTTCCTGATATTCGTCGGAGTATTTTCATCTCTGTTGTTTCTAGAGGTCATCTCGTTTTAGATGTGCCAGGTGTATGTTAATATAGGTCTAATTGCTGCTTTATAGATTTTTGTTTTTTTATCTTGTCTTACGTGTTTGTTCTTCCAGATTGTGTCATTAAGAGATTCGGCCGCTTTACTTGCTTTTAAGCTTTGTTGTCGCACTCTTTCTTCAACATCTCGGTAAGTAGTTATATCCATTCCCAGATATCTAAACTTTGCTTCCTGTTTTATTATTTTTGCATCAATTTCGATTTTACATCGTAGTCTAATTATATTACTTTGAATATTTGAAATAAGTATTAGAAACATACAAAGTGCAAAAGCATAATATTAAAAAAGAAAAGAAGTGAATTTGGGCACGATTCCCTATCCATGCGAGTAACCATGCGCAAGAATTGGAAAATTAGTGTTAGAAAAAAAAATTTATTAAAAATAAATGTAATAAAAACGTTTATGTCAAAAGTGTAATAATATTATGAAGAAATATTATTTAAATGGCTTACTTAAATATGCAATAATAAACAATAGCAGTCAGCAAGGAACCAACCAGATGTAAAATAGAAATTGATGGCATCGCGCAAAAGATGGAGTGACAACCTTTCATAGAGGTAATAATTCGCCAATGAACAAGCAGAATTGCTTATAAAGAGTAAGGAAAAGAAGAAGAAAAATTAAATATAATATTGTTACTAATATATTGGAAATGAGTCAATACTTACAATCTTAAGTAGTTTTTATTTAATAAAGTTAGTAAATTTTTTTAATTGTATTAAAAACTAATAGCTAAAAGAACATAAAACAAGCAATAAACAACTGAGGCACAATAAATAACACTAAATAATAATAAATTGAATAAGTAAGTATAACATTAATTTATAGTGAGATTGACAAACCAAGTATTGTATTGGGACATTAGTGCCATTGGGTGTCACCAATCTGATTGAAGCTGCACTAAATAGTCAGTCAGCTGTTAGTATAGAGTTTATTAGAGAAAAATTGTGTTAGTTGAATTGAATTTAATTTAAATTTTAATCTGCGACGAAACAAATACTACTTATATATCAGATTCAGAAAAGCTCTATAAACTAAGACAGCTCCTTATTTAGTAAGGTACCTTATAAATAAGGTTTTAAATTCTAAACTGCGAGTAAATGTATTCCTTAAGGGTTAAGGTAATTCTCAGAAGTACTGTACTCAGAATACAATTTTAATCTGATAAACCCGATACTAACAGCTGACTAACTATTTAGTGCAGCTTGCATCAGAATGGTGACACCCAATGGCACTAATGTCCCGATACAATACTTGGTTTGTCAATCTCACTCTCAATTAATGTTATAGCTGTTCACTTAATTTGGTGTTATTTATTGTGTTTCAGTGGTTTATTGCTTGTTTTATGTCGTTTTAGCTTTAAGTTATTAATACATACAAATAAAAATAACGTACCGGGGCTTGATGATGGGGCAAATATTATAAGCATTAAAACCGGTAGCCCAAAAATTTACCAACTTTATTAAATTTAAATTACTTAAGATCGTGACTATTCACTCATTTCCCATATACTAGTATTATCGGCTCACATTGGCAACCTTTTCATCATTTGAATAATATTTTTGACGAAAACAAAAGTCGCATTTATAATTTTCTGGTTTTTTGTATATTTTCTTAATTCCACGAGGCACATATATCTATATATGCTATATGGTATAGATTTCATCTATACAATAATTCTTTGTTTTTTCCTCTTTGTCCACAAAGACAAGTCTTGTTAACTTAAAGTTTAATTCAAGATTATCTGATTCATATTCATCAATAATATCTGAAAAATCATCATCTGTTACATAGGACGACTCAGGATTTAGCTCCGTCTGCACTCTCGTTTTTTTTGTTTGTCTTCAATTTTTTTTTACCTGGCGAGATATCTAGCGATTCTTTATCAAAACATCTTCGAACAGTTACCTTTCTTGCTGCTTTCTGTTCCTTCTTTCTCTTCAGACTCTCATTTCTTAATCGTCTTTTTCCCTTGACTTCCTCCAATTTTGTCTTCATAGGTGTGCTTGTGAATTTACTATTATTGCTTGTTACGAAATTTTCTTTTAATTTTTGGTTTAACCGTTTTCGCTGTAATTGGAGCAAAAATGAAAAAGGAATTTTTCTTAGATGTTGAACGCTAAACATTTGTAATATCTAACATTGACTCATCAGTAGATGGATCTTGTTAAGTCGTTGTAGGAGCCCCTGGTAGAGAAGTAGCTTCTATTATAATTTCCTTTGCTGGATTGTCAGGAGCAAAATCACCCTCATTCAATTTATCAGGATCTAACGGACATATTCCATATACACAAAAACCTGACACTGCTTTCTTCATAGTGGCAACTTTTAGAAATGCTTTATTTAACAGCTCAGCGAAGTCACTTTCGGTTATTTTTCGATGGCCTGTATTAGACAGATAAAAATCATATTCTTTATTAAGTGCCTTTTTTAAATTACTAAAGAAAGTCAAGTCCAAATGCTGAAGATCATCTGAGGTGTATATGTGTATATATGGGGAAACGGTTGAGCGAGGGAAGGCAGTGAATACTGTAGAATCCCTGAATATATATATATACATATATATATATATATATATATATATATATATATATATATACATATATATATATATACATATATATATATATATATATATATATATATATATACGTATATATATATATATATATATATATATATATATATATATATATATACATATATAATCGTTTTCATCGTTCTTGGCGTGTGCGTGTGAAAACACTTGCAATAAGTTGTTTCATCTGTCTTTCCTTGTCTAAGCTCGATTCGTTTACCTCCTCCAGTGGCGGAGCAAAATGTAGCATGTCAAACGAAATAATAGTTATAAAAGAAAATTATAAATTATTTTTCATTAAATTTCTAATAACGGAATATACGTATAAATTGCGAAGAAGTATTTTTCTAGCTTGCAGTACAATAGGACAGGATATAACGAAAAGTACATTTTAAAAGGATTTTGAAATATACCCAAAAAAGTGTTAATTATTTAACCCACTTTAATTAAAAAATGATACAGATTTTTTAAGTTTTAAGCACTGTAGCGAATTCTGAACTGTTACAACGTACTGACCTTGATTAATTAGCTAATCAGTCAGCGTCTTCACTGGAACTGTCTTCATCATTGCAATCTTCCGCCAAATCGATGATAATCCTACTTTCATTTTCATCATATGTGACCATTTTTGCCCAGTCGTCCTGAATTAATTTTTAGTATGGTTAACACAACTCGCCCACACTGCAGGTGTTGCCTCAGCTAATGCATCGCCCCAAATTTTTTTCACTGTTTCATCTCCACGTCCGTGTTCTTCAATATGACGATCATAGTATTGTTTAGAAATGCCCCAGACCAACTCAATCGGATTATATTGACAGTGATATGGAGGCAATCTCAAAACCTGATGCCCATATTCTTGGAGTAGCTCGTCTATAACGTGCCTGGTATTTTGTGGTTTATTCTGGCGACAAAGACTCAATAGCTCTATCTTGCCCGAATCGTCGTCAAAAATTATTTTTTTCGCTCGTAACCATTCTTGTAAGTCCGATTTTTTCCAACTGGCATTCGGTAACTTTTCTATTAAAGAGCTATGGTATGAGGCATTATCCATAATAATTAGAGATGGTTTCTCCAACATTGGTATCAGCTTTTCGGAGACGAACTTTTTAAAAGACTCTTTATCCATAGAATCATGATAGTCTGCACTCTTCGATTTCGTAGAAAACAGTAATCCAGCATCTTTAACAAATCCTTGCCTACTTCCTGTATTTTCGTGTCCTTTTCTGTTGCTTCTCACACAGTCATCTTGCCAAGTACGTTTATATGCCCCTTTTAGGAATATCCATGTTTCATCTAAAAAAACGAACTGAAGTGGGCTTGGACTTAAAAAATTTCTCATATAATGCCTCAAAAAACGTTTGGACTTTGGAAAAACGGAACTACAGTCGTTTGGAGACAATACATGGTTTCTCACATAGCACTCGTCTACTATTTTCTAGTTTGTATGAAAACCCACAATTTTTCATAAGACGCCACAAACTTGTATCAGAACCGTCATAGAGATGCTTGTTTCTTAATTGTGTATTTAGAACTTTAATTGTAACGTGCTCTCCTTTTGCTTTCATGCCATACAGTACATTTCTAATCTCTCCTTTCATAGTATCACTGACATTATTAGTCTTTTTTTTGTACATTACGTGACTCTCCTGGTGTAGTAAGAGCTGCCCCTGTCTTGTATTCACTCTTTATTCTTGTCACTGTGCGAAGACTGATTTTCAAAGCGTCCGCTACTCGTTCATGTACCGATGATAACGAAAGCAAAGCTCCGTTGTTTTCTTTTTCTTTTTTAAAATACTCCAATAAATGAACTACACATTGTCACATTTCTCCTGTTATCGTTTTTCCCAGCATTTTTTTTATTAAATAGAACAATTAGTTATTCACAACAAAAAATAATAAGTAAAACTGTTCGGAACAAATTCCAACAATGACCGACTAAAATCGACTAAAACAACATAAAATATCAATGGTAATTGCTACAATTATAAAACTATTAGCCAGCTCATTCAAGAACAATGCCACAAGTCATTATTGCAATGGGTATCGGAAGAGAGAGAGTTAATTTATAATAAACTGGAATTTTTAAAGTGTCGAGAGTATTATTTTATGTAATGGAATTCCACACAGTAAGAGCTCAAACTAATAATTAATTAAAAAATGTTTACTTATAAAAACTATTTCATCAACAGTTGATCTTTTCAGCAAAGATCAGGGTAACATGTTAAAAAAAAACACGTCTGTTGTAAAAACATTTTATATTAATTTCAGTTTATTTTTCGTTTCCACAAATGTTGAATTTTATCTTAGCGACAGACTGTATTTGACAGACTGTCAAAAGTGCGGTAAAAAAGTGCATTTAGTTTTCTCTATAGTCGCGCGCCCCTAAAACGCCGGTATAAAAATGAACAATTTATTAAAGCGAACTCTTTATTTAGTAATAGTGCCTTTGTAAATATTTTCTCGGTATTAAATGTGTAGTATCGATTAATTACGCTTATTTTTCTCTAAGTACAAACCCCTATAAAACCAAACACATACTGAACCATCGCCGTGAAGTCTGCTTATCTATATCGAAGGAAACTCTTGTACAGTCCATGGTCCGAAAATATTTGGTACTGTACACGCACGGGGAAAGGAATTTAATAAGCTTTCTCCCGAACAATTGTTGGAGATCAATCAAAGTTCCAACATTATTTTTGGTCCTAACGCGACGGATTTTGTGTTTGGTGATCGCGTTATTTGTACTTTACTCTTAGGTTTGCATATTTATATAAATGTGATTAAAAGACCCTCGAAAAGACTAATGTGTCGCGATAAACTCTAAAACAAAAGGACAGAAGTTTTATCTGGTGTTTGTGCCTGTTGCTGTAAACTACTGGACAAATTGGGTGAGATTTTTCCATATTATAATTTCGCTTATGCACAAAGTGAACCGCTTTTCAAAAAGACTATCTCTTTAAAAAATTTATTAGTAGACATTTGTAGACATTTACCGCGTGTGCGAAAAATTTAATTGAAAAGTAAACTCTCAGTGTAATTTAAGACATTTATCGCGTTTTAATAAACTATAAACTCTCTCGCCGTGTGCTACACATTTTATTATAATATAAACATTATTGACTCTATTTTCGCCGTGTGATACAGATATTAGTATATAATATAAACATTAATTTCTCTAAAGAATTCGGTGTTTGCACGGCCTTAGGCATTTGTTTTTGGAGTAGTACCTTTTGTTAAAGTCAAAATGGAAGATCTCAAGAAGAAGAGAAAACCACTGAAGGCCAAGATTACCAGAATAGCGAACTGGTTACTAGAAAACGCAGATGCAGAAACTGACGGTCTCCAGTTTCAACTCAGACACACCGAATTGAAAACATGTTATCTGAAATATGTAGACGTGATGGATCAGATTGAAGAAATCGATGAAACCGATTCTGAAACAGAAGACAGGGTACTGATGGAGGAAAAATACTTTTCTACACTAGCTGGACTGCAGCATAAGATAGAAGCCTTAAAGTTACCCTCCCACTCGCTCAGCTCAAACTCTACTCCACCAACTGTAGCCACTGCTAAGGTTAGGTTGCCGGAAATTACGATGCAGGTATTCTCAGGAAACTTCGCCGATTGGAACGCGTTTTATCAGCTATTTGAAACGCTAATAATCAATAATGTAGAGCTAAACAATGTGCAAAAATTTATATATCTGAAATCTTTCTTAAAAAATGAACCTTTACATTTGATAGAAAATATAGAAGTTGTAGAAGAAAATTTCCGGATCGCTTTGGACACGCTTAAGAATAGATACGAAAATAAATTGCGTGTGATTAGTTTACACATCCAAAAATTGTTAAAGGCTCCATCTTTAGCTAAAAGTAACGCAAAATCATTACGAGAATTTTTAACTCTTTGTAAACAAACTTTACTTGCTCTTAAAAATATGTCTGTACCTATCGAACATTGGGATTTACTATTGATCGAAGTATTTTTACAAAAATTAGATTTCGCGACGCATAGGTCATTTGAGTATGAAATAGATTCAAAGGCTTTACCTACTCTCTCACAGTTTTTTAGTTTTCTCGAGAAAAAATGTGATATACAAGAAAAATTAAACGTTTCTGATAATGATAAAAAATTTAATAAACCTCAATTAAAAACATCTTTGTTTTCATCAGTTAATTTACAAACAAACTCGTTTTCGGATACTAATTGTATATGTTGTAAAAGTAATTCTCATAAAATTGATCAGTGTAATGATTTTAAATGTCTCTCTTTACAGGAAAGATTTAATTTTGTAAAAGGTAAAAAACTTTGTTGGAATTGTTTGGGTAATAAACATTTTTCTCAAGATTGCAACTCTTCACGCTCATGTAGTATATGTAAGAAAAGACATCACTCGCTCTTGCATAGTACCTCTGAAAATGTCTCTTCCTCTAGGAACACGAATAGGCAATCTTTCTCGATTGATCGCAACGCTCAGGCTCCCAAACAGTCTCAAGGCTCTTCCAGTCGTGTTGCTCACACATCTACTCCGCCTTCATATAATTCTCATACCCAAAACGAAGCTTCTACCAGTTCGTTCAAACCTCCTTTAGAAGTACAAAATACTTCAGATTCTCATACAGCCACTTCTCTCTCTGCTTTATCAGTTAAAACTGATGTATTGTTGGCTACCGCTTTAGTGACAGTGTATTCTAAAGATGGCAGACCTATGCATGCCAGGGCGCTCCTAGATAATGGGAGTCAACATTCGTTCATTTCTCGTGATTTGGTTGAGAAGTTAAACCTCACCCCTTATTTTAAACAGTTAAAGATATCAACCATATCCGAAAACACCTCAATGTCAAATCAAATGATTAACATAGAATTTTTTCCCTATAATGTGAAGGATAGAAGTTTCAAAACTTCTTTTGCTGTACTTGATAGTATAACCTGTAGGCTTCCTAAAGCTACCCTAGATAGAAGCAAAATAAATGTTCCACCTAATCTCACTCTCGCAGATCCCTCGTACTCTGTTCCCGGTAAAATTGATTTGCTTCTAGCTGGCGACATCTATAGCGAATTATTGACTGATGGATTCATTCGTTTAGGAAAGAATCTTCCCATTCTTCAGAATACCCACTTAGGTTATGTTATTTTTGGTACTATTCCCCCTCATGTCTTTCATCGGAGTTCAAACTTGGCTATTTCTCAGTCAAATGTTTCTCTCTTTGTTCAGTCCAAATCCGAAGAGAATAATTTAGATAAATTGATACAACAATTTTTCGAAATTGAAGAAGTTCCCCACGTTAGTAAATTAACCCCCGATGAGGAATTGGCTGAACAAATATTTAATAAAACCACTCGTATTTTACCTTCGGGTCGTTTTCAAGTAAACCTACCACTTGTCTGCAAAAATGGGCATAAAAAATTAGGTGAATCTTTTAAAGTAGCTTTAAAGAGATTTATTAATTTAGAAAATAGGCTCTTAAAAAATGAAAATACATACGCTCAATATAAGTCGTTCATTAGTGAATATCTTTTTCTCGAACATGCTAGAATAGTCCCTCTCTCTCTTACTAATGAAAATTTAGAAAATAAATATTTTCTCCCGCATCACTGTGTAGTAAAGGAAGAATCCTTAACAACAAAACTTAGGGTTGTTTTCGATGGTTCGATGAAAAGCTCTAGTAGTTACTCGTTAAATGATATCCTACTCAAAGGTCCCACTCTTCAACCGGAACTTTTTGATATTTTGCTACGCTTTCGATTATATTCCTTTGTTTTCACAACTGATATACAAAAGATGTACAGACAGGTTAAAATCAATCCTGATCAAACCTTTCTGTTAAACATACTTTGGCGTGACTCCCCGGAAAAAGATATTGAGTGCCTGGAATTGCAAACAGTTACATATGGAACTAAAAGCGCCAGTTTTCAGAGTACTCGCTGTTTAATGGAACTGGCAAATACTCATCAAACTGAATATCCCCTGGCCAGTGACGCTCTTCAAAATAATTGTTATATTGATGACATTCTCTACGGTGCTAATGATGAGCAAACTCTCCTCAAAGCTCACAAGGAATTAACTAGTTTACTTGGAACAGCATGTATTTCTCTACATAAATGGTGTTCTAACTCGGACTCGTTTCTAAAAAACATTTCTTCTCTCTCTTCAAACTCTTCTTATGTCATAGCTCCAGATAATTGCTCTAATAAGGTTTTAGGTTTATGCTGGAATCCTGTTCTTGACACGTTTTCAATCTCTCTTCCAGATTTCACCCTAAAGAACTCATACACTAAGAGAGAAGTACTGTCAATGATTGCCCAAAAATTTGATCCTCAAGGTCTTATTAATCCCGTTACAGTTGTCGCTAAGCTTATAATGCAAAAGATTTGGATTTCCAAAATCAGTTGGAACGATACCATTGACGCAGATACGTTACATGAATGGCTAAGTTTTATTAGCAGTCTCTCTCATTTTAAGGACTTAAGTATACCTAGATGTCTCTTTTTAAGTCAAGAAATCACTGGTGTTGAGATTCACTCATTCTCAGATGCAAGTTTAAAGGCTTATGGAGCTTGTATCTACTTACGTGTGACCTATAAATCAGAACAGGTGTCTTGTTCCCTTCTAGCATCTAAGAGTCGCGTTGCTCCGTTAAAACCCTTGACCCTTCCAAGATTGGAACTCATGGGTGCTCTATTGTGTAGTAAACTCACAGCAAAGATTGCTAATATTGTTAAAGAAAAGTTATCTCAATTAGACTCTATAAATATGTGGTCGGATTCAGAAATTGTTCTCGCTTGGCTTCGTTCACATCCTTCTCGTTGGACCCAATTTGTAGCAAATAGGGTTGCACAAATTTTAGATAATTCTCCTAATGCTCACTGGAGGCACGTACGATCCAAAGAGAATCCTGCCGACATACTCTCCCGAGGAATGCTACCCTCTGAATTAATAAATTCGTCCTTATGGTTTCATGGTCCTCCATTTTTAAATCAACTTCGGTTGGATTTATTGAAATACAACCCAAAGGGGTATACTTCCAAGTTGCCTGAAGAAAGGAAAATCATTCTCCACGCTCGAAATGATCAAATAGATTTCTTCACCTCACTTTCTGATAGGTTCTCCAATTTTTCAAAGTTTGTAAGAACTTTAGCCTATATGTTTAGATTTGCTAATAATGCTAAACCGCTTTCTCGCAAGTTAACTAATACCCTTGAAGTCAGCGAACTTCAAAACGCTGAACTTAAGATTATTAAGATGCTTCAGTATTCCAACTTCTCGAGTGAGATTTCTGAGCTTAAGAAAGGTAAAACTCTATCTAATAAGTGTCTTTTACCCCTAAATCCCTTTTTGGATGAGAATGAAATGCTCCGGGTGGGAGGTCGCCTCAGAAACTCAGACGTTACCTTTGATCAAAGATACCCTCTTCTCCTCCCCTCAAAAAATCGTGTAGTTCGTCTCATCCTCCACAGAGAACATGTCAGACTCTGTCACTCAGGTCCTCAAAATACTTTGTCACAAATTCGTCTCAAATATTGGCCTCTAAATGGACTACGAGAAGTCAAGAAGGTCACTCACCAATGTATGGTTTGTTTTAAGTTTCGTGCCAAACCCGCTACCCAGATCATGGCAGATCTACCAAAAGAACGTTTAAACTCCTCTCGAGTGTTCGCTCACGTCGGATTAGATTTTGGCGGCCCCTTTCAGATAAAGTCTTCCAACCTTCGTAAGGCTCCTTTATTAAAATCGTATATTGCTCTTTTCGTTTGCTTGTCGACTCGAGCTGTTCATATTGAAGTCGTTTCCGGCCTCTCTACGGAGACGTTTCTTCTCGCTCTAAAACGCTTTATTAGCCGTAGAGGCCTCCCTCAAACAATATTCAGTGACAACGCCACGAACTTTCTTGGTGCTCGCAACCAGCTGTTTGAACTCTATAAGTTTTTCAAGGAAAAGGAAAGCTTTCGTTCTATTAAGGAATTTTTGGCCTCATCTCATATTCGCTGGAAAACTATAGTTCCTCGAGCCCCTCACCATGGTGGTATTTGGGAAAGTGCTATAAAGAGCGCAAAGCATCATATGCGTAGGCTCCTTGGCAATGTTAAGCTTACGTTCGAAGAATTCACTACAGTTCTCGGTCAAATTGAAGCTGTGCTCAACTCCCGGCCTCTTTGCTCCCTTTCAAATGACCCCTCCGATTTTACGTATCTTACTCCTGGACACTTCTTGATTGGACAATCTCTTACGTCCTTTCCTGAAAAAGATGTGATCCACATTCCTGAAAACAGATTGAATTTATGGCAACATTTGTCCAAACTCCAACAAGTGTTTTGGAAAAAATGGTCTATCGACTATTTGAATAGACTTCAAAATCGCCCTAAATGGTTTCTCCCTCATAAAAACCTAGAACCTAACGATCTCGTGTTGCTGATTGAAGACAACACTCCTCCTCTTCATTGGGTACTAGCAAGAGTTATTGAGGTCTTTCCCGGAAAAGATGGGAGAGTAAGAATTGCCTCGGTGAAAACTAAAGATGGAGTCTTCAAGCGCTCTATTACAAAATTGTGTCCTCTACCCAATGACGATTTAATTTAAGTTAGTATAAGATGATAATTGTAATGTATTTTTTCTTCCGCATGCTCTCTTGGCATAATATAATCTGTTTATTTGTGTTAAAGCCAGCGCTTCAACGGGGGCGAGTATGTTGTAAAAACAACATTTTATATTAATTTCAGTTTATTTTTCGTTTCCACAAATGTTGAATTTTATCTTAGCGACAGACTGTATTTGACAGACTGTCAAAAGTGCGGTAAAAAAGTGCATTTAGTTTTTCTCTATAGTCGCGCGCCCCTAAAAAGCCGGTATAAAAATGAACAATTTATTAAAGCGAACTCTTTATTTAGTAATAGTGCCTTTGTAAATATTTTCTCGGTATTAAATGTGTAGTATCGATTAATTACGCTTATTTTTCTCTAAGTACAAACCCCTATAAAACCAAACACATACTGAACCATCGCCGTGAAGTCTGCTTATCTATATCGAAGGAAACTCTTGTACAGTCCATGGTCCTAAAATATTTGGTACTGTACACGCACGGGGAAAGGAATTTAATAAGCTTTCTCCCGAACAATTGTTGGAGATCAATCAAAGTTCCAACAACGTCACTTCCAGCTATCTGTATTCGTAAAGAGGCCGAACTTATCACCGACACCGTATCGACCAAACGCATCGGTGTTATTGCTACAATAGTGGGAGACGTGAGTAGTCTCTTCATTCCCTTCTCATCGCACTTTACCATGACGAACGTGACTCGCACAATTGAATTACGCATCTGTGTATCAGAGAGAGACGAATATTAAAAATTCCGTAGTAGCTTATTTCAGGCACACGCCAAGAACGATGAAAACGAGTATATACATATATATACACATATATGTATATATATATATATATATATATATATATATATATATATATATATATATATATATATATATATATATATATCTATATATATACATATATATATATATATATATATATATATATAGATATATATCTATATATATACATATATATATATATATATATATATATATATATATATATATATATATATATATATATATATATATATTGTTATGATATGTAAAATCGAGAAAAATATTGGTTTGTTTAAAAACATTTCAAAATTCAATAACATTAAAATAATTCAGATAAGTAGGATAATATCCAACAAACATTTCGAAGAAGGAGAGCTATTAATTTCTTGAATTACCTGTACCAAACAAAAAGTAAGCTTTGCATAAATTATTTCTTTGTTATACTTGAGTGACCCGCATAATTTTAAGTGAAAACAAAAAGACAATTGAACGGGGTTTTCCAAAATACATTAATGCAGTGATTAGGGACAAATAGAAGAGATTTTAGATAGAGGTTTTTGTTAGTTTTTAAGAATTATAGAAAATATTATTTGTAAATAAGTTTTAGGAAATTTTATAATTATAGGTAAAAATTTGTTTGTTATCGAAATGAAAAAATGGGGGAATTGTGACGAGTTTTGATTGGCGGAGATTGAAAAAGGTGGGATAAGTATGTAGGAGGGAGTTTAGCGAGATTGGGGAGAGAGAAAAGATATAGTCAGTCGGTTTCCAAGTCTGTGAGAGGAACGGTGATTGTTCTCTGGCGGTTCCTGAAATGTAGCAAGCAGTAGTGGAATGTTAGTGAGTTTTTGTGGAGTTAGTGTATCTGACAGAAGCTGAAGCAGCAAAATATTGTAAGTCATATTTCTCTACTTATATTCCAAGAGTCACTGTTCAGGCCAACGAGAGATTCAGTTTATCGTAAAGAGAAGATATTCCAAGAGTCATTTTTCACTCGGGCCAACGAGAGATTCAGTTTATCGAGAGGAGAAAGGCTATCATAATTTGAATGATTTGTGCTTTTGAAGGAGATCATTAAGGACGATATACTTGCAACAATCTGTGTAAGATTGCTGATTACATAGGGAGCGGTTGAGAGGAGATAATACAGTCTACAAGGAACAAGGATTTGGACCACTCATCATCAGAGAGAGATATTTTTGTTTCTGCAGTTTTTTTTTCTTTTATTGATAACACAATTTTTACACGTAATTTAGAAAGGATATAAATATTTTGATTAGGAGAGTTAGAATAGTTTGGGATTTTGAGATTTCAATTAATATTGTTTGTACCATAAATTTTGATTGTTCACGTACGGAGAACAAAATTTTGAGAATCCTTATATGAGGTTTGTTTATTGAAAACGTTTGAGTGTGAATTATTTCATTATTTTTATTTCAATATATATAGTGTTAGATCATATGTGTTTTTTATTATTCCGGTATTCTCTGGACCTTACCTTTCACATGTAATAGCATAGATATTGAAGCACGAATTTAACCCTGAGATAAAAGAATTAAAAATTGTGATAGAGTCATAATCATATCATTTAAATAATTTTAATTAATCAAAAAAATTAATTAGCTAATTATTGCTTGGCGCACCAAGACTTGAAATATCACAATAACTGGCTTCCAAAACGTGGGGCTTGAAAATATCGCAGCTTTACATTTGAAGGAAGGGAAAGAGATCTGGAATAAGTACAGGTAATCCAGAGATAAAAACATATAACATTGAGGGAATTTGAATTTGAAAGTATTTTGACAATTTTTCCAGGGAATATAAATTTGATTTATTGATTGATCGTAGTTAGTGGATATTTACTGCTATTGAATTATTTGATTTTATTTTCTTTACCAATCGTACATTTGATATTTATTTTGAATTATTTGAATTTTACTGATTGCATATTTGATATTTGTCGTGAAAATTTAATACATTTGGGGAGAAATATTGTCGTGTTCTGAAACATATAGAGTGTTGTAAAATTTCACATTTGGCGGGGACAAAAACAATAACAAAAAGTAACAACATGTCTGTCACAAGGAGACAAAGTAAAATGCAGGAAAGGAAGGAGGATAACAGAGAAGATGAAACAATTTTGGAAGAAGTATCGGATAATGAAGGAAATGTGACAATAGTTGAGGAGAGAAAAGAACTATCAGGAATAGATAAAATATTACAACTAATGCAACTCCAGTCACAAATAATGGCAGAAACAAAACAAACAATAGAGAAAAACCAAAATGAAACATCAAAGAAAATGGATAAAATGGATAGAAATCAACAAGAAACAAAACAAACAATAGAACTAAATAACAGAAATATAGAGCAGCGTTTGGAAAACTATGAACAGGAAATTAAAGGATGTGTTGAGGGGATAAAGAAAGAACTGATACAACAAATAGAAGAGATTAATGAAATTAAAAATAATATGAAAGAACAAGAAATGAGAATTAAAGATAATTTGGAGGGATTAGAAATAAAATTTGAAAATGCGCTACAAGAAGACAGGAAGGAAGTAGAAAGAAGATTAAAGCAAAATGAAAAACAAATGGCAGAAATTGAACTAAGAGGGGTAGAGAGAAAAGAAGTTATCATCCATGGAACAAGCGAGGCGAAAATACAATTTGGCGGGGATATTCGGAAAACACACCCAGTACCGTTTGTTAAAAATTTGAAAACCAAATTACAACATATTAGATATTTTGACGATTGCAAAGAAACAATTAGAAACCATTTGAAAGAAGGAGCAGCGTTATGGTATGAAAGCAAGGAAGATGAGTTTGAAAATTGGACAGATTTTGAAAATAAATTTCTCAACTATTTCTGGGGGAAAAATAAACAGAGAGAAATCAACCAAGAGCTACAGAATGGAAAATATCACGAAAAAATGGGAATATCTGAAGAAAGATATGCTTTGCAGATATATAACAATTCAAAATATCTAGAATACAAATATTCTACCGAACAGCTGGTAGAAATGATCAGCAGACATTTTGAGGAAACGTTGGAAGATCACGTGATTTTGAGAAACTATCAAGATATTGATAGTTTGTGCCAATTCCTTCAATTAAAAGAAGCGAAAAGAAAAGAAATGAGAAATAGAAGACAACATGACCAATATAATGGACCGGAAAGAAGGTATTCATCAAATTATGACCAGAGAAACCGACATCCCAGATCAACAAACGAATATAGGCCGAGAAATTACAATAATTACAATAGACAACAAAATTACGATAACAGGAATGACACACAACAGAGAACATATGAAAATCACAACAGGAATAGAGATGCACAAAATCCTCCGAATAGGAATACTAACGAACAAAGGGACGATAGAAATAACCAGAGCTTCCAACAACAAAATAGAAGGGAGATGAATCATGTAGCAATAGGAAACGACAGACAAATTTCTAATTCTAATCTAATATTTTTAGATGCATTTATAAAACATAAAGCGATTAAAATTGTGATTGATTCTGGATCGGAGATATCGCTAATCAATAAAAAACTAGTAAAAGAATTAAATTTGGACAGATTTGTGTATAAGATTCCTAGGGTTGATTTAGTGGGTGCAAACAATAAAAATTTGACGACAGTAAACGAAGGCTTGGGAGTACAGATAAGAGTGGGAAACAAATTCCATATTATGAAATGTGTGGTGATTGAAGATTTAAATCATGATATGATAGCGGGAATTGATGAATTGAGGAAAAAAGATATCACCATAAATTTTTCGGAAAATAAACTGGAAATCAGAGCAGAACCAGACAACACAGGAGAAGAAAAGCAAACAGATAGGAAAACAAATTCTGGAAGGATCAATGCACAGGAAAAACGCAAAGAAATCGATATGACTGTAGAGGATAAACCGAAAGTACAAGAACAAGATCTAACAGAAAAGAAAAAGAGAAGGAAAAAAAAGAAGAAGAGTTCGAAAAGAAAGCAGGAAAATAAGATGGAGACCAGAGAAAAACAGGAAATAGAAGGTACAGAAGAATTGTTGGCAACCGACGATAAAACAGAATGGAAGCAGGAAGAAAAAGAAGGTATCATCAGAGAAATGAAAGGAATAGAAACATGGTGCTCGGAATACCAAAGGGAATTAGAGGATAAAAAGAAAACAGAAGAAAAAATGGCACTGATGGACGAGAATCCAGAATTTTGTGAAGAAGTATTATGGACAGTGAACACATGTGAACAAAAGGTGGATGAAAGAAAAATAAATTGTGGAAAAAACATGGAGAAGGAAATAGAGAAGATTTTAGGAAACCATGGAGATTTTGTTAATAAAGTAAATCAAGTGGTTAAAAATTATGAACTTTCTTCTAAGGGAAAATACTTGGAAAAATTTAAAACGAAAATATATCCAATCCCGTATAAAGACAGGCAATATACGGGGTATTTTAACATTCACGACATTTGTCAGTATCATAAGTAGATTTTAATAACATAGTGAAATAATTTGATCCTAGAAAACTTTTGTCATTTTTAAAATTTAACAAAGAGTTTTCGGCAGATCAAATGGCGGGGATTTGTTATGATATGTAAAATCGAGAAAAATATTGGTTTGTTTAAAAACATTTCAAAATTCAATAACATTAAAATAATTCAGATAAGTAGGATAATATCCAACAAACATTTCGAAGAAGGAGAGCTATTAATTTCTTGAATTACCTGTACCAAACAAAAAGTAAGCTTTGCATAAATTATTTCTTTGTTATACTTGAGTGACCCGCATAATTTTAAGTGAAAACAAAAAGACAATTGA
This sequence comes from Diabrotica undecimpunctata, assembly GCF_040954645.1. Lineage (NCBI taxonomy): Eukaryota > Metazoa > Arthropoda > Insecta > Coleoptera > Chrysomelidae > Diabrotica > Diabrotica undecimpunctata. Next base: position 103,517,900 of record NC_092808.1, read on the forward strand.
ACGGGGTTTTCCAAAATACATTAATGCAGTGATTAGGGACAAATAGAAGAGATTTTAGATAGAGGTTTTTGTTAGTTTTTAAGAATTATAGAAAATATTATTTGTAAATAAGTTTTAGGAAATTTTATAATTATAGGTAAAAATTTGTTTGTTATCGAAATGAAAAAATGGGGGAATTGTGACGAGTTTTGATTGGCGGAGATTGAAAAAGGTGGGATAAGTATGTAGGAGGGAGTTTAGCGAGATTGGGGAGAGAGAAAAGATATAGTCAGTCGGTTTCCAAGTCTGTGAGAGGAACGGTGATTGTTCTCTGGCGGTTCCTGAAATGTAGCAAGCAGTAGTGGAATGTTAGTGAGTTTTTGTGGAGTTAGTGTATCTGACAGAAGCTGAAGCAGCAAAATATTGTAAGTCATATTTCTCTACTTATATTCCAAGAGTCACTGTTCAGGCCAACGAGAGATTCAGTTTATCGTAAAGAGAAGATATTCCAAGAGTCATTTTTCACTCGGGCCAACGAGAGATTCAGTTTATCGAGAGGAGAAAGGCTATCATAATTTGAATGATTTGTGCTTTTGAAGGAGATCATTAAGGACGATATACTTGCAACAATCTGTGTAAGATTGCTGATTACATAGGGAGCGGTTGAGAGGAGATAATACAGTCTACAAGGAACAAGGATTTGGACCACTCATCATCAGAGAGAGATATTTTTGTTTCTGCAGTTTTTTTTTCTTTTATTGATAACACAATTTTTACACGTAATTTAGAAAGGATATAAATATTTTGATTAGGAGAGTTAGAATAGTTTGGGATTTTGAGATTTCAATTAATATTGTTTGTACCATAAATTTTGATTGTTCACGTACGGAGAACAAAATTTTGAGAATCCTTATATGAGGTTTGTTTATTGAAAACGTTTGAGTGTGAATTATTTCAATATTTTTATTTCAATATATATAGTGTTAGATCATATGTGTTTTTTATTATTCCGGTATTCTCTGGACCTTACCTTTCACATGTAATAGCATAGATATTGAAGCACGAATTTAACCCTGAGATAAAAGAATTAAAAATTGTGATAGAGTCATAATCATATCATTTAAATAATTTTAATTAATCAAAAAAATTAATTAGCTAATTATTGCTTGGCGCACCAAGACTTGAAATATCACAATAATATATATATATATATATATACATCTATATATATATATATATATATATATATATATATATATATATATATATATATATATATAGAACATTAATCTGAAATAATTCCGTTCCAATTTCAATACGTCTTCTGCCTGTAAAAATGTAAGGAAAACATCGGAAAACTACATGTGACAGCACTGACCATAACATTTCGACGTATTGTTTTAGGTATGCGCAACGTTGATGATCTTCTGTCAGTAGCTGTCTATACCAGGGATCGTGTTAATCCATACCTATTTAACTATGCTCTTTCAGTTGCATTGTTGCATAGATCTGACACGCAGGACGTAGATTTGCCGTCGTTTATTAAATCGTTTCCCGACAAATATGTAGACAGTAAAGTATTTGCCAAGGGTAGAGAAGCAGCCAACATTGTGCCTACAAATTCAAGGGTAAAAAATAATTTATTATAAATAATTATTAAAAAACTAATATATTTTATAATTTTAGACACCAATTGAAATACCGAGAGATTTTACTGCTTCTAACCTGGAACCAGAACACCGTTTAGCATACTTCAGAGAAGATTTGGGAATTAATCTCCATCATTGGCATTGGCATTTGGTTTATCCATTCGAAGCTGCTTTTGATGTTGTCAATAAAAATCGTCGTGGAGAACTTTTCTATTACATGCATCAACAAATTGTTGCAAGGTGAGTATAAGAATTACTTTATGTTAAAAATATCCTATTCTTGAAATTTGCTAAAGAGCAAAGATGACAATGTTTTTATTGATTATGCTTTCATTAGAAATTAATTTGCCACAATAATCCGGGAAGCTTCGAAGTTAAAACTTAGATCAATAACCTCAGCCACTGACAGCAAAAATATTAATTTGTTTTCTACGATGCTAAAATTTGTGGTTTAAACATGCACAAGTTTTACAATGTTTTTTTACAAAACTGATGGTTTTACTGTATTCCCCATCGGACCATGTGAAAAAGAACCGCTCAAGATTTGATAAAATATTTTATATAAATAACATTATTGTTTCAGATATAACTATGAACGTCTCTGTCATGGGTTAAAACGTGTCGAAAGATTCATTGACTGGAGAAATCCAATCCCTGAAGCATATTTTCCAAAACTAGACAGCTTAGTGTCCAGCAGATCTTGGCCTTTTCGTGTAGCTAACCAGAAACTATCTAACCTTAGAAGAGAAACTGATCAGATAACTCAAGATATTGATGATCTGGAAAGATGGAGGGACAGAATCTTTGATGCCATACACTCTGGAAATGCTACAAGGGTACGTATATTCTCAATAATATTTAATTTGCTCAATGCACCATTTTGTTTTAGGCTGACGGAACCAATGTTGAACTTACTGAGAACGAAGGTATTGATATTTTGGGAAATATGATTGAAGCCAGTATTCTTTCTCCCAACAGAGAATTCTACGGTAACATGCACAATATGGGACACGTCTTTATTGCTTATGTTCATGATCCAGATCACAGACATCTTGTAAGTTTTAATACAGGGTGGTCCTTAAGTAATTGTACAAAAAGAAATCATAGATTCTAAACTTTAAAATATTGCGATTTAAGTCAAATTGCTTTAACAAAATGTTGATATTAAGAAAGATACAGGATGTTAAAGTAGAAATTAAAAATTTTAATTTTCACTATAACTTCCTTGTTTGTGAACATTTATGTATAAAAATTCATAACTGGGTACTAATAATGATCAGAAATTTTAATCTGATGCATACTTTAATGTAGCTGATAGAGGGCGCGACATATGCCACATATGTGGCATACATTTAAACTTAACTTTTTTGCTTTTTAAGATACCGGTGTTTGTGATAAAAACTATTAAAGATACATTATTTTACCAGAAAAAAGGTATACTTGTTAATAACTTCAAAACTCAACAGTTTTCGAGATAATCGCAGTTTACAAATCAACTACATAATTCAGATTTAACGCAATTACTCCAGACAATGAAAGAAAATTAGACAAAGACATCAATACTTCTGAATTTTGGTATAAAATTCCTTCAATAAATTTAATAATTAACGAAATAGTAAATAAAATAAATATATTAGCAGGATAGAATAGTAGGATTTGACAAAATAACAGAATAATTGGATTTTACATCAAACATTTTACGTTGTGTATTAAATTAAAGTCATAATCAAAATATTTTATTAATAAACCAAATTAAGAAATAGTTAAACTTAATAAAAACTTTTTGTCAAAGTAAGTGTCCACCATTTTCTTTAATTCATTTGTCAATACATTCCATAAAAGATCGTCTCATATAAAATACCATCATTGGTTCTAAATAAACTGCTGCAGTATTTATAATAAGTATTATAAATATAATATATAATAAACATAATATAATAATTAAGTATTCGTTTGGGAATTTTATGAATTAAATAATGATATTAATATCTCTCCACGTGATCAAGGAATATGCCTACTACGAACAATCCAACGTTCAGGAAAGTTGTATTTAAATATGTTCTCACTGCACTTTTCTTTATAATGTGGTGGTGTACCAATCAATAAAATCATTTTATAAAAAATGTAAATAAATCTCCAATTATTTTGTCCAGTTATTTTGTCAAATCCTACTATTCTATCTCGCTAATATATTTATTTTATTTAATATTTCGTTAACTATTAACTTTATTACAGGCAGTTTATACGAAAATTCAGAAGTATTGATGTTTCTGTCTAATTTTCTTTCGTTGCTTGGAGTAATTGCGTTAAATCTGAATTATGTAGTTGATTTGTAAAATGCGATTATCTCGAAAACTGTTGAGTTTTGAAGTTATTAACAAGTATACCTTTTTTTTGTTAAAATAATGTATCTTTAATATTTTATACTAGAAACATTGGTAACTTAAAGAGCAAAAAAGTTAAGTGCAAATGTATGCCACATAGGCGGCATATGTGGCGCCCTCTATCAGATGCATTAAAGCATGCATCAAATTATCGTTTATAATGTTCAATAGTACCCAGTTAAGAATTTTTATACATAAATATTCACAAACATAAAAGTTATAGCAAAAATTAAAATTTTAAATTTTCACTTTAACACCCTGTATCTTTCTTAATAACAAAATTTTATTTAAAAAATTTGGCTTAAATCGTAATATTTTAAAGTTTAGAATCTACGGTTTCTTTTTGTACAATTACTTAAGGACCACCCTGTATAATTATTAAGTTTTAGATAGGTTTTATTACAAGTTATAATTTGTTAATTATGTTATAGTTTTTGAAGTTTGCACAATTTCGTAATTTCTTTTTTTTAACTTAATTATAATTTATATTATAATTAATTCAGTAATAAATATTTTATAACCTTTCTTAAAATATTTAGATTATAATAATACTAATTACCTTAATTATAATCTGTTATATTAAGGAATCATTTGGTGTCATGGGTGACTCAGCTACAGCTATGCGTGATCCTTTATTCTATAGATGGCATGCTTACGTCGATGATATCTTCCAGCAATTTAAGTCTACATTACCAAGATATACTGAAAACCAGGTAATATGACCATTTTATTGTTTACCCAATAAATAATTTTATGATTTTTTTAACTTTTAGCTGAATAATCCTGGAGTCACCGTTGAAAGTATTAGTATAGAATCAGGAGGTGCAGCTAACACCTTAAATACATTCTGGCAACAATCTGATGTAGATCTCTCCCGAGGTATGGACTTTCAACCACGTGGTCCTGTCTTCATCAGATTTACTCACCTTAACCATCAGGCATTCAATTACCGTATTGTTGTAAATAATTCCGAGGCTGCCAAACAAGGAACTTGCAGAATATTTATGGCCCCCAAATTCGATGAAAGAGGAAATCCATGGTTGTTTAGGGATCAAAAGAATATGTTTATTGAACTGGACAGATTTAAAGTTAATTGTAAGTTTATATTCAGTAATTTTTTCAGCTATTTTAACTATTTTGAACCTAATTGAACAATTTTGTTTATGAGCTTTTGATTAGTTAATTTTTATCTTTTAGTAAAGCAAGGTCAGAACACAATTACGCGGCCTTCAACTAGTTCATCTGTAACTATTCCGTTTAACAGAACTTTCAGAGACTTTGATACCAACAGACCCGAAGGAGGCAACAACTTGGCTCAATTCAACTTCTGCGGTTGCGGATGGCCACAACACATGTTAATTCCAATGGGTAATACCGACAATCCAGGATTTAGATCCGAGCTCTTCGTAATGATTTCGAATATCGATGATGACAGGGTATGTAAAGTACTTTTAAATTTGAAATGAATTTATGTTATTTCATATATATTTCCTTTATTTACAGATTGACCAAGATACTACTGGAATTTGCAACGGTGCTGACTCATTCTGTGGTGTGAAGGATCGTTTGTACCCCGACCGTCGTTCAATGGGTTATCCATTTGACAGACAACCTAGACAAGGAGTCGATACTTTGCAGCAGTTCCTTACACCTAATATGAGAGTTCAAGATGTCATTATTAAATTTTCCAACAGGACATTCAGACCACGAAAGAATAATTAACTATTTACTGCTTTGAAATGTTTACTATAGCGATGGCGCTAAATGACTAAATAAACATTATAAAACAAAAACTGTCTTTTTTTTATTTATTTAAATATATAGTTCTATTATAAAGTTTTTTTATATATTTATGCAAACCATTGTAGTATATTACTATTTAAATGGGAATAAGCCACAACTAAAGGTTAAAGTAAGTTTATTGATGAATTTTTGTATTTTGAGAACGAGTTTCGAATTGAAAATTGAAACGTCAATAAACTTACCTTAACCTTTAATTGTGGCTTATTCCCATTTAAATAGTACTTACACTATAGTATAGTGGGAAAATTTTGAAAGATCTGCAGTTACTTTAGTAAACCCAACACCAAAACTATGCAGTTCAACTGTGTCCGTAGAATGTATTCAAAATGAAAATACTCACAAAATACCGCTAGAACTTATTATTCAAGCCTCCTGTGACCTGTCGAATTCTATCTCTATCTATATAAGGATTTTTACAGCTTTCGCCGCCTTCCTTCTTTTAGCCAACGTCTCCAGTCCTTTCTGTTCTGCCATCCTCCATCTCTAAGGTCTCGTCTTTCTATGGCCTCGTCCACTTCATCCCTCCATGATCTTCGGGGTCTACCTCTTTTCCTCCTTCCCATTGGGCTCCAATCCGAAATCTTTGCTATCCACCTTGTGTGATCTGTTCTTCTCACATGTCCATACCAAATTAAACGTTTCTCTTCGATGTAGCTGACTATGTCTTATTCTACTGCTCTTCTTCGTTTTATCTCGTCATTTCTGATGCGATCCATTTTTGTCACTCTGCAGCTTCTTCTCATGAAGTCCATTTCAGTTGCTGTGATTTTGGACCTGTTTCGTTTATTTATTACCCAATTCTCTGCCCCATAGGAAATTATACTGCGTACCAAGGTGTTATAAATTCTCTTCTTTGTATTTCTGGTAATCTGTCTATCCCACAGTACCCCGTTCATTTGTTTAATACATGTTCTTGTCTGTGCTAATCTGCTGGTTATCACTTGCTCGGTGGTTCCATTTTTTAAAAGTATAAATCCTAAATATTTGAATTTGTCAGTGCCGTTAATTTCTCTATTATCGTCCATTACCAAGTTTCTTACTGGTTCTTGCTCTGTTGTTAAATATTCGGTCTTTTCTAGATTTATTTCCAGTCGATTTTTTGTGTATTCCTTTTCTAATTTTCGGAGCATATAGCACAGATCTTCTTCATCTTGAGCCGTTACCACTTGGTCATCTGCAAAGCTTAATGTGTACAAGAAGTTGTCCCGGATTGGTATTCCCATCCCTTCACATTTTCTTTTCCATGGTTTTAATATTTGTTCGAGGAATATCTTAAACAGTGTCGGAGATGTAGAGCATCCCTGCAATATGCCTTTTGTGGTCTTAAATTCGTTGGAGTATTTATTGCCGGTTTTAACTCTTACCTTGTTGTTGTTGTAAACGTTTTTTACGGCTTCTATTAACCTCTGAGTTATTCTGATTTCCTTCATCGTGTTCCATTCTGGGGACCGTGTCATATACCTTTTTTAATGAATGATATGTGTAATGGTCTATTTTTTGCCATTTTTTTTTCAATTAATTGTTGGAGTGTATATATGTGGTCTGTGCAAGATCTTCCCGCCGTGAACCCCACCTGATTTTCTCCGATTTTATTTGAGATAGATTTTTCCTGTTTTTCTTTCAGTATTTTTTCATATAACCTGTCGAATTAAAAGGACAATAATCTAATTCAATCTTTTCACTCTTCGCAGTAGTTTAAAATTTTTAATATCTTTCAATGTTTCTGTAAAGATTTCTTTACATATCTTCAGAGAATAAGAAATGTGACAAAATGAAACCTTTAAGAATCCACCCATGCATTTTATCTAATTTGACATCCCCCTATCTACTAATATGTTTTCTTTCTGATGCTAGTAAATAATTCTTATATCTCAGTAATCTCCATTTTGTTTTCTTCTTTTAATGTTTTAAATTTTTATGTTAAATGTAATAATCCTACATGTATATAAAAAATTATTGTAAAAAACTTAAGTAAAAAACATTAAAATTGATATGTAAAGAACTAGAAAGATCATAAGATGCACTTCCAACAATATATTATCATTTAAATTTAATTTTGACTTTAGGTAACATTATTGAATTAGTTAAGATTAAAATGTAATATTTAAAAGTAAAATGAAGTTACCAGTCTTTAGCTTACTGAGTGCCGCAGGTAAATGAATTAACAGGTTAACACCCACGCCAACAACGTGAAAAGACAGTGGCCTTGAGGTCAAAATGTGACAGAACAGCAAGGCGAAATACCAACCTCTAGTGGAATAGAGCGGTACATTTAAAGAATATGATAAATTTGGGTGACAACTTAGCATTAAAAATTAAAAAGCCAAAAAATGAAAGGAAAAGGTGGTTAAGATCACCATTTTCCCCCCAGTGATTGGTTTAGAAAACCAAAAAACAAAGCAAGCGAGGTCAATCCAAAATATCATATATTATAATATCTACGTTGTGACTGGTTAGCAAGCCAACAGGTGAAGATTGATTTAACTTCCACAGTCCAAGGTTCATAGCATTTGGAACTGTGAATGAAAGAAATTCTATGAATCAGTTTCACTTAAAAAAATGTATTAAACAAGTCAACCAAAAAAACAATTACTTAATATATGTAAATGTGATATTGACAAAATAGTTAATAAAATGTTGATAAATCTGTTAAATAAAGAAAGAAAAATTTATTTTATTTTTATTATTAAATATGAAAATATGATAAAAAACACCTTAGGGGACAATTCAAAGTAAACAACATATTGAGCCTAATTCTGTAAAATTAATGCATGATAAATTTGGCTCAAGTTACTAATGTCAGTTCTTTTATTAAGAGCATTTGGGTGTTTTAGTATAGAACACATTTCCAAAAACTATCTTTTGACGAGATTGCGTTCATTGCCAAGAATTTTAACTTCCTTAAAGTTCATTTTGTGCTTAGAGTTAATAGCATGCTGGGCAAGAGCACAAGTATGCTTAGATAAGTTGATATCACTGCGGTTTGTCGTAAGACGCCCTCTCAGTGATCTCCCTCTCTGACCGATGTAACATGAGTCACACTCAGCACAAGGTATATGATAGATTACATGAACTTGTTCCAGAAGGGACAAAGATGTTTTAGTTTTAGAAAACAAATTTCTGACAGTCTTAGCATTCTTAACTGCAATTTTAACAGGTACGTTATTCTGTTTGTACAGTTTAACGAGTTTCCCAGTAACTTGAGGAAAATAAGGTAGAGATGAGTAATGGGTAGTTGGAGTCCCAAGTACAGTATTAGGCAGAACAGTGTTATTAATGGAATTATTTGATATTGTTCTAAGTTGGTCATCATTGGGTATGTCATTTAAAGAGGAACCATAGCTTTGTAAGAAAAGGTATTTATTGATAAGGGAGGCTAGATAGGAAATCTTAATCAGAATATATTTAAGTAATTAAAGGGATTCCCTTCGATTAACCGGATGTGTTAGTCTATTTAGCCTGCAGCTTAAAGCTTTAATTAGGTTTAATTTATATTTAAAAGGATGACAAGAGTTGTAGTTGAGAAACCTATTAGAGGCCATTGGTTTCCTATACCAACTTGTGGTTAAGGTGTTATCTCCCATTCTAATGTCATTAGGCTTTTTAATTTTTAATGACAAGTTGTCACCCAAATTTATCATATTCTTTAAATGTACCGCTCTATTGCACTAGAGGTTGGTATTTCGCCTTGCTGTTCTGTCACATTTTGACCTCAAGGCCACTGTCACGTTGTTGGCGTGGGTGTTACACATGTTAATTCATTTATCTGCGGCACTCAGTAACCTAAAGACTGGTAACTTCATTTTACTTTTAAATATTACATTTTAATCTAAACTAATTCAATAATGTTACCCAAAGTCAAAATTAAATTTAACTGATAATACATTGTTGGAAGTGCATCTCATGATCTTCCTAGTTCTTTACATATCAATTTTAATGTTTTTTACTTATATTTTATATACACTTTATATACATGTATGATTATCACATGTTCTTTTGCTGTGCTAAGTTTGTTAATTTGTAAACTGTACCTAGTTTCAATTAATTGTTTATACAACTTTATCTCTAAAAGTTCCATTATCGTAAGCTTTTTCACAAATTTAATATCATTGACTGCTACATGTCTTTTTAAGGTAACACACATGTTATAACCTCTCTATGAAACGTCTTCAATAAATAGCCACCTTCTTTGTCTTTTATTTCTCCACTTTGACCGAAAAACCCACCACTCTTCGAGTGTTCCTTAGTTTATATATATATATATATATATATATATATATATATATATATATATATATATATATACATATATATATATATATATATATATATATATATATATATAAATATATATATATATATATATATATATATATATATATATATATATATAAATATATATATATATATATATATATATATATATATATATATATAAATATATATATATATATATATATATATATATATATATAAATATATAAGAATAAGAAAAAAGAAGTACTTGTGACTCGTTTGGAACAAATATATAACTGTTTTGGATGGGTTGGAGTCAATAATAGGGCTATTGGTTAACTATTTTTTTATTCTCGAGCTTTCAATTGTGTTTACAATTATTATCAAGAGCTAAAAAAAACAAAATACTTACAAGGTTGAACTAAAAAGAAAAAACAATTTTTGTTAACTTACCAAATAAAAATTAGTTTGGTAAGTAAAAATCACTGCTTACATCTTCAAAATATTTAATAAAAAAATGTTTTAATCTAATAAATGTTTCTCCTTATTTATAAATTCCATTATTTTTATATTAAAAAAATGTTTTCAAAATTAAAAAAATTTTCGGAGAAACATTTATTAGATTAAAACATTTTTTTATTAAATATTTTGAAGATGTAAGCAGTGATTTTTACTTACCAAACTAATTTTTATTTGGTAAGTTAACAAAAATTGTTTTTTCTTTTTAGTTCAACCTTGTAAGTATTTTGTCTTTTTTAGCTCTTGATAATAATTGTAAACACAATTAAAAGCTCGAGAATAAAAAAATAGTTAACCAATAGCCCTATTATTGACTCCAACCCATCCAAAACAGTTATATATTTATAAATATATATATATATATATATATATATATAAATATATATATATATATATATATATATATATATATATATATATAATTTTTTTTAATTATATTATATTGTTCATGTATTATTATAATAATATCTTATTGAGATGTATCTAAGAAAAGCAAGGGAATGTTATCTTTTTTAGTTAATGAAAATTAATTATTAAAGTAGGTTAGTTGTTAATGGATATATCAGTCAAGTTAGTTATCTGTGATGTTGTATTGTTCTTGGTATCTGATTTAAGTAAGAAGTGGTATATATCGCTTAGATTCTTAATGTCGCTCTTAACATTGATGAACAAATCGTTAAGGAAAATAAAAGACATTTTAATGACCTCTCTTTTAGATTTATTGTTCTCACGGTGGAGAATTGTAGTGTTAGTATAGTACTTCACCTTCCTTCGCGACTAACAATGCTGATCCTGATGTCTTAAGTGGGAACCCAGTCTCGGATACTCCTATCAACAAATATTTTTCATTACCATATTTCAGAGATATCACTCCGGCGTTAACAAGGATTCTGAAAAGTGTTGAAAATAGCTTTGGTAATAGTAATAACAACATTAAACTTAATGTCGCTTGTAGATCAGCCCTAACAATTAATAATCCTTATTCTAAGATAAAAGATAAGACTCCCATAGATAGGCCTAGTAACATTGTCTACAACATTCCATGAATCTCTTGCAGCAATTCCTACATCAGCCAAACATCTCAATTATTGAAATCACGTATTAAACTACATAAAAGTGATTCTCGACTTTACCGTGACCGCTGTGCATTAGCCAAACATGTCCATTCCACGGGTCATCTCATGGACTATACTAACACTACAATTCTCCACCGTGAGAACAATAAATCTAAAAGAGAGTTCATCGAAATGTCTTATATTTTCCTTAACGATTTCTCCATCAATGTTAAGAGTGACATTAAGAATCTAAGCGATATATACCACTTCTTACTTAAATCAGATCCCAAGAACAATACAACATCACAGATAACTAACTTGACTGATATATCCATTAAAAACTAACCTACTTTAATAATTAATTTTCATTAACTAAAAAAGATAACATTCCCTTGCTTTCCTTAGATAAGATAAGACATTATCTTATCTTATCTAATTATCTATCTATCTATATTATATCTCAATAAGATATTATTATAATAATACCTGAACAATATATAATATAATTATAATATCATTAAAAAAAATTCAATTAAGAAAATCTAAAATAATATTTTCCTATACTGGAATTTAACTTCATTCGATTTTACCAATGAGCCTTAACGACATAATGATTCAAAAGAACTACTTAAATTGTCAGCACATGCGTTTTGGTAAAACAGAACCTCACATTTAAATTTTATAACAATCAAAAATTTAGTTATTGCCGACAATTCAAAGAATTACCTCCTTTTAAATATAGTTACATTGGGTTTTTCGATTAACCTTGGGTAAACCTTTGCGTTTTAAGTTCAAAGCTACCATACATTTCCAACGTTAAAAAAAACCTTTTTTTGCACATAGTAACTAAAAACACCACTATGTTGTTACTAGCTAAGTTTTTTAACATTCTAACTCTACAATTCTAAGTTACGGTAAGATCAATAATGTTTTTAATAGATAATATATGGTAGCTAATTATAATTTATTCTCTTTCAGCCCTGAAGAAGCTAAATTAATTCTCTTTGGCGAAAACATTCGGCGAAACAATTGATACTCATTAGAGTCTTTCTTGCAGATTTCCCCAATATTTAAGAGTTTACTATATATATATATATATATATATATATATATATATATATATATATATATATATATATATATATATATATATATATATATATCTTCTTCTTAAAGTGCCCTCTCCTCAATGGAGGTTGGCTACTACAATTTTAAAATCTTCTCTATCTTCAGCTGTTCTTATTAGCTGTTCAAAATTTAGCCCTGTCCATTGTCGGATGTTTCTGAGCCACGATAGTCTTTTCCTTCCTAGGCCTCTCTTTCCCTCGATTTTTCCTTTCACTATAAGTTGGGCATATTGGAACTTATTATTTCTCAGTATGTGGCCTAGGTATGATGTTTTTCTGTGTTTGATGAACTTTTACTGTGTTAAAAAGTTCTCTTTCCTTGCCTATTCTATGCAGCACTTCTTCGTTTGAGGTATGCGATGTCCATGAAATTTTGAGCATTCTCCGGTAGATCCACATTTCAAAGGCCTCCAATTTATTTACGGTTGATGTTTTTAGGGTCCACGTTTCAACTGCATATAGAAGAGTCGACCAGACGTAGCATTTTGATAAACGTAGTCGAATTTCGAGTTTTATTCGAGAATCACAAAGCAGTTTTTTTATTTTTTCGAAAGATTTTCTGGCCTGTTCTATTCTCGATCTTATTTCTAGATCAGGATTTAGGCTGCTATCGATCCAACATCCCAGGTACTTAAATCTATTGACCTGTTCTAAAATGTGCCCATTTATTGTGCAAGGTTGAGGTACGTTTTGGTTTTTTCGGATTGACATCACTTTGGTTTTTTTAATGTTTATTTTCATACCAAATTGCTCACAGGTCGAGTTGGTCTTGTTGATGAGTCGTTGTAGACCTACGTCGGAATCCGCAATTAACACTGTATCATCGGCGTATCTGATACTGTTGATATTTACGCCATTCACCTTGACTCCATCCTTGGAATCCTCCAATGCTTCTTTAAATAGAAACTCGGAGTAAAGATTAAACAGCAGAGGCGACAGAGCACATCCTTGTCTAACTCCCCTCCTAATTTCTACTTCTGCGGATGTGGAACCTTCGATCCTAACTCTGGCGTTTTGGTTCCAGTACAAGTTTTTTAAGAATTTGATGTCTTTTCCATCTAAACCGACTTCTTGCAAACGTTCTAATAGTAGGTCGTGTCTTACTCTATCAAATGCTTTTTCGAAGTCTATAAAGCATATAAATATATCTAAGCATATAAATATATCTTTCTGTTGGTCGTAGCATTTTTGGGCGAGAACTAGTAAACTGAACAGCGCTTCTCTCGTTCCCATGCCGGCTCTGAATCCAAACTGATCGTCTCCGATGATTGTTTCGCACTTTCTATAGATACGATTATGTACGATTTTTAGTAGGACTTTTACTGCATATATATATATATATATATATATATATATATATATATATATATATATTTATATATATATATATATATATATATTTATATATATATATATAAATACAATATATATAATGGAAAAAAAATGAAAAAAAAAATTAAAGACTTTAACCGAAAAAGTTAAGAAACTAATGACCATCTACAAGGCATAAAAACAGTAATAAAGAAAGTAGTTGAATTCAATAAACCTCTATTGCTAATATTTGTCGATTTTCACTAAGCCTTTAACATAGTTCATCTCAGTAAAATACTACAGGCACTGAAAAAATTCAGGCTAGACTATAAGTATACAAAATTATTATACAATATATACCTACAGGCAAAAACTACTGTCAAATTACATACTAATAGTAATCACATAAAAATAGTGCGGGGGTTAGACAAGGAAACCCTTCTTCCTCAATATTTTCTCCTTCGTAAGGATGTGGTGGCGTCATGTAATTTGTTTGACTGTTTCTGTCCAATTATCTCTCTCCTGTACGTGTTGTTTTGCTTTGAAGAATGAGTAACCAGGCATCTAATTTGTTTGGTCCGACCATCGTACTGGAGATCTTCGTTCCATGCCCTCTCTTGTTCTAGTTATATGTCCAAAATATCTCAGTATATTTTGATTGATAGTTGTGATGAGGCTAGTTTTTATGTTAAGTTCTGATAAAATTGAGCTATTTGTGCGATGGGCGGTCCATGGTATGCGCAACATTCTACAGTAGACCCATATTTCCAATGCTATTATATGCTTTGAATCGACTTTTTTTATTGTCCAAGTTTGTGAGGCATAGGTGGCGATAGGAAATATCAATGCTCAAACAAGGTGTAATTTTATGTTTTTTGTGATTGAATGTCAGTGTTCTTCCAAGTGATGCGTCGACGGATCTCGTCTTCGCATCCTCCACTGTTAGTAATAACGGAGCCTAAGTAATTAAATTGCCTGACCACTTCGTAACCTGTCCTGATTCTTGTCTCTGCCTGGTTGTTTCTGATTCTATCGATGATCATCCCTTTGGTTATCTGCATATTTATTTTCAAACCATATTCCGTACTCACCGTACCTAGCCTATTTCTAATTTGTTCCAGTTCTTGTGGTGATGACGCCAATATAACAGTTCCTCAAAAACTTGACGCTTAATATGTTCACTATATAAATATATATATATATATATATATATATATATATATATATATATATATATATATATATATATATATATATATATACCTAGCCTATTTCTAATTTGTTCCAGTTCTTGTCATCACCAATATAACAGTTCCTCAAAAACTTGACGCTTAATATGTTCACTATATATATATATATATATATATATATATATATATATATATATATATATATATATATATATATATATATATATATTGAATAGGATAGGGGATATTATGCACACCTGTCGAACTCCAGATTGTAATTTAAAGTCTTTTGAAACCACATTATTAACTCTTACATTAGCAGTATTATTTAGATATAGTTTTTATAATAATTATATTAGATGTGCTGGTGTACCCCTTTCTCTAAGTACATTTTATCACATTTTACGACATCGAAGGCCTTGGAATAGTCAACAAAGCATAAATATGTTTCTATGGGAAATCCAATGTCACCTAAACTTTTTAATACTGTGCTGGAACATGCTTTTAAGAATTTGGATTGCCTGACGAAGGAAATAAAAATAGACGGAGAATATCTAAACAACTTATGTTTTGCCGAGGATACAGTCACAATAGTTGAGGACTTAGAAATGGTAAGACAGATGGTACAGAAACTCGTTGTGGCTACAGGAAATGTAGGTTTAAATATAAACATCTCGAAATCAAACATAATGTCAAATTTGGTACCCAGCCAGAATAACAGTATTGGTGGGCAACAAGAAGAACTCGTAGATAAATATGAATACCTAGGACACGAAATTATAATTGGCAGGGATAATCAGACCCATAAACTGAAGAGAAGAATCGGTCTTACGTGGGCAGCATACGGAAAACTGACAGACACTTTTAAAAGTGAGTTGCCCGCATGCCTGAAGATAAAATTATTTGATCAATGCGTCGTCCCAGTGTTGACATACGAAACAGAAACACTTACTTTAACAAAAGGCTTGGCTGCCAAGCTCAGAGTTACATAGAGAAGAATGGAGCTATCCGTGTTAGGAATAACTCTGCGAGACAAAATAAAAAACGAAGAGTTCAGAAGAACCAATATCACCATATGGGACTTATACAAAGTATGGTCACTTATACAATCCCACGGTGCCGTACAGAGGGTCTTCGACCAGTCAATTCCTAGAACCCTCTGCGTATCTTCCATCTTTATTTATTAAGTAATATTTCTTACACAGGAAGTAAATAAAACACAGAAGTAGCAGGTGTACGAGGTCCAGCCACATAGTCTAACGTTCATAGAACCAGGACAGAGCCCCGACTCCGGACTCCCAGGGTACAAGTGATCCTATTTGGGATCCGAGACCAGACTGAGGCCGAGAGCAGAAAACGTCCCATATTTATATGTATATTTATATTTATATGACATTTTCAGATCTCTCGGCCAATAGTAAAATTGAAAGCAGTTTTAAGGCGGGGCGATGCATATCAAGGTGCGTATTAGTCCACGACTTATGCACCAGGATGACACCAAGGTGACTGACGTCATCGAAAGGATAGTAAGACAAAAATGGAGATGGACAGGACACATAGCTAGAATGACGGATGGGCGATGGACAAAGAGAGGTTATTATAATTAGAGACTGGATTATATGCATATGCTATTCATATTTAATTGATTAATAGCATATTGCCACATATTTAAAAATATCACCTAAATAAAATGGTTTTCTATACATATTTAGATAATAGTTTCTTGGAATTATTCATAGCAGGTACTGGGCAAGGTAACTACGAAATAATTTTATTACAACTATCTACTAAATCTACAGGTTTTATTGTTTGAGAAAACCCATCTGGGAATTATGTATTTATCAGAAGAATAGGGCCAACATGCTGGTAGGTATTATACAGTAAATTCGGTTTTAAATTCTCTGTACCAGCTGGCAAAGCAACTTGTAATTGTGAATATTGTGCTTATAAAATAAAAATAATTTCTTTTTTAAAAATATGCCGAAAGTAGCGACAAACGTAGCTAGCGAACAAAAATCAAGTCTATTGCGGAGTTGGGTTGGTGGCAACAGTGAAATGAAGATTATAGACAATGAAAGTGTTTTCTCTACTATTTGTGATAAAAAGGTGAGTCCACTTATATTTTAACGATTCTCATTTTTGCAAGAAAATCGGTATACCTATACTAAACATGTAACAGTTTGACTATTGGCGGTAGTTTTATTAATTTTTACGCGCAACAGGCGGTTAAGGCCTAAGGCATTTTTTTATAACATAATCCTAATATTAACTAGTTACAATTATTTTAAACAAAACTTTAACTTAAATATGTATATGCAACATTCTTAACTACTCTGAAGGACCTGGTGGAAAATATTTCTCCATTCACTTCTATTTTGTGCTTTTCTTTTCCAGTATCTCACCTTCACGTGTTTAAGGTCTTCCTCCACTTTACTAATCCACCTCGTTCTGGGTCTACCTCTTCTTTTGGGGCCGAGTAGTTTTCTGGTTATTACTAGTTTAGGCATTCTGTTTGCTGCCATTCTTTCCACATGTCCCAACCATCTGATTCTTTGTGACTTGACGAACTTGGTAATGGTAGGTTCTTTGTATAAAGACATTAATTCAATGTTGGTTCTTCTCTCCCAACCATCTTCTGTCTTCAGTCCTCCGAATATGCGTCTCAATATTTTTCTTTCCCATCTTTTCAGAGTATCCTCTTTCTTCTTGTTTAATGTCCATGTCTCATCGGCATATGTTACTGTGGGTCGAATTACTGTTTTATATATTCTGATTTTACCTTGTCTAGAAACGTATTTTGAGTTCAGTAGGGCTTTTAAATTATCTATTTTTTATTCCCTTTTGCTATTCTGGCTTCGAGCTCCCATTTTTTAAAATTTTCATCAAAAACTACACCCAGGTATTCAAATTTGTCCACTCTTTAAAAACTATAGATTTTACCACTTACAGACCTCACACTTAAGTCTTCTTTTTTCCCTTCCGTCCCTCCCATGATCAAATATTTGGTTTTGTCTTCATTTAGTTCCAATCCGAATTTCTGTGCTTCTTCAATGATTTTCTTCACAACTCTTCTTAATTTTTTCTCGGTTTTTGCTAGGATCGTTAGATCGTCAGCAAATGCCAAGCACTGGTGTTCATTTTTCATAATCGTTTCTTCCACCTTCATGCTGCATTTTCTGATTACAGTTTTAACACTAAGTTGAATAATGTAGTGGATAAAGAATCTCCCTGTCTCAAGCCTTTTGCAACCGTAAATTGATCTGATATGTGACCTTGCCAAGCAATTTCATACGTAGAGTTATTTAGTGTAATTTTAACTAGCCGGATCAGTTTCTTTAGTATACCCAAATATTCCATTGGTCGATACATTTTGACTCTATCGACTCTATCATATGCTTGTCTAAAATCCACAAACAAAACCTGCAGGGGAACTTTACCTTCATAACAAGTCGTTTGTATCTCCTTTAATGAGAAGATTTGGTCTACAGTAGATCTGTCCTTTCTAAAGCCGGCCTGATACTCATGTTGGATTCTTTCCGTATAGCAATTTAGTTTATTTCTCAATATTCTTGTCAAGATTTTGTATACCGTGTCTATTAAGGCTATACCTCTATAGTTGTCACACTTCAGTTTGTCTCCTTTTTTATGCAGAGGGCATATGCGGGACTCATACCACTCCGATGGCATTATTTCCTTTTCCCATACTTGCACTAGTATCTGATATATTTCTATTTGTAGTTGTTCTCCACCAAACTTCATCATTTCTATGCATATGTCATTTTTACCAGGACTTCTGTTATTTTTCATTTCTTGCATTTCTGTCACCACCTCCTCCTCTGTAGGCTGCCTTTTAACTATCGCATCTTCTCCAACCGTCCTACTACTGCTACTTGCTCTACTACTTGTCTACTGCTTCGTGCTCCACCTCACCATTTAATAATTTTTCAAAATGTTTTTCCATTCCGTCACTATTTTTTCCGTATCGCTAATTAAATTTCCGTCTTTACCTTTCATATAACTACGGTGGCTTTGGTAACCCTTTCCCATCTTTTTAACTTCTTGATAGAACGACCTCACCTCTTTGTTTTTAAACTTCTCTTCTATCTCTTTTAATTTCAACTCATTGTGGTATCTCTTTTTCCTTCTACACAGAGCTTTCAATCTTCCTCAAATTTTTTTATATTCTTGTTTTTTACACTCTCTATTATCTGTTAATATTTGTTATCTGATCTTCTTCTTTTCCTTTGCTATCGCCTGACACTCTTCGTCAAACCAATCTTTGTTGGTACTTTTCTTGAAGTCGCACTTAACTATTTTCTCGCTAACCTTTCCTACGGCAGATTTAATTTGTTCCCAGGCTTGATCTCTCTGTAAATTTTGGTCACATTGTTGTAGAATTTTATTTATTTCTTCTTTATATTTATTTTTTTTTAGTACGGTTTTTTAGGCGGTAGTTTTAGTTGCGAGAATAAAAATGTAAGTTATCTTAAAAATTTTAAGTCCATATTATTGCATTAGACTCATCACAACTCTTTACAACAATGTAAAGAAAGTATTTTTAAAAGCACCATTGCGAGTAGAAGTATATAGGGAGATGCTTCCCGATATCCCTTTGCCACCGGAACCAGTGTTGCCTAGATGAGGGACGTGGTTGAATAGTGCCATATTTCTTGCAAATAATTATATTGATATCAAAAATGTTATATCAAATTTTGATCCTTCTTGTTGTATTGCTGTTCAGAAATGCCAAAATATTTTTAGTGAGAATTCTGTTCAGAATGAACTGTCCTATATAAAAGCAAATTTTGACATAATTGTAAACTCTATTACAAAACTAGAGAGTCAAAAATTATCTTTAAATGATAGTATTTGCATTGTTGATTCTGTCAAAGAAAGAATAGTAAACCTTTCAGGGACAATTGAAAAAAAAATTAAAGATAAATTTAGTGAAGTTAGTTTTAAACCGGAATGGAGGCTTTTCTTTATTGCGATCAATAAATAACATAATCAATGGAAGCTTTAACGAAGTTATTAATATGGATCCCTCGCTAATGTCAAATTTTAGATTTGCGCCAATTACATCCTGTGATTTTGAAAGATCGTTTTCCTCATATAAACACATATTAACTGATAGAAGGCATAACATTACTCTTGAAAATATTGAACATTTTATGATTATAAATATACTGTAACAGCAAGAACGAGAACATTTTCTTGTGAATTTTCATTTATATTTTTTTATTAAATGTAGTAATAAATAAACACTCTCTAATTTATACTATAATTTTATTTCTCACCAAATCTCAAGCCCTAAAAATTAAAAAGTATTTTTTTTAAGTGCATATAAATGCATATTGCATATAATAAAGGCATATTTGGTTACTTTTTAAGTGCAAGTTGCATGCATATTTTAACCATTTTTTAGAGCATCTAATCCAGTCTCTAATTATAATGGAGAACAAGAGAAGACAAGACAAGCGTCGGTCGACCACCTACGAGATGGTTTGACGAATTAAGAAGAAACAATAAAAACTGGATAAGAATGGTTCAAGATAGATGGATTTGGAAGCACGAGGATTAGACTTATATTCAGCAGTAAACTTTTGCGGCTGGATGATGATGATTTTCGGTGGTAATTATTTCTCCAGTTTTATTTCTCACGAATTTGTGTATATTTTTATAAGAGCATCTTATGTTGTCATACTCTGTAAAATATTTTTCATTTATTATGTCTATAATCTCCTTCTATCTATTTAATTTATTGTGGTAGATATTATCCCTTTTTTGCCTTAGTGTTAGTCTAGCTGCGGTACTTTCTTTGTTGAATTGTACGTTTTTCATTTAGTGGGTTCAACAAAAAATCCTCGTTCTATTTTCCCATTTTTTGTTGCTTTTAGCGCTTAAAAATATACATTTAATAATGTTTGTAAATGAAAACTATTATTTGGTTAGTCAGTGTAAAAAATTTTTTCTATAATCGCAGTTCAACCACAAAATTTGGGTTCCCAAAACAAATTTTTGATCGAATGGGTTATTTTTCTTACCTATCAAACCACTATCTAATGTTTAATATCATTGTTTTTCAGATATTCAAATATATAAACGCTATCCGTTTCATAGTTCTTCAGTCTTTGAACTCAGTCTCCAGTTGAACTTTTGACGTAACAAGTACAGGTAAATATTTTCTTTTATACAATTGCCCAAATGAATATTTTTATGTACACATTTTTTATTTAAGCTCCATATATCGCATGTTTTTTTATTTAAGTTATACATATTCAAAATTAAAAATAATCTAATAACACAGTGGTAGGTACAAATCTTTCTGAATTACAAGAAAATATTTTTTATATCACAGCTATATTTTTTTAAAGGCTTGTAGTTTTACTTAAGAAATGTCTGTTTTATTTACCGTTATAGATCTTAAGATTTCATATATACTCGTTTAATCCATATATTGTATGTCTGTATATTCTTTCCCTCTTTTAAATGTTTATTTATTTTTTCGTAAACTTTCTTTAATAATCTAAATGTTCCAATTTTATATTTTCTTACGTGCATATCGTCTAAGGAAATAAAAACTTTTCCTACCTATATGTTCTTCTTCTCCGTCTTTTTATCTAGACATGACTCTGTCTGTTTTTTAATGTGCCTCCAGTAAGTTGTCGTTACATTGTTTTCGTGGCCTTTTCAATGATCAACTTCCTATTGGGGAACCGTCTCTCGCCGTCTTTACTACTCTATTTGTTGTCACGCGGCTTATATGATCGTTCCATTCTACTCTTCTATTTCTGGTCCAGTCCTTGATATTCTCCACCATACATCTCCGTCGTACATCATCTGTACTTCTAGCTCTGCCATAGTTTCTTACCATCGCTATTTTAAGGGTTTCCATCTCTGCTGTTTTGAGCATTCTGTTTGCCTCTTTGTGTCAGGTCGTGTTTCTGTCACATATATCATAACTGGTCTGATGACTGTTTTGAGAATTCTGCCTTATTTCTCTGCTTATTTCTCCATTTTATTTTATTTGTGCCACCTGCGGCTCTGTTTGCTCTATTCACTTGATCCTCCACTTTTATTTCAAGCTTTCTATAGCTAGATAGTTTGACGACTACATATTAAAACTCCAACACTTGTTCTATTATCTGACCCTCCAGCTCTAATTTACATTTTAGTAGATCCGCCGTTATAAGTATGAATTTTGTCTTTTTTTGGGGAAATTAACATATAAAATTTTCTGGAGGTTAAATATAATTGATGCATCATACGTTTTAAATCATCTTTACTATTGCTTCGTCTGTATAGCAAATTATTTTACGTTGTTATTCTCACATTTGGTATCCTTTTTGTTTTATCCCATTGCCAACTTCAATTGGGTCAATTAGTTCTTCTTCGACTTCAACTTTTATTGTATTCTTTTGGTAGATATTTGCTATTGTTTTGATTATTCCTCTCCCATACGTACAATATTATTCTATCGAACTGATTATTTTATATGCCTAATAAGACACATACCCACACACACATACACACATAAGTGTATATATATATATATATATATATATATATATATATATATATATATATATATATATATATATATGTATCTTCTTTTTTTCTCACTCCATCTTTTGCGGGGTCATTCGATACTTCTACCAATTCGTTACTTATCTCTCGCTATTTTGGCGATACGGTTCTCCTCCATTCTGCTTATGTGGTTATTCTATTCTTTTTTTCTATTTTGTGTCCATTCATTTATACACTGTACGTAACATTTTCTATTAATGTATTTACTTCTCTTTCGATCTCTCAGCGGATTTTCACCTATGCCGTTTTCAGTAGCCTTTGCAGCCTAAGCAGTCATCTTTTCACGATAAAAAACATCAGTCAAGTGTCAACCCCTTCCCTTCTAGCACCCCAACCCTTTAATTTTAAATAGGGAATATACCATGTGTGGCACATTGTACAGTCAGGTATTTTTCTCGAGAATTTAGACATCCATATTTTTTTTCGTATTAAGTCTATTCTTGTGAAAAAATATCAGTTTTTTAAAAGTGTTACACCTTTTAAAGAACTAAACGTAACGCCTTATGTTTTGCTAGTGTCAATTTCTGGTCATGTCAAAAACTACATTAAAAGGAAATTTCCAACATTAATAGAAAATTTTATTAAATGTAACAAATAAAATGAACTAAATTTTAAATTAATAAATTCATAATTCAAAACAGTTTACTCTTTTAGAGGAATCTGTTAAAGTCTTTAAATGTTCAAAATGATACCCACCAACGTCCATACAACTATAAGTCGCAGTTCAAAATTATAAAGAACGTTTTAGAGTATTTTAGGGGTTACTAGACTACATTTATGCACTATTCGTTTTCTTTCAACTGAGTTCTTCCAATCAAGCTGGAATTTTTGGTATACATTTCATTTTTTATATTCCATATGATAAAGTCCAGGAGAGTTAAATCTGTGATTTGCACATTTCGACAACCCGGAAGACATACAATTATTTGTTTAATTGTGTAGTTCTTAGCCACCAATGCAGGTGCTCGAACCACTGAAAGTTGGAAGATTTTGAAGACATTAGTTAGACTTTTGGGTTTGAATTGGAGTCAGCTCGAACGGCTGATTCCGATTCAGACATGAAAAGTTTGACTAATTTGTGCTTAAATGCCATAATATATTTATGGCTTTTATTTCATCAGAACAATAGCAACAATAGTTTTATGTATATAACAATAATTATATACATAAAACTCACCAGTTATATATATATATATATATATATATATATATATATATATATATATATATATATATATATATATATATATATATATTTATATATTTATATATATATATATATATATATATATATTTATATATATATATATATTTATATATTTATATATATATATATATTTATATATATATATATATATATATATATATATATATATATATATATATATATATGTATTAACCGTTATAACAATATTTTAGTCACTATTGTTTAACATGTCTACCAGCGCTAAGAAAAATGTTGTCAAGCTCTTTGACAGGCCAAAAGAGTTGGTTATTATGCCAAAAGGAGATGACAAAACTGTATTTGACGTTCCTAGTGACTATATCGTAAGTATGTCTTAATTTTCATTGTATTAAAATTGGATTTTGTGTGCTAATGTTTTTTATATTAATAATTATAGTTGATTTGATGAACGTAGAAACCAATCTCCTTTGACTTGTTTTACCAATTATTCTTTATTTCCTCATAACTTCAGTATTAGATGTTTCTAATAGAAGTGCTGCTTCCCAAAATTCTCTATTTGCTTTGTTAAGTTTATTTTTTACAAGATATGCTTATTTCCTTAATTACTATTTTATGTATATTAGAATTTTTTTCTGTCTTCATTTAGTATGATTCTTAGGTATTAGTACTATTTAAAACATACTATCACATAGCTTTCTGTTTTGATTTGTTTTCATGTGCCTCATAGAGTATTTTTTCTCGTTATATTCTTATCTCTAAGCCATATATATATATATATATATATATATATATATATATATATATATATATATATATATATATATATATATATATATATATACATATATATATACATATATATATATATATATATATATATATATATATATATATATATATATATATACATATATTTTAAATAAGATCCATAATTTCTGCAACGTAACTGAATAAATAACATGCGAAGATCTACCAAACGGGCCGGAATTTTCATTACCCTTGTTAGTTTATTATCTATTAGATTCTTAAGGTAAATATATCGTTAACGCCTGATCTGTTAGGTTTTGATCGCAATCTATTTTGTCCTTCAATATCCGCGACTTCTCTTTCTATTCTGACTTTTAGACTTATTTCGTGTTCCAATAGACGCGCTAATATCGCTCAATAGTTATTACAGTCGATCCTGTTTCCTTTTTATAAATGAAATTTGTTTGTATATTTTTATTTCCTGAGAATCGATTTTCTTTGTAACACTGTACTACGAAAAAGTTAAAATGTTGTCCTGATCCTATTTTTAATTTTTGTATGTATATTTCAAAAAGTAAATCACCTAAACTTAGAGCTTAATTTTTTTTATCTTTTTTTTAATTGCTTTTTGTATTTTTTTTTTGGTGTGATACTACATCTCTCTCTTCTACTTCATTTACTCTGTTTTTCCATCTACTTCCAGTTGCGTGGCAAAATATTAATTTTTCTGCTAAGATTGTTAGTAATCTGTCGAATTCTCTTCTAGATCTAGATCTAAATATAATTATTTATTTCAGTAAATCTGTTATTACATATTTTAATTGATGATTTGGACTTTATTGTTCACTGTATATTTTTACCCGTTGTAGTTATTTCTGTCTTCATCTTTTGTAGAAAAGCCGTTAAGATAAAGCTTTTTCTTTAAAATTTACATAAAATTATTAATTTTATTTTTCATCTATTTAGCCAGATCAATACAAAAATGTTGGAAATCAAATTGTATCTCGATTTGGCGAAGAAGCTGATGGGGGTAAAATTCCTGTCAATACTATTTCTATACCTCCCTTGGGTGAGATTTTGGAATTAAAGAGAGACGAGAATTTCTCTCTTTTTTTGCCAAAACACAGAAAAATTGCCGGACAACTTATTAACATTTACATAGGTAAGTTATTGTTATTCTAAATGTTTTAATTATTTTCTTGATTTTTTTGTATGCTTTTTAGGGACCAACCTATATTTTTTAATTTTTATGTATTTATAAGTAAAAACTATATATTTTTAATCTCCTTCTTCTTCTTCTCTTATGATTATTAAAATGAAGCATTTTTGGAATGTGAACAAAAACTAAAATAGCTTGAAAAGTTGTACTTTAATTTTTTGTTTAAAAGAACAATAAAATTCTTCTTCTTTTTGCTCTTTATAAGTAATTCTGCTTGTTCATTGGCGGACTAATACATCTATGGAAGGTTGTCACTCCATCTTTTGCGCGGTCGTCCGATACTTCTTCTGCCGATTGGTGACTTATCTCTTGCTATATTGACGACACAGGTCTCCTCCATTCTGCTTATGTGGTTATTTCATTTTTTTAATCTATTTAGTATTCATTCGTTTATACACTGTATGTTACATTTTCTTCCGTCTTCACTTCTCTTTCGATCTCACAGCGTATTTCCTGTAATTCTTCTCAGTACTCTCATCTCTGCTGTTTTACACTGACTTTTTCAATTATTGACTTCATCTCTGTGTCAATGTGTCTGTTTCGCCATATAGTGTTATTAAGACATCCTGCAAGTCTATTTGCTTTTTGTACTTGATCTCTTACTTTATTGTCTAGGTCTCCATAGCTGGATAATGTAATTCCGAGGTATTTAATTTCCAATAAAATTAATAGAAAATATTCCGTTCTTGAACGTTGACTACTTCTTGTAACCGTCGTGGAATGATCCGAATTAAATCTTTAATATATGTTTGAGGAATTGAATTCCATTCTTCTTGTGCTGCAATACTTGGCTGTTTATTGTCATAGAAACAGGATTTTTTTACCAAATACAAAGTTTTAAGGTGTTCCACAAATGCTCGATCGAATTTAAATCCGGCTGCATGGTGGGTTCTAACGTCATGGGGACGTGTATTATTGTTCATTGGGACGAATATGTCATATCCAATATGGCCGGCAAATAGCAAAACAGGATCTTCTAAAATGTTTTCAACATACAAGTCAGCTATCAATCGCCGTATCTCCTCCACAAGTTTGGTATGTCCTTCCTAAGCAATACCACCCCAATAGAGCTATGCCGCCAGCTCAAAAAATAATGCTCTATATGAGGTTACAACAAGCATACCATTCGCCATCTCTTCTGTAAACGAAGTTTCGTCCACGTGACTTCCACAAGAATATTGATCTTCAATAATCCCGTTAAAATTCCAATATGACTTTTACCTATTTCACATATTGCTTTTACATATTAATTTGTGGTCCCAATAAATTCATACCCTATCATTTCCTACCCTAACCTAACATTTCGTCGATTTGTTTTAGGAATGCGCAACGCTGATGATCTTCTCTCAGTAGCTGTATATACCAGGGATCGTGTTAATCCATACCTCTTTAACTATGCTCTTTCGGTTGCACTGTTGCATAGATCTGACACGCAGGACGTAGATTTGCCGTCTTTCATTAGATCGTTTCCCGACAAATATGTAGATAGTAAAGTATTCGCCAAGGCTAGGGAAGAAGCTAACATTGTGCCTACAAATTCACGGGTAAGAAATAATTTAATATAAATAATTTTTGAAAAGTATATATATATATATATATATATATATATATATATATATATATATATATATATTATAATTTTAGACACCAATTGAAATACCGAGAGATTTTACTGCTTCTAACCTGGAACCAGAACACCGTTTAGCTTACTTCAGAGAAGATTTGGGAATCAATCTCCACCATTGGCATTGGCATTTGGTTTATCCATTCGAAGCTGCTTTCGATGTTGTCAATAAGAATCGTCGTGGAGAACTTTTCTATTACATGCATCAACAAATTGTTGCTAGGTGAGTATTTCTTTATGTTAAAAATATTCTAGTCTCAAAATTTATGTAGTTAAATAGCAAAGATGACAATGTCCTTATTTATTAAGATCAAAAGAAAAATACAGTTGCCAAACTAGTCGACTATTTTCAGAATCTCCGATGTTGCTAAAATTTGTGGTAAACATGCAAAAATGTTATAAAGTTTTACAAAAATTAAATAGTTTTATTGTATCCACCATCAGACCATGTGAAAAAAGAACTTCCAAGAATTGGTAAAATATTTTATATAAATAACATTTTTATTTCAGATATAACTATGAACGTCTGTGCCATGGGTTAAAACGTGTCGAAAGATTTATTGACTGGAGAAATGCAATCCCAGAAGCTTATTTCCCAAAACTAGACAGCTTAGTGTCCAGCAGATCTTGGCCCGCTCGTGTAGCTAACCAGAAACTCTCCAACCTAAGAAGAGAAACTGATCAGATAACTCAAGATATTGATGATCTTGAAAGGTGGAGGGACAGAATCTTTGATGCTATACACTCGGGAAATGCTAGAAGGGTACGTATATGCTCATTAACTTTTAATTTGCTTGTTTCACTGTTTTGTTTTAGCCTGACGGAACTACTGTTGAACTTACTGAAAACGAAGGTATTGATATTTTGGGAAATATGATTGAATCCAGTATTCTTTCTCCCAACAGAGAATTCTACGGTGACATGCACAATATGGGACACGTTTTTATTTCTTATATTCACGATCCAGATCACAGACATCTTGTAAGTTTTAATATAATTATAAATTTTAGATAGCTTTTATTATAGCTAGTTATAATTTGTTTATAAAGTTAGAGTTTAATAAAGTTTGTACATTTTCGTAATTTCTGTTTTTACCTTAACTATAAGTTATAATATAAGTAATTAATTAAGTAATAAATATTTTATAACCTTTCATAAAAGATATAGATTATATACTCCATTTTACCTTAATTCTAATCTGTTACATAAAGGAATCATTTGGTGTCATGGGTGACTCAGCTACAGCTATGCGTGATCCTGTATTCTATAGATGGCATGCTTACGTCGATGATATCTTCCAGCAATTCAAGTCTACATTACCAAGATATACAGAAAACCAGGTAACACAAATCTCTTATTATTAAGATATTAAACATATTAATATAACTAATTTATTATTTACCCATTAAATAATGTTATGATTTTTTTAACTTTTAGCTAAATAATCCTGGAGTCACTATTGAAAGTATTAGTATAGAATCAGGAGGTGCAACTAACACCTTAAATACATTCTGGCAACAATCTGATGTAGATCTCTCCCGAGGTATGGACTTCCAACCACGTGGCCCTGTCTTCATCAGATTTACTCACCTTAACCATCAGGCATACAATTACCGTATCGTTGTAAATAACTCCGGAGCTGCCAAACAAGGAACTTGCAGAATATTTATGGCTCCCAAATTTGATGAAAGGGGAAATCCATGGTTGTTTAGAGATCAAAAGAATATGTTTATTGAACTGGACAGATTCAAAGTTAATTGTAAGTTTATATTCAGTAATTCTTTCAGCTATTTTAACTGTTTTTAACCTTATTTCTAATATTGGGGTAATTGTCTACAATTTTATTATCGTTTAATTGGTTAATATTTTTATTTTAGTAAAGCAAGGTCAGAACACAATTACTCGCGCTTCGTCTGAGTCATCTGTTACTATTCCATTTGACAGAACCTTTAGAGACTTGGACACAAGCAGACCTGATGGCGGCAACAACTTGGCTCAATTCAACTTCTGCGGTTGCGGATGGCCACAACACATGTTGATTCCAATGGGCAATACCGACAATCCAGGATTTAGATCCGAGCTCTTCGTAATGATTTCGAATATCGATGATGACAGGGTATGTAAAGTACTTTTAAATCTGAAATGAATTTATGTTATTTCATATATATTTCCTTTATATACAGATTGACCAAGACACTACTGGAATTTGCAACGATGCTGACTCATTCTGTGGTGTGAAGGATCGTTTGTACCCCGACCGTCGTTCAATGGGATATCCATTTGACAGACAACCTAGACAAGGAATTGACACTTTGCAGCAGTTCCTTACGCCGAATATGAGAGTTCAAGATGTCGTCATTAAATTTTCCAACAGGACATTCAGACCACGACAGAATAATTAATTATTTACTCCTTTCAAATGTTATTTATTATATTGACACCGCTAAATTACCAAATAAACAACTTAAAACTAAAACTTTATATTTCTATTTTATTTGAATAAAAGTCCAAAACCAATGCCATAGTACTGAAGTCAAAATTGAATAATACGAGTATGCCGAATGGGCAAACTTAAAAATGTGCTTAGATTGAATTGATGATTGAATTGATGTATTTATCCAATATCTATATAGAAGGATAGTTACATATAAACATAGTGTATAAACTACGAAATCAAATACTATAGCTTTAGCTTGGCATTTTCTGGAAATAGCCATTCTTATGATTTTAAAAATGTACAGATTAAAAAAAACAAAAAAATCTAAACAAAAGATGTATATCGGTGATGATTTACATAAAACAGATCAAAATTGTATCAATAATAATATCGATCTAAAAGATCTCTCTAATATATTACAAGTTAATAAATTGAGTTGTTCGTAAATGCACCATTGGCAGATATTTTAAATCCGACCCTGAATTAGTCGTAGTTCAATTTTCAAATTTTTCAAAGGGATTACAATTTCGTTAGATCGCTTTGGGTCTTATCAGATCATAATCAGTGAATACAGTTAGCAATAATTACAACTATTATAGCCACTTAAAAAGGTACAATAACCTTTACATTACATTTTAAATGTACTAAAAGCATCTAAAAGTTAAAATGAACTCGATGTTTATAGATTTAAATTAAAGGTAACATACCGTGTCCTACTCGAAACGAAAACCACTTTCGATTTTTTTCGGTAAGACTTAGACCCCATTTTTGTTAAATACACTACTCAACAATTGAAGTGGATAATTTTAAAATTCCTAAAATTAACATATAAAACTATTTTTAAAATAATTGCCTGTACTATACTCTATATGCTATCTTTATTGCCAATATTTTTTGCATGTGGTTTTTTTCTCCCCATTCTTATCGGCCCTTATCTCGCACAAAGAGAGACATGTTGTTCCAAACATGAATATATCATTCGTATAAAAGTGCTTGTATTGTAGCTTGTATTGTAACAAGAGGTTGCTATGAGGCTAAATGTGTCGCAAAGTGTGATAAGTCCTGCATTGAATCGGTATGTAGCAACTGGATCTGCAACATACAGGCATGGAGGAGGAAGAAAACGATCTACAACTCGTCGGCAAGACAGTTTTGTAGTTCTGACGGCAAGAGGAAACCCAACATTCACGGCTTCCAGAATTAGCAGTATCTTCAGGCATGCTACTGGACAAGCGATTTCCAGTCAAACTGTCAAAAGATGGTTACATGCATCCAATTTAAGGGCTAGACGGCGCGCTACCCATCCACGAGTAACTAGGAAGCAGCGTGCATGCAGATATCGCTGGGCGATGGAACACTAAGTATCAGTGGAATTTCGAAAATTGGAGGAATTGTCTCTTTACTGACGAGTCCAGATTTCGTTTGTATACGAATGACGGCCGAATATTGGTGTGTAGGGAAAGAGGACAGCGTTACAATGAAAATCTGAGAGTCCCAACCACTCTTTTTGGAGGTGGATCCGTTTGCATGCGGGGAGGCATATGTTTTTTCGGTCGCACGGACTTAGTCGTTTTAATTAATGAGACAACTACTGCTACACGATATCGAGACAGAGTCATAGTACCAATAGTTGTTCCATTTTTTGTTACAATAGGCGAACAATTTGTTCTGATTGATGATAATGCTCGCCCTCATCGTGCGAGAATTGTCAACGAGTGTATAGAAGCTCATGGCATTACAAGAATGGAGTGGCCACCGTGTTCACTTGATATGAATTGCATTGAACATGTTTGGACCGAAATGTCTAGGAAACAAAACAGGCTCCTTCAACCGCCCCAAACCTTAGATCAGTTGGCCAATACATTACGCGCGATTTGGGTACGTATACCGCAGCAGTTCATCAATAATTTAATAAAAGTCTTCCAAATAGAGTTAGAGCACTAAGGCGACACAGAAGTGGAGCCACACACTATTAATTTTTTTTTTCGGGATATTAGAAATTGAGCAGGAATAGAAATTTTAGGTTGTTAATTTTACAATTTTTGTTTATTTTCTTTTTTTTTTCTTAAAGAATTTCTTTCTTTCGGTTCATCTGTATAAAAATACGAAGTAAAAATAAATCTTTATTTATATCACTCCATTTTTCTATTTGACCTCATGAACAAAAAATAAAATACACATTTTCATAATATCCACTTAAAATTAAAAAATCAAGATAAAATATTTTTTTTATAAAATGTAGCAAAATAAAAATTAGAGGTTTTTTTGAATAAAATTGATTATGTTTTTAATAACGAAAGCAATGAAGTCTGGGTTAAAAATATCCATTTTATTTTAAATCTATTTTATATTTAACAATGATACAGTACACAATACAGTGTACTGTATCACTTTAACAATAACACAATTAATATTTGGTGAAAGCCCAATTTAATACTTTTTCTTTCATTAAATTATTTTGTCAACTCTGTCCACACATCTTCGATGGGGTTCGTTAAGGTATGGCCTCCGGGAAGGCTTCGGAAAAACATTAACATGAGTTTCTTCTAACCATTCTTGAACACTATTACTCGTATGCATTAGGCAATTGTCATGTTAGAAGATGAAGTTGTTATTGGGGAATCTATGGATAACTAATGGCAACGTTATGTTCTTAAGAATATGTTCGTAATATAATTATGTAAATTTTTCCTATATAAGCATAAATGCCCGGACCTTCCGCACTTGTTCATTCCTATACCTTAACCGAGAATCCTACAATATTTCTTAAATGATAAGTATACCGTGCATCAAAACTATAATTTCTCAGCCTATAAAGTCTAATTCGACCATTGCTATATCATTGAAATACTTTTTCATAGAAAAATGTAACGTTAGACCAAAAGTTGTCTTCACGGTTTATGAATTCATTACAAAATGCAACTTTTCCCCTCTTGTCGTCCTCAGTCAAAAAATGTTTCCTTGCAGCTACACAATTTATCAATTCACTCGTTTTAATTCTTCTAAGTGCAATGCGAATGCTGCAGAACTGCTGTCGATTCACTAGGTTTTTGAGCTGTGGCATAAAAATCGTGATCTTAAAATTAAAGAAATTGTAACAGGACCTGACTATTTATGAACGAAATTAAAGGAACAATAAGATTAGCAAAGACCAAAAAAGCGACGCGGTAGGATGAAATACCAAGTGACATAATAGAGCTCTTCGAAAGTTCAGGTAAAAATCTCTCCTTCATTTTTTTAATAAAATTTTTGAAACTATTCATACACCAACGGATTGGCTGCTGTCGACTTTTGGGACGATACCTGAAAAAGCAAATGTAAAAAGATGTGACAACCGAACCATTAGCTTGATGAGCCACGTTTTAACAATATTTCTTTTAATTTTGTGCTCAAGAATGTACCAAAAAATAGAAGAACATCTTAGCTACACTTAGTTTGATTTCTGCAATAACCTTGTAACTAGAGAAGCACTATTTAGTATTCAGGTATAATAAAAAAAGTAACAACTAAAAAAGGATACCAAATTGAAGAAGAACAACTTAATATAATCTACTATGCAGACGAATCAATACTACTCTCTCAAAGAGAAGATGATTAACAACGTATGCTGCACCAATTTAATAAAACCGTAAGAAAATTTAACATGATAATTTCCCCAAAAATGACACAATGCATGATTGTAATAGCAAATTTACTAAGATGTAAATTAGAGCTGCAAGGTCAGATAATAGAACAGGTTATGAAGTTTTAATATCTAGGTATCATACTAGCTAGAAATAGAAGTTGAAGATTCAGTGAATTGAGCAAACGGCGTCGCAGGTTACCTGAATAATACAATATAAACAAATAAAAATATCGGGAAAGAAATGAAAAGCAGAATTTACAAAACACTCATCAGACAAATAATGAGATACGCGGCCAGAAACAGGACCTGACACAGAAAGAATAAAAAGAATGTTATAAACAGAAGAGATAAAAACTCTTAGAAAAATTAATCATAAGACACTATGGGACAGACCTAGAAGTACAAATATACGACGTAGATGCAAAGTGGAGAACATTAAGGACTGGGTAAGAAATAGAAAAGTGGAATGGAACAATCATATGAGCCGAATGATAACAAATAGAGTAGTAAAGACAGCAAGACACGGTTCCCGAATAGGAAGACGATCAGTAGGAAGACCACGAAAACGATGGAATGACAACTTACTTGTGGCACATTGAAAAACAGACTACTCATGTCTACATAAAAAGAAGAAGAATTTTCTCCTGATGGATGCATGTAGTTTTAAAGGGACACAGTATATCTCATTTGATATATAAACGTTTTTGTTCCCATTCATTTAGGTGTTCGTTCGCGTTCACATTTTTCTTAGATTTGTTGTATTTCATAGTTTCAGTCGAATATTCCCCTTCCCCTGAATTCATAAGGCTTACTGATTTTTCAGTGTCAGATTTTGAGTATTTAGCTATACTCACGTGGATAAATTTCGTGTTAATACTCGACATTTTCATTAAAAGGGCAATAATAAAATCAAATGTAAATAAAAACACCAAACTTTCTAAGCGAGTTGGCGCTAGTGTGTCCAATATTGATCAGACGCTGCGTTGGAATAAAATTAGCATGTTTAGCAATTTATTATGCTTATTTATTAGTGGCAATACTCGCGATTTCACGATACTTTTCTTTTTTCTGAAGAAATGTTAAGGTATATTTTTCTAAGACCCATATTATCTGAGAGCTCATCTCAAGGGAATATTTGCCCCAAATACTCAGCAAGAAGTATCAAAAAACACCTCTAGATTCAACAAACGTCAATAAAAGAGGCAAAAATGACTGCTGGAACATGGTTCACTGTATACGACTAATGAGGGGGTACCGGCAAAATCGGAGAGTAAAAAAAGCACCTCGGATCCTTGTGTTAAACATTATTTTGTAACTACAGTTAATTCATTCTGACTGTCATATAAGCCTCATTCACTGCCTGTTCTACTTTATTAATGACCAGATCTACTTAAGCCTGATCTAGTTAAGTATCAGGATGGCGTCTGTATATCACCGAGATTCTGAATAGTTTTGTGACATTTTTGTATGAGCTAGTCGGCTCTTTAGAGTTCCCCGTAATATTAGGCTTAACCAAATTTTTTGGGGATATTTAGAAAGCACTAAAAGAAAAATTTAGGATGGAATGTGTAATGTGAATGTATACAGTAGCGCACCTAGAATTCTCTTGTGGGGTGGGGGGTTTTGTTGGACCCTGAAATTTTTTTTATGAGTTTTTTTAGAGACTTCATTTTGAGTCTCTAAAATTTGTGAGTAACAGTGTCGGAATAGGGCCTGGGGGGAGGTTTAACCCCCAAAACCCCCCTAGGTGCGCCACTGAATGTATAAATCTAGCTTAGTTCCATCTGTCTACCCTTATGTTATATATTTATCTCCTAGCCGTTGCCTGTCTTGTATTGTAATAAAGTCGCTATGAAAGGCACCTTAGCTTGAAAAGTATCCCTATATTATGGAATTTCTTGTTGGTACTAAATATTCACTTTAAGGTTGGTTAGGGTCCTGAATGTAACGAATGAAAGTATGGTTTCTTGAAAATCTACTGATTCTTGTGATACTGATGTTTACAATGTATTTTTAATTAACTTCTAGGCGAAGTACTATTTTGTTAACAAATGCAATAGATCAATAAATCATTAACAAATTCAAGTAGTCAAATACATTATCTTGGCTGAATGGATCAAGTTATCCAAAGCCATTAATTAAATAAAAAAAAAAGGTTTTTTAGCGGCACTTTGTTGCGGGGGGATTACGATATTTTCTCGAGGTTATTTTTAGCCTCGGGTTTTGCCAATCCCCTTCTTTTTTCGTTTTTTCAAAATTGTCCCAACGTCTATTTTTGGCTCTTTCTTGATCTTTCGTTGAGTTCCACAGAAACTTTTTTGATAATCTACTCAGAATATGTTCCTTTCCGAACAGCTTTTGATAGTTTCCGTTGTGTTTATATTTATAACCTCAGAAATTTATCTTTCTGGGGCATTGCTTAACGCAACACTTTTCCCCCGTACAATGCATCTCCTGGGTATAATGGTGTTACACCTCAGAATTGGGGGGTGCAGTAGTCCTAGCACAAATCTGACCGTATGATTAGTCAGTTGTGGTGTGCCTGTCTATGATTGACCTATTAAGCATAGTCTAAATAAGTTTTGTTGTATCGTAAATTTTGTTTAAATTTTAAAATCACTTGCCATTAACGAAACAAAACTTTAAAATGTCGAAATAAAACAAATCAAAATTGCATTGATAATTTAATATAAACAATAATTACATTTAACGCAGTTCAGGATATAATTTCTCATTTTCTTTTATAGGTAAGCTATTCCAAAATTCCATAGATCCAATATGCTCCATTTTTGTCATGAATACTTTATCTGGAGATTCAATTTCCAACACATTTATTTCTTTACTATCGGGATCCACCGGTAACCATTCAACGTTATTAATAGAAGGTTTGCTAAAATCAGAACAATTAATAAATTACAAAACTCATAAAGGATGACTGATGATCAGTGTAATGTGAAGTTTTCTACTGTGAAACATTAAATTCCAGGTTTTTTATTCATATTTCAAATGCCTCATATTTGTTGCCACAACTCAAAATTGAAATTTGATGTCATAGGTTTTAATGATTTATCTTTAAAAATGGAAATTTTGCTACGGTCCATGAAAGTGATCAATTTTATTGATCTCACGAGAATCGTAAAAAATAGCAAAATCGCGCTACGTTTATTTATTTAACACCTTTATAGAAACTGAATTTATTCGCGGCAAAATACAACATCTTACATGCTTGATAGATGTAACAAAGGCAGCAATTTCCTCAGAATGACAACTAAAACGTGGTGGGGTTGCGATGTAGAAACATCCTTGTTGTTTTATCGCGCATATATACGATCTATTCTAGATTACGGTGCTACTCTTTATGGTTCCGCCTCTAAGAACCTTTTAAGAAAAATCGACACGTTTCAAAATTCTATTATGAGGATATGTTTGGGTGCTATGAGATCAACCCCTATACAACCCTTATATGTTGAAGCCGCTGAGCTACCCCTGGAAAATAGAAGAAATTTTTTAAGTGAAAAAAGCCTTCTTAAAATTCTATTAACTAACTCCCAGTTATTTTCAAGCGTTCGTCAACTTAACGAGTCAGATCTTACAAACAAATATTGGGAGAAAAAACCTTCCCCACCTTTATGCATGGCATTACAGAATAATCCTATTTTTTTCAAGAAATTGGACACAGTTGACAGAAGCTTAGACTACTATTCTTTATTCCACAGAACTCAGGTTATAATACCCACTTATAGTGAGAACACCATTATGAGTAGCAATCTTCTAATATCTCTATTGCAGGATTATAGGGAAGCCACAGTAATATACACGGACGCATCAAAAACAACAGAAGGGACGGGATGCGCATACTTTTTACCCGCTACAAACGTAGATTTCAAGTATAAACTACCATATGAATTTTCAATCTTTTCAGCGGAATCAATAGCTATACTTGAAGCTCTAAAATATGTTAAAAACACCTGTAATAGACATATCTTAATTCTGTCAGATTGCCTTTCAGTTTTGCAGAGCATAAAAAACATTGAATTACCCTCAACATTTAGCAACCCCTACATATTTGAAATAAAAGACCGATTGTATCATTTATCATCGACTGGAGTCAACATAAAATTTATTTGGGTCAAAGCACATATTGGTCTCAAACACAATGAATATGTAGATCACTTGGCTAAAATGAGTGTAACAACTGGCTCTACGTTGAAATATATGCTTAACACATCAGATGTTACTACGATTTTCAAAAAAAATCAGCAACTTAGATGGAAAGAGCAATGGAAACATTACTGTTCTACAAACTCTAAAAGGTATACCTCTTTACAACCAACTCTACCTCAAACAACCTGGTTTCAGAATTTCAAAGCTCCTCGTAAATATATTACTACTATAAATCGAATACGCTTTGGACATGCATGCTACCCATGCCATTTATTTAAAATTAAAGTCATCGATGATGATAGTTGCAAACATTGCGGCAAGCTAGGTGACCTCGATCACATCTTCTTTGAATGTCCTAAATTTATACAGCATTCAAACTCCCTGTATACAAAATTAACTAAATGCAATACATACGCTCCATATAATATACAGTCTTTGTTAGCCATAGGTTCTGTAACAATATATAATTTAATTATAGAATTTTTGTCAGACACATGCATAGCTTTATAAATCTGGTACTCGTTCATGAAAATTTTCATGAGCGTGTATAGGATTAGACTTGTACCCTTTGTTTATCCTATATGTAACAATACCTTATCCGTGGTCCAGTATTGTTTGTCTGTTAAAATAAATGTCTTGACGGACCCCTAGACGAGAAGCGAGTGTCCTTGTATTTTCCTTCGACGTGTTCTTCTATTAATTATTCGTCTATTTCGTTTTAGGGATATCGCTGTGCATTTGTCTGAGAGAAATAATCTGTACTTATCTGTCTATACTTTTTTAAGGAATATATTATAACCTTTCGAGACTGGCTGAATGACGAAAGTCAATGCCACAAAAAAAAAAAAAAAAAAAAAAATACAACATCTGCATACGAAAGCTGCACTCTTTACCTTAACACTCTCGCCGCCAATTATATTTTAAATTTTTTCGTCGTGCGCCAAAACTATATTATTTTGTTAACGTGAAACGCTGTAAGTGTACATTAATGTTACACGTTTGTCAATACAGAGTGCACATTAATGTTACACTTGGCGGTGAGAGTGTTAAACAGCATTTTCAATTTTGTCGATAGAACACTTGGATCAGAAGATATCGAATTTTTACCGTCAAGCTTACACAAATTTTATTGAATATTGATTTCGTGCGCGTAACTGACATTCAAAATCGAAGGTCGCTTCAAGAGTTGTTTCTAAGAAAACGGTTCATTCGGTAACGATACGATCGTTAATAATCTAACATTTCGAAAGTTAGCAAAATCAAAGTCCAATAATGAAATCGAATTCCTACAATAGCTACTAATTTGCCGCCGTAAAGTAGGCCACCCACAATACTATCCAATATTTCGATATTTATGAATATCTAATATCGATATGTAGGACATAATAGAATTGATTTTCTTGTCATTAGAGAGAAAAAGAATGCTGGCCATTTTGGAACAGAACTTCCAGAAGACGAGTTGTTAAGTTTTATTACGGCAGGCAGAATCTGAGGGAAAGAAGGAAATTTAAGTTATTTTTATTATTTTTTTTTTGGGAACGTAAGGAGTTTTTTTAAGTTTCAAGAAATTATTTAGTTTATGTGAAGTTTTTAAGAAATTATGTTGTTTTATGGAAAAGTCCCTTCAATAGATTCTGCCTGCCGACTCCAAACTTAAGAATTGGACTTTGTTTTGATTTGGAGAAGAATACTTTTAATTTGGAATTACTTTAAATTGGGAAGAATTGTAACTTTCATTTTTGGGAAAGAAGAGATTTTAATTTGGAATTTTCTGGTTGGTCTGCCAGTTCTTGCAGGCTATTACAACTGGTCAACATGGGCTGAGTTCAAGAGTTCATTTTATTTACATTAAGTAGATGTATATAAACGTAAATCTTTTAAATAATTTATTACATGGTCAGTGTTTATGGTTAAAGTGATTTTGATGTCATCTGAGATTCCATATTTTCTTCTTGTTTCTTCGTGGTACTGGCAGTTAATCAGAATATGCTTCACCATCAATGGGAGAGAACAGTTTCTGCATGTTGGAGAAGATTCTTTGTTGATTAAGAATTTATGGGTCAGTGCAGTATGTCCATTCTTAGTCGGTTAGTTATTACTTGGTCCCTTCTATTGGATGGATTATTCAAGATGTTCTTCACAAGGGGATAAATCTTATACAGTTTGGTTCCTGAATCTTTCCAATAGTCTTGCCATATGTTTATACAGTGGTCTTTAATTAGGTTTTTGAGATCGAAGTATGGGTAATTTCTTGATTTTGTTGTGTATTGTGAGTTTATTCGACTTGTGTTTGCTAGGTTGTCCACTTTCTCATTTCCAGCTATTACTACATGCGACGGTACCGAGATAAATGCTACTTATTTTCGAGTTGATTGAATTATATTTATCTCATTTTTATAGCCCGAAATATTGGATTTGTAGGGTATATTTGTTTTACACCTAATAGAGCATTTAGTGAGTCAGTGATGATGACACATTTATTCTCACTACGCGTTTTGAAGAAAATTAAGGCTTCCAAAATGGCTGTGGTTTTGCCTGTGAGGATGTAGCAGTTTGTAGATATGGATATAGTGTGAGTAGTGTATTTACAGTAGTATGCAGCAGCGTGTCCGTCATGAGCTTTAGAGGCATCATTGAAAATTTGGAGAAAATTAGGATAATGAGATATCACTTCGGAGTACCAGTGTTTAATGAAAATCGCAATTGTAGTTGATTTGGGGTATTTTGTGAGGGTTAAGTCAATGGTAAGTGGTTGGATTGTCCATGGAAAAAATGAAGACAAAGAATTAAATGGGAAAGCTCGCCGATTAGTAGTTTTAACTGTTCATAATGGGTATAAAACCCATTTATGTTCCATTGCACTATAAATGAATTAGTCATCCCTTGCTTATTCTTCAACTAGTGATGATTCGTCAGTTTCGTCAGCTGAAGAAGGGTTAGGGTTTATTTTTTTCTTTAGTCGGGTGATATTATTTCTTAACCTAGAATTTTGTGTGTAACAATAAACAAAATTAAGGATCTGTATTAGTTCCTCTGGTTTATTGGAGTAATCTTTAGAAGTTAATTCAGGGTTATGAGAGTTAACATTTTTCATAAAATCACATATTTCATTGAAATTTAGTATAAATGGAGGTGATCTATTTTCGATTTTGTCTTTGATGGATTCTAGGGAGTGAATGACATCTTTGCGGGGGGTTTTGGAAGAGGTTTTGAGTTTCTTTTTTGGTTTATATTGTTTAGGGGTATTAAAAACGGATGAATCGGTTTTTGGGTTGTCTTCGTTAATTTCAGAAGATAATATGTTATGTCTTTTTAGCTGTTTAGAATTGACTGCATTATTTATGATTATTGGTGTTTCTGGTGTCGTAGTATTTTCAGTGTTATTTACAGCTAGTGCTGTTGTTTTGGAAGAAGAAGACGAAGTGGTTGGATTATCTTTAGACATGTTTTGGACGA
The DNA here is from genome assembly GCF_040954645.1 of Diabrotica undecimpunctata. NCBI lineage: Eukaryota > Metazoa > Arthropoda > Insecta > Coleoptera > Chrysomelidae > Diabrotica > Diabrotica undecimpunctata. Next base: position 103,559,198 of record NC_092808.1, read on the forward strand.
AGTCGGTTTCCGTAGATTGATATATTTTATCATTAGGTTCATTAGGTTTAGATAATGACGATGTGGTTTGATTTGAATCTGAGAGGGGAGTTGAAGGGATATCATTAGGTTCATGAGGTTTAGATAATGATGATGTGGTTTGGGTTGAATCTAAGAGGGTAGTTGAATTAGTTTGGTTTGAAATGTCAGCGCATTCTGATTCTTGATGACCAATGGTTTTACATTTGGAGCAACTAAATCCGTCTATGAAGATAAATACCCGGTAGGAAGTATTATAATGAGTTATGGTAAAAGAGTCAGGAATAGACATATTTTCCAGGGGTGTAATGAATGATTGCCTTCTAAAGCTCAGAACATGACTGTACTCACTTTCAGACATACCTATTCGAAGAAAAGTCATTTTGGATACAGTGTGAATACCAAGTTTTTGTAATTCTTGTTCAATTATTTCGTTCGGAATTGTAGGACATGCATTAGATATTAGAAGTCTCTGGGCTGGAGAAATTAATCTTCTTACTTCGACTTGACATCCACTTATTTCGATATATTTATAAGAATGAAGAAGAGCATCAACAGTGTTTTTTGAAAAAAGGTATATGCATATTCTATTGTTAGCAATTCTGGAGGCAAAATGTACATTAATTGGACCCACTAGTGATCCAACAGCTACGACGTAATCATGGATTTTTGTACCTTCAATGCTGGAAATGACTATTGCTTGTTGTTTTGTTGGATGTTTAAAATAATTTACGACATCTGAGTAACTGTGTTTAGTGGAGTTGTGTGTAGTATTATTGTTGTATGCAGTAATTTTATTAATTTTCTTGATCAGAAGTTGAGCCGGCCCTGTGGCCGGTATAAAAAACTGGTCAAGACCCAACTGGAACTTTTGTTATCTTTTTACGTAGGTATTATTTAAAGGTTATTTTGTTATTGTTACAAAAATAATACAAAAAGATGTGCTACTCACTTGAGATGATATTGTCAGCACTAACTAATGCACTTAAATTTGTAGTAGAGGCTATTTAAACAATGGTAGAGGTATAAAATATTAAATTATGATTTGGTTTTACTATTTAAAATGACTATACTTCGGGACAGCTGATAACGTGGTAGATTTTATCGCTATCAGGGCCGAATTCCGTCTTCAAAATTAATAATAATTTAAATTTCATTTTTATAATATATATATATATATATATATATATATATATATATATATATATATATATATATATATAGGTATATATCGTTGGATACTTAGACCATCAGCCTAAGTGAGTTACGAAACAGGTTTGTGCACAATCCCCGGGTAGTACCCTCACCTTTCTGAATGCTTTCAATTGCCTTAACCATAACATTTCATATTTACCTTCAACTTATTTATTTATTAATATTCTAACATTTATAATAAGTTGTCAGGATACCTTATCCAATTTTATGGTCACTAGTGTACGTACCTTCACCTTGTCAAATTAATAGAATGTACTGTTCCAATTGCTTAACTGACTATTGTCATACTTTCAAACTGCCTCTTTATTAACTTGAACAATTATTTAACTTTATATATATATATATATATTGTTATGATGTGTTGTTTGTTTGAATGATGAGCAATGAGTATTTTTAATAATATAATATATAGGGTTTTTATCGCGGTTCTCAAAGAATTAGCTTGTAAGTACTTTTTTAAATTATCTTTATTATAACTATTATGAAACACACATATATATCTAACCTAGCCAATGTAAATTTAAAATAAACTATCTTTAAATTGATGTTCTTATAAAACTAATTAAATTCTATAGACAATCTAAAATTTAAACAAAACTATCTTCAAAATTGAAATTGTTATGACACTAACTAAATTATATTAACAAAATTTTGTACCTTTCTTTCACTGAATGCCTAAATGAACTGTTTTCTACTATATAGATTCTAATCACCACAGAATGTCTTCGTACTTCAGTTATCCTTGTTTTTTGTGAAATTACTTTTTCCAATTATCAGCTTCTACCAATTTAAGATATAGTTTTCTTCACCAGCATTTATACACCACCAACCAAACCAGCAAACAGCATTTATATTTATTCTTCTTTTCAATATACCAATATCCAATTATTATAAGTTGATTTATATTAATCTCCAATCATAATATAATTTTAATTCCTTCCAATGTCCATCCAATATTCTTCTAATATACTTTTATAATCTTCAATAATTATTTGTGTATAATTATAAATGTGCATTAAATATATGCATAATTTTTAATCTTCATTTAACTCACTATATTAAACAATTGGACTATCTCCAACTAACTTTCATATTTCTTATTAAACTGCTTGACTGACTTACTAAAACTGTGAACAATTGACTTCACTAACTAATCTACTAACTTTCATAATAAACTGCTTGACTTCTGACTAAAAACTTCCTGACTGCTTGACTTCAGACTAAAAACTGCTCAAAACTCAAAAACTGCCATCTTGAATCCAAATCACGGGTATTTATATCCTTTTTGATATTCCAGAACCATCTGGTAAGAGATCATGTTCCATTCGTTCTATTAACTTCTATATAGATGTTCTCGAAAAAATATCTGTTCGATCCACCGCCATAATCATTATTCCAGAATGTTCCAACATAAACACAGGTCAAATTCTGCACTCTGGAGAGTTCCATTGATAATTTTGTTGACATTTAGGCTTTTCAGATCAGAATAAACATTCAAATTAGTAACTAACACTCTAATTTAATAAAATACACATTTCAAACAATATAACCCCACTTATATTCGTAAAATTCTTAAAATGACACTTAGGAATGGAGGGTATAGTGTGTTGCCTAGTCACATGGCTCACTTAAAAATATCTACAAAATCATAACTACTAAAATAGAACTTTTTACAATTATTATATGCTAATTTCTTAAAATGCCCTCACATAAATATATTTTTATAAAATTCTCTAGTATATAACTTATTTAAAATAATCAAATACTTTTTATATCTAATATTATGTAGTATATAACATAAATTATTTTCTATAAACCCCAATCGTCACAATATATATATATATATATATATATATATATATATATATATATATATATATATATATCGAAAAAAGGAGTACGACCGTCAATCCAATATAAATTAAGGATCACTCAGAAGAGTGGTGGGTTTTTTCGGTCAAAAGGTGGAGAAAAAAGACAAAGTTGATGGCTACTTCATCTATTTATTGAAGACGTTTCGCTTTCTTCATCAGAAAGCATCATCAGTTCATCTTAAAAAGATATGTAGCAGTTAGTGATAACAAAGTTGTAAAGACACTTAAGTAAATGGACATTATACGATTATGATGTATAAACAATAAATTGAACTAGATAAGTTAATAATTTGTTCAAACTAAGCACAGCAAAAGAACATGTGGTTTTTGTTTTTTTTTTATATATAAATGTATAAGTTAAAAAAAACATTAAAAAAGAGAATGAAGAACTAAGAAAATCAAAGAAGCACTTTGCGCACTATATTGTGGGAAGTGCTTCTTTGATTTTCTTAGTTCTTCATTCTCTTTTTTAATGTTTTTTTTTAACTTATACATTTATATATAAAAAAAAACAAAAACCACATGTTCTTTTTGCTGTGCTTAGTTTGAACAAATTGTTAACTTATCTAGTTCAATTTATTGTTTATACATCATAATCGTATAATGTCCATTTACTTAAGTGTCTTTACAACTTTGTTATCACTGACTGCTACATATCTTTTTAAGATGAACTGATGATGCTTTCTGATTAAGAAAGCGAAACGTCTTCAATAAATAGATGAAGTAGCCATCAACTTTGTCTTTTTTCTCCACCTTTTGACCGAAAAAACCCACCACTCTTCTGAGTGATCCTTAATTATATATATATATATATATATATATATATATATATATATATATATATATATATATATATATATATATATATGTATATAACGAGTTTATTACAGCTGCTGCCGTTTCTCGCAACCTAGCTTCCAATGCTTGCGATCGTTCCAGTCATCTACTTGTAGACCCCTATCTTCCATTGCACCTTTTACTTCTTGTCTCCACGATCTTCTTGGTCTTCCCTTTTTCCTGCGGTTGGTGGGGATCCACTGTAATATTCTCTTTGGCCATCGTTGATCATTCATCCTTTCTACATGGCCATACCATTTCAGCATTTTGCATTCTATAGTTTCCAGGACGTCAATGTCTATGCCCATACGCTCTCTGATTTCAGTATTCCTTACTCTATCTCTTCTAGTGAGTTGGCAACATCTTCTCCAATAATTCATTTCCATTGCTTTTATTTTGGATGCGTCATTTTTATTTATTACCCAAAGCTCTGAACCATATGTAGCAATGCTTTCTATGATACTTTTGTATATCCTAATTTTTGTGTTTCGTATGATGTGGTTATTCCAAAGTATACTATTCGGTTGACGTATTGCTGAATTTCCTTGACCAATTCTAGTAGCTATTTCTTTTGTATTCCGACCATTGTATGTAATATTTACACCGAGATATTTATAGCTATCAGTATTTTGAATTTGTTTGCTTCCTAGTTCTAAGTGCTTTCCTTCACCTCCCACTACTACCTACTCTGTTTTTGATGGATTAATTGATAAGCCCCACTTAGTCTATTCTTCATCTATTTTTCGTAACATGTAGTGGATATCATCTTGATCTTCTGGAAGTATTACTTGGTTATCAGCAAAATGCAAGCTGTACAGTGTATGGTCTCCAATTTTAACACCCATATTTAACTTTTTATATGATATTTAATTACTGTTTACTCCACTTCATCTCCATTAATTATAATTGACCATTTAAAAGGTTACATTTGGCTTGCTTCACCCAATTGTTACCATTATTTACTAGCTATTACTGTTAGGCATTTTTGAACGTAACACTTGGCCTTTTTTTTATTATGTTTTTATTATGTAATTAACAATTTTACATAAAAAGTGGTAATAAACAATTTTGTTTAAAATTATCACAGCTATATTTTTTAATTGAAACATTTTTTTACGGCGTACAGATTCTTAGTAAATCGATATTTTTTGTGTTTTTATCACCCTACGAGGCGGGTTTTAGAGGGAAGCCCGGGGGTAAAAGTGGTAAACTTTTTTACATCTTTTACGGGGTCCCAAATTTAATATTTTCGACAAAATTCCGCTTGTTTGTATGATTTTTAGGGGTCAATTCTCTGACAACTGGACAAAAAGCTTTGAAAAATATTTATATCTATTGCTATATTTTTATAGTTTATTTGACAAAATGTCGGCGCTACTTAAATATAGATTTTAAAGAAAATTGGTGATATCGAACAACTCAGGAAACTGGGAAAAACATCTCCGATTTTAGTTCCTATTATAGCTGCTATTCTTTGTAATTTAATCCGATATAAAAACACAAAAATATACATAGAGTATTTTTGTTGTTAGCAACTATTTTAAAAATATTTTTAATGACAAAAAATTTATTTATCCATACTTTACCCAGTTTTAGCATAATCCGCTACAAATTTTGTTAAATGCTTCATGAGTTTTTCATCTTGTGGGTCTAAAACTGCTCCGACGGTTATAACTTTAAATATTAAACCTCCATCGTCACCATGGGCAACGCCTAAAACACATAATTGTTATATGTATTATACATTATTTAATTATTATTATTTTAATAAGAAATAGCCGTAATACCACAGCGATGTATGTAGTAGATAGATGATTGAGAGGTGAATCTGTCAGGTTTGATTATGGTATCAGATAGCAGCATCAGTAACTAACACTGTTTCTATGAAATACTATATTTGATACGAATAAACAACAATTTTAAATAAAAATATAATTACGACAGTTACGTGAGGTTATAAAAGTCCTTTGACGAAGAAGAAGAAGTATGTATTACAAAAAGAACAGAATGTTTGAGATATGATAGATGATATGACAGAAAAATAATTAAATGTTTGGTAATGTCTGCAACAACGTCAGAAAATATCTGGAACATTAGGGGTATAAACACAGGCAGTTGACAGTTTAATAACAGTAGTATTTAAGTTTTTGAAGTTAATAATTATCATTGAGTTGTATTAGATATTGTAATAGTGTTTATGCTGAATATAGTTTTTTTATTAAGAAGAGTAACATTGGTGACAACGGTGGTATTAAAGAGATATTAAACAATTGTGAATGGCTAATACGAAATCTACTGAATTTAATAAAGAAATGGACATGTTCAGACTTCCCGCGTAGTTTTTAAAAATGAATGAAGATGAAGAGAAAGGTGGGGAAGAAGAGAAAGAGGAAAACAAAAAGCGTAACGACCTCCCTACGGCCTTGGAAAAGCGTAGAGAACAAGAAGAAAAGCTGAAGGAGAAACGTAGACAAAAAGAGGAAGAACAGAAGGAGAAGCGTAGACAAGAAGAGGAGAGCTGAAGCAGAAGCGCAAACAAGAAGAGGAAGAATAGAACGAGAGGCGTTGAAAAGTGGAGGTAGAAATCAGTTTATCCCAAATTCATAAAAATTTTAAGTTAGAAGTAATTTCAATGATATAAAAAGGAAATGATAATAAAATGATATAAAAAAAAGACGTGGCACTTGGAGAGTGCCGACAGAAGTGACTACTTATAGCGTGTTATTACTATATGTGGGTTAATGAAATTTTATGCCCACTTACTACTGAATTGTTAATATTTTTTATAATAAAAATTTGCATTATTATCTTGTATTTATGCTTAATTATTTCATAAATAAAAATAGTAATTGCATTAAGTTGCTACAAGAAAATAGCTTTAGAACAACTTAAATTATTTTATTTTGATTATCATTATATTCTAAAAATACTCATGAATAATGGGAGAGTATATTAATTAGTTTTCACTGAAACCTTTCTATTTGTAAATACTTATTTATAAACGACTATAAAATTTCTAAAATAAACTTAATGTTTATTTTAATCAATTTTATTTGATTTTATTAACTTTTACTTAATTTTATCTAATTTCATTTAATTTGATTAAATTTTATTTAATTTTATTTAACTTTTGGTAATTTTTATATTTGATTTATTATCATTTTTCATAATTTCTTATAATTTTATAAAAATTTTTGTAACTTAATAAATTTTTTTGGGATTTCGGGTCCGTGCAAAACATCACACCGAGCGATAGGAAGTATTCACTTCAAAAACGATTTAAAAAATCAAAAAGTATATTACCAAATTTAAAAACCGATTTAGAAAAAAAAAACAATAGAATAATTTGAAATTTAAAAATTTACTCAACAAATAGTTGAGATAGAAAGGAAAATTAATACCCGAGCTTCTTAATCTAATATTGTTTCAGTAACTAAAGTCGAATCTAAACAAACAGCATCATCATCTTCCATGTGTGAAACAGGTACAATTAGAACTAGTAATATTTTAAAAACACCAACAATCGATGGATAAACAGCATGGAAAACTTGCAGCTAGAGCAAATGGCTGGACTGGGGAGAAATGGAAAATTCTTTGGTAATGCCACTTCGAGGACAAGCAGCATCCGTCTTGCAATTTCTTTCCCAGGATGCATTCACTTATACCCCTCTCGTTGAAGCTTTATAGACAGGATATGACCAGCAGCAGTAAAAATCAGCTGAAAGTTCGATATCGAAGACATAATAAAAACCTGCAAAAATTTGAAGCCGATATTGGAATATTATTCCATTTGGCGTAACCTCAGGCATCTAAAGATTTTCTGGAACAAATTGGTATACAAGCATTCATATATGGACTACAGATTGTCGCAATGCAACAAACTCTTCGATTACAATATCTCAAAACGTTAAATGGAGCACTTAGCAAAGTATTTCGCCTAAAATTAAAAGAAATAATATTTCGAGAAAATAAAGAATAACCAAGAACCTATTTTATCCCAAATTTAAACCATACTGCAAAATCTTCAGCAAAACACTTAAATGAAAACAGAAGATGTTTTAATTGCGGAAGGATGGGACATTTGTAAAGCAATTGTGGAATCTGATCCCAAGCAAATAAATAAAAACCAAAGAATGAGGTCAGAAGGTTGCCTAGATCGACATTCAGAAGCCCGTCACATAGTCCTATTAGAAATACTAGTACAGATAGGCTTCTAAGAATTTCCCATGACCGACCACGGAAAGAAAAAGAGACTCCGGAATCTGAAGTTGCTCATTTGAATTGGCAGCTAGCGATTAGTAAAAATGAAATAGGAAAGTTAAGTGAGCATGTGTCAATTTTGCAAGAGGAGTATAAGGACGTAAAGAAAAATAGAATGTAACCGACGAAGTAAGTCTCCAGATAACTACAGTTAAACAGGAAGAAGATAATAATCACACTTCCCTGGAAAAACTTTAAAGTGTCAACCGAAAAATAATGATTTAAAAGTCATATGAGAATGGCTTAAAAATGGAGTAAGACCTATTTGGTACGAAATAACTAAATACAGTAAAACTATAAAGGCGTACTGGACTCAATGGGAATCTCTGTATCTTTCCAATAGTCTATTATATCGTAAAATGAAAAGTTTCGATGAAGTCATCATCATCATCAACCTGTATGCGTCCACTGCTGGACATAGGTCCCCCTCAGCTCTTTCCATCTGTCTATGTCTTGTGCGGCTTGCATCCAGTTATTGCTAACACGCTTCAGGTCGTCAGTCATCTAGTTGGTGGGCGTCCACTGCTCGGTATTGCTTCTTGCCTTGGTCTCTACTCTAAAATACGTTGTGTCCCTTGGTTGTCTGATAATCTGGCAGCATGTCCTGCCCAATTCCATTATAACGACGCGATTTTTTCAATGGCATCCGTTGTTTTTGTTCTACAACGTATTTCTTCGTTTGGGATTCGGTCTCTCAGAGAGACACCCAACATTTGGCGCTCCGTAGCCATCTGAGTCACGCGAATCTTATTAACTACCTTTTTTGTGAGTGTCAATGTTTCTGCTCCATAAGTAAGTACAGGTAACACACATTGGTCAAAGTCCGATGAAGCACGTACACTTTTATAAGTGGTATATATAGAAATGTTTCTTCTACGTTAAGTTCCCAAAAAAAATTTTTATTTTGAAAATTAAAAGTTACAATTTTGAAAATACTACAAACTATACATTTAAAGATTTAAAATTGACTATTGGGTAATTCCAGCAATAATCGACACAAGTCGGTGGGGTCACCCTCTCCGATTTGGCTGAAATTTTACACACATGTTGTACTAGACAAAAAAACATGATTGTCAAATTTTCAGACCTTAATATTTAAAATGGCGGCCGTGGTGCACCATTGAAATTTCACGCTTTTTGTCAATTTTTTTTCGTGTTCCGCCGATTTTTTTAGTACAGCGAGCTAAATATACTTAAACAAATATCCACTATATGTTTTCCAATGTAAAATTTCCCGCTGAATACGATCCCGGTGTCAGAATTGCCATATGACGTCATGTAAAGCCACAAAAGGCGAAACAAAGAGCTTTTTTTGAAAAATTCACATCTCAAAAACACCCTCTTTAATTTTTTTCCCTTGTGTATATAGACGAACAAATATTATAATATGTAAAATAATAAATTCCTAGCGCAAAAAATGTATTGATTACAGCACGCAATTCTGCGTTTAATATTGTGTCGCCCCCTATAAAACGGTAAAATCGATGGTAAATAAATTCAAAATAGTCACATTTTGTGTAAAATTTTCCGTAGAATTCGAATTCGTTGTCAGAAAATCTCTGAAAGTTATTTGGAAGCTGAAAAACGAGGGAAAGCGCTAAAAAAGGCGGGAAAATCGCGTTTTTTGGACTTTTATAGGGCGCAGCGGCTTCAAACACATAAAAAGGATTTCTGTGACAACTTTTATTCGAAAGTACTTGTATTAAGGCGTCTTTTGTGAAAATTTGAAAAAAATTAAAGATGGTGTTTTTGAGATATGAATTTTTCAAAAAAAGCGCTTTGTTTTGCATTTTGTGGCTTTACATGACGCGATATGGCAATTCTTCCGGGATCTACCGGTATCGTGTTCAGCGGGAAATTTTACATTGGAAAACATATAGTGGATATTTGTTTAAGCATATTTAGCTCGCTGTACTAAAAAAATCGGAGAAAAAAAAATTGATAAAAAGCGTGAAACTTCAATAGCGCGCCACGGCCGCCATTTTGAATACTAAGGTCTGAAAATTTGACAATCATGTTTTTTTGTCTAGGACAACATGTGTGTAAAATTTCAGCCAAATCGGAGAGTGTGACCCCACTGACTTGTGTCGATTATTGCTGGAATTACCCTATTGCAACATTACAATAATACAATAATTAAAATAATAATAAAAATATTCATTTCTTCCTTTTTATAACTTCGGACATCGGAATCTGCTGAGTCTCAATATTAGGGTAGCTTACGGCTACATTTCTATATATATATATATATATATATATATATATATATATATATATATATATATATATATATATATATATATATATATAAATATATATATATATATATATATATATATATATATATATATATATATATATATATATATATATATAAACTAAGGAACACTCGAAGAGTGGTGGGTTTTTCGGTCAAAGTGGAGAAATAAAAGACAAAGAAGGTGGCTACTTCATCTATTTATTCAAGACGTTTCGCTTCTTAATCAAGAAGCATCATCAGTTCATCTAAAAAGAACAATATGAAAAACCAAACATCCATGGAAAAGTTATTAAAAGTGGGTTACCTTAAAAAGATATGTAGCAGTCAAAGATATAAAATGTGTAAAGAAGCTTATGATAATGGACATTAAATATTATATTGTATAGACAATTAATTAAACTGAATACAGTTTACAAATTAACTCAACTTAGCACAGCAAAAAACATGTGGTAATGGTACATGTATATAAAAAAATATGTGAAAAAACTTAAGTAAAAACATTAATTTATAGAGAACCAAAAAGATCATAAGATGCACTTCCAACAGTATATAATTATTTAAATTTGATTTTAACTTTAGGTAACATTATTAAAATTGAATTATAGATATTTAAAAAAAATATATAATGAAGTTACCACTCTTAAGCTTCTCAATCGCTGTCGGTGAAATGCGACAGGAATTTAGGTACCACGCCGAACGAGAAAAGACAGTAACCCTGAGGTCAAAAATTTGACAGAAAAGCAAGGCATTTTTTAAAAAGTTAATGTTGTGGCAGAATAGCCAGCAACAGGTAAAGATTGATTCAACCTCCATCAGTCCCGCCACCCGGGACCTCCATCAGAACCCGTCAATTTTTATTTTAATAGAGGTATTTTATAACATAAAAAAATTGTCGCCCCTTTTATCCCCTTCACTTGACAGCTACCCCCTCAGATTTTTAAATAGCAATGGGGGTCGTGCGATATTTCGTTGGAAAGGGTTTGAAAAGAAGAATTCAAAAATGTCTAAGTTTGAAATTTTGTATGGCATAATGGTTTTAATTAAAATAAAATAAACAAAAAATAATGTATTAAATTACATCTTTAAAATTAAAGGAATTGGCAAATTATCTTAGAAAACTTAAATTACTGCAGGCGATGCTCGAAATGTTCTCCATTTACTTACTAACCCTTTGTAGGGTCTGCACATCAATCCTATTACATTCTTCGATTATTCTTTGACGAAGTTCATCAAGTGTCGTCAACTGGCTCCCATCAATCACATCATTAATTGCAGGAATTATTTGTGTTTCCAATAGATTAAGATAGCTTTCCCCCGTTAAATTGCCTTCGATAAAAAAAGGGCCTATAATGTGATCCCCTAGTATACCTGCCCAAACATTTAATTTAGTGGGAAATTGAGTATCACACTCTCGAAACAATCGAGGGTTTTCGTCAGACCAATATCTTACGTTTTGTCGATGTACATGACCATTTAAATAGAATGTAGCTTCATCGGAAAAACAAATATGTCTTAAATAATTTGGATCTTGTGAAATATTATTATTATTATCCATAGTTTCACAATATTGCAGTCGTCGATCTGGATCATCCTTTGACAATTCGTGCACCATTTTCATCTTATAGGGATGAAATTTTTGCTTTTTTAAAATGTTTAAGACGGTGCTGTGACTTACTTCGCATGCGAGAGCAACATTTTTAGTTATATCTACTTGCTTTTCCTCAGAAGTCTTTTTTCTACCATCCCGTTTCTTGTTTTCGACAGAACCAGTTTCACAAAATTTGGTGACAAGTAGTCTATAGTAATGTCGATCAATTGGAAGATTCGGAAAACGTTTGTTAAATATTCTCACAGCTTCATGGTAGTTACGGCCTGCTTCACTAAATATTAAAATTGCTTCACATTTGTCTACTAATCTACGAGATGGTGCCATTTTGATTGTTTTGACTTTTGAATACTAAGAATTTACAGGTTACCACTAAAGCTCACCAAATCTCAAGTTCTTGTTAATATTCTTTACAATCAAGAGTGCTAATTGCTTGGTTTTTATGACAGTTGTCAAAAACTAGACACGCCAACTAGAATATTTAAAAAATTGTTCTAACCACGATATGTTTTAACGACACAAAAGTATTTATTCTGCAAAAAAATAATTCGGTATAAACGTTCAAGAGTGAAAATTAAATAAATTTTGTTATACCGAATGTCCCATATTAAAGCAAAACCAGTGTACCTACTTTTGTATTGTTGTATCGCAAAGTGTATCTCCAAACAATAAATCGTTATTAACAAAAAGATCCTTAAATTTAAAGTAAACTGTGATAGATTTTAGAATTCTTCTTTTCAAACCCTTTCCACCGAACTATCGCACGACCCCCATTGCTATTTAAAAAATCTGAGGGGGTAGCTGTCAAGTGAAGGGGATAAAAGGGGAGACAATTTTTTTATAGGTTATAAAATTTCTCTATTAAAATAAAAATTGGCGGGTCCGAGCGTTTTTCATCTTTGTCTTAAATAACGGAGTTCACTAGGGGGGAGGGGGATATATATCTATATATATATATATATATATATATATATATATATATATATATATATATATATATATATATATATATATATATAAATATATATATATATATATATAAATATATATATATATATATATAAATATATATATATATATATATATATATATATATATATATATATATATTTAAATATATATATATATATATATTTATATATATATATATATATATATTTATATATATATATATAAATATATATATATATATATATATAAATATATATATATATATATATATAAATATATATATATATATATATATATATATATATATATATATATATATAATATATATATATATATATATATATATATATTATTTTGGATTTATTATCAGCTTTTGATTATAAATAGTTATCTTTACATTTATAGTTCAATACTTGGGCAGCAACTCATAATTTTCATAGAATGCTTTTATGGAATTTTAAGTTCAACTATAATATTTTTAACTTACCACGTTTCATTCCAAAAATAGGTAGAAGCGGATCTGCCGGAATGTACGTGTCAAAGTAATAGTAGACAGGACTTTTTGAAGCTTTTGATTGCAGTCTAACCGATGTTTCAGCGCCATTGAAGAACATTCTGTCACTAAATAACTAAAGATAAAATTGTAGAAAGTCTGAATGTAGGTACTTTAAATAAGTCTACATGTATAATATGACTAAAAAGGTTATTATTTTAAATAGAAGCTACAGAAGCGTTGTAGTGTTTTAACCTCACCTACATATAACTAATGCTCCTAATATTGTTCTGAAGCTATTTTCTTGTGGCATTTTAAAGTAATCACTATTTAAATGGGAATAAGTCACAATTAAAGGTTAAAGTACGTTTATTGACGTTTCAATTTCCACTCAAACATTAGTAAATAAAACAAAATCTAAGTAACAAAAAAACAAAATTTGTTTAATTTACTAATCTTTGTATTTTGAGAACGATTTCCGAAGTGAAAATTGAAACGTCAATAAACGTACTTTAACCTTTAATTGTGGCTTATTCCCATTTAAATAGTAATTAATGCTCCTAAATCAAGGGTTTCTTACACGGGTACACAGGCGCTTATTTTTGTGTTCGAACGTGTGTGCATATGTACGTGCATGCTCGAGTATGACTAAATTTTATGTACAATATCTGAGAATGGTATTAGGAGAAGACGATATAATTTCGAATTGTACGAGAAGTATAAAGACATAGTTGATGAAGAGATGTAATATCTTTCATAAAAATAAGTAGGCTTAGATAAGCTGGACATGCGCCAAGAGCAAATGAAAATAACCCACCCAGACAAACCCTATTAGCAGCACCATTAAAAAAATAGGAGTAGAGGTAGACCAAGACTGAGATGGAGGGATGGTGTGAATAATGCCAACAACGGTTGGCGATGGTTGTTGGCGATGAACAAAAACAATCGGCGAAATAGACTGGGAAAGGTCGAGGCCTAAGTAAGGCTATAGCACCACTGACGATGAAGATGTACAGCTGGTTCCTGCTAAAACTGATACGACTTTTAAAACATATTTTGTAGAAAATTGAGGAGTGTATTTTGAAGGATAAATACTTATTATTTACATACTGTCACTGTCACTGCCAAATCTTAAAATTTGTCAGATAACTTATTCTGTTCAACCTCAAAAAATGGCTCCACATGCTAGCAAATAACTAAAAGCGAAAATTGTAACGAAATTAGAAAATTGTTGGTCACTATCTGCCGTAGCGAACCATTTTAACATAAGCAGAACAACAGTTTTTAATATTAATAAAATATGGAGAGAACAATAAACTCTGGATAGAATGCAAGGTTCTGGAAGACCAAAAATATCTATCGCTCATGAAGATCGTACGCTTTTGGAGAGATTAGAAGAGAATCCTTTTGAAGATGCGAAAACTGCAAGAATTATGTCACAGTTTCCAGGAAGAAAGACAACAACTTGGCGCAGAATTACAGCATCGCGTCTTAGGTACCGAACTGCAGTAAAAAAAAAACAAACTCTTACACCTCAACAAAAGCAATCAAGACTTATATTTTCTTTAAACCATCAGCTACAAAATCAAGATTTTTGAGACAGAGTAATATTTGCAGATGAGAAAATTTTTCAATCATCTAAAAAAGGCAAAATTGGGGTATATAGACCAGATAATAATAGATTTAATATGTTGATAGATATCGAGCAGCTGGTCATTTTTGCGCCAATGTATGGGAATGGATTTCATCTAGAGGAATGGAAATGGTATGGCGTATTGACGGCAGGTTTGTTGGGCTGACTTATCTGAGTATTCTAGAAAACATCATGTTTCCCAGTGTAGAACAGTTGTATCCAGAAAATAATTTTATCCTTCAACAAGATAATTGTCCTGTTTACACTGCAGATATAATAAACCAGTGGCTCTAGAATGACAATATCGAAACCTTACCATGGCCCAGCTACAGTGCATATTTAAACCCAATCGAGAATGTGTGGGGGGTTATTATAAAACGGTTGTATCGGCGTAAGTTTATAGCTCAAAATGCTGTTATATACTGATAGTTCCCAGTTATCTTTTAATTTGGTTACAATTCGTGCTTTAATATATTGTTGAGTTGTCATTTGTTTTATTCCTTAATAATAATAAAAATAATAACTAGAACCCTATTTTATGTAAAAACTATCATTTATATACTCTTTACTCTTTATAAAATGCAGGAATTCAAATCAAAATTTAGACATTAATAATTATTACAATTTATGAATTAACATATGTAATCAATTGTTTGTTTATTTTATTATTTGTCTGTCATAATAAATATAATATAATAGTGTTATAAATGAATATAATATAATAAAGTAAAATAAGTACTTACCCGAACCATAGAATATGGATTGTTTTCTGTGACTGCTTTGTTTCCGTAATAGTACTTCCTCAGTGCTTTCGCTACCTTAACCTTATCAGATTCATCGACTGTGTCATATAAATCACATAAATAAATTATTATATCATTCCATTTTTCTTCAAAGAGAGACATTACTTGATTCATTACAAAAACTAAAACAAAGGTCAATTATATCAACTACGTCTCATATTTGTATACAATTTTTGTAAGACATGTTTTGCCCAAAATACGATTTTTTTTTGGGTTTTGTTACTAGACATTGCTACTTTCCGGATGATACTGAATTAGATACTAGTTCTTAATATTTATTTATTTTTAAATATCTTTTGATCTTCCCATCACTATGGAGATAATCTCTAACGATTCCTATCAAAAAAGGTGATCCATCTTTAAAAACGTTAAACTCACCTCAAGGGCCAATCTCTCTTACCTGTATATTATGTAAACTTCTAGAAAAAATGGCTAGTAAAAGATTACTTTGGTAACTTGAACAAAATAGTATTCCCGACCAATTTGAATCAGGCTTCAGACCCAATCGATGAAACATGGATAATATTTTACTTCTTCTATCAACAACTGCGCATGTGCTACTCAACAAATTTTATACCGAATTTTTTATACAACTTTATACCGATTTCTGTGATACTAGACAAAGTCAAAAGAAGCTATCTGGTAATATACTTTTATAAAAAAAATTTCTCACAGATGGATCCTTTAAAGTAATTACTGACGGCAAAATATCCACACATCACACAATCAAAAATGGTCCCTCACAAGGATCTGTCTTAAGCGGCACACTATTTTTCCTTAGTATAACCGATTTAAGTTTCTTCATAAATGATCATGTACAATATGGAATATATGCTGACGACATACTATTATTCTGACATGAAAAGGTCACATCCACCACAAACACTTTATTACAGGACACGGTTAATAAGATAAATAACTGGGCCAGTCAATCAGGCCTTAACTTCGCCCCATTCAAATCTAGTTTTTCATCTTACCAAAAGAAAAAACACGCAACTTCCAACCATTTCTCTGAATATAAATTTTCTCCAAGTAGTAGACCAAATAAAGTTTGGCATTATTTTTAAAACAAACTTTCCTGGAGCTGCCATCAAAGAATGAATCTCCGTAAATCACTAGCTCATTATAGTTGGGAAGCTGATGAGAAAACACTACTAAAAATATACCGAGTTCTTATCGGCTTCAAATTTGACTATGGTAATATTCTAGACATGTCATCAAGTAAATTACTACTACGTTCACTAAATATAGTACAAAATACTTTTCTTCGGCTTTGTCTAGCAGTATTCAGATCCAGTTCGGTGGAAAGATTCATGTAGAATGTTTCAAACCTTCAATTCATCTAAGACGACGACAACTTTTACTGCTGTTTTTCGCTAGAGTTTCAGCAAATCCCTCAAACTCTACAAGAAAAGCATCCATAATAGATAATTACCAGTTACTAATAATGTTAGAATGGTCCACTATACCAATGTCAATTCTTTATTTAGATAATATCAATCTGTTGTCCACTACCCCTTTCAGGGTCCCTCATACTCCTCCATGGATATACAAACTTCCGAATCTCAATATCGAATTATCTAAATATAATTAAACACATCCTTTCACCATTAAAATGTTATTCTATGAAATACTACATCATTGCAACTTCGATAAGATCCTATACTCAAACGCATCTAAGAGTAAAGAAGGTGTTGGCTGTGCTGTTACAATAACTACAACTACTGTCGACCTGTGTCAACTACTGCTGAACTATATGGAATACTACAAGCTGTGAAAACTCCACTCAACGCCAATAATACTATAGCAAACTGTATTGACTCTCTATCATCCATGTACTCGATAAGAACATTCTATTCACCCAATAGTCTAATAAATCCAGAGTATTTGTAATCGTCTTTAAACAATAGAAGTAAAGTAATAATATTGTGGGTCCCATCAAACATTGCTAGTGCATGTAATGAAAAAGCCGATCTAGCAGTAAAACAATCCTGTTCCGTAAACTTAACAACAAAGATTCAAACATCATTAGATCTTAAAAGAACATTTAAACAAAAAATAATGGGCCTTTGGAGTGATCATTGGAAAAGAAACAATACCAAGTTAGGCGTCATCCAAACATTTTCTACCACCAGCTTCCACCAATAAAAAGAAAGGACAAATCTATTATTCGGAGATTAAGAATAGGACACACACGCCTAACACATGGGCACTTAATGAATTCTAGCAATCATATTTTGTGCAGTACTGCAACACCACGACTTCCGTAAAACACGTACTTCTTGACTGTCAACAGTACCTAACGGCCAAAAGTAAATACAATCTTGGTAACAACCTAAAAGACATTCTTATCTCAAACAACAGTAACTATAAAAATGTATTAAACTTTTTAAAAACACAAAGCTATACAATTTAATTAAACAAAAATGTATTCCAAAACATATATTGTAGCTAATATTGTCCCCAATCTAAAAGTACATATTAAAAATAAAAATATAAATGTAAATTGTACCTGTTTCAATGACCACTAGCAATCGAGACACATATTTCAAAATACAAAAAAATATTACACCATACTATAATATATAATTATATATAATATAATATAATATAATATATAAGTTCTCTCAACATATATCTTTCTATACGGCCTATTTTTATCATTTAAAACTTTTATCCTACTTTCAAAGTAGCTGTACCAGGAACTTTAATACTACGAAATTTCCTGAAATTGTCTCAAATTAAGAACGCACTGCGTATCTGCGAAGACTAATAAAAAACAGAAAATGTATGCAACTAGCAAGGAAAAAATAAATCTAAAAAATTGTATTCTGGAACCTAAAGATGAACCTTAGTGAATATAGAATTTTTTGGGAATGGGAAAAATTTCATATCCATCTAAAGCAATGTGAGACAGAACGAGGAGTTGTCTATTCTAGAATACAAATAGTATAAAAAAATACATGTGGGTTTAGAACATGCGGTATATTCTTTTGCAATTCCTCTGCTCTTGACTATTCAAAATGTCTTTTGAAGGTATTTTAAACTGAAGGTAATCTGGATGAGCACAAAGATTTGCAAACACTTATTGAACTAAATGAAACAATTTCTTATAAATAATTTTGTGAAATAGTTGGGAATTACAAAATTAAACAGCTATGTCGAAATAATTGTAAAACTCAATCTGATGATTACTAAATATTGAAACAAATCTTTTTAGCATTTACAGGAAAGTCGTCCGTAGAAAATTCTCCAAACCAAGAACAAGACAATATTTTAGAAAAAAAAGTAGCAGTTTTAAAAACAAGTGAAGTTATTTTCGAGATAAATGGTATACCTGTAATAATAATAGATACAGATAGTAGTACTAAAATTGTAAACATACCCAAAATCGAGAACGCAACCTTAATAGCACCCGAGAGAGAATGAAATTTTCAACATTCAAGGAATAGAGGATCATACAAATCAAATACTAAATCAAATGTGACGAAACCGATGAAAAAAGATCTATCGAAAAAACCCGAGAAAATCATTTAACATTTTTGAAAATATATCTGTAAATGCTACAAATAAATCTATTGCGACTTACGTAATATGGTTAGATACTCCAGCACGAAAAGGAAAGAAGCAAACTCAAAAGCTTCCATTTGTTCTAACTTCATCAGATAGAAGAAATATAGGAAAAAAATTTAAAATAAATTAGAAGGGGAGCGGAAAAAAAATAGAGGAAACTTGAATAAAAAAAACAAAGTTTGAAAGAAAATAAAAAGCTTGAAATAAAACAAAAAAATTGGTATTTGTTAAAACTCTAAATATTTGTAACAATGTGGTTGAATGAAGTGATAACCACAACTATGAAAATTTATCAAAAATATTGTTAAACAACTAAAAATGAAGACAGCCGTCCATACAATGAATGTCATTGTATGGACGGCTGCCGTAGTCGTTGCCGTCGTTCCAAGGCGTATAGTACGAAATGAACGCGCGCACACACATCGATCTTTGTCGACCGACCAGAGGACCAGTTGCGTTTTTTGGACACTCCTCAACGTACGTAGCTCTGTGTTTCTAGTTTCTACGCAGTTCTGTGTTGTTCATTGTGATTTTGTGTACTCCACCTTTTCCTTGTGGATTAACAAACGTCATCGAATAAATGTCGTGTAGTGTGCGTGCAAAACATCATCGATAAAAGTTCCACCGAACTTTTATCGACCGTCCAAATTCAATGTGTGTGCACCTAGCCTAATGGTGTTAAGCGGAAGGCAATGAAAGGTTTTTGTGAAAAATCATTGATGTTGATACACAGCGAAATCAAACGAACTGACATTAACCTCTTACTGTAAAAAGATTACATTTGATTAGAAAAAATATTTATAATGACAGAAAACAAGTTATTCCCAAAATTACGAAGTGCGTGCAGTAAGTACATGACTCATTGAATTCCGTGAAAGTGAGAAACAGTTAAAAAGAACAATTTTTATTAAAAAATGATTCGGTATGAAAATTGGTTGCTTTTTTTGTGTATCCAACTTAACATTTTTAAGTAAATGTATGTTGATGGAACTTTTAAATAATGCACAAAATTGTTTACTCAAATATTTACAAAGTAAATGTATGTTGATGGAATTTTTAAATACTGCACAAAATTGTTTACTCAAATAATTACAGTTCAACCACATGAAAATGGACACTGTGTGCCGTTGGCATTCTTTTTGCTTTAAAATAAGTTACAAATTCATATGTGACTGCCTTAAATTGTTTAAGGAGTGTAAAAAATTATTGAACCTAGCTCTTAGTCCCTGGATTGTGAATGCCGATTTCGAAAAAGCGATCCATGCATTTGTAAGTGAAATGTTTCCATTCTAAATTTAATTCGTTATTTATTTACAATCCGCACCCAAATTATATTCTAATTTTAAGAAGTTTTTTTAAATGAAACTGTAGTAGTTTTTTTTTAGAACTAATAAAACATCGTTTAATAAGGAAAGCCCAAAATAGGGAAGACTTTGCAGAGGTCATCACCAACCTTCGCTAAGAAGACTGCACCTAAAGAAGAAGAATAAAACATATATAAATCTGAAGTCAGGAGTCTTCGTCTGCACCCCAATGATGATTGGAGAGAGTTTTTAATCTGTTAAGATTTGTCATGCACTGTCAAGTTTTCAATAAAATGAGAAAGGTACTTTGTGCAAGAGAACTAAAATTGGACTTGAGAGTTAGGCTAGCAAGGTGTTATATTTTCTCGACTCTGCTTTATGGGATAGAAGCATGGACACTTAACGCGTCGACTGCTAAAAAGTTGAAAGCCTTTGAAATGTGCGTGTATAAAGGAATCCTGAAGATATCATGGACCGAGCATGTAACAAACAACGAAGTCATGAGAAGAATCAACAAAAGAATGGAAGTGTTGGAAACCATCAAGACACGAAAGCTGCAATACCTGGGGCATGTTATGCGTAATGAGAGACACAACCTACTTCAATTGATTATACAAGGGAAAATCCAGGACAAGAGAAGTGTAGGAAGAAGAAGAATCTCATGGTTGCGTAACTTGAGGGAATGCTACGGATGCACATCAATTGAACTATTCAGAGCAGCAGCATCTAAGATCAGAATAGCCATGAAGATTGCCAACCTCCGTCGCGGAGATGGCACGTGAAGAAGAAGAAGTCAAGTTTTGAGATCTTTTAAATGGCATTTCCAAGTAAGTTTACTGTCAAAAATGTGAGTCCTAAAATCCGTATACTCTTTACTGCTGCTAGACAAGTACCATTTATGGTAATTTTAGGATTTATAGTACTGGCTGTCCTGCGAGAAAACCTAATGATTTTTGTCTTCTCAGTCTCAAATCCACTTACTGAAGTCCATTTAAGCAATTGATCAGTAGCATTCTGAAGCAGTTTGCAAGTGGCAACAAAGTATTTTCCTCGGCAGAAAATTATTAAATCATCTACGTAGAGTGCAAACTTGACTGGAAGCTTAATTTTTTTACATATATCGTTTAAAGTAAGTAGAAAGAGTGTAGGACTAAATACCTACCCTTGGGAAAGCCATTAGTTTGTTTAAAAGTCCTAGAGATTTTACCATTTTCTCTTACGTTAAAGATTCTATTTGTTAGAAATTAATTAATAAATGAAGATATTATATATTTCTAGATAGACTATACTTCTCGAGTTTTGTGATTGTGCCAAATCTGATTGTACCAAATTTATTATTTTATATTTTTTTACGTACTACAGGAGTCTTTTATTGATTATTTTCTCCATAAGTTTGTACATTGTACATGTGAGAGAAATTGGTCTGTAGGAATTTGGATCAGTTGAAGGTTTGCCTTGTTTTTAACAGGAATAATTATAGATTTTTGTTACAAATTTGGAAATGATTTTTTGGTCCATATTAAATTGTAAATTTTAAGCAGTTAAGCTTGACTAGGCCTAGAAAGATTTTTAAAAAAGATAAAGGGAATGTTATCTGGATCTGTAGCTAAATTTTTGCAACAGTACAATGTGTCTAATAATTCTTGTAATGTAAACGGCATATTTAGAAAAATTTGATCGGATTTTCTGGTATCAGATAAACTGGAGTTTAGATTAATATACATGCGAAGCTTCCATTTTGAAGTAAGTCTATTTGTTGCTTTCTTATGAAAATTTTCACCCAGGATGTAAACAATTTATTGCCAACAAGTGACTCTGCTGTTTTGAATAAGTATGGCAGAAATTTTTGAATAAGTTTTCATTCCTGTCATGTATGTTAATTTTTTTCCAAATTTTGCTAGAAGGAGTGTCAGTATTTATGGATAAGACGGGTTTTTTCCAAAAGTCTTTTTTGCTTTGTTTATTTACATACTTAGATTTGGCTCTCAGTTTTATAAGTTGATTAGATTTGCTTTAGTACTATCTCTGCGATATTTGTTTAATACTACCTTACTTTGATATATAGCCAGAGAATATCTGTTATTCCCCCAAGGTGTTGCTTTACGCGAGGAAGAAATTGGTATTTGTCCAATATTTGCTTCAGAAGCGGAGATTAGACAGTTATTGAAAGCGGCAATATTTTCATCCGCATGTTTTAAAAGTTTTAAAATATACTTAAATTGACACTTCTATAAAAATATGAAGTTTTCTGAAACCAAAAAAGTGTGCCAAAAAGTACCTCGAGAGCGTCAAAAAATTTTGATCATAAAATAGCACAGTTAAAACAAAATAGAATTGATAGATTTGACCTAGTCAAACGTATTTCATTTAGAATTATAGCACAATAAAAGTCTTGTTTTAATTTATATTTGTTTAATTGTGTAAGGATAGGGAATGTTTTTACACTTGTATTGTTTGTCTCATATATTTTCGAATTAGCGCAAATTATTTCAGTAATTTTTAAAAACAGAATTATTATTAAAATAACTAACAAAATTCATAAGCCAGATCAAAATTTCTAATAAAATTTCTAAATCAATCACTAGCATTTCTGAAAATAGGAACAAAAATGAAGTGAGTATAATTAAAACATCGAGTTAGAATCTATGGAGAAGCTATTAAAAACGGAGTCAGTAGGTGTGGTTAACGATCATACCAATATGGCTCTGGGATCAGGGCCTGACTCAATAATATTAAAACTGCTATACAAATATGACTAGTTATTCAGAAGATCTAATCATAATCTAAAAAAGTGCAATACATTTTTAATAAACTATGATTTATTTATCCCGCAGTCAACACTAAAAACACGACATATTATACATAAAGATAAATTAATACAGTCAAATATCAAGTTGTATCTGAAAGAGATAATAGTATAAATAATATTTTAAAGGGTAAAATGAATATATGGTATGAAATAAAAAAAAAGAAATACGTTCGTTATACAACTTATATGTGATGAAATACGGATGAATTTGAAATCCGGAAAGGTATCCGCCAAGGCTGCATACTCTCTCCGATGCTTTTTAATTTCTATGTTGAAAATATATTTGCTGAAGCATCAGAAGACACGGAATTAGGCATTAAGGTGAACGGCATACCAATTAGCAACCTACGCTATGCGGACGACACAGTGATTATAACTGATAATTTGGAAGATCAGCAGTTATTACTTGATAGGGTGAATAGCATAAGTAAAAAATATGGCCTCAAAATCAACATTTTGAAAACGAAATATATGGTCATTAGCAGAAACCCTCCAGAAAACCCGATATAGGTGCATAGGTGACGATCGCATAAAACGCGTGAAAACTTTTAAATACCTTGGCACCACTATCAATGACCAATCGGATCCACAACAAGAGATAAAAACCCGAATACAAATGGCAAGACAAGCTTTTGTGAAATTCAGACCGCTCCTATGTAATTAAAACCTAAATTTCGAAATACGCTACAGAATGGTCAAGTGCTACATATGGTCCATCTTGCTTTATGGCATGGAAACGTGGACTTTGAAAAAAACATCTATCAACAAACTTGAAGCATTTGAAATGTGGTCATTGACAAGAATGATGCGCATACCTTGGGTGGATAGAGTTCGAAACGATGACGTCCTTAAGAGAGCCGGCGTGGAAAGAGAACTCTTTGAATTAATTAAAAAACGCAAGATTGGTTACCTTGGGCACATATTGAGAGGAGCAAAATATGAAATACCACAGTTAATCCTACAAGGGAAGATCGAAGGTAGGAGAGGAGCCGGCCGCAAACAATTATCCTGGTTAAGGAATATTAAAGAATGGACAGGAATACACAATGCAGGCGAGCTGTGCCACGCCGCCAAGAACAGAATTCTAGTAATGAGATAGTCGCCTACGCACTTTGGTGTATGGCATGTTAAGAAGAAGACAACTTATATATTTGATAACTACAAATTAACTGACACTTAAAAATTTAGTTCAATTAACAAAGTTAGAAAAGTTTTTATTAAAAAAACAAAATTGAATATCTGCCGAATATCACAATGGAAATACTGTGTAGAAATAAAAATAATTATGTTGCAGTAATTAATAAGAAATTTTAAGATATTTATGATGAAGATATTTGAGTATTCTCAAGAATAACACGATCTACCTTACTTATAAGATTTTTTATGAATACTATTAATTTATTTTCTGAAGTACGGGCCATCACTTTGTTTACATATTTGTATACTAACCTGTGCAACGTTATCCTGAAGATTTTTTAGTAACATTGCTTCTGCTACTGCAACTACGTTGAGAACAAGAAACCATTATTATGCACTATCACAATATAATATAACAGTTTTTATAAAAGTATTATAAAACTAAAAATATTCGAAAAACAACAAACGTAAACAATCATAATACACGATCTGTCAAAACGATCATAACAATATGGCCGAGGCGAGGTCGTTTTTAATCACTTGATGCCCTCTCCATAGATTCCAACTCGATGAATCGAAATAATATAATTCCACTATCTACAAAATACACAGAACCAATTTTGCCGATATTAATTTTTATAGAACTTAGTAGATAAATACTTAATTCGCCTAACCATAGAAGCGAACGAGTATACGGTCTTCGGAGTGAACTGGTATTTAATTAAAAGGGTTTTTTGACTTCGGAAGCGAACTAGTGTGCTCCGCGTTACGACACAAGTTAAAAACTTACGGAGAAATGTAATTAAAAAAGCCGACCCAACGGACACATAAATATAAATATAATGATAACGATTAAAAAAAAATATATTGTACTTACAGGCTGTAGGAAAAATTCCTTCGTCTTTTACATTTGAAGTAATCCACGGTACATCATTTATTTTACCTTCTTTAATTAACTTATAAGGATGATCAGGTAAAAATGGGTTTTCTCCTTTTTCTACTACAGGTCCAAAAACTATAAGAGGAATACCGTCTAAATAAATAAATAGTTTTGTCATGGCTTTCATCAGATCTACGGGACCAACTTTTCTTAGACAATCTACCATATCCTTGGTAGAATCACTACTGCAATTAAGATGACCGGCAACTTCATTTGCTTTTTTTAATGGATATTCTACGATAGACCAAGGAGAGAAAGCAGTACCACTTTGAGAAAGTCCCCGATGAAATAAACCTAAAATATATGAAGATTAACAAAAAACTACTTGATTTCATGATGTGTTTAAGATTAAGTTGTTTAAATGATTATTAAATTTAAATAATGTTAATTTTTTTTTTTCAATAAAAGTAATTGTTTTTTTTTTTCAATTGTTTATCAAACTCTTTAAAACCACTCTGAACCACTATATACAGATACAATTCGGATAAATATATTTAACAATAACAGATACCTAACAAAAAAAAACAAGAAAAATACAGTATGTTGCAAGGAAAATATGACCCCCCTCCAGAAACTCAGCAACCAAGAGTTTCTTCAAAATTTAAGGAAACACATCAATTTGTATTAGGAGCGGCGAATTTTTATGCAAAATTCATGCCCTCAAATGTAACCCCCTACTGCCCGCATCAACCCCCAGTTTTTTTTTAAATAGCAAGTGTGGTCGAGTAGCACATTATTTGAAAGGTATTTTTTTCACTATACGACACTTTATTTTTTTTTTTTATTTACGTAATAAATTTAAAGGTAATTTTGGATTTAACTAATTCATTGGTTAAATCCAAAGAAACAAGTAACGTTTCTTATTTAACAAGAAGTATTAACAAGAAAAACATAAAATTTCACCAAATTAACTAATTATATGTTCTTAGTCACCTCCAATACAATACTTTAATCAGCCGATATCAACACGCCACTGTGTTGAAGATAATTTTTTTTTTTTGTAAAAATATCACTTTTTCATATGATTTTTTTTAGGATAATGTATCCTAATTATCTTTTTTAGTCTTTACCAGGTTACCTTTGATTTGAGATTTGTCAACGACTGAGCAATCAGAGATATTATTGTAAAGATTTACAAAAATGGGTTATTACAGTGCAGAAAGAATAGAATTAGTTAAGCTATACTATGGGAATAATCAGTGTGCTAAGACTACGGCAAGGATCTTCAATACGAACCACCCAGAAAAAAACGTAAATTGTCAATACGTTAAACATTTAACTGATAGGTTTGAAGCTGTAGGTGACGTTAATAACACAAAGCACGAAGTAGACCGTCAAGTGCAAAATAAAGCAGTTAAAGTGGCGGTATTGGGTAATTTACAAATGTATAAGCGACAGTCTATCAGACAACTATCTCGTGCATCTGATGTATCAGCATCTAGTTTATCGAATTATAAAATCCAATAAATTTAAACATTATAAAATACGATTACTTCATCAATTAAACACAGATGATCCTGATCGTCGGCTTCAATTTTGTGAAGAATTTAGTTAAATCATAAATAGCAGCCAACATCGATTGTACAATACGTGTTTTCCGACGAGTGTACTTTTATGTTAAATGGTGAAGTAAATAGACATAATTGTCGTTATTGGTATAACAGTAATCCTCATTTATTCACGGAGAAACATACACAAACACCTCAGAAATTAAATGTATGGGTTGGCAATTTAGGGAATAACGTTATTGGACCTTTATTTCTTGAAGGAAATCTCAACGGAACAAATTATTTAAATTTGTTAAAAGACGTTATTGATCCGGTTGTCACTGACACATTGGAATCTGATAATTATCTTGTTCAGTATTTCACATGCGAAATATATGTCATTTTTTCGCTGTATGAATTACTATCATTCTACCACAAGTGTACAATTATTACCCTACTCCAACCCCTTTTTACTCTAACTTCAACCCCTCTCCTTCAGAAATACAGGGAGTTGTAAGATAGAAAACGAAAAAGACTCTCTCTTGCCCGCTGAGTTTCGCTACCAGCAGACGTACTCTCTTCTCTTCCCTGTTGACTCTCGTTAGAACAGAGGTATTCTCTCTACTGTGAACTGCCGCTAACAATAGACATTCTCTCTCTCCCGCTTATAGTTACCCGAAAAATACAGCAAATAATGTTTCAAATCGTATACAGACGCAAATGACACCCAAGTCAACACAACTTATGGCAGATCTCCATCCCGATCGTGTTCCCTCAACAAGACCTTTCCAAAAGATCTCAGTAGATTACGGAGGTTTTTTCATAATCCGATCCTCTCATCTTAGAAAGGCCCTGTTATACAAAGTATGGGGTAGTGGGTAGGAACTCATTGGATTACCTTGGACAGTCCTATCAGGGAAAATGAATCAGTCCCTGCCCTCCACAGATTCCAGGTGGTCCCTGACCCGGGGAACTAGTACCTGTTTAGGCTCCCAAGAGCAGCTTTAACTTAACGCTTCGATATCGCTTTGTAAAATGTTACATTTACTCCATATTGCTATATGGTGTAGAAACCTGGACCATAAAGGCCAATGTGATGAACCGATTGGAGGCCTTTAAAATGTGGGTATTTAAATGACTACTTAAAATATCCTGGACAGATCACACAACAAATGTCGAAGTATTAAATCGAATGGGCAGAGAACGAGAATTACTGCCAATAATAAAAAGAAGAAAAACTGCTTATCTGGGTCATATAAGGAAGATAGAATGAAAACGGAGCATCGGAAAAATAAATACTCATGGCTTAAAAACATAAGAGATTGGACAAACCTCGATGCCCGTGCACTCTTTAGAGCCACACAAGACCGAGAGGAGTATGCCAAAATTGCCGCCAACATTCATTAATTGGATAGGCCATCATAAGAAGAAGATACAAAGCATACATAGCCTTCTTCATACGTATGACCACCAAATGTATACATATCGAACTTGTCACCGACTTAACAGCTGATGCTTTTATTCTCACCCTTGAAAGATATATCGCAAGGCGGAGTGCTCCCGAGATTATATGGTCAGACAAAGCTACTAATTTCTATGGTGCCTGCAATCAGGTTCTTAAGTTAAACGAACTCTTTTAAAGTAAGAACTTCTCGCAGAGGATCAATAATTTTGGACTTGAAAACCGTATTTGTTTTAAAGTTGGAGTATCTCATAACCCTTCTGCCAGATTAAAGGTGCCAAATACTATCTTTATCGTCTTGTAGGAAATCTTTGTTTTACCTTTGAAGTTTTTTATACAATAATTTGTCAAATCGAAGCCATTTTAAACTCAAGACCTATCACTCAGCTCTGAAATGATTCAAATGATCTCTCAGTGTTAACGCTCGGACTCTCCCTTGTAGGAAAAAGTCTCACAAGTCCACCAGAACCAAATCTCTCAGAAATACCACAAAACCATCTTTCCCTCTTTCAGCATATCTCGAAAATTCATTAAACCTTTTGGAAAAGGTGGTCGATGGAATATTAGCATATGACCCAAAGTAGGAGTAAGTGGAACATCGCTACTGATCCTTTAAAAATAGGTGATGTTGTACTAATCAAAGATGAAAAGACTCCTCCACTCCTCTGGTAACCCGTACAGCTTCCCTGTATAAAGAACAACCGCGAGTGAAAGCCTGTAAATACCGCGAGTGTGTGTGCAGCAGAAGTATTGGTAAGACTTTTGATAAACTTAACTTTCTATAAATTATACAACCCTTTACTACTTATCCTAATTTATTTGAAATATTCCCATGTAATACAGTCCTCATACAGTGAAATTATATTTATATTCCTATGTAATACAGTCCTCATACTTTTTTTTTAAATTATAAAGAAACTCTTGATTTCTTAGTCTCTGGGGGAGGGGTCAAATTTTTGTTGGAACATACTGTGTCAAATAATACACATTAGTAAATCATTAACATCTTGACAGACGTATTGTGGTTCATCATTGAGCTTTAGCAGCTCAGACAGTTTAAATAATGATACAGGCAATACCAACGTAAACATTATATATGTGCCTATGCCCCATAGGTAGTGTGCGAAGAATAGGAAAAAATGAAGAATTTTGGAGGGCCCTTGATTGCGAGATGATCGAGATTCCTGTAGACGAAAAGTGTTTTGCTGGGGGTGATTCGAATGGACATATTGGTAGGGAAAGAGCGGAAATAAAAAAGAATTCAAGAAGGTTTATGGATAAGAATAGGAAATGATGAAGGAAATAGTATTATTGACTTTGCAGTGGCATGGAATTTGGCTGTCAGTAATACGTTCTTTATGAAGACTGAAGACCATTTTGTCACCTATAGTAGCAGGGAAAGGGAATATTAGATAGATTTTGTGCTGTGTAGAAGAAGTCAGCCAATAGAGGTTACCAACTGTAAAGTGATAAAGGGTAAGTGTGTAGCTAGTCAAAACCGACCGGTGATAGAGGACACTAAGATAAAGGTGAGGCGGAAAGGAAAGTAAGTCAGACACCAGAAAGTTAAGTGGTAGTAAAACTAAAGGATAAGGATTTGTCAAGAGCCTTTAAGATAAGAGTGCTGAAAAAGCTTGGAAAAGAATATACAGTTAATGACTAGTGGGAAGCCAACAATAAAGTTGTGATGGGAGCGAAAGAGGAAGTTTTAGGAAAAACATCTGGTAAAGGGTCTTCTAGAGATCTAGAAACTTGGTTGTGGAACGATGAAGTGTAACAGAAGATAAGAGAGAACAAAAAGGTTAGAAAAACTTATGACAGGTCTAAAAGAGAGAAAGATAAGGATATATACCAGGTAGCAAAGAGGAAAGAAAAGCGCACTGTAGCTACTGCATAGGAAAAATCGTCTGCAAAGCTGTATAAAGAGTTAGAAACACTTGATGAGATAAAAAGATTATACATCATTGCTAACCCAAAGGGCAAATCATCAAAGGACTTGACCCACGTGTGGCAGATTCAGAGTGCGGATGGAAGACTGTTAAAAATCGATGTAAAAATAAAGCAAAAATGGTATGAGTACTTTAGAAAGGTGCTAAATAAAGAAAATCAAAGGAGATACAGAATGGTAAGGCAGTAGGGCCTGATGTAACACCTGTTGAGGTTTGAAGGGCTCTACGAGAGAAATAGATTGATATTTTGTGGCAAATGTTGAGTAAGATCTATGAAGAAGAAAGAATGCCCAAGCATTGAGAGAGTGTGAGATAGATCCATTGTATAAATATAAAAATGAAATTTGGAACTGTAGGAACTATAGGGAGATAAAGTAAATGTCGCACATAATGAAAATTTGAGAGAGAACCGCAGAGCAAAGGTTAAGGGAAGAGACATCGATATGAGAAGGACAGTTCTCATCTCAGAAAACTAAAATAATAGTAATTAGCAAAGAACCAATCAGATGTAAAATCGAAATTGGCATCAGTTTAAAGTATTAATGTTAAAGTGGGATCTCGTATAATTTATACCAAAAAAATTGCAAGCTGTATAATAAAACTTTTACTCCAACGTGTTAAATATTTTAATAACTGACAAGATTAACAAATTTTAGTTTTCAACTATCTGTATTAGGTAAATTTTCAAATTATATGTATTAATTTATTAAGCAGAATTTACCTTTCGATAACGGAGAAAAATAGTGATGGTGAACGCTAGATCCTCCTGCAGATAGTCCGGTAATTGTAACAGAATTTGGATTTCCTCCAAAATATTTGATATTATCCTTTATCCATTTTAGCGCTAAAACCTGATCTTTTAAGCCATTATTACCAGATACTACGTTATCTTCAGTACTAAGAAATCCTAAAAGGAAGAAGGACTAATAAATTCATTATCTTTATACAAAATGAGTTAGAATTTAAAATTAATACGAGGAAAATTATATTGGGACATTTGGGTAAAAAGCAAATTTATTTTTTACTTATTAATAATAATTACTCATTACAATCGACGGTTATGAATATTTTCATAGCTCATGAAGAGAAATGGCACGTGCCGTACAAGAGTTTAATGGAACAAACTCACTTAGCAGACCACCGCTACCAAAAATAAACTCTTGTAAGAAACTGGGTGCGCTGTTACAATTTATGAACACTGAAGTCCTCCCAATTATATCGAGGAAGCTCATACATTAGAATATTTGCATATGCTGCATTACCATGCAGCAATAGCAATCGCTAATGTTATGGGCATTAAGATCAGAACACGACGGGTTACTAATATCGAAAGGACAGATAACAGAGTTGCACTTTGCTAATTAAAATTGAAGCACTACGTAGGGGCATTGGTCAAATCACCGAATATGTTCGAGATATAAAACAAGTAGAAAAGTAATCAGAAGAGCTGAAGAAATAATGATAACCACCACAAGACACTCACAATATAATCCAGCAAACAACACAGCATAACAGTGCCTGGATACATTAAAACAAAAACTTTCCGTTTACTCAGGCCGACTAAGGAGATACAAAATTAGTAACAAACGAAAATCCGACAATATGCTTTTTGAGAATGCCGAGAAGGCGTTCTATCGGAAACTCAATTCTACTGCAGAAAGTGCCAATAAATCGTACCCAAGCCAAGAATAAATGCATGAGTTTTGGTGAAATCAACTTTCGACACCAGCTGCTCTTAACACCAATGCTGGATGGATCGAAGATACGACGCACAACTGCCAACACTACGTTACTGCTCCCTACGAACCCTTTACTACTGAATAAGTTTCAATTATCAAAAAGCTTCTTAACTGGAAATCTCCTGGACCAGATGTCATTCAGAACTTCTGGCTTAGGAAGTTCTGGAGTATTCATGAGTGCTTATCAGCATTAATTAATTACAGTATTTCTAATCCGCAGAAAATACCATCTTTCCTAACCCAGGGAACAACTTACTTAATACCAAAAGATCAAAATAACACCCAAGATCGAACCAAATATCGCCCAATTACTTGTCTTCCAACTCTGTATTAATTGCTCACATTCTGTGTAGCCCGGCGTATCTACCAACACTGTGCTCTAAACAATATCATAAAGCCTCAACGGAAAGCGTGCGCTAAGGGTTCCATGGGCTGAAAAGAACAACTTAACATCGACTCTGTCATTTCTAACCAAGCATATAGCAAAAAAAGGAATCTCTTTACTGCTTTCATCGACTACAAGAAAGCGTTTGATTCAGTGCCGCATGAATGGCTTGTAGATATATTAAAAATATATAAAGTCGATGATAACATAGTGACCTTTTTAAAACATATAATGTCAGATTGGAAGACAAAAAATCACCTCCAAATACCTGGTGGAAAAAGTATCGAAAGTGAAAATATTGCATTCAACCGGGGCCTATTTCAAGGAGACTCGTTGAGCCCACTGTGGTTTTGTCTAGCGATGAACCCAGCTACTGAACTCTACTGAAAAACATCTATTGTATATGGATGATTTAAAACTATTGGTTTCTACTCGATACCACCTGGATCAGATGCTGAAAACAGTGGAAAATTTCTCTAATGACATTAGTATGCACTTCGGCCTTGACAAATGCCGTGTCTTAAATATAAATCAAAGGAAAGGTTCAACCCGGTGGATTCAATATGCAAAACGGCCAGAATATCGAGGCCATGGTATGTATATGTATAAATACCTCGGAATAAAGCAAGTGCGGAAGATTGACCATAAGCAAATGAAAACTGAGATAACTACTGAGTTTATACGAAGGGTAAAACTTACCAAAACTTACTTAATCAAAGGTGCGGTACATGCCCGTGCGACGCGATCCAAGCGCTTTCTTGTTTTAACAGACAATTGCAAGTCACAAGTTGTTCATTCGCTGACATGAGTAGTTGTCTGTAGTGTTGTCAAAGTTGTTTTGCACTTTTTTGCTTAAAACATCTAATGGACGAACAAAGTTATTTTTGATTTTTTTGTTGTATAAAATACAATTATACAAATAAATTTGTATAAAAATGAAACAAGTTTATGAAATTCTACGGCGCCAGAGCATAAGAACCGGAAAGATATATACGATGTATGGAACCGAATAAAAAATCAATTGAAGAATAGTACTATTTCGACTAAAGACTTAAAATAGAAGAGAGACAATTTAATGTCGACATACAGAAGGCAAAAACAAAAGTAGAGACCTACACAGACTGTCACGGACCGTAGAAGAGCTATGTCTGCGGTACGTTGCCGTCCGTGCTCATCGGCTATGCGCGATGATCTGTAGAATCGCCGATCGTGGGAAGCCGCTATAACATTTACAAACATAACTAACATTTCAGAATATGATTTGAGTGATTACAATTGTTTCGAAGGTTAACCTGAACAAACATGGGTTTCAATTGAACAAGCGTATAAGTCCTCCTATATGCAACTGATAGAGTTATACTACAGATTCTCATAATGTTGCTAGCACTGATATTAATTAATATCTTCTTAATCCAAGTAAATTAGCGTTATTATTATTGTTTTTTACTATCACTTTCGATATGTTAAACCAGGGTTATAACGGAAAAGATATTCTTGTTGAAAAAATTGTCATGCGGGATTTATTGGAATCAAAAATGTTAGCGCGCTTAGTGAATAATTAATAAATTGGATTCATCACGAAATTATCATTCAAACTTATTATATTCTACCATGGTCACAAATCCTAAATCCTAGTATTTTTGTTGATTTAGCTAAAAACATAAATGTCTAACAACTTACCTAGAATTGCCAAACGGTAATTAAATGTGACATAGACTACATCCTGGTCCATTATAAAATCTGGTTTAGCCATATACGAAGGAGAACCAAATTGATAGGCACCACCATGTATATGAACAACAACGTCTAAGTTTTCATCTCCTTTAATATTTATAAGTGGGACATAAACGTATACGTATAAACAATCTTCAGAACCTTAAAATAGTGCAATAAAAATTTTATTTTCTGTAAACGTATCCCCCTTTGTTTTAGGGAATAAATTAAGAAACAATTTTTATTTACCTAGAAATCCCTTCATCCCTGGTATAGGAATATATCCTAAACACATGTATGTCTTGTTTCCAATTAATTGTCCTGTCCATTTATTAGCTGGCTCAGGTTCCTTAAATAGTGACAACAAAATTTTTATTTATTTTAATTTTTATCTATTTTATTGTTACAATCTAAATTAAAAATGTTAAACATCTCCAGAAGATGCCAACCTCTAGTGTTGGCGAAACGTCGAGAACTAATCTCAGAAGACAACGGCCTAACAGCCCGAACAAACAGTTTAACAAGTTAGACGATGGCCGTGAAAGCCTAACGCAGTTTAAATTAAAAATGTTTGTACTAGTTAACCATTCCTATGTTAACTCAACAGAAGTAGAAATCTCAAAATTTCTTAGTTTTCTAAATCAAAAGCTTGAAGAGGGAGGAAATACGTCTAAGCGAATAGTAGAGGAACTATACGTGAAATCAAATCTTAACTGTCTTTTCTCAATTAAAAAGATTTTTAAAATTTGAAATATTTGTTGGTTTTCATCTTTTGTTTTTCCGAATGTTTCTCAAACAGTCTATATCGCTGTTGACTGCTTATAGTCCAGTCGAGATCTATCGAAAAGCAGGTCATAATGGACATTTTCCATAGCAGTCTATTTTTTTGTAGCATCTTGTACTTAATTTTTTATTTAACAAAATCTAAAAAAATGTAAAATAATAATAATAATTAATTTTAATGTGTAAATTATTTTAAATATATATATATATATATATATATATATATATATATATAATGAAAAAGACAGAAAAGATTTGATTTCACGTTCAAAGCGTCTATGTATCTATTGATACGTATTTCGACTTAAAAAGTCTCATCAGAATAGTTATTCATAGCCGTTCTTAACGTGAAAAATAATCTTCTGTGTCTTATTAGAAGCAACAATAACATGGCTTCGTTATGGACGCAATAGCGACATCTGATAGAAAAATCGGTAAGATAGTTTCGAAACATATATATATATATATTTAAAATATAATATAAAAAATATATAAAACATATATAAATATAATATATATATATATATATATATATATATATATATATATATATATATATATATATATATATATATATATATATATATATATACAAACAACACAGTTTATTAGGGTTGCAGACAGAAAATTGGCCGGGATGTTAATGAAACACTCTTTTGACTTTTTGTCTAGCTTTCGGAAGGGTTTTATTCCTTTTTCAAGACACTGTAATAAGAAAAATATGTAAATATTTATAAAATATTACAATTCTTCAGTGCAACTTACTAGTCGTTGAGATTATTTGTAAAAGCATTGACACTCAACATTAATAACACACATATAAAATATAAAATAATGGATAAAATACATTTTAAAACTTTTAAAATTTAGGTACACATAGTAAACCTTAGTTTATTGCATCTTTTACTGGTGTGTTTTAACTCTGACACATTAAGAACAGAAAGTAAAAACCCTATGATTAAAAAGTAATTGGGTGTACTTAATATTATATTTATTTTTAAGAAATACTAGAGGCCCATCTTGGGTAATTTACTTTTTAATTTTTAAACATGTCTTAATGGTATGCAACATGTTATGCATGCAAGTGTAATTTATGTACAGGTAAATATTTATTTTATTTTGGATGTTTTTCCAGTAAGTAACAATAGAGTTGCTCAGTTTATCTATGTCAGACTTTTTATTGATGCACGATGTACTAGATTTTATGGAACACATTTCCAAGAAAACACGTTTTGAATGGTTCTTTTCCTTTGCCAAAATACAGGAATCCTCGAAATTAAATTCATGTTTCAACGTTAATGCATGTTCTGCCAATGCACATGCATTTATTTTTTTGGTTTTTATATCACTACGATGTGAAATCACCCTACTGTGAAAATTACGAGATGATTCTCCTATGTATATTTTGTTACAATTGATACACGGTATAGAATAAATAACATTCGATGACTCCTGTATTGTGAAAGGATCTGTTGTTTTTGTGTATAACTTCGATACCGTTTTCATA
The DNA here is from genome assembly GCF_040954645.1 of Diabrotica undecimpunctata. Taxonomy (NCBI): domain Eukaryota; kingdom Metazoa; phylum Arthropoda; class Insecta; order Coleoptera; family Chrysomelidae; genus Diabrotica; species Diabrotica undecimpunctata. The sequence continues at coordinate 103,595,936 of NC_092808.1, forward strand.
TTTTTGGTCGTAATTTTTAAACCACTAACATTTTTGAAGATGTTCGTTAGCTTCGGTGTCAGAAATGGAATGTAGGGAGGCAACCATAAGTTATTTCAGATGGTATCACTGATGTGTTGTGTGTGTCAGTGTCAATTGCCGGACCTCATTGTTATGAAAATTTTGGTAGTCAGAAAATTGCGAAAATCCTTGAAAATTTCCCAAAATCCGAAAAGGATAGGCAGTAAAAGAAAAATTGATCATCAACGTAAGCAATCGTGTGATTATTTTGTCCACGAGTGTATATAAAATATTAATTTTGTAGTAACATTAACCATGTCTAACCTGAAGTTAAGACATACAAAATCAATCAAGATGTTATAACCTCAAAGTTATAAAAAGTCTTTTGGTCAATAGAAGAAATACATACCGATATTAAAGCGACTATTATTAAGCAACTAATTTTATTCTTAATTTATACTTATAATTACAGATGTAAATGGTCTTGATTAATAAAAATCAAACCAATATCAATACGATCATGTTAGGTCTTTTAGTTGCTCAGTAGCTAGTTTCGAGAAAGTTACGGCTCTTCAGGTGATCAAGCATCTCCTTTTCTGGCCGATGTCATCCATAGTTACTTACTTTTCCATAGAAACCATTTTATACCAAAACTATCTTTTGCTACCTTTTAATAAATTATTTTATACTTATTTCGGTAATACCTAGACCATGTCTGTTACACTATTATAAGTAATCAAAATACTCCGTACTTACAGCAAATCTTAAATTACCAACAGGTGGTTTTGCATATGGAATTCCTTCAAAAGCTAAGAACTGTCTTCCACCAAACGATTTTTTATGATATCCTCGTACAGTGCCTTGTGGTGTCTTAATAAGAGGTTCATCGCCGTTCACATGATACACTAAAAATTTATATAATAATTATTATTAGCAATATAGAGGGAGTATTTAAATAAAAGAAGTAATGCAGTATTAGCGATAAACTGGTATTAAAACATGAGAATAATATGTTATAAATAAATATGTTTTAGAAAAAGAGCAGAAAAAATGAGTATATACCAATATGTATAAAAAAACTTCAAACCATCCCACTAATAAATAAAAGTACCAACAGAAAGAGCTCACGTACATGAAAATAATTAAATAATTACAGAAAAATGAAAAAAAAAATTAATGCGGGGAATCAAAACAGAAATTTAAAGATAAAATAAAAAATAAAATATTTCGAAATAGTCAAGGTACATGGCTTTCATGACTGGTCTTTGGTATAGACATTGTCATTGAAGTTTATAATACATTAGTTCATTTCAAAACAGCCTATGGTAAACTAACAACCATATTCTTGAATTATAGTCCACGTAAATTGACTTGACAACATACATCTATCCATATACAGAATGAATGAACTGAAGTCTTTTAAGCAAGGTAAAGGTAATAAGCTGGCCCCAAAGTTGTCCAACTTGGCTTTTGAATATGCTAGAAGTATGTAGAGTTGAGCAAATGTGCAAAATGTGAAATTTGTATATTATACATAATAGGATTTTACCAAAGAGGCTTTTTAAAAAACAGATCTTCCATTGATCACATATCTACATCAGACAAATATTGGAAAAAACGACAGAGTGCGACATGGACTGACATTACATCGTCGAGTTTAAGCCAGCGTACAATACAGTTGCCATACTTCCATTATATTCGGCTATGCTTGAATTTTGAATACCAAAAGGATTGGTAGAATTAATTAAAATGACAATGAGAAAAGAAAATGACAAAATTGCTGTTGGATCAACCCACTACCTTTTATTAAAGGTGCCACTGACAAGATCAGTAGAACTCTTAACCCTCTAAACATCAAAACCATCTTTACTACTCACTTTAAGTTGTCCAATATTCTCAGATCCGTAAAAGACCAAATCCCCAATAAAGACCATGGTGTCTACGAGATACCTTGTTCCAGTTGCCCACGTACATACATAGGACAGACAAACCGACAAATCCACAACCGTATTAACGAACATTCTATATCTGTCAAACATTCGGATACTACTTCAGCCAGCCCTAGCCCAACATCACATTCAGACAGACCACAAAATAAATTTCGAAAAAGCAAAAACCATCGTTCCTATCCGCCACTTAAAATCGAGAATTATTCGGGAAGCCATTGAAATTCAAAAACGGCCTAACAGCTTGAACACGAGCGATGAAGCTAAATGACTGCTGGCAACTTGGCGATCGCTGCTTCAGCGACACCCCGCCCTTCGCGCTCAGACGGTCACCGCGCATACTGAGAGTATAAAAGCAGATACATAGAGTAATACTGGTGGTCACTCGACACTAAGGAGTAGGCAGATTGAGACCTTAGTGCCGTTTGACGGTTCTTGTATTTATACAGAACACGATACTGGTACGTCACGAGTGAGGGGAGTAGGCAGATTGAGACCCCAAACTCGAACGGAACCGTATCATTCTTGATAATGGCTCCAAAATGTGTTCCGAAACGTCGAGTATTAAATTCTCAACGCGGTTCTTTCCGAGAACATAGCCATTTACCTGACCACTGATATTGATTCGAACATAATTAATTAGACCAGTGATTACGTATGGATGCGAAAAGTGGACTCACCCAATTCAACAGTGTGAAAAATCAATTAAAAATATTTAAGCGCAAAATATTAAGAAAGAATTTGGACCAACCCATTGTTGCGAATGTTTATGGAGAATTTAAATGAACTATGACGTGGACGAATTATTGTAGAGAGCAGGCATTGTTACATGACAAAGTCTATAAAGACTGAACTAGCTTGGCCACATAGAAAGAATGCCAGGTAATTAACTTGTAAAAGTAATCCAGAGATGGAAATCCCAAGCAAATAGAATAAGAGGAATCTACCTTAAAAGTTCTCGTTTGCGTTATTTTTCTCTGTCGCACTTGGGGAACGGGCTAATATTGCAACGATCACTCTATCTCGTATTATATGTCTATGCCTCAGACCGCTACAAATATTATCTCTCCAATTGTATTCCTTTATGCAATCCGAATGCAAGTACGTCTCAGCTGTGAAAACAATATTTCTGTTTTCCATATGCAATTGTTTAATTTTTTGGAGACAAAGTATAGTCTAGTCTAGTCTAGTCTTAACTAGCGCATATCATGCCTTTCCATTAAGTGTCTATTATTTTTGGTTTTTTCCCACAAAATCATATATTATGCTTGTTTTGGAAAGTGTTTCTCTGCATTCAGTGTAACTAACACATTTCTTCTACAAAGTTTGTATGTAATCGTCGGAAGCATTTTTTCATCTCATTGTTTTTTCTAATTCTCGGCCTTCCCTAAATTGTTTAAACTGATTTTAAGCTCATGCCCGCAAATAATATGAAATGTTCGATTGTCTGAAGTTTGAAAATAATTTTTTATTTAAAATAAACAAGAGGTAAATATAACAAAGCAAATACAATAAGGTAGATAAAGCAAATGATCAATTCAGTAACATTAAAAAAATGTATATTACTGTTTAAGTATGTTTAATAATAATGCATTACCTTTAATTTATTATTAAATGAATTTCCTCTTAAATTAGCCACACGCTGCTGTACTTTTTTGAGATCTACTATAAGTCTAAGGCAGTGTCAGCTTGAAGAAAAAAAGAAACTAACCGAAGAAGTAAGTCTCCGGAAGACCACCGTTCAACAGAAAGAAGATAATGATCCGAGTACCCTGGACAATCTTAAAAAGAGTCAAAAGAAAGATAATGACTTAAAACTCATACCAGAATGGCTTATAAAGGAGTAAGATAGATTTGGCAGTAAATAACCAAATACAGTGAAATTATAAAGGACCACTGGGCTCAATCAGAATCTCCGTATCTTTCCATTGGTCCATACCAGAAGTGGGAAAGTTTCAAAGTAGTATGTACAGTTTAACAAGTGGCACTATCGAAATCGAACATAAAAAGTGTGTTGCGAGAACTTCATAGCAGCTTTTCTAAAGGACTTTTTGGTGTCAAAAGCACATTCACCAGAATTCGAGAAAGATTTTATTGAATCAATTGTCGCCAAGATGTAGAAGATTGGTGAAGAAATGGGATTTATGTAACGATAGGAAAGGCCATAGTACAAGGAATGGTGAAAAATAGTACAATATCTTTCAGGAGAGCCTTTTGAACGACTTGCAGTGGATATACTTGGTGCACTTCCGATGACAGAAAGAGGAAACAAGTACTTAATTATCGTAATGGATTATTTTTCAAAACCGCCTAAAATTGCAGCCCTTTCTAATCAAGAAGCGACTACAGTTGGAGTAGAATTCATAAGACACGTCGTATTTAGACATGGAGCAAGAATTAATGAAAATATTGTGTATTAAGAAAATTCAGACTACGTCTCTCCATCCACAATCAGACGGAATTGTCGAAAAACACAATAAACTGTTTGTCAATACATTTCAATTTTTGTCTCTGATAATCAAAAAGAATAAAAAACTGTAATTCCCCTATCCCTGTTAGTATATAAAAGTTTCGAACATGAACTTGTTTTTCTTCATTAATGATGATCACCAGAAGAGAAATGAAGCTTCCTCAAGATCTTATTTTTGGAAGATTGCCTCTCCGCGAAGAAGAACGTTTACCACTGACGTACATCGAAAATTTAAAGAGTAAGTCTTTCATGAGTCAGATGAGTCTTTCTCATCGAAAGTACAACTTTCGAAAGAGGTGACCCAGTATAGTTATACAATCTCTGACTTAAGAAAGAACTTTTTACGAAACTTAATAATACCTGGGAAGGCCTGTACACCGTCCTACAGAAAGTGTGTGTATGTGTGTGTGTGTGTGTGTGTGTGTGTGTGTGTGTGTGTGTGTTTTGTGTTTTATTGGCACTGGTTTTCACATCCAACTGGCCAGTCAATTTCATAACGATTTTTTTAGACTATAACTTATCACTAATTCAGGGGAGTAATGTGTAGTGTCTGTGTGAAGTAAATGTCTTGTTACTTTAGTAAAGTCGACGTCATTGTCTTTACAATGAGACGCTAATTGTATCCGAACGTCTGCGGTCCCTCAGGTGAGTACCGATTTACTTGTTTTAAAAGGTTCATATTTATTCATGTTGACTTATTAAGTTTAACTTTTCCGTTTCATGTCTAAAAAAGTTGGCAAAAAATGATAAATTTCTTTATTCATATTTTCACGAAAAAAAATTATTCTTCATTAAAGGTTGTGCATCACATAAAATTATTAATCAATAATCTTATAAAATATTAAGTGGTAGATAGGGGAAATCATAATTATTAATTAATACTGAAGAAGAAAGTGATTTTAAATTTAGATATACAAGAAAATGTTATTTTAAAATGTTTGTAGGTATTAAAAATTATGTCCAAGTTTAGATTAGCCTTCTAATAATTAAATAATACATTTAAAGTACAAAGTAAATAAAAAAATACTTTTGCATTTGTTGATTTTGTATATTGAATAAGATATCAGTTTACGTATTTTTTCCATTAATTATCCAGATATTTATTTAAATTAAATATGTAATGTAAATGCCAAATAAAATATAAAATTCGTTAAGCCGGCCCTTTTTACTATTTACCTGAAGAGGCACATCTCTTTATGGCGTCGACTTTATCAGCGGGATACTTTTAAATTCTGCATAAGTCAGTTATTATAATTGTGAATGAAGTTTAATACTTATGCCAGGCAAATGCACTGATGGACTTGTTAGTACGAAAACTTTCTGTTGTGATGTAGCCCGAAAGGGTCTTTTTAATTATACACCGGTTATAAAGGATTAAAAAAAACTTGTGATTTATGGTATACAACTAACTACAGGAATTTGGTTGCCCTTGTTGATGTTATATTTTTATTTTAACTTTTTTTATTTTCTACCAAACCTAATGTTATATACAGTAACATATATGTAGCATTACTTCTTATCAGATTTATTTCGTTGAGATCTTATCATATTTAGTATACCTAACTTTCTGTCGCTACATCTTTGCCAGTTAAGGCAGTGGCTCCCATTGCTGACAGTACCCCAGTAAGCGACACCGGAATTTGTTATTTATGTACTAAGACTATTTGAAACAGTACAGTCTGTAGTATTGGCGGTCTTTGCTTCCTTGGGTAATAGTTTGAATATGTTGGCATCAATGCGCCAATAAAATAAATTTTAAGGTTGATAAAACCGCTAAGAAAATAGTTCATATAAATTGGGTGTGTGGCGTTAATGTGTATTTAAAGGGTAAGTCTTTTAGTGTAAATCCATTTAACAGTAATATAAATGTACCTATTTGTTGTTAAAATTACCTTATGTTAATAAAGTAAGGTTAGATAGGGGGTGTCATTTACTGGTAAAGGATCCGAGCTAGTATCCAGTAAGTGACATTAGTGTCAGCTATCAGGTTTCAGATGTTTTTATACTTTGAATGAATATTTAAGTAGGAAGCACGTGAACAATCCTTTAAATGCAACCAAAATTTTATAATTTTATGTACCAATAGCTGACACCCATGTCTGATATTGGTTACTAACATTTGTCAGCTAGTGGGTCCAAAAATAATATTTGTTTAATAATTTAGATTTTCTTTGTATTTCAGTTAACAATGCCGAAGAACTATTCTAATGAGATATTACGTCAAGCCCTGGTAGATATTGATAACGGAATACCTGTTGCCATAATAAGCAAAAAATATGGGATCCCAAGAACTATATTAATATAGGAAAAAAAGTGGTAAATACCCTCCTAGAAAATGAAGAAAGGGACCTGCTACAAATTTAACCTCTGATGAAGAAAATCTGTTGGTCAAATGGTTATTTTATATTTCTGATCGTGGTTTTCCAGCAACAAAGCTTCAGCTCATTGATTCTGTAGAATTAATTTTTAAACTTAACAAACGTGAAAATAATTTAAAAAATGAAAGACCTGGCAAAAAGTAGTATTCTTGCTTTCTACAAAGACACCCAGAGTTGACACATAGAGTCGCGCAAAACCTAACCACCAGGAGGTCATCTGTCAATGATGAAAATTTACGCCGCTGGTTTAGAGATATTAAATCGTACGCTGAGGAGAATAATTATTACGACATTTTTAATAATCTTAGACGAGTATTCAATGCAGAAGAGTCGGCTTTTTAAATGAATCCCAAAGGAAGCTGTTCTTATGACAGCAAACGCAGCAGGAAACATTGCCTCAAGCATGGTGATGTTTGCTTATGAAAGAATTCCACCGGGTATATCTGCTTCTATGTCAAATATTTGCAATTGGTAAAAGTGAAAGTGGATGGATGACCGAGGAAACTTTCTATGAGTATATAACAAACGTTTTTTATCCTTGGGCTGTGGAAAATAAGTTTCCAATTATATTTATCGTTGATGGATATTCTAGTCATTTGACTCATTACTATACAATACTCTAAAAATTATATTGAATGATTTTCGTACTGCCGGTTTGTGCCCATTCAACGCCGATGCAATCAACTACCAAAAATATTTTAAGTCAAATAATTAGAAGAAACTCCACAAGAATAAACATTTCAACAAATGTTAGAGAGCCACATTGACCCTGGCTTGTTACAAGAATTTAATGCAACAGACTCGGGTACGTGGAACGGAAATTTCAATATTTAAGTCTTTTTCAAGTTTGGCTGAAGATCAAAAATGAAAAACAACTCAACACATTTATTGTTCCCAAATTAAACGGCCCTCAAATCTCAAGAACAGAAGACCATTCATATAACAAGGAGAACAGCATGGATAAATGCAATACAGATAAAGATCCACAACCACATTTTGATACGAATAATAATCCACCAGGTGACGATGTTGCAGTTGTTGAACTCGATTTTAATGTTAACGATACAACTACTTTAGAAAACTTACAACAGAGTCTCCATGAAAAATCGCCTGAAAAATATATACCAATTGTTGGAAACATTTTTACTCCATTTAAGAAGGTATTGTTTTAGCCAGACACACCATGTTCTAAAGAAACGAAAAAAAGAGTCAGTGAAAAGTTGCCTTCTGTTGCAACTTCCACTCAGTGGAAACAATACCATTTAAAGAAAAAAATGGAAAAAGAATTCAAAGAACAGGAAAAGCAAGAGCGAAAACGAAAACGAGACGAAAAGAAGATTCTGCACGAAAAAAAAATAAAGCGGAACTAAAAGGAAAATTCAGATTCTGATGAGAAGAAGATTCTGAAAGAAAAAAAAACAAAACGAAATTTCAAGGAAAATTCAGATTCTGAAACATCTGTATCTGATGCGCAATTAAATTTGGAATCTGATCGTGGTGATGGCATTCCAGCTATTGTTCCAACATTCAACAAATCTCATTTAAAAGAAGCTGACCATGTTATTGTTATTTATGAAGATCAACACTACCCGGGAAAAATAAAAGAAATAGAAGAAAATAAGGCGTTTGTTAGTATTATGGTAAACAGCAACTTTAATTCGTGGAAATGACCAAATAAAGGGGATGCATTATGGTATGATCATACTGATATTCTTGAGAAGATCAACGAACCAGCAACTTTAAATAATCGTGGAATGTACAGAGTTCCAGAAATAATAAAGTTTTCCTGTTTTAATTAGATATTTGAATAAATAAGTTAATTTTTTTTATTTAAATAGAGAGTTTTTGTACAAGCAAATACGTATACGTAATGTATCTTTTTGACATATAAGCATGCGCATTAATGGTTGAACTAACGTATGTATATACGTATTACCTAACGTAACGGGCTGATACGTTACGTTCATACGCATCCCTATAGAGCCGAAAATAAACCGAATGCACAAGGGGATCTTACCCGATTACCAAAATATCAACATTCAACATCCACATTTCAGCAGCACACGTGGCACGTGTTTTTCACATTTGTGGTTAAGTATATTTGTTTTGATTTTTGTAAATAATGGAAAGCAGTAGAAAACGACTTCACTGCAGCAATTAAGATGAATTGTTTTTGTTGAAGGAAGTCGTATTACCGCCCAGCGGCAAATACCGCCCACTCTATACAATATGTTAAACATAGAGAAATAGTAACTTTGACAACGTTGAATTTGCGTCACGATACTACCGAGAGAAGCGAGCAACAAGATCGCCAGCATAAGCACGTTTAGTTGTTTGACAGCGATAAACGTGTTTTGTGTGGTGCCGCTATAATATTTACGTGCTCGAAAATATGTTGTAAGTAACTTATTTATATACTTAATTTATTGATTTTTTTATTAATTAGTGACCGGTCCTCTTATATATATGGATCGAAACAAATTCTTTCAATATTTTGAGAAATAACGATTAACAATTGTTTTGCTTATAATATGGCGATGGCGGGTAATTTCGCCCACCTTGGGCGGTATTACCCTCCAGTGAGCGGTATTAAACATTAATTTATACATTTTTAATTTAGGATAAAGAATGCCAAAGGCAACGGTGAATTCACGGAAAAAGGCAACTTGGAATGCAGAACAACTTCAGGAAGCTATAAATGCAGTTAGAAACGGAAAGGGAAAAAGGCAAAGTGCAAGAGAGTTTGGTAATATAGGATTTCTATTTTTTAATCCATTTTCTAATGTTCTTTTTTCAGGTATCCCATATTCTACATTAAAAGATAGACTAAATGCCAACAATGCTTGTGCAGCACAACTAGGTCGTAATCCTATATTTTCCAGTGAACAAGAACAGCAAGTGGCTGATCGCTGCATCTATCTGGCGAAGATGTTCTATGGTCTAACGGCCACTGATTTACGAAGAATCGTCTACGAGTTTGCGGTTAAAAATAATATTAAAAACTGCTTCAACGATGACAAAAAAATGGCCGGTAAAGACTGGCTTCAAGCTTTCTTAAAACGGCATCCAAATCTTAGTTTGAGGAAGCCCGAGGAAACCAGTTTAGGGAGAATTTCGGGTTTTAATGCTGAAAGTGTAGGCCTTTTTTTCACAAATTTAAACATAGTCTTAACAAAATATAACTTTCAAGCCTGCCGTATATTTAATATCGACGAGACAGGTATTACCACGGTGCAGGTGCCATCCAAAATTATAGCCCCAAAAGGTGTCAAACAACTGGGAAAAGCTGTAAGTTGGGAGAGAGGTCGAAATATAACTGTGTGCTGCTCAGTAAGTGCATCAGGGATATATATACCACCGATGTTTATTTATCTTAGAATCCGAATGTCGGATCAGCTCAAACGCAATGATTGCGTTTGAGCTGATTGCTCTTGATTTGGCTTAAGCATTTTAATAAACGTGCATCTACTTCTAAGGACAACCCAGCATTGCTTTTGCTTGATAATCAGAGCAGTCATTATTCTTTATCTGCATATGAATTTTGCCGTGAAAATTTTATCATTATGTTATCGTTTCCGCCCCACACATCCCATAAGCTACAGCCACTAGATCTAGCATTCTTTGGTCCGCTAAAATCTGCCTATTCAAGTGAATGTTCTCTCTATATGAGACGAAATGTTCACCAAAAAATAACACCATTTAATATATAGCGGAAATTTTCAATCGAGCATTCGTTTATGTAGCCACCATGGAAAAAGCTCAAAAAGGCTTTGAAATAAGTGGTATTGTTCCATATAGACCGAATATTTTCACGGATAAAGATTTTTTGCCTTCCACCCTTTCTAACATTCCCGCTGTCGAACTAAAGCTGATATTACTCCCTATACCTCCAAACCAAATCGAGTACCTTCAAAAGATGCAGTCTTGGAAATAAATCAACCTGATGTTATTCCAAGTACATCAAAAGTCATCGAAGCTCAGGCAGATGTCGCTCCTTCATCATCAAAATCGGAGCTTATAAACGAGAGACAAGGAGATATATCTATTGAACAAATGACACCGTTGTGCGTAGTGAATGAAAATAAATTAAAAAAGAGGGGTAGAAAATTAGGCATTTCAAAGATTTTGACGGCAACTTCAGAAAAAATAGAACTGGAGCAGAAAGAGAATAGAAAATTACAGAAGAAAGGAAAGCAAAAACTTCCTGTCAAAAACGTCAGCAAAAAGGTAAAACGCGCCACGAGGAAAGTCAAGTTTGACGATAGTTCTTCAAGTGCTTCATCCCACGATAAAATGGAAATTTGCAACGATCATAGTTCCGATGATCCCAACAGCGACATAGAAGAAGAATGCATGTATTGTGGTGAAAATGGAAAATCTGAAATGTGGTACAGATGCGGAGTTTGCCATAAATGGGTGCATAAGGAATGCAGTGGTTACGATAATCACAAAACTTTTGTATGCGATTATTGCAAATAGAGTGTAGTTTTAAATGTTTTTATATTCGTTTTTTTAATTAAGTAGTTCTTTGAATATGTTTTTTTTACATAATAAATATAAAGATGTTGTTCGTAAGCAAATAATTATTTTGTGTTTGATTTTCGTATAATGTAACCCTGGGCGGTATTATACCATCACTGGGCGCAATTACCCGCATGGTCGGATAATTCCGCCAGAGTGTAGGTTTGTGAATACAAATGTAATACTCCGCAAAATAAAATAAATCAACACTTTCAGGCTTAAATATTTAGAAGTCGATAACATGACTGTATTTTGACAGTTGAAATTATGTTTCAAGACCTATAATTTTTGTTTAATTCAACAAATTGCTTAAGTGCAAAGATTTTTACATTTGTATATCAGATATGGTATCTAAATTAAAGCGGCCCTAATTAAGCATGGCGGCTAACAAATAGGAGTAATCCTAGTCGCACGAAGAAGAAGTATAGTGCAAGATGTGAAGAAAAAGCGCATTTTCTATGTCCTCGTCTTGATCATCATCAATAAAGGCACCTACATTTAATATTGCGTCCATCTCACAAATTAAAACTTATTCAAAAAAATATTTGTTATTTATTTTGAATATCAAAAATAGGGTTAAGTGACAAGACAAGACTGGCACCGACAACTTATTAGTTTATACCTTTTTTGATATGTCAGGTATTAGGTATTTTTTTGGATTCTGCAAAATTTGCAATGCCAGGTATTGGGGACAAAACATGTATTTAAAAATAAATTTTTTTGGCAAGTTTTATTTAAATTTAAAAAATTAAAAAAAAAGAGAACAAAAAAATCGGAGTAAAATTAACGTTTTAATATCAGAAAATGTATCTTTCTGGCATTAGAGTGTCAGGTACTGGTGCCTCTACCTTACTTTGTTTTTGATAGAAAGAAACCCTATTTTCATAAAACTGTATTATTATTTCATTTACTATATTAACGAACTGATGTATTAGTAGATACGCAAAAATCTCACCTGACCCAGACATACTTATACAAACATGAGTATTTGTCGCAATTATCCAATGAAAAACATTATGACATTAACCTTGAATTATTATAATTCAATTAAAAAATGTATACTACAACTTTTAGTAATGGGTTTTATAATTATTTTTATAAGAAATAATGGAAATATTGAAGTTGTACTTGTATGGGTCCATAGGTTAAATTAAAAAGATGACTTAATTATTCTCTGAACCATTTAAGTAGTATATTTTTTATTTATATCATTTTACTGCGGCATTTCAAAGTCTTATCCAAAGTTCAAATAAAATTAGCCTCGTGTATACTATAAGAATGCTATAAGGAAATCAAAAACCTATAAAATTTTAAATATAAATCATAAACATTTATTAAAAAATAGTAATTATAACTAGAGTAATATTTTGTTAATATTTCAATTTTGCATACCTAAATTAAATATTCTAAATAATAAACATCATAGTGAAAAGATATAAATAATCTAAAAAACAATGCTATAAAGCAGTGGTTCCCAACTGGTGGTCCGCGGACCCCGGGAGGAACGCGAGGTATGGCTGAGGGGTCCGCAAGATATAAAAATAAATATATGGGGAGCCAGGGACAAAAACGATATAAGTCCATTTTGCAAATTTTTTTTTGGAGATCGAAAACAAAGTTTTTCTCTCTAAACTAAATCTTTAAAATTAATAACATATATCGCGCAAACTTAAAGTTATATCAAATTGTTAACTATAATTTTGTTTATATACCTAAAAAAATATTAGCGTGTAAGACAGATTCGGACTCTCCTCTTCACCACCACTGACACTGGAACTAGATGGAACCCTACTTTGGCTTTATGTCGTTAAAGGCGCGTTTTCACGGATCGATCTAGGTTGAACGATTTGGATCGTTCGAGCATAATTCGATCTGTGTGGAAAGCAAAAAGGTTTACACGACAGGCGACGAATGTTAAATTAATTGTGGTACAAAATGGCGTCACGTGAAATGATTAATGTAGGTGTGCAATTAATTTGTTGTGCAATTTGGGAAGAAATCGCTAAATCAAACAAAAAGAAAAAAAACGAACGTGGTGGACCCGACCGTGGATTGTGAGACGAAATACACATGGTGCATCACAAATCCTGCTCCAAGAAATGGTTGTGGAAGATCCAGAGGCTTATAGAAATCATTTAAGAATGGATAATGCTCATTTTAGAGAACTTTTAGAAAAAAACTGCTGAGACAAGTCAAAAAACGATACAAATATGCGTGAAGCATTACCAGCAGGGCTGAAATTGCAAATAGTTCATCGATTTCTAGCCACTGGAGACAGCTGTGTGTAAATGATTTATTAAGGACTAGTACAACAAAATGAATGTTTTTAAAAATAAAAAGCCAAATTAGAACCGGTACATATAAGTCATCAGGTCCAGAGCCACTCTTTAGTGATTTCAATACTTTGCTCAATTCACGATTGTATGTTGTTCTAATATATTTTATTTTATTTTTCAAGTTATTTTCAGACATATTGAGTTTATTCATATGTTGTAGAATTGCTTGCAATGCCTCTCGCCTCGCTTGTAGATTGCAATAAAGCTCGGTTTGTGGATTCCATAATATATTATAGTTTTGATAAGCATCCAAAAATCTTGCCATGTCTGCATCTGATCATTTTTCAGTCATTTTTTCCGAAAATTACAGCTTTTCGTACTAAAAACAACAACTTTATACACGCTAGAAGTACTCTACTCGGCTTTCGGTACGTTGTGTTTCCGTTCGACCAGGTGTTTACACATTCGATTCCAGTCGTTCGACATCGATTCGGCGGCAATCGCCCGTCAAAAGTAGACAGTCTTTCTACTTCCGTCGAATCGACTCACTCCGCCGAACGGCCAAGTCGATTTAAGGTTTACATATTCAATTTGCTTTCGATTTTATAATCGACCTAAATCGTTCAATCCAGATCGACCCGTGAGAGCGCGCCTTTAAATGCGTCGCTGTGCTGAGTATTTGAATTACAGTTACACAGCCAATTCTCATTCAGAGATGTCAGTCGGCTATTGTTAGTAAAGGCGCGTTTTCACGGGTCGATTTGGGTTGAACGATTTGGATCGTTCGACCATAATTCGATCTGTGCCAAAAGCAAAAAGGTTTACACGACACTCGATGAATGTTGAATTAATTGTAGTACAAAATGGCGTCACATGAAATTCTTAATGTAGGTGTGCAATTTATTTGTTACGCAATTCGAGAAGAAATCGTAAAATCAAACAAAAAGAAAAATAAACGAAGGTGGTGGACCCGACCGTGGATTTTAAGACGAAATACTCATGGTGCATCACAAAACCTGCTCCAAGAAATGGTTGTGGAAGATCCAGAGGCTTATAGAAATCATTTAAGAATGGATAATGCACATTTTAAAGAACTTTTAGAAAAAACTGCTGATAAAATTCAAAAAAACGATACAAATATGCGTTAAGCATTACCGGCAACATTTTTTTTTTATAAATTAATAATATAATTACTTCAATCCATCTATTTAACCCGTTTGTTAAATTTAATAATGTTTAAATTATAAGAATAAGTCTAAAATTAATAGTAAATAATAGCAAATCAAAATTAAAGGTCTTTTAAAATACTTTTAAAAATTATTAAAAAAAATATTTTTCAGCATTTTTTCCAATAAAAATTTGGTATTTTATATACAGGAGGTTGACTGATGTTATATATTAATTAGGCATGAATGAATCAAGTATGTAGCACCTTTTTTGTGTATTATTATTGTGTATGATGTATCATTAAAAAAAAACTGAAAAGTTATTATTATAAAGAGGGATCTGTATAGCTGTAGCTATGCTTGACTTAAATAAAACAAAATTAGATAGAGAAAAAAATAACAAATTTTATTAAAATTATCTATATTTTTAAATGTTATTATAATTTGGTACATTGATTTGTATATGTAATATTTTCTAAGTAAGGTTTTACATAAATAGTCTATTTATAAATGCACCATTAAGATGGTATTTTCTTAGATAAAACTTTGAAAACAATTAGAACCAAATTACAAAATGATAGATTAACAACTAGAACCAAATTAAATGTATCAGCTATAATGGAACTGTTGACACGATCTACTGACAACACTTATTTTTATCTAAACAATGATTTCTATAAACAAAATTTTTGGGCTGTGCTTTAAATCCATTATTAGCTAATATATTGATGGAAGACTTCAAAACAAACATTCCTAATCAAAATTTAAAGCCCACAATATGTTGGAAATATGTAGATGTTGTGTTGGATACATTTCTGATTAATATAAATAAAAGGTAAAAGGAGGAGTCAATAAAATTTACAATGGAAAAGAAATAAAATAACTCGTTACCTTTTCTGGATGTTTTAATCTCAAAGGAAAATAGTGGATATGGGACTAATGTATACAAAAAACCAAACCAAAATCCAAAACAAAAAAAATGAAAATTGCCTGTTCTAATGACAATTCGTTTTTGGAAGAAAAATAATTATTATCTAACATCTATTTTAGTAAAAAATGATTATTCCAGTCGTTCGACATCGATTCGGCGGCAATCGCCTATCAAAAGTAGACAGTCTTTCTACTTCCGTCGAATCGCCTCACTCCGCCGAACGGCCAAGTCGATTTACGGTTTACATATTCAATTTGCTTTCAATTTAATAATCGACCTAAATCGTTCGATCCAGATCGACCCGTGAAAACGCGCCTTAAGTTAGTTAGTTCATTGCTAGTGCGGTCTCTGACCGTGTTGAAACGTGTGATTTTGTGCAACATTTTGAAGCTTTGTTTTTCACGGAAAGTTACATTACCCGTACGTTATGGACCGTTGGTTAAAATGTGGATCGTTAAAACCGGATAGACCTACAGACGAAGAGGGAGAAAATGCATTCAATATTAAAGTTAAAAAGTCAATGACCCTCGAACCGAACTTGTCAGTGTCTCTTGAACCCAACTCGTCTTCGTCTGATTACTCTGATACTTGGAAATGGATTTCACGTTCAATGGCCCTGAGCAGCAGCCTAAACCTCAATGTATAATTTGCTACGAAAGCATTTCGAATGAGTATATAAAGCCAGCAAAACTACGTCGGCATCTTGAGACAAAACATCCAGAGTACAAGAGTAAGTCATTCGATTTTTTTTAAAACAAACTAGAAGAGCTTAAAAGATCTCGTAAAAACATTACTAAACAGTATGGTGCAAATGTAAATGAAAGTACAACCCTTGCATCTTATGAGGTATCTCAGCTTGTCGCTACATGTGGAAAAACAATACAATTGCTGAAGAACTTATACTATCATCAGCAATAATTCTATGCAAGAGAATGTTGGGTGATGCAACTGTTAAGATAATAAGTACTGTTCCGCTCTCTAACAACACTGTCCAAAGACGAATTTCAGATATGGCCAATAATATTGAAGATACATTGCTAGTCAGACTTAGCATGAGCGACATCTTTGCTCTTCAATTGGACGAAAGCATCGACATACCAAAAAAAGGAATAATGTTGTGTTTTGTTCGATATTTGTGGAAGGACCAGATATTGGAAGATTTTTTTCTTTCATACGAACTACTTTACACAACAGCAGCAGATATTTTTACTGCATTGAATGATTTTTTCAATTAACATGACGTCACATGGACAAAATGTGTGGGCTTGTCTACGGATGGAGCAAAATCAATGGCTGGCCTCAAAGCAGGACTTCAAGCTCGTGTCAAAGCAGTAGCTTCTGAGGTAAAATGGACACACTGTTGTATTCATCGTGAAGCCTTGGTAGCCAAAACATTGCCTGAACCTTTGCAGAAGATAATTTACGAAGTAGTTCAAATCGTAAACGACATTGAAACAATGAACAAACACCGACACCTCTGCAATCCAGATTATTATCTTTGTTGTGCAAAGAGATTGGCAGTGAGCATGAACACCTTCTTATTCATACGGAAGTAAGGTGGCTCTCTCGAGGGAGGATATTGACAAGATTTTTTGAACTTAGAGATAAAGTTCGTGTTTTTCTTCTTGACACCAAGTACGCAGATGTTCTCACTGACTTTTCTTGGCTTTGCTCAACTGTCTACTTAGCTGACGTGTTTGAACACTTGAATGTATTAAACTTAAGTTTCAAGGGAAAAATGTAGATATGTTCAAAGTAGAAGATCAGTGCTATAGTACAAAAGTGCCAGCTGTGGGCGGCAAGGATTGAAAACGAGTCGTTAACTAACTTTCCTAATTTGAAACAGTTCTTGGAGTCTGTAGAGCAGAGTTTACTTGACCCGATAAAGATCAACGCAGCCGAGCACCTACGCAGCCTAGCCACGACTTTTAGGATATACTTCCGTGAACTTGACTTTGATTTATGTTTTCACATATTTATGCTCTTTTCTAGTACCTTGATGAAGGGGTCCTTGGAAAAATTTAGTTGGGAACCTCTGCTATAAAGGAAAATCTGGTTGCATGAATAAAAAAACTGAGACATTTATTAAAGAAGCTGAACTACATAGCTATAAATTATAAAGATTGGATGTAAATGAAAAGATATTTGAAACTAGTGTGAGTGAAATCTAGATCTTGAAGGTTAATATGATGAACAAATTAGAAGCCTTCGAGATGTGGTCTAATTCCTTAAAATATCATGGGTTCAACGCATCTCAAACATAGAAGTCTTAAACAGAATAGTTCAAAGCGAAGGTGACTTGAGGAAAATGATGAAAAGGAGAAAACTTGAATATCTGGGGCATATAATAAGAGGTAGCAGATACTGGACACTGCAGTTAATATTCAACGGAAAGATCGAGAGAAAAACAGGAACTGATAGGAAGAAATATTCATGACTCCGAAACCTTCGTTAATGGACTGGCTCATCAGCAGATGAATTATTACATGCCACGCAATATCGAGAACAATATCGAAAAATAGCCATAAAACTTGCCCACGCCTAATTTGGGCCCGGTACTTCAGTACCTAGTGAAAATGTCTTCATCCTAGTGCTAGGTTGAACAGCTTTGCCTTTGAAATCCTATCTCACTAACACCTCTATATAAATATATATATATATATATATATATATATATATATATATATATATATATATATATATATATATACATTGTATAAATTAAATAAAATGATATACAATAAAATCAAATTCAATAAACTTAGGTAAAGTTAAATAAAATTCTATAAACTTGAAAA
This sequence comes from Diabrotica undecimpunctata, assembly GCF_040954645.1. Classification (NCBI taxonomy): domain Eukaryota; kingdom Metazoa; phylum Arthropoda; class Insecta; order Coleoptera; family Chrysomelidae; genus Diabrotica; species Diabrotica undecimpunctata. The sequence goes on from NC_092808.1 coordinate 103,614,422, forward strand.
AAATTATATAAAATTATAAAAAGTTTATTAAAATTATTTTAATAAATTATAAATAGTAATAAAAAATAATAAATAATAAATAAAATTCTATGAAATTAAATTAAATAACATATGCAAAGATAAAATTGAATAAAATTAGATACAAATAAAAAAAATTAATTACAATTAATAAAATTAATTAGAATAAGCAAAAGTTTATTTTAGAAATTTTATAGTCGTTTATAGATAAGTATTTACATATACAACAGTTTTTAATAAAAATTAATTAATATGCCCTCCCAGTATTCATGATTTTTTTTTTTAGAATATAATGATAATCAAAATGAAATAATTAAACACAAATGCTAGATAATAATAATAAAAGTGTATATGATAAATAAATTCTATTGATATTATATTTTAGAAATTTTTGAAAATTACTACAAACGTTAAATAAAATTTTTAAAAAGAAAATTTTTTTGTTATTTTAAAGAAATTAAATGTGTTGTGTGATTATAAAAAATATTAACAATTCAGTCATAAGCGGGCATAAAATTTCAGTAATCTACAATATAGTAAAAACACGCTATAAAAAGTTTTCACTTCTGTCAGCACTAAAGTAAAGTTCGTGTAACCTTCTGGCTAAGGTCTGTCAGCACTGTCCAAGTGCCACGTTCTTTTTTTAAGTTTGTATCATCAAAACTATGCGAATTACGCTCAAAATAAAAGTTGGTATCTTTTTTTTAGTAAAAACATGGTGAAAATCACTCGCTAATTAGCACCTCAAAATATGATTAATCGTTACCGCTTTACAATTTACTTTATTTATGTATTGTTTATATGATCTGTAATTTTGACCGGTTCACAGTGTTTATTTTTGAAAAAATTTAATTTTAAAGTAAAATAATTTTTTTTTAATTTTGAAAAATGCTTTTTTTTTAAATAACATTTAGGTTTAACATTTTGGTTTTTTGTTTTTCTGTGAGTCAAAAATTAATTAAGAAATTGCTGTTCAAAATTTCCATATACTCGTTATTAGAGACTCGTTCAAGCCTTTCAACCTACAACTTAAAAAATTATTTAAATAATCTTATTGCCCTTTAAAAAACCTACAAAATGTTTATAGTTTTAATGAAAAAAAAATACTACAATTCTTCAAATTTCTTCGTAAGTGGTGGTTTTATAAGGGTGAAAATTATGTGGTAAAAAATTAAAACAGTAAAGAAATCTAAATTTACTGTCACTGTATAATTAAATAATTTTAAATTGCTTTAATTTACAATTACATTATTTTTTTCCAATAGGGGTCGTTTTCATCCCTAAAAAATAAATGAGACCAGCGGCACAAGTCCAATTTTAAAGTGGGGTGTAAGTATTATCATCGTGTTAATTATCACCAATGTATGGGGTGACATTTAGGAGTTAAACTGTGATATAATCTTAAATTTGTTGTTGTTTAATGTCATTTATGTTTAATAGCTCTTGACATTCATTCACTTCATTCAAGATAATTTGAATTAATTACCTGCTTTAGTTTAGAATTATACGATTTTTTTGAATAGAGGTAGTTTTCATATCCAAAAAAAAAGCAACCAACGTCACAAGTGCAAAAGTGAAGTGGAGGTCTGAACCTGAATCCAAATTTTAATGCAACTCGTGGTGTGGTGACAGAAAATCACAGAGTATTGCCGTATTTCTACGTATCTATATGACAAAGTCTACTCAATATCCTTTCCATCAACAGCAATATTGCCATTTAGCAATAACAATTATTGATTACAATAATGTAACTAAAACTATGCTGTATATAAATAGTTCCTGTTTATTTGCACATATTGCTATTAGATATTTAAATGGTGTGTTCACTTCAATTAAATGGAAAATACCTTCGATCTTTGGTCTTGACCTTCGTAGATAAATGGATATTAATTTGTAAATAAATAGTTTACATTTATATTTTGTATTAATTCAGTTTGAGTACTTCCATTTACAAATTAACCAATATTAATAATGTATAATGATACTTATACGAATTTTTTACATAAGTTTTATTATAGTTAGATAATAAGTTATTTATGTAAAACAAATATTTCAAACTATTTACGTAGTACCAATTTTTAAGTACTAAAATTTTTCATGTTTTTTTACGAACTGTAGCGTGTTTTATTTATTTTAGTCTCCTTTATTTATAACAACAAAACACTGAAAACTTTGTTTAATAACCTTGTGACAAATAACTTGTACAACATTTATTATATCTAATTACTATAGCTTTTTCGGCGGAGTGTCTTTCTCAATTGATCTATTTTTGGCATGTGTTTACACTTAGTCTTTAACTGAATAGGTTGAAGAGGGGAGAACTGTTTTGTCTCAAGTCATTTAGAATTACATATGTCTGTATTTTTTAATTTGTTAATTTCCATAGATTTTAATAAAGGTAGCTTAAGGCCTTTATTTTGGATGTGAAGAATTTGAAATTCGTCATTAAAAGAATGATTATGGTTTAAAAGGTGAAGTGAAATACGTTTGTTAAAAGTTCGATGTAAATTTTGGGTAGTCGCCACATTTAAACTTTTATACACCACTGTGTAAGTGCTTTATTTGGCTCTTCTTGTTTTTAATATATTTGCCTAAGATGTTATTTCTTGACAGGGTATCCCCTTTAATGACAGAGCAGAGGTTACACAAAGAAAGGTTCTAGGCTTGGGCTTCAGTCTGGTAGAGGTCTCTTGATCGGGGCTCTTATTACAGCTCAAATATAAAGAATCAGTTAAAGAAGTACTGAGTATACAGGGACGAGAAGTTAGAAGGTAAAGAGAAGAGAAGTTAGAAGATAAAGAGAAGAGAGGTTAGAAGATAAGAGAAGGGAAATATTTGGACATCGCCCTATTTTTAGAGGAACAGGCAAACCTTGAGACATATAGAACACGATAACAAAAAAAGGTAAGGTACAGTTAAGATAAACACGCGAGAATAAAGTAAACCGTGAGAGAAAAGTTATTATGATTGCGCAGTACACACTTAATATTTCGACACATTTAGATGATAACAAAAAAATAAAAGGCAAACAGTTCATCAACAAAGTTATATTGAGGTATAGTAGTTAAAGTAAATGCACTATAATAATTTTTACTGAAAAGTTAGCACGAGATAAGTGATTGAACAATTTATTATTGAATACAAGAAAAAATATCTTTCTTGAAAACTAATTATGAATAATTTAGTATTCTCAAGAATAGGAAAAAAAGTAAGGAATATTATAATTGTATCTACGTCAATATTCATCAAATAAGTGATTTTTATGCCTTGAGAATACGTAAACATTTACTAAATTTTGATCGTGATCACCTCAAATCTATGCATAAAATTGATCATGAATATAACCTACATATAAAACAAATTGTTCGTAATTTATACGTATATATTATACTGTAGTTTTATATTGATAATAGTTCGTTCGGGTAGAGTTAGCCATAAATAAGCAAAGTCACTGCACTGAAGTCGTAAATCAACTACTAACGATTTAGGTAAAAATGTCGGTACTCACAATTGGATAATGTGCATTGTACTTAGCCGGCAGTCAGTAAGCACAGGTAATGATGTCTTTCATAGAACGGTCTCAACAATAAAGGCACTTGACGCGTTGCCCTCGCAACAGATACATTGGGACTGCTCAAGCGGCGTGAGCAAATTGATGTAGGTAGAAAGAAAAGGAAGAAAGAGAAGCAGCAGAACAAGGAGATCACGCAGTAGTAATACAGGTAGCAGTACTGGTAGTAGTAAATAGTAGAGATGGACAGTAGAGACGAATAGTAGGAACAGTAGAGGCGAACAGTAGAGACGAACGGCAAATAGAAGTCACTTTGTTTCTTCAAATTGGAAGACGTCTGTTTGACAAAAGAGAAAATAGTTAATATAGGAAGCACTGTGTGAAGATATACATATAGATAAGGGTGAACTGAAAATACACTTACCGCCATTTGATGGAGACAAACCACTTGCCACAGGAACCAACTCGAAAATGAGCTCGAATTCTGATCTTAGACAAACTAAGGATAAAAAAAGAGTGGGAGTATTGGCCGAAGAGTGCCAAGCGAAACTAATACTTAAATGGCAAGGCCAGTGTGCTCGTTTTTGTAACCTAACCACTTTCTCCTGACAGGAATTATAATTTCATCGAAAACCAACATCTCTGCTTTTCTTAGAAGGTGAGCAGGGTACTCGACAATAGAAAATGATTTCTTTGTTACAAGGAAGGGTTCATATTTAACAAATGAAAGTTAAAAAGAACAGCGAACATTTGGCGAATTATTTCGTTGTTAAAAAAAGGCATGACAAATCGCTCGTTGCTTTTGGGTTATTTTTAAGGTTTCTAGCAAAATATATAGACATAGATGGCGTAAAAGTAATTTTCTAAGGGGAATATTTTAAAGAAACTATAAGAAAGTATATAATTCTGAATGACTAACTTGAGACAAACAGTTCTCCCCTACTCAACCTATTCAAAGACTATAAAGTATAAACACATACCAAAAATAGATCTATTTTTCACTAATAAAATTCTGAAAAGGACCGTTTTAGCTCAACGACCCTTTCGCCTCTGATTATCCAGGATCGTCCTTCGTAGGACACATCCAACGAAGCAAACCACCAGTAGAACCAATGCAGCAACAAAAGTCAACCCAACAAAAAAACAAACCACGTTCTGAAGAGGTGAACAAGCTAAACAAGACAACAAAACATAAACTAAGAGAAAATCCAACCAAAAGCAAAAATAGATCACTTGAGAAAGACACTCTGCGGAAACTGCTATAGTGATAAAATATTATAATAAATTTTGTGGATGTTTTGAAAACAAAGTTTTCAGCGTTTTATTGTTATATAAGTGAATTTCGAATCCATTTTTTGTCTCAGCTTGCCTATTTTTCCGTTAATATTTTTGTTTTTAGTGTACTTACGAGGTTGTCCTCGTAGCATATTGTTTTTTATAAGCTTAAAAGCAACATCGCCTAATCCGCGTATTGTTTCTAAAAATTAAGAAATTACTGTACAAAGAGCAATGCATGTGTGGCGAAAAATCGCCCCACTTGGTTCTTGGTGTCGACTGTTTGTTTGGAAACATATTTATTGATGAGAACTATTTAAAAGTGTGTTAAATTAATGACTTATTTTATGTAAATTTCCATTTTTTGTTTTTTATGTAGTATTGCATTTATATACCAAATAATTTTAGAAAAATTTCTTAGAAAGATACTTACCTATTCAAGCTCTTATTTTATTCAAATAGATGTGCTTATCTAATAACGGTTGCATAAATTATTTAAAATTATTTGGTATATATAATAGGTCGAGTTACTCTCTATTTATTTAAAGGATCATTAGTGTAAACAATACTAATCTTCTAATTTCCTACCAATTACACCAATATATTTTCGAAGAAACAAACGTGAACTTATTTGTTTATTTTTTTAAATTAACAGAAGATCTCATCGATAAGAAATTAACACTATGTAATACGCTTCGAAGAAATAAAATATACATTCCTCTGGCGTTTATGCCTGCTCGAAATCGTGATATTTATTTCTAAGTTTTATGATTTCAGTCGGAAATCACATTGGTCTCCTACATACCAAAAGTAAACCGAAGTGTTATACTCTTTCTAACACCAATATCCCGCAGTTTACGAAAATAACAAAAAAATATATAATAACACATTATAATGTCACAAAGGGTTCCGTAGATATATTGAACAAGATGATTGCCAAATACACCCGCAGCAAACAATCCAAAAGTGGCCAGCTCAGTTGTTTATGAACTGTTGATAAACATTAGGGGGTGTAGGGTTGTGTTATAGAGGTAGTACATTTTATCAGAACGACCACATCGAACGTCATAGACGGGAGATGGTTTTTGGTAACTGGTCCTCATAAGACACCCAACTCTCACTTATAGCTTTACGTGTCAAACCCCGGATAACTGCATTGGTATGCAGGCTAAACTAAGTGAGGGTAGCCAAATATGGTGAAATCGCAGAACAACTATCGGTATAAGTGGTCCCCTTCCTTTAAATCTAACAGCTTTCTTGAGAAGGTGAAAGAGTGGTATGAAATAGGGGCAATCTGGTGGAGAAATAAACTCTAAAGACGGAAAAACCAGTAAGGTCAACAGCATCAGGATATATTGCTTTGATGGCGCGCCCTCCAAGTAAAGATTTGGCCGGACCCTGAGCTTCCTGGCCTTTCGGCATACGCTCTTAGCGAAACCTCTGCCCCTACGAGTCCGACACCAAAGTGAAGGTGCCACGGGGCGCGTACCAAAGACGTCCCGTGGGTCCCCCTGTGGGGGTACCCCGTAGGGTTACCACGACACGTCTAGCACACGCAACCCGCGGGGGCTCCACCTTCCCCGTAGTACCTGTGTTGTGAGTACCTTGCCTACCCGTTACTCCCACACTACGGGCGGGTAGGTTCGGCAGGCGGAGGAATTTCCACCTCACACGTAGACGGGTCGCCGCCGAGGATCTCTCCTCTACCACTCTTGGATCTCCCGGTGGGTACGTGCCAGGGCACCTACACCGCTCCTGGCCGCCGTCAGGAGCGGTGTGTCCACACCCCTCCTGACCAAGGTCAGGAGAGGTATTTACGGGCCCAGCTCGTTCAACCTCACCAGGCTCTTTTAGGAAGTAGAGTGGTCCCACGAGTAGTCTCGTCTCGGATACTAGGAGTGTAGACCGGTGACCGTGTCGCCGAAGCGACCGTGTGCGTTTCTACAAACCCGACACCTCTAGCGACGGCTCTCCACCTCCCTATTCCTACCCATTAGTCGCCTCTTACGACAGGCAGGGCTTTCTGACCCCAGCATCAGGATACAGAAAGCAAAACGAAACTTCTGCATTAAAGATCCTTAATGAATATATTAAGAAAATAACTCATCATGGCAAGTAAAATCAACAATGGCCCTAAGTACCAGCGCTTCTTAAATGAAGTGGGGACACAAAGAATTTTCGGACTTGCCATGATAAAAAAATCAATAAAAATTGAAACATGGAATATTCGGAGCCTTAGATATAGAAGCAACGAGAAGTCAGGAGACATCTCTTCGCTGTGAACTGGAAATCTAAACTGACTGGAAGCTTTTGCATGATGTTAGAAATAGGACATAAACGATATCCTTTTATTCCGACAATTTATCTACATTTTACCTTTGAAGAACACTATCTTTTGCACTCTTTACGTAAAGAAAAGACATTGTTATGAAAGTAGATTATTTCATTTTCTTTCGTGAATTTCCTGAACTGAAATTATTAAATGAAATGAAAAAAATGAAATTATTTTTGAAAAATTCATTTGCACACGTTTAAGATTCAGACCCGAGCATCGGTTCGAGATATGAAAATCATCTGAAATCATCTGCAATTGATTAAACGGAGAAATTTTATTGAATGGCTAGTAAGATCCCCTTTTTAACTACCCTGAACTTCTTTCTATGGGGTTATTTAAAAAGCAAGATTTATAATACCGTCTCTGATTTATTCAAAGAACTAAAATGACGAATATCTCTTAAATGTAGTCTAGTAACCCCTGAAATGATGCAAAATGTTCGGCTTAATTTCGAACAATTAATGTACACATTAAGAAACAATGAAAAACACATTGGTCTCACACATAATTATAACGTTTATATAATGTTTTTTGAAAGACATGGAACGTGATTTTTATAAGAGGTCAAAAAACGGAGATAAAGGAGGAAAGATTCCTCAAGAATGGTACAACTCCGAAGTCATTCTACTATTCAAGAAAGGAGACAAAGCAAATATCGACCAATATCCTTGCTATCACATCTGTATAAATTACTAACTAAAATCATAACCAACCGCCTAACACAGCGGTGCTTAAAGAGTCGATCGCGATCGACAGATCGCGATTCACGGAGAAAATACGGTGACTATCCTGACTCACCACACGTGCATGATCGAAATAATTGTGATGCTATTTCTTCGCCTGAAAGTTGCGATAATGCTGATTCGGCATATCAGCATTCACAGATAAATTATGGTACATTCGTTCAGCAATGTGTTGATATTCGCCCTCTCATTCGTCAAGAGGCTATTAAATATAATTTATTGCCTTAAGCCAGAAGGATTCTCATTTTACAGGTCCAAACTTGCCAGTATGTTTAAATTTAAATTGTATTTTTAGCATGTTGGGTTTTAAGTTAATATATTGTGTGTTACATGTTATAGTTATTGTAAGTTATTTACTGGTCGTGTTATTTTCTAGAGTTTAGTTTAAGTGTTTAGTATTAAATTTTATAGTGTGTAGTGAACTTTTAGTATCCAAAAACAAAGTATTTGTTAATCAAAAGTAAAAATAGCTTGCCGTAATCACTTTATTAAAGGTAAGGGAAACCAATATTTTATTTATTAATGTTTCGAAAAGTTTTATTTCCTTTTTAGTCCATTTATTCACGGTTTTTTCTGTACATATTAAAAAACAGCTTAGATTGACATGGAATTTGGCATATAAATAGCTAAATTATCCTACAGGTAAATGTTTATGTGCTTTTTCACTTCAAGTAAATTTTAAAATAATAAAATTTTCAGTAAAAGGAAAAAGACTAATAATATAATCTGTCACATTGGCAGTGAATATATATGGGTTTGTTCCAGACGGACTGTGGGTGTTTGAATAAAAAAAGTGGGTACTACTATAAAAAGATGGACGGAAAATCTTTCGAAAATTGGTTTAAAAATATACTGCCCCGATTAAAAGACAACTCCATCATCGTATTGGACAACGCGTCTTATCGTTCCAGAAAATTGGAAAAAGTTTCAACTACTGCTTCTAGAAAAGCGGACATCCAAGCGTGGGCTCATCTGGGCAGAAGTAAAAAAATTATATAGCAGCCAAAAACACTACTTTTAAGTTTGCAGATATATAAAATATTTTTTATGGTGCAATAAATATTATTAGTTCAACTACGTGGCAGAAATGTGTGCAACACGTTCAGCAAAAAGTCGAGTCCAAAATGTGGAAGTTGAACAATATAATAGAGAACCATATCGAACCCATAGTAATAAGTCCAGACAAAGACAGCAGCACATGTAGCTCCTCAGACTCTGAGTAATTTAAATGGTATGTTTTTAGGTTTTGATAAACTTATGACAATGCTACTTTACTCAAAATGTTCACTTTGTTATGTATCTCTCAGTTAACGAACATTATATTTTAGCACATTTTTCTTCAATGAAACATTAAATTTTGCTCACAATGATTAAATTTTAAGAAATTCTTACACTAATAGTTTCAAAAGTAAATATTTTTAAAAATCATATGATACACCTCAATACGACCCTGTTTAGCTTTCACGTCCGTTTTTTGACAGTTAGAAATTTGTACGATGAATGTAGTTTAAACTGGGAGTGTGCTGTATCGGCATTGTATTGCTGTTAGTCAAGCATTAATCATTCATTACTAAGTTAGTACTAGTAAAACATTTTAGTAATATATTATTAACATTAATATTTGAAACTCGATATGAGTGCCACGAAAAAGAGTAAAACATATCATTTTATTAATGCGTGGGAAGAAGAATTCCTGTTTACTATGGTAAACACAGCATTCACAGTATTTTTTGGATCAATATACTTGTGTGAGTCTGCATTTTCCCAAATGAAGATTGTGAAATCAAAATGTCGTAATCGGATAACTGAAGAACATCTATCTTCATGCTTGCGTTTGGCCCTCGGTAATTACGTACCATCATATGAAATACTTGTGGATGATATGCAGTGCCATGCATCAACATCCAAATAAAATTAATATGAAAAACATGACTTTAATTACAACTCTCTGTAGTTACAACTTTTTATCAACTAGAAATGTGCAATAAAGTAGAAATGTGCAATTTTCAAAATTGTTTTTTTACTATCTTCGTAATTCATCCCAAGAAATTCACTAGAAAAATTACCAAATACATCTTCTTTTTTGGTTGATCATATCGGCCTTCGACGGTAATCCAAAAATATTATATTTTACTAATACGTCGCTAAAGGGTTCTAAAAACAACTGTTTTTTATATAAAAGCAGATTAGAAATGTAAAAATTAAAAGAATAACGCAGAAAACACAAATAATCGCCGATATAACTTATGAAATGCCATTGGTGTCAAAATTTCGTAACAGTGGAGTAAACTTGCCTAAGGTTGGACCAATTACAAACAAACATTGCGGCGCGGTAAATTTGAATTACTCCTCCTGGTTTAAAAACAGGGTATAGCAGTATAGACCACTTGTACACCGTAAGAACACTGATAGAAAAATGCACCGAGTATAATGTTCCAATTCATATGGCATTCGTCGATTTCGATTATGGGCAGTGCTTGAATCTCTAGAAAATGCACGTATAGATTCAAGGTACACTAACATAATCAAAAAAAAAATATGAAAATGCCACCATGCAGATAAAGGTGGACAAAAGCACAAAAACTAATCCCATAATACTACAACGGGGAGTAAGACAAGGAGACACCATTTCTCCCAAACTATTTACCCTTGCTCTATAAAACATCATACTTAAACCACTTGAGATTCGCAAATGACATAGTTTTAATAGCTGATAATATCCAGGAACTAAATGATATGTTACAACAATTGAATGCAGTTTCAGGAGCAGTAGGCTTAAAAATGAACTACAACAAAACAAAAATACTGAGCCGAGACCATATATAACAAATATAACAATACAAAATCATACCATAGAAAATGTTGAACATTCTGTATATCTAGGTCATGTCATCAAACTGGGAAAACTAAATCAAGATGCTGAAATTAAAAGAACACAACTGGTATGGGGCGCTTTCGGCAAACTAGCATATATCTTGAAAAACACCTCCATTCCTGTAAACTTAAAGAAAAAGGTGTATAAAACATGCATACTACCAGTTTGTACCTACGGCTTGGAGACAGTAGCCCTTACCAAAAAATCTGCTAAAAAATTAGAAACAACACAAAGAGCAATGAAAAGAATCATGCTTGGAATATCACTGAGAGACAAGATTAGAAACACCGAGATTAGACGTAGAACTAGGATTAGGGATATTGTGAAAGAAATTACAAAAACGAAATGGCGCTGGACAGGTCACGTATTCCGATATAATGACAACAGGTGGAAACGGAGAATTCTAGAATGGAGACCAAGGAGGACAACAAGAAACATGGGAAGACCTAAAAAAGATGGGTAGATGACATAAGAGCAGTGCCAGGCAAACAGTGGATTAGATTGGCGCAAGATAGAGAAAAATGGAAGCAATTGGAAGAGATCTACATTTAAGAGTAGATGGAAAATGGTTGACAAAGAGAGAGAAGAGATTTAAACTTTGCAGGTTGGCTTATGTGATATGGCTTTGGGAAATTTAAGTTTGTGTTGTTGGCCTCACTGATTCCTATGTTTTCGGTGTGCAAACAAATTCATTAATTTTAAGGATATTTCTCATCATACAACTTTCTCGCTAAATACTTGACAAAAAATGTCAAAATAGATTTACGAGTACTCTTTATTTATGTACTCTAACCTTTACAACAGTCTAACATGATTGTATTTTAATTTATATATTAAAGTTTTTTGTTAAAAACAAGTTTTATTGCTCACGTCATGAATTTGAGATATGTGGGATGAATAGAAACATAATATTTACCGTGTTCCAGGTTCTGTTCGCATGAAAGTCTGATACTCGAAGACAAAACAAAAAGAAAACAAAAATGAATGTCGAACCGGGAAAAAGTATTGTGGCGACAGATTTAGAAGAAGAAGAAAAGTTTAAACCTGAAGCAGGACCATCAGGAGTTCAGAACATAGAACTGAATCCCTCAAAAGAAATTTTCAGTCGCACTATAAAGCTAAAAGGAGAATCTAGTGCTTCAGACAACTCTCTCCAAGACAGTGACAAGGAGCTAGTGTTGTCATCTGATGAAGAAACAAACACTTGCGTTAACCCTGGAGACTTCTTAGTGATCAAAGTGTATGGCAAGACCAAGCAATCTTCCAGGCTCTACGTTACTAAAGTTCTCTATCATCAAGATGGCGGCTACGTATGAATCTTTTTTAAGAAGGTTCCCAAGGCATGCAAATTTTCCGAAACTGAAGAGGAGTTTATGATAGTTGTTTATGAGAGTTTATGAGTCGCTGAGTTTATGATACGCAGTTGGTTTCGTGAGAAGTACTATCTACTTTTAACATAATTACACTCAGATAAAATTAATTAGAGGGTGAAACTTGAAAATAAGACGTAGTCACAGTCAGAGGTATTCTAAGTACAGCGCAATTAAAATTTTAAGGGATACGAAAATAAACCTCTACAGTATATAAAATAAGGTATTCATCAAAATTAAAACACAATATAAAAACTGGCTTAAATCAAAAAGTATGGTAAAGTGACAGGAGATTTAAGATGTATTTATAATTATTGAGGTGAATTATAGAAAAAAAAATTAATGTAAAATATTGAAAAAGTACTTACCTAAGTATATGCAATACAAAATTGGTACTAAGTTCAAAATCTTCACCATCATGTAAATATTTATCACAAAAAAATTTTTCTCGCCGTTATTGATTATAAGAAAAATACTTGAAACTATTTTATTCGCAACGTTTATATATTGTTACACTCACTAAGAAGCAGTGACGCAAAACTGTCATTCATCAAAGTCCGAAGATAATAAGATGGCCAACGAACGTATAATAACACACCTAAAGATTGTTATTTTCAATCTTAAACAAATATCAATTAATCTCATTAAAACTTCATTACCTTTATATCCGCTACGTTACTGTATAATTTGGGGTTTCTTCAATATTGTTCATTCATTTTTAAAAGTACAACCTTCTATACAGTGTACATCACCAGAGATTACACTTTAATGCCAGAGAATACAGTTGATAGATAGTACCTACTAATTACTACATAAAAGCTATTTTTAAATTTCATATAAATGACAATTATTATTTGAACAAAGTAAAACTATATAATTTAGTTATTTAATTAAATGAAGTGAACACAAATGAGTTACAAACACTCAGTACGAAAACATTATATTAACCGGTTAGTTTTACATGTTCTGACAATAAAGATTACTTAACAAAACTATGACACTAAGGAGAGGATGAGTTACGTCCCTGGATTATCCAATGTGTGACGACATATAGAAAGACTATATATACCAGTGTTTAATTAGATTAAGAGCTTTTTGTTTTATAGTTGTTACCATACTTGTACGTTCCTAATAAATAAATTTTACCAGTTACCAGCTGATGTCCGTTTGAAGAGGTTTACTCTCCGGACGCTGGTACTCACATGAGGCATGGTTATATGTTGCCTGAAGTTAAATCTAATATAATATTAAACATCACTTACTTTTAAACAACAACATGTACATTTTTTGGTAACTTAATTTTTTTGTAAAGGGTTTTACCCTTACATTTTGGTGGCTCAGGCATGTTAACCTGCTTTTTAACCTGATGATGGAATCATTATTCCGAAAACGTTTGTATTTTTTGATGTAGCCCTTTTAAGGGTTTTTTAAATATACCTACATACAAAGATTTAAACCTCTTTTTGTGATACATGATATACAGCCAGCTGCAGGAATTTATTTTCCTTGTGGATTTTTTAAATAAATTTTGTTACGAAAATAAGTTTTTTAAAAATCCGTGTTCGGCTTTGAACCTCGTAACTGGCGCAGTCAGTAGGATATTTTTCAAAATTGTACAGTGTTTGTGTTAACCTTGCCGAATTTCGTGTGCAATTTTTCTTTTTAAAGAGTAACGGAAAAAATCTACATTTCGGGTACGGTAACAGCCAAACGTCCAGGGCTAGCAACAAACATTGTCCACAACCCATTGGAGAAGCCAAGACCAGGGAGAAGGAACCAGCATCGTCCAGAATCCTATTGGTGCAGACGAAAGAACAAAAATAGTCTGAAGTCTATAGAGAATGAAAATATTCATGTAAGTGAACCAAACCAGTTATCAAAATCCATATTTTTACCTATATATTATATATTTTTTGATTCACTGTGGAGGACATTTTAGATCATTTAGTAAATTTAACATTTAACGAGATGACTCAACCTAATTTTCAATTAATTAAATATCAAGCAGATAACATTCCTACTTCTGATGGCAATCCGAAACAAATAAATAGATTTATTAAATCATGTGAAAATTTCTTGAATAATCATAGCAATAGAGATGCAAATAATCCTATAAATGTTTGTCTTTTCGATACTGTTTTAAGTAAGTTAACTGACAGAGCAGCAGACCTTATTGCATCAAGAACAGAACTTGATTCTTGGGCAAAAGTTAAAGATTCTCTTATAGTAACATTTTCTGATAAGAGATCAATTGATTGTTTAATACAAGATATAATTTCAATGAAACCAGAAAGAAACGAAAATGCACAAAATTTTGGTTTAAGAATCCAGGATGCTAGAAGCATTCTTTGTTCAAAAATAAATATGTCTAATGACCAACTAAATGTAAAAATATTAAAAATTCAACAACATGAAGATCTTTGTCTTAAAACTTTTATAAATGGCCTTAATTATCACATGCAGTTAGTAGTCAGATTAAAGAATCATGATTCAATAGAACAAGCAATGGCTTTCGCTAAAGAAGACAAAAATTTTATTTCTTACAAAAATCGAAATAATAATACGAAACCCTCAAATTTTTATAATTTTCGATCCTATAATAATTCCAATAGAAATTCAAATAATAATTCACAACACTCTTCATTTCCAAATTGAAATAATTTTTCTCGAAATCAGAATTTTTCGAATTATAATAATTTTCAAAATCAACAATGGTTTTAATAATAATAATGGTAACCAATTTCAAAGACAATTTCCAAATATACCTAGATATCAGCCATCTATTCCTACCCAAAATCAAAGCAGAAATTCAATACGACCTGAGCCAATGGATACAAGTTCCAGTAACTTTAGTTTACAAAGTAATTTTAGAAATGATAGAGGTTCTCCAAATAATTTATTTAATCATAAAATAACGAGTAATAATGTAAGAGAAGAAAGATATAATGATAATGAAAGAACATATAATAATAATAATTTAAGAGGTAACTTTAACATCCTAATATATAAGTTTGAATAATGTAAACTAAATTGTAACCTATAACTTTTAAAGAGTTTTTACACAGATATTTAGTGGCTCAAAACATGTACACCTAGACACTGATATTGGAATATGGATTCCGAAAACGTTTTGTCTTCATGACATAGCCCGATTGGGTTTTTTAATTATATACCTTTTATAAAGGATTTTAACAAATTTTTTATTGATTTATATTTTAGGATAATGAGCTTTCCAAAATTAGTGAGGAGACGGAGACCATAAACGAATTTGTTAGGAGGAGCCTTAAGAAGCGGATCAGCAATAAAATTTAAGGAAAATATAGTTGGTTAGGGAAAAAACCAATAGGTATAAAGCTTTTGAATACATACATATAGTTATGATTTTAAAAGGATGTAACTTGTAAACATAAAGATATGAGATGAATATTTGTTGTATTAGACATGGCCATATATTTTTTGTATACACTGTTATTTTTGTTTTTAAGTGTCAAAGTGTAATTACTGCTTATTGTGCTTATCTGGTCATTAGAAATAAATACCAATGGTTGGGTTGGTTGGCTTCTTGTTCAGGCGAGATTCATTAAGACTACCGCACCTGAATGATTTATTCACAATAAGAAAAGTATAATTAAATTAAATCTGAAATTTATTTGTTCAATTTATAAATGTACATTATTTCAGATGCTGCTTGGAAAAACTCCAAACCCAGCACTGCCATGGGGAAGGAGATTGAAACTTGATAATGAAATATCTGAAGAGAGCTAAAGAGAGTGCAGATGCTGAACTAAAAATATAAATAAAATTTAATTTGCATTTTGCATTAGCAAATATGATTAATTTTGTAATGGTTAAATTTTGTGGTCGGTAGACAGAAAGAGACAAGTCAATTCTTGAGAAACATTTTCATTTATTAAAAATAGTTACTTAAAAAATTGTATACTCCTGAAATAAAATAGGCAAATTTTCATATCAAGTATTGATCTTTCACATACTTACGATTTCAACTTTAAAGCTTAAAAACTCAATCGACCACACAATTGTCAAGGAAATACTTTTGATATTCTAAGTTGCATGAAGTTGAATGATTCTGTTTTTATTGAGCTGCAGTCATTGTCAACGCTTTTGCCAATTTTTTTAGCAGTATTCAGAGTCTTTCTTTCTCCTGTTTAGACAAGTGGAGTTAAAGGCCCTATATCAGTCACAGCCGTATTCACTATTTAACTATTAAAATTTGTGACATTCTAGCATGCGTACAGTGTCTTAAAATCAATAAAGGTTTTGGTTCAGATAGAATATCTTAACTTATTTTTAAAGAATTGTGCTATCTCCTTATCACATGTGCATCCTCCACTACACTCCGAGGACAGTAGTGATTTTGACGATGATGACAGTGTAGCAGATCCCGATTTTATTCGTGACGATTTGTCACCTGTCCGTTTAAGTCTACGAGATCATCAGGTAATGAATGAAAATATCAACGTTCAGCATGCAATTGAACAACGTATGGATGATTCCGATTCTAATGACAACAGAGATATTGAAATAAATACAACTCTAAAAACTGGCATAATACCAACTACAGAGCGTCAAATGAAAGAACATGAGAAAAATGGATGGAATTACGACATTCAGCCGTTAGATCGTCAAATTTTTAGTAACCCAGAAAATTATATACATACTGAAAACATTCCAGAAAATGCAGATGTGTTTGCAATATTTCGTCTTTTGGTTGATGATGATTTATTGGAGTTGATGATAAAACAAACCAACCTACACGCTGAACAACTTATTGCAAATAATTCTAGAGGTCGTTTGAGTCGATGGAAACCGGTAAACAATGAAGAACTGGAAAAGTTTTTGGGCATTTACTTGCTGACTGGTATAATTAGAATTATACATTAGAATGCTACTGGAAAAAAGATCCCATTTGTTATCATCCTTTGTTGCACCAGATACAAATGTCCTACAATCGCTTCATAAGAATTTTACGCTGCTGGCATTCTGTTGACAATACAATTGACAGAGATACCAATAATCGCTTGTACAAAATCCAACCAGTTATAGACATTGTAATGAGAAACTGCAGAAAGTTACTTTCGCCAAAAGATTGCGTTGTTGTGGATGAATCCATGGTTCCTTTTCATGGGCGACTGCTGATTCGTCAGTATAATCCAAACAAAACTCACAAGTATGGACTAAAGATTTACAAAGCCACAACTGATAAATACCTGGGACATGAAATTATTATTGGCAGGGATAACCCGACTCATGAACTGAAGAGAAGAATCGGCCTTGGGTGGGCAGCATTTGGAAAACTGAGAGAAACTTTTAAAAGTGAGCTGCCCACATATCTAAAGAGAAAGGTATTTGATCAGTGCGTCCTCCCAGTCTTGACGTACGGAGCAGAAACACTTACCTTAACAAAAGCAGCAGCTACCAAACTGAGAGTCATGCAGAGAAGAATGGAGCGGTCTATGTTAGGAATAACTCTGCGAGACAGAATAACCAACGAAGACATCAGGAGAAGAACCGGAGTGACTGACATCATCGAGAAGATAGCCAGACTAAAATGGAGATGGGCAGGACACATAGCCAGAATGACGGATGGGCGATGGACAAAGGGGTTATTGGAATGGAGGCCAAGGGAAGACAAGAGAAGCGTCGGTCGACCACCTACAAGATGGACTGACGATTTAAGAAGACTCAATAAAAACTGGATGAGAGCGGCGCAAGATAGACGGGGTTGGAAACATGAGGAAGAGGCCTATGTTTAGCAGTGGACTCTTGAGGCTGGATGATGATGATGAACTGATGATGGATATGTTTGGAAATATAAAGTTTATTCTGGCCAAGATCCTCAAATCTTCAATCTTGATAAACCTGGAAGCGTAATTGTCGAGCTTTGTGAATAACTTTTAGACCAGGGGGAAATGATTGTTGCAGATAATTGGTATACCAGTGTTCCATTAGATGAATACTTGCTTCAACGCAAAACTGATCTTTGTGGGACATTGAGACAAAAACATAAAAACTTACCTTTATTTGTGAGAGAAATATCAAAGAAACCAAAGAAACTGAAGCGAGGAGAGCAAATTGCTGCACATAAAAATAATGTGACGATCCTAAAATGGAGGAACAAGAGAACGTCCTTATGATATCTACTTGTCACGCAGATGAACAAACGATGAGTACTGGTCGAAATCCGCATCCAAAGCCTAATATATTGGAATACAATAATCGAAAAAAGGGTATCGATCTTTCTGACGAATTGGCTAGCTACTTTTCACTAATTCGCAAGACCTTGACCTGGTACAAAAAAGTTGCTGTCGATGTTCTGTTTGGAGTGGGTCTCATAAATACAGTTTATTTGTTCAATAAAAGGAACCAGCAAAATAAATGTACATTATTGAAGGCCCAAATGAGTATTGTGAAAAATCTTTTGGGCATAAACGTTGTCCACACACCTGCCATACCTATGCCGTCCACGTCACAAGCACAGCATTTTCTTGATAAACCGCTGGATAGAAAAGATGGAAAAATTACTAGACGTAGGTGTGCTGGCTGCTATAATGAATTTCGTCAAAAAGGAGAAACATCAGTAGCTGCCACTAATAAAGCCAAAAGAGTTTCACAAATATGCAACATATGTACCAAACCGTATTGTCTACAATGTTTCCAAAAAGTACATTCAACATGTAACTTTTTTTTCGAAACTTTTTATTTTTCAATAAATATTTACTTTTCATTATATTTTATATTATTTTATCTTACATATCCATTATTTAGTTCGCTAAAAGTGAAACCGCAATAAACATAGGTGTTTAGTTTCGATATTACATTGTATCGCAATTACAATAAAATTGCACATTTGTTCCCTTTGTCCCCACACTATTTATAATATATGGGATATATTCTGTCAAGTCCACGTTTAATAAACGCCATTCTCCCCACGCTCACTTTTATAAACAACCTGAAAATTGTATCGACGAACAGATCACATATGGTCTGTGAACTGGTAGTGCCTTTAGTCCACAGACCATATGTGGTCTGTGGACAGTGAACCTGTTAAACATTTATTTTTTATTTCCTAAAATACATTCTTAATATGAACAGGATGACGCTACTGTTAGTACTTCGTACGATAGCCTTAAATGTCTAATGTAGGCGGCATTCTCAGCTCTAAAATAGACGTCTGAGGGACATCCCAAAAGTCCCTTAAGTAAGTCCACCGGACGTCTGATTAAGGTCTAGATAACGTCCCTGTACGTCCAATGGACGTCCGCTCAGGACGTTATATGGACGTCCATTGGACATTTGGCACTGCGAGATTCGGACTAATATGGGACGTCAAAAGGACGTCCTTGGGACCAAAACGGACGTTCGAGGGACGTCCTTAAAGTCCGTACTATGAATGTCTACTGGACGTTCGTGTACTATTAGGGTATAGATTAAATCTGTAAATAAATATAATACACATATCTATGTTATTTTTTTCACTTATTAAATATATTTTTATTAATTCCATAAAGAGTTGTTTTTTTCTGTTTTTCTTAATATTATAATTATGAAGTATATTACGCATTTATAATCTGTTTAGTTATTTACGTCCTTATAAAATATATTTATTTATGTTATAATATTTAAATAAAAACGAAAATATTTTTAAAAATCAGCTATCAATTAAATAGTTCATAAGTCTATTGGACCTACCCCAAGTAACGACGTTCGGGCATGTCGCGCGCCTAATGAAGGGTTAATATCTCGGTTGTTCTAAGGTGTGTAGGTTGCTATCACTTTTAACATCTAGTTTAATTTTACTTTTAATATAATGTATAAAGATGTATAATTTTACAGTTTTCTAGAAAAACGGGACGTGAAAGATTCCGATTTCATTTTCTTCCCCTTGACATAACTTCCTCTCCCTCTTAACTCTAAATTCGAATCTGTTGTATACACGAACTATTCACATTTAAAGTCCGATTTTTATTTCGATTCAATATTTCAGAATTTAATAAGTCTACACGTCTAATTTAATATATCTTTATTATATATAAATTGTAACTTTAAACAATACTTTACATATAAATCGTAAATTAATTATAACAAATATTTATTATCGATAAGCAGTAATATATAAATTTGTGTAAAATATTAGTTGAACTAAAAACAAAAAATTAGAAAGTAAACAAATTTACCAAAAACTGTAAAGGGCCACCTAAGGACAAAGAAACTTGGGTGGTGGAACGATGAGATGCAACA
Organism: Diabrotica undecimpunctata; assembly: GCF_040954645.1. NCBI lineage: Eukaryota > Metazoa > Arthropoda > Insecta > Coleoptera > Chrysomelidae > Diabrotica > Diabrotica undecimpunctata. The sequence continues at coordinate 103,634,808 of NC_092808.1, forward strand.
GAAGGGTAGAGAGAAGAAAGAGGCTAGACACCCGAGAGGATGAGAAGATTATTCAGCATTGCTAAAGCACGGGACAAGTCATCAAAGGACTTGACCCACGTGCGGCAGATGAAGAATGCGGATCGATTAGTGTTAGGAACCGACTTAAAAATAAATCAAAGATAGTATGAGTACTTTAGTAAAATGCTAAATGAAGAACACCAGTAAAACCAGAGAAGAGACAGAGGATGCGGAATTCCAAATAATAATATAATACCAGAGATAGCGAGAGTTGAAGTTGTCGAGGCGTTAAATAGGACGAATAACGGTAAAGCAGTAGGACCTGATGGAATACCTGTGGAGATTTGAAAGACTCCCAAGAGAGAAATGGGTTTATATTTTAGGGCAAATGATGAGTAGATATATGAGGAAGAAAGGATGCCCAATGCATTAAGAGAGGGTGTGATGGTATCATTGTATAAAAATAAAGAGGACATTCAGCAAGAACAATAGAGGGAGAAAGTTAATCTCGCATACAATGAAAATTTGGGAGAGAAGTGTAAAGCAAAGGTTAAGGAAAGAGACATCGATACGAGAAGAACAGTTTGGGTTTATGCCAGGAAGAAGGACAACGGATGCCTTGTTTGCGTTGAGACAGCTGATAGAGAAAGACAGCAAAAAGAAAGAGAGCTACATTTGATATTTATCGATCTTGAGAAGGCGCACAACACAGTTGCTCACAGGATACACACGGGTTGGTTTGTTTAACTGGAAGCGAATGAGCAGGGTACTTTGTGATAGAAAAATTGGGGAAGCGTAAAGAAGATCCATGAAAAGAAGATGGGGGTAGGTGAAATGAAAATGTTACGGGAATGTTGGTTAAGACTAGAAGGGGCAGGATCAAAAACGACGATTAGGGAAAGAGCTGAGGTAAAGAAGGATAGAGCTGTTAGAAGTTAATGGAAGTAAAAGTAGAGAAAAACCGATAAGAAGATGGAAGGACTGTGTGGCAGACTTGAGAAAGAAAAGTTTAGGTGAAGAAGACACGACATTTTCTGAGAATAAATGTCGCGGATTATGACTTTATGGCTTCCCAGCTTTTGTCGCAACAGCTGGGACATAGAGATTAAACTTGAAAAACTTATATGGAATGAAAATTTGCTTGATTTAAACATTACTGTAAAAAAGATAACAGGCATTTGTTGCAAAGTTGACACAACTTCATTACCGTGAGACTATAGTCATAGCGAACTTAAACAGACGAAGATGTGCAAAATAAATTAAGGAAGATAAATGGTACTTTTTTGTAGCCTTTATACGATCTAGAAACATAGAAATATGTCCATCAAAAAATAAATCATAGTCTGCAGTCGCTTGTTAAGAGATATTTAAGAAAAATTTTAATTGACAATATGATTAAAATGAAGAATTATGAGACGCAACGTCAAAAGAGGATCGATTCTCTGGTAACTTAGGAAGAAAATTGGGAACGGGTTGGGCATAAAGAAAACTTTTTGGTACAATTGATAAGGATATCTTATATCCTGCTACCTTATATATATATATATATATATATATATATATATATATATATATATATATATATATATATATATATATATATATATCTTATATCCTCTATGGCCAAAAAGAGTAGAAGAGTAGAAAAATCTTGGATGCAGGTGAAGCCACTTCAGATAGTGTTCACCAAAGAGTGCGATACCTTATAATCCAGTGTCAGTTAAGCAAACTAAGTCAAGTTAAGAGAAAATAAAATAAATAATATAGAGATTTAAGTAGTAATAGAAAAACAAGTAGAGAAGGAACAAAAAGTGGCCGAAATTAATGAATAAAAACTTAAAGATCTTATTTTTATGCTGCTCTTAAATAAATCCGAACCAACGTAATCGTTTCCAACTAATTAGTGGCGATAATTAACTTGTGCACACAGCTTTGTAGAAGCGAGCAACGACATAAAATCAATGTTTTTAAATTTATTCACCCTACAAAAATGTCTCTTATAGTTAAAGATTATTGGTTAAGATTGAACACAGTTGTAATTTACATCTTTATTATATCACTACTATTATTAATTAACTATAAACTTTAGTTATAAGTACTTTTAGTTTAAAAATGTTAAGTAATTATTATCTTGAAATTAAAATTATAATTTATGCTGCTCTGACAAAACCAATGGTTTTATCCTCTATATTGTAAATACTGTAATATTGGGCCAAAAACGCTCCTCCAAATATCCATGTATTTGGTCCCATTGTATCATCAGGAACAAAAGCCGAAACGCAAGTGGTGCTGGTTTTGTTAGATTCCTAGAAAAAAATATCGATTTTTTATTAGCTTTGTTTTTTATCAGTTTTGTAATAATTTCAAGTAAATGGTAAAGTGGTATCCTTTAATTTAAATAAAGACTGATTGATTTTTAATATAAACATTTACGATAACCAAAAAGGATAATAAAAAGATGCGTTTTATTATTTAAACAATGTTGATTGGTTTTTGAGCGCATCAGAAATATAATATATACTATAAATGTTAACAATTTAAGAAGACTTATTAAAAAAAAATAATAAGAAAAACATGTCTACTTCAAAGATTAAAACGCAAGTAATGTTATAAGTGATGAGGAGATATTCATACTTCAATTAAATACTGTTACATATTTAGCAATAAGGTGTATAAACCAATTAGCCGTTGAACATCAAGAATCATTTCCTATTGCTTCTAAATTCTATTCATTCTGATTTTTATGTGGATGATCTTTTAACGGGGTGATGATATTATTGAACTCCAGGATATATGCTGGGACATTTCATTCATTTTAAAATCTGCTCATTTTGTATTAAGAAAATGGGTTTCCATCCACATCTGACATTCCCAATGAAATTCTAAGTATAGGAGAATCAGAAAGTTTTAAAACGCTAGGTATTCAATGGTCTAGCAAGCAAGATATTTTAAGATGTAAAATATATTTCAATAAGCATAAAAATTATATACACTCTGTGCTTTGCGGATGACCAGGTCATCATCGCACAGGACTCTGAAGACCTTAGTTACATGATGCGAAAACTATTAGAAGACAGAATGACGGTATTAGATTTTTGTTTTGATACAGTGCAGCAACAACCGTTGATACGTATTTCGACCTCCTTAAGTCTCTTCAGAACGGTATAGTCACTGCTCTGAACCAAAACAAAAATCTTTCCCGTCCTAGACAATAGTTATTAAAATAAATATATACGGACGTAACTACGCCATCTAAAAACAAAAAGAGAAATCAAACGATTTCTACTTAGCGAAACCGAATTCAAATCTTAACCACTGTGTTTCCTAAAATTTGCGAAACAAACAGCTGGATGAATTACTCGGCAAGGGAATCTAAAATTGCATTCCACAAGCCGTTCATCCTAGTCAAAATTCGTAGTGAATTCAGTTTCTCGTACTTCCAACGAAGTAAATAACAAAACAGAATGACGGTATTAGATTTTTGTTTTGATACAGTGCAGCAACAACCGTTGATACGTATTTCGACCTCCTTAAGTCTCTTCAGAACGGTATAGTCACTGCTCTGAACCAAAACAAAAATCTTTCCCGTCCTAGACAATAGTTATTAAAATAACTATATACGGACGTAACTACGCCATCTAAAAACAAAAAGAGAAATCAAACGATTTCTACTTAGCGAAACCGAATTCAAATCTTAACCACTGTGTTTCCTAAAATTTGCGAAACAAACAGCTGGATGAATTACTCGGCAAGGGAATCTAAAATTGCATTCCACAAGCCGTTCATCCTAGAATTCACTACGAATTTTGACTAGGATGAACGGCTTGTGGAATGCAATTTTAGATTCCCTTGCCGAGTAATTCATCCAGCTGTTTGTTTCGCAAATTTTAGGAAACACAGTGGTTAAGATTTGAATTCGGTTTCGCTAAGTAGAAATCGTTTGATTTCTCTTTTTGTTTTTAGATGGCGTAGTTACGTCCGTATATAGTTATTTTAATAACTATTGTCTAGGACGGGAAAGATTTTTGTTTTGGTTCAGAGCAGTGACTATACCGTTCTGAAGAGACTTAAGGAGGTCGAAATACGTATCAACGGTTGTTGCTGCACTGTATCAAAACAAAAATCTAATACCGTCATTCTGTTTTGTTATTTACTTCGTTGGAAGTACGAGAAACTGAATTCACTACGAATTTTGACTAGGATGAACGGCTTGTGGAATGCAATTTTAGATTCCCTTGCCGAGTAATTCATCCAGCTGTTTGTTTCGCAAATTTTAGGAAACACAGTGGTTAAGATTTGAATTCGGTTTCGCTAAGTAGAAATCGTTTGATTTCTCTTTTTGTTTTTAGATGGCGTAGTTACGTCCGTATATAGTTATTTTAATAACTATTGTCTAGGACGGGAAAGATTTTTGTTTTGGTTCAGAGCAGTGACTATACCGTTCTGAAGAGACTTAAGGAGGTCGAAATACGTATCAACGGTTGTTGCTGCACTGTATCAAAACAAAAATCTAATACCGTCATTCTGTTTTGTTATTTACTTCGTTGGAAGTACGAGAAACTGAATTCACTACGAATTTTGACTAGGATGAACGGCTTGTGGAATGCAATTTTAGATTCCCTTGCCGAGTAATTCATCCAGCTGTTTGTTTCGCAAATTTTAGGAAACACAGTGGTTAAGATTTGAATTCGGTTTCGCTAAGTAGAAATCGTTTGATTTCTCTTTTTGTTTACTATTAGAAGAGTTTACAGAGTGGGGTTTGGAAGTGAACATGGAAAAAACTGAGTACATGAGTATCGGAGGAGATCAACATAACCTTCTCGTAGAGGAAAATCAAGAGATCAAACTATGTGATGACTACAAATACCTAGGAGTAAAGATCACTCAGGACGGAAAATTGGATGCAGCCATTAAGGAACGAAATACTCAGGGAAGGAAAGGCATAGCCTTACTGAACAGCGTACTGTGGGATAAAAACATCTCTAAAGAAAATAAAAGAAGAATATACAACACCATAATAAAAAGTATCACAACATATGGATGCGAAGTGTGGCCCCTAAAAGACAGAACAGAGAAAATGCTTAGAGCAACAGAAATGGACTTCTGGCGCCGCTCGGCGGGAATCTCCAGACGCGACAGAATAACAAACGAGAGAGTCCGACAAATCATGGGGGTTACACATAATATTGCTGATGACATCAAAACGACACAACTCAGATGGTACGGACACGTAAGGAGAATGCCGGAGAATAGAATACCAAGACAAATTCTTGAATGGCAACCAAGAGGTAGGCGAAGACCAGGAAGGCCTAGAAGAAGTTGTAGAGAAGGAGTTGATAAAGAAATCAGAGAAAGAGAACTGGAGGACGATCTATGGAACGATAGAATGAGATGGAGATTGGAAATCGGAAGACGTCGATGAACGTTGTAAACCGACATTATATTTATATATATATATATATATATATATATATATATATATATATATATATATATATATATATATATATATATATATATAGAGAGAGAGAGAGAGAGAGAGAGAGAGAGAAAAGAAAAGAAATTTAATCTTTGCAGATTAGTTAAATAGTAAACTCTTAAATATTGGGGAAATCTGCAAGAAATACTCTAATGTGTATCAATTGTTTCGCCGAACGTTTTCGCCAAAGAGAATTAATTTGGCTTCTTCAGGGCTGAAAGAGAATAAATTATAATTAGCTACCATATATTATCTATTAAAACATTATTGATCTTACCGTAACTTAGAATTGTAGAGTTAGAATATTAAAAAACTTTGCTAGTAACATAGTGGTGTTTTTTTGTTACTATGTGCAAAAAAAGTTTTTTTATAAGAATTGAAATGTATGGTAGCTTCGAACTTGACACGTAAAGGCTTACCCAAGGTTAATCGAAAAACCCAATGCAACTACATTTAAAAGGAGGTAATTCTTTGAAATGTCGGCAATAACTAAATTTTTGATTTTTAGATAGTTAAAAGTGAGGTTCTGTTTAAGCCAGAACGCAAGCGCTGACAACTTCATTATCGTTGGTATGAATCTTTATGTCGTTAAGGTTCATTGGTAAAAAACGAATGAATTTAAATCCCAGTAAAGGGAAATATTATTTTGATTTTCTTTATTTAATTATATTATATTGTTCATGTATTATTGAATCTTATTGAGACGTATCTAAGAAAAGCAAGGGAATGTTATATATTTTTTGTTAATGAAAATTAATTATAAAGGTATGTTAGTTGTTAATGGATATATCAGTCAAGTTAGTAATCTGTGATATAGTATTGTTCTTGGTATCTGATTTAAGTAACAGGTGGTATATATCGCTTAGATTCTTGATGTCACTCTTAACATTAATTAACGATTAACATTAACGATTTCTCCATTAATGTTAAGAGTGACATCAAGAATCTAAGCGATATATACCACCTGTTACTTAAATCAGATACCAAGAACAATACTATATCACAGATTACTAACTTGACTGATATATCCATTAACAACTAACATACCTTTATAATTAATTTTCATTAACAAAAAATATATAACATTCCCTTGCTTTTCTTAGATGCGTCTCAATAAGATTCAATAATACATGAACAATATAATATAATTAAATAAAGAAAATCAAAATAATATTTCCCTTTACTGGGATTTAAATTCATTCGTTTTTTACCAATGAACCTTAACGACATAAAGATTCATACCAACGATAATGAAGTTGTCAGCGCTTGCGTTCTGGCTTAAACAGAACCTCACTTTTAACTATCTAAAAATCAAAAATTTAGTTATTGCCGACATTTCAAAGAATTACCTCCTTTTAAATGTAGTTGCATTGGGTTTTTCGATTAACCTTGGGTAAGCCTTTACGTGTCAAGTTCGAAGCTACCATACATTTCAATTCTTATAAAAAAACTTTTTTTGCACATAGTAACAAAAAAACACCACTATGTTACTAGCAAAGTTTTTTAATATTCTAACTCTACAATTCTAAGTTACGGTAAGATCAATAATGTTTTAATAGATAATATATGGTAGCTAATTATAATTTATTCTCTTTCAGCCCTGAAGAAGCCAAATTAATTCTCTTTGGCGAAAACGTTCGGCGAAACAATTGATACACATTAGAGTATTTCTTGCAGATTTCCCCAATATTTAAGAGTTTACTATATATATATATATATATATATATATATATATATATATATATATATATATATATATATATATATATATATATAATTATATTACAAAAAGGCAAATTTTATCTACCATATCTCAAATCTATGTTCCTTTAGGAATTTTAAGTCCAGTGATAATCATTTCAAAAATAATTATAGAGCAATTATGGTCACTTAAATTGCCTTGGGATGAACCAGTTCCAGAAACTATATTTATCAAATGGTTTCAATTCTACAACCAATTGCCTACTTTAAATCAATTAAAAATTTCAAGATTAGCAGTCGGAAGAACCCATAAACTATTGGATCTGCATTGTTTTTGTGAGGCATCACTACAAGCTTATGAAAGTTGCATTTACATAAGAAGTGTGGATGCTAAAGGTATATATCAAACACATTTACTGTGCTCCAAAGCAAAGGTAGCTCCCTTAAAATCAATCACTATCCCACGTTTAGAACTACTAGCATCATTATTAGGGCTCACAATTCCTTAAAGCTTCTTTTCCATCAATTCCAATATATTTCTGGTCTGATTCTCAAATTGTACTTTGTTGGCTTAAAAAAGAGATAAATCAATTGCAAACCTTTGTTGCTAATAGAGTTTCCAAAATTCGGAAAATTACTGAACCAAATGGCTGATGTTATGTTAAGACAAAGGAAAAACCCTAATCTAGTAATTCCAGATTTATTCTGCTATATTCACAATTGAAATTAAAGAGCCATCTGTTTTATTTCTACAATTTTCAACTTTTAATAAATTACATCGAGTAACTAGCTATCTTCTTCGATTTATTTCAAATATCCGCAAAGCTCTACAGCAGCGAGTATTTGGATGTTTAACAGTTTTAGAATTAAATTGTGCTCATATACTACTATTAAAATTGGCACAATTAGATTCATTCCATAAGAATTTTCTTTGATAAAATTACACACCTATTTACCTTCTAAGCACAAGTTTGGCAGTTTTGCTCCATTTCTAGATAACGACAATTTAATAAGAGTTGGTGGAAGATTACGATTTACATCCTTAGAATCTAATAAAAAACACATCCTGTTTTATTGTCCTCAAAACATCCATTAACAAAACTTATCTTTGAAGATAAAAACTCAGTATTACTGCATCCAGGGCCTAACTTATTACTTTCAGCTATTAGACAATTTTATTGGCCTGTTGGATGACGAAATTTAGCTAGAAAAATTTGTAACAGTTGCATGACATGTTTCAAATTTAACCCATCATTTGCTTCTTATCCAATGTCAAGTTTACCTGACAATAGAGTAACGCCATCTGCACTCTTTCAGTATACTGGTATTGATTATGCCGGACCATTCTCACTGAAGGTCAAAAATGGTAGAGGATGTAAACTGTTAAAATGTTATTTCTGTGTTTTTGTTTGCTTTTGCACAAAAGCTACTCATTTAGAGCTAGTATATTATTTAACAACAGATAGTTTTCTGTCTTGTCTTAGGAGATTTATTTTACGTAGAGAAGTACCATCCGCTATTTATTCTGATAATGGAAGTACTTTCATAGGGGCTAGAAATGAGTTAAATGAATTAGGTCAAAAATTGACCTACCAATTTTTGTATGCTAATCAAACTCAAATAAACAACTATTCTTCTCATAAAAACATTAGGTGGCATTTTATACCTCCTTATACACCTAATTTTGGATGTCTGGGAGGCTGCAGTAAAAAGTACAAAGTACCACCTAAATCGCATTATGTTAAATAAACAATTTATTTATGAAGATTTCAATTCTCCAATTGTTCAAATTGAGGGTATCCTAAACTGACGCCCACTTTATGCCTTATCTAAAGATCCCAATGATATTGAACCTATTACTCCTTCCCATTTTCTTATTGGTCGACCTATATCTACACATCCGGATCCTGACCTATCAGAAATTCCATTGAATCGATTAATTAAACCACAAGAGCTTCAGCATATGTACCAGCAGTTTTGGACGAGATTTAAACAGGAGTATATTTCTCAACTATGTACAATATATGTGGAAGGATCCACCCACATCAGTCAAAGTTGGAACATTAGTTTGAATTAAAAATGATCAGCAGCCGCCATGTGTATGGCCTATGGGGCGAATTCTTCAATTAATTCCTGGAAAGGACGGCATCTCCAGAGTAGAAGAAGTGAAAACCGCCACTCGTGTAGTGATCCATTCTGTTAGACATTTGTGTTCACTGCCATTGAAAAATGAGACACTATACTGACATTCACATTATTGTATTAGTTTTATAAATTGGTTTAACTTTGAAGATTCTCTTCAAAGGGGGGAATTTATGTTCAATTTAATAATTTAACCTTTATGTATGGCAACACTGTAATAAAAGTTTGCCTGTCATTTTACGTCAACTGTCGGAAGACATATCTCCTCCATTTTCTCTTCTGACATCTGACCTTCTAATGAAAAATACCCAGAACAGAATTCTATGAGGACGAAGCGCTGATGAGAAATAACAGCCAGCAGCAAGCGACGGAACCAACTCATAACGAAAATGAAATATAACAATAAAACACTGAAAAGTTTGTTCTAAAAATAAAATAAAATATTAGAGAGGCTAGATATAGATATAGAGAATAAAAGTCCCGAAAAAATAAAAGTAATAAGGCAACAGCCGAAACGTTTAAATACCGACTAACCTGATTTTTTGCGCAAAGAGTATGAAAAAGATACTAGACGCATACATTAAAAGTGAATACTTGTCAGGTATATCGTTCCACAAAGAACAATTTGCCTTTTCTCGTTACAGACGATAAAAAGGCAATATTATCAAAAAAAAAATATTAATATTACCTCATTGAGTATATTAGCGCTCTCGCACTAAAAAAAGTTATACTACATTTCATTATCACATAGACTCAATCCACGATCAGTACTAGGAATAAGATACCCTACCTAGGAGAGCAGTCCGTCACTATAAGAGCATTAAAACGTCCTGAAGAAGAAGTAATGGTCAATAGTGGTTGACGTTTTTTTTTTTTCACCAAGGTCAAAGGGAAGGATTTCGTTCTTTGAGCTATGGCAAATTGAGCTTGCAAACTTCGTCAGCTTAGTGTTGGATGCTTTGGACAGATGAGAGAAGGCATGTGGTTTATTTCTCGATTTGTCCAAGGCTTTTGACACTTTGGATCATAATTTGTTGCTAATAAAACTTGAGGGGACTGGTATTCGTGGGGTAGTTCTAAAATGGTTTACTTCCTACCTAGAGAATAGAAGACAAAAAGTAAAGATAACATCTAATGAACTTGTACACGAATCAAACACATTGGATATCCATTATGGTATCTCTCAGGGTAGTGTATTGGGTCCTCTACTTTTTATAGTATTTATTAATGATATAGCTTTGGTAACTAATTCACTGACTGGGATTAACATCATCAGTTATGCGGATGATACCAACATTCTAGTCACAGAAACGTCTGATCAAAATTTGCAAAATAAAACTACACAGATACTATCCACCATCAACAGTTATTTCTTATCCAACAAATTAGTTTTGAATGAAGAGAAATCAAAGTATATGATTTTCATGTCAAATAATTTATTAAACCATCAAGCCACTATAGAAGCAGCATTAGATAAAACAGACTGCACGAAGTTGCTGGGGGTACTTCTAGACAGTAATTGTAAATGGTCAAACCACATTTCTAATTTGAAATCCTGATTAAGTAGCGCATGTTATGCATTGAGAATTCTTTCACGTCTCTTTCATACATCAATGTTAAAAACAGTATACTTTGCCCATTTTTACGCAATAGCCAAATATGGCATTGAAGTCTCGGGTTGTACCTCTGAATTAGAGCAGATATTCGTAATTCAGAAAAGAGCTATTAGGATAATGTTTAAAATGAAATTTAGAGATTCTTGTAGAGGCATCTTTAGACAAAACAATATTCTTACAATTCCTGGTCTGTATATATTTTCGTGTATAATGTATTTACATAGTAAAATTTATGAATTCAATAAATTTCAGTTTAACCATGTTTATTCAACAAGATTTACAAATCACAAATCAGAAAAACAATCACTTTATGCTTCCACAACATCGTTCTGTTTTGTTGGAAGGTAGCACACATTATGCAGCCATAAGTTTCTTCAACAAACAAATTACCAATAGATATACGAATGCATTTACATCAGCCAAACTTTCGGAGGTGTGTACATCAATACATTTGTGAGCTAGAGCCATATTCTAAAAATATCTTTTAAGTATGTTTTATCGTGTTTAATAATTTATATACTTTTAAGATGTATGTCTGTAACTTTGACTTGTCTCAAGCATGTACTTTGTATAATGTTGCATGTGATCAATAAATTTGACTTGAAGAATTAGTGGTTACGAGCAAAGTGCCTTAAACTCACTAGCTGGTACTCTAAAGAAGGACTTTCAAGCTACCAAAATTTGATTAATTCACAAACAGGAGGAGATTAATAGTTCAACCTTCTACCATGAATGGAACAATACTATCATTCCCAGAAGAGGTAAGTATCTATGAGTTACCCTTCATGGGAAAATTACGTGAAATGCTTGTCACGAAAATATCGCTACTAAAATTCAAGGCTTCATTTGGTGTTTACTTACTATTCCAGTTTCTCATTTTTTTTTTGTTGGAATAATCATTATTTATCAAGTGAGTATTTTTCCATATAAATATTTCGCACTTTCTTCAAATTTACGTTCACAAAATTCTCCTTACCTTCATTATATATTGCTTTCCTCCAAGTCTAAATGGTTGTCCACCCAAATATATATCCAACTTAGGCATTTGATTAATGGCATCACAATTTACCTGTAAATAAAACAATTTAAGAGACAAAAAACTTTTATTCCTGAGAGTAAGGAGTAAAGACTAACATTTAGGAGTTTTTTCGTATTTTGAACTTAAATTAATTTTCAATGTTTGCAATACATTAATATATACGAAATGTTTATAAATTAGGATAATAAGATATTTTATAAACACAGGGGAACCACAAAGAAATGTGGATCGTGCACAATGATTACCAGTTAAAAAGACAAGTTTACTTGTCTTGTATATACTACATTTAATGGAAATGGACCACAATTTTAATTTAAAGAAGTTTACTGTAAACAAACGTGGCTTCTATTAAAATTGTGGTTAATTCCCATTAAATACGATAGATAACGAAGAAATTCCAAAAAAAACTAATTTCAGAACAACCAATATTAGGGGAGCATGTTGTACCTTGGACAGTGTTGTCACAACACACTGTTCAGTATTTCTGTTCGTTTGATAGTCAATTGGCAATGTTGTTAAAATCTTTGGTTTCAAAGTTTTATAAAGTGTGCATAGTGATAGTACATCAAACTAAACCTGTTAAGATTTCAAGGAATTCTTAAATTTTTCCGTTAAAGAGTAAGTTTTTTTGATAATCTTTAAGTCATGCTTTAAATCTATAACTTTGGTTTTATGAAAAAATTAGTATTCCGAAGACCAAATCATTTAATTACCTTGCAATTGATTGAAGATTAGGGTAAGCAACACTTTTAAGAATGTTACCACTTTTACAAAATTTAGTAAGGTGGATGTACTTTGGACACAATATACTAGTTACTGTACTACCTATAAAAAAATGGGGCATGTCCTAAGTGCAACTTGGTAATTTTATATTTGTAAAACATGTTTGACAATTAGTTGACGAACGTTTATATTTATTTTCCATTTTCTTAATAATTGCAGGCTCTAGAAAATATGTCACGCAGTAAACAAGGCATAAAAGGAACTCCACTGATAAAGAACAGTTTCGACAGGCTGTTCAATTGTTACGAGAAAAGAAAATATCTTTGCGACAGCTAAACATTTTATTATCAGTAGAACTACTCTGAGGCGTTATTTTCAACATTGTACTGATACAAGAAAGAAACTTAGTACCTTACACGATAATTTACGAAGATTGAACAGACGAAGAAGAGCTAACGTTGTGCGATTATATTAAAGAGGCTGCAGATTTACATTATGGATTGACTCTAAAAAACGTTCAGATTGTGGCCTATCAGTTTGCAAAGCATAATAATAAAAAGTATCCGAAAACATGGGATGAGCATAAGATGGCCGGAGATTACTGGCTACTCATTTTTCGCAAAAGACATCCACAACATATTTTACGAAAGCCAGAAGCCACAAGTTTAGTCCGTTCGACTGCTTTTAATAAAAACAACGTAGCTACAGTATTTACAAACTATAAGGCTGCATTGTCAAAGTGTTCTGAGATTTTACCTTCTGCTATATGGAACATTGATGAAACCGGACTCTCCACTGTACATGTTCCACCAATAATCTTAGAACCTAAAAACGTTAAACAAATCGGTTCAATGAAAAGTGCTGAGCGAGGTTCTACTGTCACAATGATATGTGCCATTCATGCTGGTGGAGGTTTTATACCCCCCTTGCTAATATTTCCACGAGTCAACTATAAAGACTTCATGATAACCACTGCTCTACCTGGTACCATTGGAGGTGCAAATCCTTCTGGATGGTCCAACGAAAATTTATTTTTTCAGTTTATGGAACGCTTTATTAAACATGTAAGACCTTCTACTGACTCACTGTGTATTATGCTCTTGGACAATCATGAAAGTCACATTAAGTTGTATTTTTTTCAGATATAGGTCTAATAGTCGTATTATGTTACAGACAGTTAAAATATAAAATGGTTTGGTGTTATAATATAACTAACAGTGAAGGACCATAACAAAAAAAAATAAACAAATAAAAGCAAGAAAAGTGACATAACTCAAAGAGCCTACCTATATCTACCTGATAATGACCCAAATTAAACAAAAAGTAGTCATTTGTATCATGTGCATACAATTATTCTATACATATAGAACATAATCAACCAATATAATTGTTTTTAGGAAAAACCTTTTAAAATTCCAGTATAAGTTTTATAGCAATCTTTAAGTTGATTTATCTCAACTTCAGTATTTTTGTTTTGTGTCACTTTTCTCGCAGGAGTGCGATATGTAAGTGTAAACAGTTAAACGTGCTGTTATAAAAAACAGCTTATCTGACGTCTGGGTGCCGACTAGTCCCTCAAGAGTGGGTCTGGCAAGAATTAGTCGCAGTTCCTCGTAAGTCGATAGCCAAAGTGTGTGTGACACGCTCTATCTAAAATGCAGTGAACATATTTCGCGCGATATTCAAAACCCGTTATAAAAGACCAATTTTGTAAAACAAAATCTTCTATTTCGTAATGGATGTTGTGTAAAATATTCTCTAAGGAATTTAATATGCTTTCCCCAAACAATTAGTGGAGATTGCGGCAAAGTTTCCAACATCCTCTTTTATATTGGTCTTTCTTCTCATATTCTGCATCACTTCTAGCAATTCATTTATTATGTCTTCTTTATGTACTTTTTGTAGTTTCCTTGCTATCCTTTCACTTTTAGCTCAAACATAAGCTCAAATGTTAAGCAGGTTAGTGTCACAAAATGCGATGTTATCTTTAAAAACATTTTGGCAACTTGAAGACTATAAAATTACGAAATACTAACTGCATACCATATTTGTCGATTTCAGCTTGTTGGTCTTATACTGCGACGAAAGGTGTAGACTAAAGACATAATAGAGATGAATATACGTTTACTATTAAGAAAAACTAAAGGCAAAGAACAATTTATCTTAAGTGTACTTTCTTTTAAAAATAAATAAAAATCTATGTAAAAGGAATTTATCACATGTTTAATTTTCTAATTCTACTTACAACATATCTGCCATTTTGTAGTTTAGCATTAATAACCTCATGAATTGCATCAACGTCGACTTTTGGACCATTTATTTCATTTGTACTTGTATCTGCAATAGCTTTACAACCATTTTTACAAAACATATAAACGTGCTTTGGATCTTTCGTGTAAATCATTCTAAAAATAATATTTTATTTTATTAATTAGATATTATTTAGTTTTATTTAATAACATTATGTTAATGTTCAAAATTAAGGAAAATAATATTGATTTGAAAGATAATAAAATGCATAATGTATGTAAACCTGCTGTCGGTTCTAAGATGGATATGGGCGGATTCTTAAGCTGTAAATGCATACAATACAATAAACTTAGAACACTGTTAACTAAGATCTATAACACTGTGTTTGACTGCGATCTAGTAGAGATTATTAGGTCATTGCTACAAAGTAGATGCTTCTACGCTATGCTAAATGGAAAGAAAAGCAGAAGACTAACTCAGAAAAAGTAGCCTATCTCAAGAAAGCGTTCTGACCTCGTCCCTACTTAATATATACAAGAACGACCAGCCAATGCACCCCCAAGCTAAGAGCTTCATTTACACTGATGATCTTGGTATCGCTGTAAAAGGGAAAACCTTTTCACAGATAGAGTCGACAATAAAAGAGGTTTTAGACATAAGGTCGACCTATTACGAACAAAACTTACTAAAACCAAACCCTTGTAAAACCCAAGTGTGTGGGTTTCATCTCAACACCTATTTGGCGTATGTAAAACTGAACGTACAACACTTGGAAGATACTGACAGACCCAAATATCTTGGAGTCGTATTAAACGGCTCACTAATATATAAATACCACTTAGACTACAAGAAAAAAGGGTGCTACAAGAAACAACCTTCTTTAGAAATTTGTATGAAGAAAATGGGGTACAAATCCGCATTTGCCTGTCCCGTGTGAAGTAGATCTAAGCATACCCAAAAAGTCATCACTTTATTAAACAAAACATGTAGAATAACTACCGGCTGCACGAAATCGACCCCTCTACCTCTACTGTACTGGGCAGCTGGTTTTGTACCACCGGAAGACCCTAGATGCGCCTCTCAATATGATCAGGCAAACTTTAGATGAACGACACCAGTTGAATTGCTCCCTCTACATCCAGAGGCACCACACGGAATGGACCTAAACTGAAGAACCTTGCGGACACCGAACCGCATATCTTAAGATATTCGTACACTTAAGATATTAATACGTCTCCATTTGCCATTAAATTTGTCATTGAAAAATATTTTTTTTTCTCCAAGTAGGTACTTTATTAATATAATTGGTTCCTTATGTTGAATATATTTAATAAGACTAAATTCCCCTAGGTCTAGATCATTTTTGATAAACTCTTAATAGATCAGGCTTTCTATGTCAACTGTTTATAATTTTTATATTTTTATATCTCCATAAGTGTAAAAACCTTGTTTTTATTGTCTCTTTTCTCGTATCTTTTTCCCCACATAACGAAACGGAAAACTATATATTCTTTTAGCCATCCAGTACATAACTTAACATTTGGAAAAGCACTCTCAGAGGTCACCCGGATTAGGGGAACACATTTAAGTTAAGGCTGGTTTTTTTTGGATCAAATTAAATTGTAGTTCCTTGTTTTTTCTTCCTCATGGTATATTTGCTCGAGATCCCAAAGGATACCTCTGCAAGACGACAGGGAAACTTCCACCGCATCGCTGGTGTAACAAGTCATTAATTTAGATATTAGAGGATGGTGTAATACCCACTAACTCTCATGTGTAAGTTAATTGTGTGCACTTTTAACCACTGAAAGTTATATATTTTATCTAAACAGAGTTGATACGCCTGGAATATACTGAATCAGGATATATTTTCATTTCATTTGTCATTACTACTTGATCGACGTTGAAGTTATAAATTTTATATTCAAGTAAGCAGTTAGATCAATTATTGTTGTTATTAGTTTTTATTTCTTTGTTTTCGTTAAATTTAAAGTCAGGGTATATATTATTGAAGAAAGTTTTGATATACTTAGGGATTTCTTTATTATTAAACTAGGTTTAACTGTACATACACTGTGTGTCAGCCAAATGGAATAAATTAGCTAATAAATAAATAAGGGAGTATTCTAAAAAACGGTCGAACACGTCGATTAATATATAGTTGCGCATTTTTTTCCATAAAAACTTTTTATACGGGGTGTATCAGATAACGTTAGCCAATAGCAACTTGCTTATTTTAAATAGAACATCCTGTATATTAATTAATTTTTAGATTCCTCGGATCATTTTAGACATTTTTTGAATATAATGTCCTATACTTATCTTTGACTGTTTCGTAAATATTAAGTAAAATGCAAAAATTCACATTTAGAAAAGAAAATTATTAATTTGTCGAAAGTCGCTACGACTGTCTTAATACTTCTTGTCCATTTAGGTCTTGGTAATGATAAAGTAAGAAAAAACTATTTAAGCATTCCTTTTTTTGATATGTCAAAAAAAAACAAAAAAATGTTTACTTTGGTTTGAAACGCCAAAGTTTTATTGTTCTATGACAGAAGTAGTTGTCAGTGCTATAGCCGTTTGAATTTCATTAACGCAAGCCAGAAAAATGGTTCATTTAACAGAAATGCACTAAATTACAGTTATGAAGATGATTGGCTATGGAGATAAGACACGGACGCAAATGGAAGTAGCTCGTTTATTTCACGAAGCATTTCCTGATTTTACGCCCATATCTCAAAGGAGAATTAGTAAAATAGAGAAGCAATTCCACGAGCTAGGCCATATTAGGAAGGTTAAAAAAAGAAGATGCCAATGCAATAAGTAAGGTATACCAAATTGGCTGTTATGCCTGAGTTTGAGGAACACCCACATACATCTCTTCGAAAAGCAGCCCCAGTACTCGATATTAGCTACTCATCTTATTCGAATATAACAATAAAACAAAATGCATCCCTATAAAATTATACACACTCAGCAGCTCATGGAAGATGATTTTGACAAGAGAACGTATTTTGTGAACAAATGATGGCAATGTTAGACAGCAATGTGGTCCAATTAGAATAAGTTTTGTTTTCTGATGAATGCACCTTTACTCTTCACGGTCATGCTAATCGACAAAACTGCCGCCATTGGTCCAAGGAAAATCCTCACTGGACGAGAGATGGCAATACTCAATACCCTGAGAAGGTTAACGTGCGGGCAGGAATTATTGAAGATCAAATCATAGGTCCCTTTTTCATAGATGGCAATTTGAATGGCGACAATTATTCCTGATCCAGTAAACCCACAAGTTCCAGCGAAGATGATATGGTTTCAATAAGGTGGAGCACCACCCCACTACCAAATCCATATCCGGCAGTACCTCAACCAAATATTTCCAAATCGGTGGATAGGGAGGCGAGGAGCAATGGAATAGCCACCACGGTCCCCCGATTTGACGCCATTAGACTTTTTCTTATGAGTATACGTGAAAAATATTGTATACAAAACTAAACGCACTGACTTAGCTGACTTACGAAGACGAATAACGCTTGCGATTAGATCGATCACATCTGAGATGTTGAGTAACGTTAGAAGAAATTTCTATTCACAGTTAGGGTGTTGCCATTGACATTATTGTTTAGATTTGTATTATATAGAAGTTTTTGAATACGTTGTGGCGACATCCGGCAAATAGATAATTTTCTTTTCTAAATGTGAATTTTTGCAGTTTACTTAATATTTCCGAAACAGTCAAAGATGGGTATAGGACATTGTATTCAAAAAATGTCTAAAATGATCTAAGGAATCTAAAAATTAATTAATATACAGGGTGTTCTATTTAAAATAAGCAAGTTGGTATTGGCCACCGTTATCTGATACTCCCTGTATAAAAAGTTTTTATGAAAAAAAAGCGCAACTATAAGTTCGACCGTTTTTTCAAATAATCCTTCATTTATTTATTAGCTAATTTATTCCATTTGGCTGACACACAGTGTATAGATATAGGTGAGAGGTATTATAAATATATTATTGTTAGGAATAGAAATATCAAACTGTTAGAATTAAATTTAAGTCGTATTTGTAAATAAATAATTAGAACATTAACATGTTAGGGAGTAAAGTGGATTGTATATAAAACATGTTTTATTAGTACCTATTTTTTTCAATTTTCAAAAAGTACTTAATACAACTTTGACAAGTATTTTATACAGGATACCTTGGAAAGTATATGTTGATACCTTCCTGGCGCCCAAACATTCTTTAGAGCTATTTTCTTAGTCTATTACGCTTATTCATATCAATTTATCAGTTTTCTATCTCTTTTCCTTATTTATTCTCTTTTTACTGCCTTTAAAGGGCATGCAAACTGGCCGAATCCTACCTTTTTTTGTTTTTTATTCAGAATCAGTCAAAAAGTCTATATAAAAATTGTACTGGGCTAAAATGTTGATTTTTTTAATCAGTTATTATTTTAACAAATTGTGACCACTTCTTACGTGAAAGACATTAGAATATTTTCAACCCTATCGCCTTTAACTTAAAACAATTTCTGCTCCAATAGCGTAAAAAATATTGAGTCACTGGTTAAATTGTTCTACTTCATTATTGCCAAAATATTACTTTCTTAAAGAACATATTGCAAATTAACAAAATACCACAAGAATGGCTTTTATCCACCTTTGTTATTATACCAAAAAAGATAAATGCCAAACAATGTAGTGATTACCGTACAATCAGTCTGATGAGCCATGTACTGAAAATATTCCTGAAAATTATACACTCTAGAGTACACAGAAAACTGGAAATGGACATCAATAATACCCAGTTTGGATTCCGAAATGGACTTGGAACAAGAGAGGAGTTGTTTGCACTGAACGTTATGTGATGAAATCAAGATGTATTCATGTGTTTCATAGATTACAACAAGGCCTTTGATAAAGTGCGGCATGATCACCTAATCAGACTCCTGACAGAAAAGAATGTAGATAAACGAGACATCCGACTAATAGCAAATATCTACTACAATCAGAAAGCAGTAGTGAGAGTAGAGAATAATACCACTAAAGAAATTGAAATAAAGCGAGGTGTGAGACAAGGGTGTATACTGTCACCAACCCTGTTTAATCTCTATTTCGAAGACATAATGAATAGAACACTCTCTGAGCAATCCGTAGGTATTAAAATAAATGGTGTTAGATTAAACAATCTGAGATTTGCCGACGACACCGTTCTGATCGCAGAAACACTTGAAGAGCTACAGACATTGGTGAATAAGATAGCAGACTGCAGCGAAGAATATGGACTATCTTTGAACATAAAGAAAACTAAATTTATGGTAATATCGAAATCAACACAAAATGTCCAAAATTTATATTTACACAATGAAATTATCGATCGAGTTAGCAAATACAAATATTTAGGCACTTTTATAAATGAAGACAACGATAGCTCAGCAGAAATCAAAATAAGAATAGAAAAAGCCAGATCCATATTCACTAAAATGAAGAGAGTGTTCTGCGGAAGAGATTTGAGCCTTGAAATGAAACTTCGTCTGATGAGATGTTACGTACTTTCTGTGCTGTTCTACGGAATGGAGTCATGGATGTTGAAAGAGATTGATACCAAAAAATAAGAGGCATTTGAACTGTGGATGTATCGCAGAATCCTGAGAATATCATGGACCGAGAGAGTCACAAATGTCGAGGTCTTGAGAAGAATGAATAAAGAAAAGGAAGTCATATTTACGATCAAAAAACGAAAACTGCAATACTTGGGACACATTACAAGAGGCAAAAGATATGAACTGCTTCGAATAATTATGCAAGGGAAAATAGCAGGAAAAAGGTCCATAGGAAGAAGACGAAACTCCTGGCTAAAGAATCTACGGGAATGGTATAGCTGTAGCAGCAACGAATTGTTTTGGTCAGCAGTTTCGAAAATACGTATAGCCCTGATGATCGCCAACCTTCGGAACGAAGATGGCACTTGAAGAAGAAAGAACATATTGGTCACGAAGTTAAAAAAAATATTGAAACGTTTTTGATATAGAATGCATTTATACTTATCCGAAGAAATACGTATAAGCGGATGGTAGAGGTTCTGTGTTGAAATCAAATGTCTTTCTGATTTGTTTATTTACTAATTTTCTGAGTATTAGCAACTAATTCACAAAAGATATTTGTCGTGGTGGACGGTAGGTCGTGGAATGCAAATTATAGATTCCCCTTGTCGATAAATTCATCAATCTGTCTGCTTTATATATAGTCATTGATTATAAACGGTGGTTTATAATCAATGATATAGTGTCAAAAGCGCAGTAGACGAATATTTGATTTTCGTTTCGCCAAGTAAGAAATCTTTCGGATTTCTTTCAACTAATTTTGTTATTAGATGGCGCTGTAACGTCCTATATAATTATTATTATAATTGTACTTTTAAGACGAGAGAGATTTGTTTTTAATCCAGAGCTTCTGCATATATTGCTCTGGGCGAAATACGTATTAGCGGATGGCTCAAAAGTCTTTCTGCTTTTTCAATTTTAAACTTTTAAAGTCTCTACTCTTCAAAATCAAAATTGAAAAAACTTATCCCATATGATTATACGAACTTATAGCCTTAAAACAGAATACGAATCGCCTACAAAAATATTCCAGTTTAGTTTTGAAAATACTTAAGCAAACAAAAAATTACGATGGACTGAAAAGTAAACATGTTATATTGTACATTTTTTATAAATGTAAAAGTTATATCACTCCTTATACTCACTTTCTTGATCATATTACGAACGAAATGGTGTTTGCACAGAATGGGAAGAGACAGAGAACTTTTGACCACCATTAAAAGGCGAAAGACAGCATATTTGGCACACATACTTAGAAATAATAAGTACGAGTTGTTGCAGCTGATTATGACGGTTAAATCGAAGAAAAAAGGGGTCCTGGTAGACGACAAATATCCTGGCTGAAAAACATACAGACGCTCTTAAGAAAAGCAGAAGATAGAGACGAATTTGAAATTATAGTATATTGTTACGATAGATAATGACGCCTCATATGACTCAAAACTGTAAACATATTTATTACTAATATCTTTTTTATTCTAGTTATTTCGGCGCTCAGTTAAAAGACCTGTCTACCTAAATTCTGAAGAGTCACCCGCGACTTGAAATTTCCAGAAGCAGGCCGAATAAAACCAGTCTGAGCGACTTTCTGGGCTCTTCGATGGGAAATCGCGGTAATTCGAGAATAACTGTATTTTATATTTAAAGAAGAATTTTGTTGTAAACAGAACAGTTAGTTTTTGAACATCGCGTCGAGTTTTAAAATGTAACGCACGTATTATAATAAATGTAGATAAATTATATAATTATTGGTGTAAAATTAATTAGTAATAAAGACTTTAATAAATTTGTAAGTGTTATAAATAGAACCTTTAATAATAAATAAAAACAATAAATTAGAATAATAAAAAAACATTACAATATATACTCACTTTAAATGGAGCTTTCAGCTTCTAATACTAAATTTTAAAACTTAGAATATAAAATACTTACTTGTCCACATTAAACTGCCAATATTCTGCAGTATCAGCGTTTAAATAAACTATAGTATCCTGAATAATTGTTTTATTCGGATATATAGTTTTATGAATATGTTTTGGGTCAACAAATCCCAACATAATATTCCCTCCTTTGTCAGAATTACGGTCTCTAAAAAACAGTATTAAAATTTTTTATTTTAAATATATCACCAACAATATTAAAGTATGGCAGAGCAAATGTTGTGAAGTTTTCCAGATATTTGTATCATAAATATAAATTTTATGAAATTAAGCATATCTACGTTTTCCACACGTCTCCACATCTTCTATACTATAATTTTTAGAGAAAATGTAGATTCTGTAGTATTTGGGAGAACTTTTTGAATTTTAGTATTTAACAAAACTATTATACTTATTTTAAATTTATTTAAATAACGAAGTTATTACTCTACAATTTAAAAAAAAAACAAAATGTATGACATCAAAAATACCTGTAAGATGTAAACCCGAGGTAAATATATCCAACATCCAGCAAGAGATGAAGTTTTAATACAAGAAGTAAACGAACAGACAATGAGAGCAACAAAAATGGTTGGATGTCTAAACAATAAAATATGGCATAATAAAAACATTCACAATGAGAGCAACAAAAATGGTTGGATGTCTAAACAATAAAATATGGCATAATAAAAACGACTCAATGAGAGACATTTTTAAAACAAATACTCCAATACACCTGAAAAGGAAGGCATTTAACCAATGCATCCTACCAGTCTTGACCTACGGAGCAGAGACCCTAACTTTAACGAAAGCTACTGCCGAAAAACTGAGGGTAACACAAAGGCGAATGGAGAGATCAATGCTGGGTCTGACCTTGAAAGATCGCGTGAGAAATGAGGAGATACGCCGACGAACTGGCGTTGACGATATTATACTGCGAATCAATAAACAAAAGTGGAGGTGGGCTGGACATGTTGCTAGAATGGAAGACGGAAGATGGACGAAGAGATTATTGGAGTGGAGACCAAGAGCCGACAAGCGAAGTCGAGGCAGACCACCCACCCGATGGACCGACGACCTAAGGAGAATAGAAACAAACTGGATTGCAGCAGCTAGAGATAGAGAGAATTGGAGACGTTTGGAGGAGGCCTATATCCAACAATGAATGTGAAAACGGGGCTGGATGATGATGATGATGATGATGATAATAAAAACATTTACATTAAGTAAATCGAGAATATACAAATCTGGTATAAGGCCTATAATACACCGCAGAGACTAGAGCAGAAACAATAACAATCAAAAGATTGCTTAAAACAAAAGAAATAAGGGTACTTCGTGCCCTAGCTGAAAAGACTCTTCTAGTGAAAATATAAGGAATACATGTGGGGTAAAAGATACTAACGGTTGGGTACTAAACAGAGAAAATGAGTGAAATGAACCTATTAGTAGAACAGCAGAAAGAAGAATGAGAGAATCGCTCGAGAAAAATCGCCAACGGGACGGGAAAATATAGGCAGACTCCGAAAAAGGTGGAACGACAATCGATGCAGGTTGATTAAGTTGAAACAGACAATTCGCCTAGAATAAAGAAGAATAAGATAATTCTCTAGAAAATTTTTAGGTCTCTATCTAAACCTTGCGTCTGAGTAGAGACCAAATGATCTGTAAACAATACTATGAAAGATAATATTTTTTAAGTAAATTCAGATTTTCTTAGATTTCTCTAAGCCCACGTATTTCTAGATGCTCAATATCTGATGGATATTGGATTAGTTCTAGAAATGGAATCCAGCTCTTCTAACAAATCCTACTCGTACATCCCCGAAGGCTTAGTGCACCGTAACCACTGGATACATTGAGTACAAATGATGAACGCTATGCAACTGGCGAAAAGGAAAGGCGAGTTTCCGACGCCTATAAGGCGTCGGAGAGAGGGTTTTACATTAAGAGATGGAAAACCTTACAGAAATCCAGATAGATTGGAAGGCGCAAGATGTCTCAGCAACCGACTCACCTAGCTACCGATTGGACATCAAAATTGAGGATCAAAATCACCATGAACTATGCTAGTCAGGTCTAAACGAAGAGAGATAAGGAACTTGAAATTACACAATGTTTGTTACTCCCCAAAAATTAATACCTGTAATGAAATCATGAAAGCTCTTGACGAAGCTGCAAAGGAAGCTATTGGAGAAGTGGATAGTATAAAAGATTAGACATGAATAATGGAACAAAGAAATATAAGATCTTGTGGGGAAGAAGGATATGTATAATAAATGGCTAGCAACAAAGGACCCTTACGATCGGCAACAGTACAACAGTTTAAAGAAAGAGGTAAACAAGAGACTAACAAAGCCAAAAAATGAGATGTGGAATAAAACCTGCGATAACGTAGAAAATTTTATGGATACCGCAAGAAGTGAATAAGCCTGGAAAACAAAGATTTTGAATATAATCTGCAATTTTACAAGTTAAGTTTTAAAGGGTAAATTTAAAAGACAAGTTGTAACGATGTTCTGATCGTTTAACAGTTCGAACCGTGGGAGTGTCAATATTTGCGCATCCACTTCTACAACGAGACGACGAAGTGGGATTCAGAACGGCTATGCGGAATTAGACAGTCTTGTAGCTAGCGCTCTAGGCTCCCTGACTCGCCGGTGTAGTGAACCTGCGAGCCAACCCGGACAGAGAGATTTCCGTATTGAGGATCGTACTCTGTCCTTAACCAAGCGGAACCCATCGGTATTGTGTATTGAACATTACCGTAGGTCTGCACAGCCGAATATTTTATTTGCGAGTGCGTTCGGAGCTCCCGCTGAATTGAAGCGGAAGCGAGCATAAGTCTGCGTGTGATCGACTTTACCTATTTCATTTCTTTATTAGTAATAATTAATTTCTTTTCTTTTATAGATGTTCGCCGGGGAGTTCATTCATCGCGGTACCCAGACGGAGACGTAGAACTCAGTTCATTTTTATTTATTGTATATACGGCGAATTTATTTTATTTTATTTATTGTATATATGCTAAATTAATAGATTTACTTTTTATTTCAACTTGTGTTTTACTGTGTCTGTCGCCCCGAAAGAGCTACCCATCACAAGGTAACCCAAAATGATTCAAACCACTTGCTGAAAATTTTGCATTCATAATAACTTTCTAAATATAAATTATGACTTACCTATTTAAATAAACTGAAAACACAGGATCCCTAATCTTCTTTTCTCTGTACATAGTGTAGAAAAATGGTTCATAGTTACCACTTTTAGGTCCTAATCCTAGTACACCATCAGCCTTATCAAATTGCATTGAATCCGGTACAACAGACATTTCAACAAATAAAAATGAGGTAACATTTGAATGGGCAATCTACAACAAAAAAAATATTTTTAGAAAAATTTATTTAGACAAGTATCTCTAACTGCAATGTAGTGTTTAGTTCTAAATGATCTCTGCTTAAATCGAAAGTATGACAATAAATAATTGATGATACATTATATTTGTACCATTTTTTTGCCGCTCGAAATAAATTTCTTACTTATCGTTCATTTATTTTTTTGTAGACACTTTACAGAATTGTAAAAATTTTTAATCCTATTTAATGCAATTTCAGGGATAAGCTTATGATCAAAGAAGTTTGTTTTTATATTTTTACAATGTATTTTAGTAAAGACCAGTTTGGATAAAGTCTGTATGACGGCATAGAAAAAGGTGAAAAAAATGTAGTCAGAGATGGAGTATATATTAAAGACGTATCTTAAAAATTTTAAGATAAAAACAGTGATCCAAAAATATTCTAAATATGTATTATACTAAATAATATTGTTTCGATCAGAAATCTAGGCCACACATATTGCTAACATGCGTGTCAAGTTTCAAAATACTTTTGTTGCACCTTTAAGCTCAACCTTGAAAATATAGCATTTTTGTATAAACAGTGTATGGGATGTGTTATAGGGGTAGTACCTTTTATCAGAACGACCACATCGAGCGTCATAGACTGGAAATGGTTTTTGATAACTGGTCCTCATAAGACACATAACTCTCACTTATGTCTCCACGTGCAACACCCTGGATAACTGCATTGGTCTGCAGGCTATACTGAGGGTAGCCAGATATGGTGAAAAATTGACCGAGTGATTGCCGGTATAAGCAATCCCCCCACTTACTGGCCAACAGCTCCGGACGGATGAGCTGATAAGTGGAAGGGCACCTTTTTGTCATAAGATTAATAAATCGGTCTTGAAGACGGAGGAACCTATTAATAATGGTCAATGGCCTAAAGAAACAGAAGGTACGGGGAACAACTGCATTAAAGACTCGGAGAGTAGCCCTAGTATAATCAGCGATAGGATAACTAGTCAAAGAGAAGATAATACTGATCATGGGATTCGGATACCACCATCCGGCAGAGAAGGACAATTACAAGACGGCAAGGCATTCTCGGTCGCCAGTAGACGAAATCCTTGCCAATCTAGTGCAAAAAAAATCTTCACGATCTGCACATGGAATGTTAAAACATTATACGAGGCCGGTAAGACTCATAATGTAATCAAGGAGATGGATAGACTATCAATAGACATCATGGGAATAAACGAAATGAGATGGACGAACTCTGAGCAATGTAAAATTAACAATCATCACATATATTATTCAGGTAACCCCAACGGAAGACACGAAAATGGAGTAGGTATAATCTTAAATCAAGAAACTGCCAGACATCTTAAAAACTTTGTACCCATATCGGAAAGAATCAAAGAATACCCTCCTTCAACCCTCCTGATTCGTAGGGATAATGGAGGACTAAGATATCCAAACAAATTTCATCAAAATAGAAATAAGCAAAATAGAAATGGATATCAGTCATCAGAGATATCAGAAATGGTTATCAGAGATATCAGAAAGAAGTTAAGTTCAATATGTGCATAAAATCAAGATATTGCGAAAGGGAAGAAGAGACATCAATAGTTTGTGGAGAAGAAATGACGTATGACTTAAAAAAATTATTGGCAGAACATACGGGATTAATCAATACAGAAAATAGAGTAGCGACGAAATACGAACACACGATTAAAATGAAAAACTTATCTAATTTCCGCTAGAAGACATATCCTATTCCATTTAAATATAGAAAAGATGTAGGTCAAGAAATAGATAACATGTTGAGGGATGAAATAATTGAAAGATGTTATTCACAATACATAAATCCAGTAGTCATTGTTAAAAAAAGTAATGAAGATATAAGCAAAATGATTTGAGTATTTTGGATCTGAAAAAAAGTTTTCTTTTTAATCTCAATTAATTTTCACACCCAAGGCGGGGAAGTTATTGTAGATAAATAAAGGCAGAGAAGAAGAAGAAGAAAATCTATCTATGGTATACATAAAACTTGTCATTTATGACAGACAATACCTATTTGTCTGTCTATTGTTAACCTAGGTATTGGTTTTACCCAGTATAAAGTTGTCTTTGTTAACATATTTGTAATCTAATCGATAACATCCATGTAATTGTTTATTGGTTTTGAAATGCATTTAAGAACAATTTATGTTTGAACGTAAGATTAACGAAAAAGGTTGTTTGAACGAAGTCAAAATTTGGAGTTCCTAGAAGAATTAAAGTACTTACGACTGGGAAATTTGAAGACGTTGAAATGGATCAAGAGGCATATTTCTTTTGACCAATGAAAAGGAAAGAAAGTTATTGATGGAAGGGGGTGTTAAGCCAAGACAGTTTTTGGAAGGAAAGAAAACGACAGTGAGTGTAGAGACAGTGTAGAGAGTTGATTCCCGATAGCTAAAAGGAGCAGTTATTGTTTAAAAAAAAAGGAAAAAAGTGTCGGTCTTCGTTAACGATAAGCCTTGTAGGCATCCGTAAAAGTAACAAGTACAAAGTAATATTTTTTGAAAAGTTAAAATTAAATTCAGTGACAAGTGATCACATAATAGTATCCGATATCGTAAATAAAAATTGTTCCAAGGTATTCAGATATACCTCTATATTTCTTTCTAACAATATTCTTCGTTGCGAGGGCTTCGGTTTCATCGACGCATAAAGACTCCAGAGTATTTTGAAAGGAACTTTTACATAAACAATTTCGTAATATTTTTAAATTATTTCTTGCAACCATAATTCATTATTGTATCTATACTGGGTAACTTTCTATTTTAAAATAACTTGCGGTATTTTTTTGCTTTTGTATATTTAATTACTTACTCTTTTCATAGATTGTTTGTTTTTTGCAATTTATACTGTCATTAAAATTTGTATTTATTTCTTCGGTAGAAACATTTTTTTTTAATATACGGTTATATTTTATTTTTGAAGTTTATTTATCCATGAGCTATTGAGCCTCTGAGTATTGGTTTTGCATTTCTGTGATTGAATGACGTAAAACCCTGAGATTATTTACCAATTTGAGCAAGCCCAAAAAAATTTTTGTTTCATTAATTATTAATTCAAAATAAATATAAGTATAATTTTTTATAAACAAATACATAAAGAAAAAAGTAGAAACAAAACTATATATATATATATATATATATATATATATATATATATATATATATATATATATATATATATATATATGTATATATACCTATATATACATAGCTCGAAAAACAGAAGGCCTAAAAAAACTCCGAAATTAAATCAATGGCAAACAACCTCTAGGAAGATCTTCCATACGCTGAGTGAATGAAACCAGAGTACTTATTGGTCATCATCTCTATGAGTATGAGCTTCTCTAGCAGCCCAAAACAGAGAAGGCTGGAAATACACGATCCGAGAGATCGAGACATAATGTCATTACCTACTGTTTCGAGAGTCGAGAGACAAAAGAAGAAGAATGGTTCTACTTTCAAAAATGGTTAATGGTTATATTTAGAAAAATTACTTTAACGAGAATGTAGATTAATGTAAATAAAGAATTTATACTGTACGTCGAAATTAAAAAAGTACTTACATGAATATCATCGTATGAATACACTCCGGTGAAATTGAACGCTCCATCTTGTACAAAATATTTGGTACCGTTCTTTTTGTATGATGTAGATTTATAATGATCGTACAAGTTATGGCCACCTGTAAAAAATTCATATGAAAATTTCTAAACAAAAAAAATATGTATATTATGCATTTTAACCATAGAAGAGACGTCCTACACAGAGTTATAGAAAAGAAAAAGCATTGGGATAAACCGTATAGTTGAAAAGAGTTAAAAGAAACTAAAATACTTTGGCTTACAAAATATTATTGAATGAATATGTCACGCCGGTCCTGCATGGCGCAGCAGAGTCTATCTACTGTGGAATAACTGTGTATATAAAAAATGTATATAAACAGCTGAAATAAAATCGTAGGCCATCAATATCGTGAAGCCATAAAGAAATGTCTATTATAAATTAAATAGTTGAATTCATGTTTTCTGTGTTGTGTAAATAAATTGAAATAAGTGTTAAAAGGCTGTACACAAATTAGAGACTAAAATAATAAAAGATAATAAAAAAACTCAAGTACATAAAAGTAGAGGTGGCGCAGTAACTGAGACGAGTACAGTAGTATGTTTGACAACGAATTTCTCATACAAGAAACACTGTCGCAAAAAATCAATAAAATTCAATATAATAAGAAATTGCAATATTGATATGTCCGGCATAATTATATAAGACAGAGTAAATTTTATTTCACATTATAGCTCCTATATTAGTTTTTGCAAAACGACTGGTTCGATTTCAACAAGACTCAAATGTTGGAAAAACGTTATTGAATGTTTAACGCCATATAACGAGCTAAGATTGTCAAGTTTTAAACCAACTAGATTGTAGATATAGGGGATATTATTAAGTTCTGTAGCGTCACTCATTGCCACCTGCAATTTTTTTGTATACTCTATTACTATGCTTATATATGTATACTATGTTTTTATTTTCCAATAGCTCCTGCCGTCGAACCTCTTTTGGATGGAGGCCGTACTGCAATGCACACTTAATATTTTGTTGGTTCTTGCTGAGTTTCACAGCGATTTTGGTTTGTTTGTTTCTAGGTCTAGCGCCCACGGCGCAACCATTTTAAAACCACGGTGTGAAACTGCACTTGCAACTGTTTTTTGATTTCGGCAACATAAAAACACAAGGATTCGCCTACGGGACGATGCGACTGAAACTGATTTCCAATCAGTCTAAAACCGATCTTTTTTTACTCTCCTCCTGCGGTCGCAATTGCGTTGCAACAACAAATTAATTTTTAAATTATTTTTTTTTTAAATTCGGCTTTTTATATCCACCACTTTGCCACATTAACATTGAATTATCACCCAACTGATCCAAAACCAGTCGCTCCGTGGGCGGAGACAGGTTTTATTTAGGTTGTAAACAGGTTGTTTACCAATTTCAGATGGTTTTCTAGGAAACTAGATGAAACTAGTTTTCAAACGTTGCTTTCTGAAAGATTGACCGTGGGCAACGGGCCTAATCCGTTCATATCTTATGAGGAGGGTATGGGCAGTCACTTCCACGAGAAGACTAATAAAACATGGACGTCGCCGGATACCCAAAGTTGAGCCGTCTTTAATTTCCACAGTCTTAGCATAGCGCCCGAGATGAACACATGTGTACGAACCAAGGACGTTAGTATTTAACTCAGGGCAGGTAGCGTCTTTGTCGATAAACATTAACAATAAAACACTGAACACTTGAGAAAGGCACTCTGCCGAAACAGCTGTAGTGATAAAATATATTAAATTTTGTGGAAGGTTTGAAGACCAAGTTTTCAATATTTTATTGTTATACAAAATAAATTTCCATCAAGTAACGGTCGAATACATCACTGATAAACATTAAGGCTTTATTGGCTTTAACTGAATAGACACAAATACAGTGGGGTAGCGCTCCAAAATAATACATTTAGTGATTAGCGACACAACAAAGCGCGGAAAAGTGAGAATCACGGCATAGTAGAGTTCCAAGGAGCGATAAAGTAACTTAAGAAAACGACTATAACGAGGACCAATGAAGGTAAGGTCAAATATTTACTTAGATCTTGCTCCGACTGATTTTTCTGATATGGATATTGATCCAAATAATGATAATTTATCGTGCGATGCCTCAAAAGGCGATTTTAAAACACCTAAGACCAGATCGAAAGATAAAAAGCAGAACAATATGGAAACAGAAGTAGAAGAAAAAAATAAAAATAGAAATAAAAATAAGAAGACAGTAAACCGTCAAAGGCCTAATGAGACCCAGGAAGATGAAGATTTATTTACTAAAATGAAAAAGCAACTGAAGGAAAAAGACGAAGAAATTAAAAAATTAAACGAACATTAATTAAAACTATAGATTTGACGAATTAAAAACCAAAACAAGACAACCAAAACACAAACAAATGAAAAAAAATCCACGGGACCACTCTCAAAGAAAAAAAATGATAGATACTAATAAAAACAACATAAATACAGACAATACAACCAAAACAAACATTAATGAAGATTCCCCTTCCCCCTCAAAATAAGGTCGGGGAAGAAAACAGTGTGCCATTAACACCCAAGGCACAAAACAAAGAAGACTTTCCTACCCTACCAAATAAGGATATGGAAGAGACAATGGAAACTAGCGGAAACGCTAGCAGCCTAATCACCGAAGAGAGCAAAGATGAAATCAACATAAAGAAGTCCAGAACAAAACCAGCAGTAATAAAATAACAAACAATGAATGAAACAGGAGCAATATTGAGAATTGCTGAAACTCAAAGGCTATAAACAGACAATAAAATTTCCAAAAACGGAAGGGGAAAATCTTATTCAAACAAAATGCCCTGAAGATTATATAAAATTTACCCATATCTTGGAAGATTATGGCAAAATATCAAAAATAGAGTGAATCGCTTACTACTAGAAGATATCAAGCCCGGAATACTTATCACAGGACCTCCCCCAAATACAAAACCTATATACATACAAACAGAATACAGAAACAAAATAAATACAATAAACATAATAAACATGATGTAAAGGAAAGCTGAAAAGAAATTCCTGTCAATGTTTATAATTACAGTGAAAAAAAAGACGTACCCAAGGCGAAGAAAACTACCAACCTAATGTACATGAGCATAGTAATAAAAGATCTAAGAAAGAGTTACGGACCAACTCTCAATTGTGCCAACTTTAATTGCCAGGACTTCCAAAGCGCGGAGAACAGCACAGAAGCAACATCTGCCAAATTCCAGCAAAAAAAAAAACAAAATGCGCTAACTACAAGGGCAACATCCGGCAAGTTATAGGGGGTGCCCAAGAGTACCTGCCAGAGGAAGATCTGGACAAACAACAATAGAAAACAGAGCACAACAACATAAAAGAAACAATGGGCTATCATACGCTCAAATCACCAGACCCACACAAAACAGATTCGACCATACTAAACTCAAAAGAACAACAAAAAGGACTGGCCACGATGCTAGAAAAGCTGGTCATCAAGTGATCAAAAATGTAATAATATCATTGAACTAAGGTAAGAAGCTAGGGATACCTAGAGATAAGCTCTGGAACTCAGGCGGCATAACCACAAATTCAAACAAGCTGGACGAACTAATAAACAAATATGAAATGATGTAGCATTACAAGAAACTAAACTAACTCATACCATGAACATCAAGTTTCCAGGATACGAGATATACAGGAATGACTACAAAACAAATTCAGAAGAAACTGCTTTCCTAGTGAGAAAAGTAATAAACCATACATTACAACAGACACCAGCCCTAAAACACTATGGAAGCAACAACAATAAAAGTTAAGATGAGACAAGGTGACATGAGGATCACTTAAGCATACGTAAGCCCAACAGATCATTTAAACAACGACGACCTGGATGCGTTCCTGAACATAGAAGAACCGTCCATAATAATAAGAGACCTAAACGCCTAACTGGAACGATAGAGCTACAAACAGAAATGGAAGAATATTAAATTATCTAGTGAACAACTGAGACATCATGGCAATTGGGCCCATCGAACCAACCTAATTTTCAGGAAATGCTCTACCAACCCATTTGGATATAGTAGTGGCTAAAAACCTAGGACTACAAACAGACATCCGAACCATAAATGAAAGACCAGGACACCACAACCTTATACTCCTAGAAATAGTCACATGGGAAGAAGATAACAAAACAACAAGGAAAAGAAAGAAAACAAAGTGGTCTAACTTCAAACGACTAGTAAGCATAGGAATTGGAAATGTTCCTACAATTGACAATCCACAAGAAATGGACGAAAAAGTATTAGAGCTAGAAAACATCACAAGGAATAGAATTACTGAAGAAGAATAGGAAATTCACATGGGAAGATTTAGAGACATCAATCAGGGAATAAAATCAATGATAGGGGAAAAGAACAGAGCCAAAAAGAGAGCCAGAAGAACAAGAAATCAGGAAGATAAAAATAGGACTGAATCGAGAAGTCAAACAGGCACTAATAGAATGTAGAAGCCAAAAGTGGAGCAATTACGTAAAAGAAATGGAGGAAGGGGACAAAAATATTATGCAAGTAACATGGACGCTCCAAAAAACTTAAAGAAACAATAGAAAACGCATTCCCCACTCTAAAACGAAATCGTCTACTCAGTAGAAGAGAAAGCCGACGTGATGAGAAGGACTCTTGAGAGAGAGTGTACACTGAATTATCACCAAGACGAAGACATAGACTTTATCGAAGATGTCTAAGAAACAGAACTAGAAAAGCCCAAAGAACTACAAGAAATAGTAAATCCCACATCACCAAGAAAAATCAGTGAACTGATCAGAAAAAGATTACCAAAGAAAGTACCTGGTTCAGACGAAATCACTAACAGGGCCCTGAAGTATCTTCCTTCGAAAGCAATTGTATATCTGACAAACATAACAAACGCAATACTAAGATATAGGCTCTTCCCAACCCGATGGAAGAAACCCCATGTAATCATGATACCAAAATCAGGAAGGGACCACATATTTCCTCAAAATTACAGACCGATTAGCTTACTTCCAGGAATCATTAAGAAAGTAGAGACACACAGGTTAGGGTTAATCTCAGCAGCACGATTCGGATTCAGAGCTCATTCCATCAAACTACAAGTACTCAGACTTACAGAATACATAGCCGCTGGATTAAATGACAAACAATATACAGAAGCAGCCTTCCTGGATGTAAGCAAAGCCTTCGACATAGTGTGGCATGAAGGACTGACATACAAAATGAGAGATTATGGATACAGCAGAGCCATGATGAAACTCATCTCCTTGTATCTAAGCGACCGGAAATTCAGAGTCCATATGACACCAGTTCTATCTAAACAAAGAATTCCTAAAGCTGGAATACCACAGGGGCAGTCTTATCACACCTCCTGTATAGAATATACACAGCAGACGTTCCAATAACACCTGGAACACTAATAAGCCGTTATCCAGACGACACTGCAATCGCGGCAAAACATAGGAACCTGGATATGGCTGTAAGAAATCTACAGACAGCACTGGATACGATAGAAGAATGAAGTAACCAATGGCAAATAGCACTAAATCCATAAAAGACCCAAGACGTTATCTTCAAAAAGAGAAGAGATAACCCAGAAGAACAGCTAACAGTGCAAGATAGGCCCATCGAATGGCAATGAAGCTAAATACCTAGGAGTCACAATGGATCAAGGTCTAACATTCCCATCATGCATATTATATATTTTATGTTAACGCGACAGTCCAGAAAACAACAATGGACAGATCCGCAATAAGAAGACTCACAGGAAGAAGCAGCAAACTAGTTATGAAAACAAAATGAAGACTGATAAACAGCATCATACTACCAATAATTACATATGTGTCTCTTGCATGGGGACACACAAGTCACAGCAACAAAAAGAAGATTCAAGCAGCACACAACAACTGCCTTAGAGAAGCTGCAAACTTGCTCAGATACGTCGCTGAATGGTTCATATTCAGAGACCCAAAACAAATAAGGTTACTGGATATGATGGAGAAAAAAGCAGGAACAAAATTCGCTGAGTTAGAAGATCCCCAAACCGAATCCTGCGAGAGATATTAAGGTATGATGTATATGTAGCATAGATGGAAACACAGATGACAGAAAGAGCAAATATTAGGAAACATATAATAAAGTCTAGATAATCATAGCTCCATCTAAAGAAGAAATCACGTTCACCTTTGGCATGGCAGTGTATTTACTAATGTTGATTTTATATGTTTCAGATAGCCCTCAAAAAAAATCTACAAAGACGCAAAAAACTGCTTCGGACACTAAAAATATTAATACAACACTAACAAAAGGCGCAAGTCACAAAAATACTAACAAAACCCAAAAAACAGACAAGAGGGGCTCACATCCTCGAGCGCCGTGTCACAGAACTGGGCGTAGCCCAGAGCGGGGACTCAAGACCCGAGCAAGCAATACAGATCGATGATAAGTCACCAGAGATAGCGAGAATAGAGCGCCTTACGCTGGCCTGAACTGTTCGGGGTAGGATTTTATGGAGGAAGCCTTGTAACCAGGACAATGATTCCAGCTCTCTCAGGCTGGGTTGAACCATTGCTTGCTTGCTTGCCTTAATTTCCACGCGGTCGTTCTCACGTCACAGAATGAACGATCAAGATATGAAATGAAAAGCACGTCATTGTTGTCGTTCAGTGCTCTTGGAATGTTACAAACCACCGAAAACTACTTTATAGTATTTACAATGCTGTACTGAGAAAGAACTTCGTAGCAAGTAACATAGAATACGCACGTGTCATAAGGAAAGATGAGATGTCGGATATTTTTGTCTAACTTATGAAGGAAAACCTGATTTGTGTCTACGTAAACTTTTCAAAATATAATATTTTTGTATCTAGGCAGATCGTTTTTTTTTAATGAACTGCTGTTGCATATATTGTAACCTTTAATAAACATAGCAAATCACTTAACATAACATTTCCCATTTATTACGTCAACTAGCCTAAAAAATTTTATAAAATACAAGCAGTTGTATAGTCCACACAGGGAGATGAATAAAGAATGATCTGTTGTCCCAGAAAGTACGTCTCTAAGTAACTAAGTATTACATTAGTAAAATATTTGCTACATTGCTCATAAAATCTGGTTAGAATAATTTTTATACAACCTTGAACATAGATATAATTTTATGATACTTACTGCATCCTGGTACATCACAGTTTGCAGACAATAGCCATGAAAGACCCCAGGCAGTATCAAAAGAGACATCAAATGTTTTTCCTGGATGTCCAACGACTATTGTGCCATAAAACTCGTTCTGAAAGGTAATTTTAGATCAATAAATTTATTTTTAGAAGGAAAAATAGAAGTTTTTAATGACTACTGCAAACATTGACGAGAATTTTGTTAGTTTCTATCGACTCTTAAAGTGCTCAAAACTTTGGCCTGAGTGCCATAGCTTCTACAAAAATTCTCTTATACGGCAAAACCATTGCACTGAGAAAGATGATTAATTTTCGCAGAATTTTTTAAAATAATCTTTTTTGAGGAAGATTTCAGGAGTGAAAAGCATATAAACATAATATTTAAAATTAGACATGCCACAAGCAAGCAGTTTCAGATCTTGATTTAATTTGCGTTTCAATATTGGTTGATTGTCTTTAAAAAATTTTACAAACTTAAGTAGGTATAAAAGTTACAAGTTACTATTATATAAAATATTTTTTGTATCAATTTTTTATTAACCGCATTCGTTCTTTTTATCTTTTCCTTAATTAATATTAGTCCAGGATATGACGATAAAAATAGAAGAAAACCTCTGATTTTATTTTAAATGCATCGATTTGCTTGAAATTTTCAGAGTAGAAAAATGGCTAAAAAATCAAGATCTACCCTATGCCACAGAATAATAAACAATCAGAATGCCCACTCTGCTTGAAAAAATAAGTACGCCATCTCGTTCGCGCAGACGGAATCAGCCATGTTTTAGTCGGAACCAGTGCTGTTCAGTGACATTTTATCTTGTGTGCATAGAAAAATTAACCAGGTTTAATTTATTTACGGCAACTATAGGCATAATATGCACTATTTTATTCGTACTTTTAGTTGAAGAATAGAATAAATTATTTAAAAAGTACTAAATTATTAATGTCTAAAAATTTAAATTATAGTTCTGTCGTAGCTTGTCACAAATTTCTCAATTCGAGTCTATGTTTCCGTTTAAAATATGGCGATCGCGTGCTGACAAACTTTTATTATTGTTATTTATTCTGTGCCTATGCCAATATATGCGAATAGTGTACGAAAAATATACGCGTGGACTAGAAAAGCATTTTTTCATTCTATGCCGCGTGTATATGTATGGACACACAATCTACACTTGTCGTATCTTGTCACAAACGGTAGCGTGACGTTTGCGTGTATTTGATAGTTCAACTTTAAACATTGCATCGCATAAACCATTCATCAAGGTATATAATTTCATTATTTGAGAGAGTGATTCATCGTTTAAAGGCGCAGAAATACAAAAAGACATATGCAAATCCAGTGACGTACACTCACTTTTATTTTAACGTCAATTATATTTTATTTTTCAAATATTAATGTTCAAAATAAGCCACAATATATTTATTTACAAGTTTTTACTGAGGTTTCGATCTCTATATCCAAAGACCGCTTTCAAAGATTTAAATGATAGTTATATTTATTTTATTTGTTTATTATTATATATTTTTATAATCTTATATTGTTTATTTTCTTTTTTTTCTATCTTTAAAAACGGAATAGAGATCAATACGTCAGTGTATTAAACATGTAAATAGATATATTATATTGTGGCTTATTTCCAACCTTCTCCCTAAAATACAGAATGCCACAAACAAGAAGCTATAGAAAAATAAATATATCTGTCATTTGTATGTTTGAAAACGGTCTCTTTATAGAGATCGAAACGTCCGTAAATTAAACATTTGAATAAATATATTGTGGCTTATTAGCAACATTATTTCTAAAAATACATAACAACAAGCGAAAAGCCATAGAAAATAAATATTACTATAATTTGTATAATTGAAAACGGTCTCTGGATATAGAGATCGAAACGTAATTAAATAAACATATGAATAAATATTTTGTGGCTCGTTCCCTACATTCCCCTAAAAATACCGAATGCCACAAACAAAAAGCTATAAAAAACAAGTAATTTTGCAGAAAGTTTACTGATACCAACCGGCTGTCGCGGAAGTTACGCTAAAACGTCTTTTGACGTGACCCGTCCTTAAAGAGTTACACAATGAAATTTTTTTAAAACAAATTTTAAGACAGTTTCCACACCACCCCAGAGGTATGTCTTGTGGCGCGTTACTTTTTTTAAATGGGTGTTAGCCAAGAGCCATATTGTCTTATTAAATAAAATGAACAAAATGAACTTAAACAGTATAAAACAAAACAAAATAAAATCCTATAAAACAAAATAAAATTCTATAAAAACAAAATAAAAATAATGTTTGATGTAACAAAACATTGTACTATTCTTTTTAAACACAAACACTAAACACACTTACTATGTTCTTCTCGTTTTTTTTTTTTTTTTGTTTTTGGTTTTTTTTGCTGATGTTCTTATTAAACTATTAGAAAATATTATTCGCTGTCTAAATCTGAAGATGCAGTGCTGCTATCGCTGTCATTATCTTCACCACCTGGTGTAATTATAATTGGCTCTAGTAAAACATCGATATGAGTGTCAAGTTCCCACATACGATGTTCGATGTTTAATTATGTGGCCTATACATTTAGCCCATTTCTCTGGAGTTACATGGAGGATTGCTTGAATTAAAAGTTTCTTAATTTCGTTTAATTTGAACGTTTTGTTATTGCGTGCTACTTCTCCTTTCACTTGCGCCCAGATAAGTTCAATGGGACAATGATAAGGTGGTAGACGCAGAACTTTGACACCATAATCTTTTGCAGTTTCATCTACAGCATATTTAAGATATTCACTTTTCCTTAACCGTGCAATGTCAAGTAGCTAAATTTTGAGCATTGATTCTTCGTATGCAATCCCCTTTTCTGTAAGCCATTCTTGAATCCTTCCTTTCAATTTCTTTCATAATCATCTGTTTTTTTTTTCGACTCAAATTGAAGAAAACCATCATCAAGAAACCCTGTATCACTTCCTATATGGGTGATGATTAAACCCGTCCCTTTCCTGATGGAGCTTTTAATCCTGTAGATCAGCCTTCTATAAATGCTTCGCGTTTACTTTTGACATTTAAATCTTGCCAAACTTTTCCAACTGTATGACCTTCGTTAATCCAGGTTTCATCCAAATAACATATTTTGCGTCCAGTGCTGCGAATTTTGCGTATTCTAAATATTTTCTTCTCCACACAATAATTTTATTTTTTTCTAATAGCATACTTTTTCTGTTGAGTTGTTGAGTTTTACATATCGAAAGTTTATTTCGCGCATGGTCCTGATTAAGACTCTACGAGATATCTTGGGTAAGGAGTCTTGAGAAATATTTTTCAGTGTTGGAATTTCACTCCGAAAATAAAATGAATGAATTTTTCGACGTATAATATTCCTTGTCTCGTCATCCAAAACAATGCTTTTCCTACCTCTAGTTTTACCTTTTTCTTGCTTTGTATTTTCCGATGTATTTTTAAGTACACGATAAATACAGCTAACGGATACTTTTGTTAAACTGCTACAAATGTCGACCGCTTGGTTAAAATTTAATGCCATTTTTCTGCCGACAATTCCTTCATAAACGTGTGATGGGTAGCTCTTTCGGGGCGACAGACTCAGTAAAACACAGGTTTGAAATAAAAATAAATCTATTAAGTATTTATATACAATAAATAAAAACTAAAAAAAGGAATTCTACGTTGTATACTTATAAAACAAAAATAAAATGAATTCTACGTTTCCGTCTGGGTCCCGCGATGAATGAATATTCCCCGGCAAACGTCTATAAAAGAAAAGAAACTAATTAGTACTACTAATATACTCGCTTTCGCTTCAATTCAGAGAAAGCTCCGTATATGCACGCAAACAAAATATTTAGCTGTGCAGACCCACGGCAATGTTCAATACACAATGCCGACGGGTTCCGCTTGGCTAAGGACAGAGTATGATCCTCAATACGGAAATCTCTGTCCCGGTTGGTTCTGTGCAGATCCACGGTAATGCTCAATACGCAATACCGATGGGTTCCGCTTGGTTAGGGACAGAGTATGATCCTCAATACGGAACTATCTCTGTCCAGAATGTCTCGCTGGTTCAGTACACCGGCGAGTCAGGGAGCCTAGAGCGCTAGCTGCAAGACTGTCTAATTCCGCTATTCACACGCCTTAAATAGCCGTCCTGAATCCCACTACGAAGTCACGTCGTAGAAGTGGATGCGCAAATATTGACACTCCCACGGTTCGAACTGTTAAACGATCAGAGCGATCGTTACACCCCCTTCTCTTTGAAAAAAAAAAAAAAGTAACATACCTTTTTTTTTGTGTAGATGGTGTCTACAGCCTCGTGATGCCATCTATCCCTCTCGGTATCTTTATTACAATCTTCCTCCCCACGGTTTTAAATCTTTTACATGCGCCGTCATCTGCTTGCGGCTACTATTATCGGCCAATTTCAGTTTTACTATTACTGGTGATATCACTGACGTTACTATGTATGGTCCTGAGTACTTCGGCGCTAGTTTGCTGGTGAAAGCTGCACTAGCCGATGATAGATGGTGTTCCTTTTTCATGACTCGATCTCCTGGATGTGGCTGCCAGTCTCTTCGTCTTAGATCGTAATGTTTCTTCTGGTCCTCGAAAGCGTGTTCCATGTGTACTTTCGCTAGTTCTCTTAACGCTTCTAACTTGTTTAAGTTTTCTGCATACCCCTGTATATCTTGTCCATTTGTCGCCTCTGTTGTGTCTAATTCCCTTCCGAAATTAAGGAGCGCTGGTGAAAATCCTGTTGAATCGTGTCTTGACGAATTTATGGCGTAGCAGAATTCTGGTATGAATTTGTCCCAGTCTTTATGGTTATCCTCCACGTAAGTAGCTATCATCGTTTTCAGTACTTTGTTCATTCGTTCTACTGGATTGCATTGAGGTGAGTACGGCGGTGTTAGAATGTGATTTATGTTATAGGATTTTAGGAACGCCTTAAAATTTCCGCTTGTAAATTGCGCGCCGTTGTCCGAGATGATTTTCTTCGGGATACCGAATTGCATGACTACTTTAGATCGTAGAGTGTCGATGATTGAGTTCGTAGATGCTGCTCTTATTGGCTGGGCGACGACCCATTTGGTAAACCGGTCTTGCACGACTATTAAGAAAATGTTTCCTTTTGCAGATCTTGGGAATGGTCCCATTAAATCAACTGAGACAGTATGCCAAGGCTTTTCTACAGTGGACGGTTGCATTTTCCCGGCTGGTTGCATTTGAGACGGTTTATATTGGAGGCACTTCGTACAGGCTCTAACGTAGTCTGCAATTTGTTTAAACATCTTAGGCCAATAGTACTTTTGCGCTATTCGGCAAATTGTTTTTGCAATTCCTAAGTGGCCTGCTGTGGTCGAGTCATGATTTTCCTCCAAAATATCTTTCCTTTTATATCTTGGTACGCATAATTTCCATGGGTTATTAAACTCTGGGTCGGCTAAATTACGGCTGCTCCAAACGTGTTTATATAATTTCCCGTTTGATATTTGTAAATCCGGGAAATCGTCTGGGTTCTGGAGTACATTCCTATATAAATTATCGTACCAACTGCATGATTCCAGTTCTGATGCTAATAATTCCGACTCTGGTTCTTCGCTCTGGTTTTCTTGTGGTTGTCGTGACAAAGCATCTGCTACCTTGTTGAGGACTCCCTTTCTATATATTACCTCGAAATCGTACTGTTGCAGTTCTAAACTCCACCTGGCTAACCGACCTGACGGGTTTTTAAGGTTCTTCAGCCATTTGAGGGACTGATGGTCTGATATGACCTTAAAATTGTATCCTTCTATATACGGCCTCATTTGCTTTATCCCGTACACGATGGATAGACATTCTTTTTCCGTTGTGGAATATTTTGTCTCGGCTGGTGTGAGGGTTCGACTAGCATATGCAATTACTTTATCCTGGCCGTTGTATTTCTGTGTTAGTGCAACTCCAAGTCCACAGTTCGACGCATCTGTTTGCAGGTAAAATGTTTTCGAAAAATCGGGGCATGCTAATACTGGGGCCGATGTAAGTTTTGATTTTAGCTCTTCAAACGCGTTTTCCTGCTTATCGGTCCATTTCCATCTTATCTTCTTCTTCAGAAGCATGTTTAGCGGTCCTGCTATTGTCGAATAGTTCTCTATGAATCGGCGGTACCATGATGTTATTCCTAGGAACCGGCGGAGTTGACGCACATTTCTCGGTGCTGTAAGTCCGGTTATAGCGTTGGTTTTCTCCGGGTCGGTTTTTATTCCTTCTGCTCCAACCACATGTCCTAAGTATCTGAGTTCTGACTGGCAAAACGTGCATTTCTCGAAGTTCAGCTGTAATCTGGCTTCTTTCAGTCTTCGGAAAACTTCATGTAGGTGATTTAAATGCTCTTGGAGCGTTTTAGATATTACTACGATATCATCCAAGTAGGCAAACGCGAATTCCATATCGGGAGGTATTACCTTATCCAGTAGGCGTTGGAAAGTGGCTCCTGCGGAATGCAGTCCGAATGGGGTGGTTTTGAACTGAAAATGGCCTTTTCCGGGTACGCTGAATGCTGTCACTGGGCGGCTTGTTTCTTCTAGGGGTATTTGAAAATATCCCTGTTTCAAATCGAGGGTCGATATAAAATTTGCTTCCTTAAGTCTATCCAGAATTTCCGATATTCTGGGTAACGGATATGCGTCCTTATCTGATAGTTCGTTGACTTTTCTAAAGTCAATGCAAAATCTGTACGAGTTATCCTTTTTCCTAACTAGTACAATCGGTGAACTCCAACCACTTGTGGAGGGTTCGATGGTTCCTTCTTTTAACATTTTGTCCACTTCTTGGTTGATGATCTGTAGCATTGCGGGATTGTGCCGCCTATAAGGCTGCTTGACTGGATCGCACTTTTTCTTCAATTTTATTTCGTGTCTTATTAAGTTCGTGGGTCCTGTTATATTCTCAAACTCCCTTAGTTCTTTTCTTAGGAACCTTTCTAACTCCGTATTTTGAGTGGAGTCTTTTAAAGTGTTACAAGCCTCTTCTTGATGTTGTATGTATTGTTGGGTCGTATGTTTATCGAATTTAAGTTCGATAGAATGGTTCCTGAGGAATTCCACTCCTATTAATGCATCTTCCGTCAACCCTGGCATTACTATGAATGTTTGTCGGGTTTGTAACTTATCGATCTCGCATTCAATTGTCAACTTCTGGTTAAGCTCCATTGACGCTCCATTTGCTAGTCTTGTTCTCCCGCTGTAGCTATCTAGAGAGTCCTTGTATATCTGAGCTATTCTATCCCCGACGTAATTTTTAGTCGTTCCTGTGTCGATGAGCGCTCTGTATGTTCTTTGCCCTATTTTTAGTGATGCGAACAGTCGAATGTCATTGCTTGCTGGCTGTGTAACGGCGAAAACGAATGGAGTCGAATCTTGTTTTACAGACTGGGACGACTCCTTGTTTCTCCAGTCTGTAATTCGTTTCCCTGACGCCTGAAACAGCAGTCGCTGCTGTAAACCCCTTCTCTGCCGCAACGCGAACAAAACTTTTTCCATGGGTTTTTGCAGTTTTTACGGCTGTGACCTGGCATCTTGCATCTAAAGCATGCCGTTTTCGCATCGTACTCTGCTTGCTCCGTGCGTCTCCAGTTTTAACGGCAAATCTGATTTGCTCGGGTCTTTTCGTCTTCTAGAGCTTCGTATTCTTGGGCTAAATCCTGTAATTCGGCTAAGTTTCCGAAATCCCGGCGGCGAGCATAAAGTTTATATTCTGGTAACAAATTTTTGTATATCCTTTCGAGTTCTTGGTTTTTGGAAAAAGAGCCTTCTCGTCTGATTAATGTTTGAATCTCCGTGATATATCTATCTACTGGTTCGTTTTGTCTCTGTTTTCTGTTTCGGATTTCCTCTTCTAGTTGTAGCAAATATCCCCTGGGATAGAAAGCTTTTTTAAAATTTTCGCTGAAATCTGTCCATGACTTCCAATTTTTGTTATTGTTTCTGTACCATAACAAGGCGTGGTCTCCTAATAATTCTGGTAATGCTCTTAGTAGATCTTGTTTATCGA
This sequence comes from Diabrotica undecimpunctata, assembly GCF_040954645.1. Classification (NCBI taxonomy): domain Eukaryota; kingdom Metazoa; phylum Arthropoda; class Insecta; order Coleoptera; family Chrysomelidae; genus Diabrotica; species Diabrotica undecimpunctata. The sequence goes on from NC_092808.1 coordinate 103,679,509, forward strand.
TCTCGTAGGCCAAGCTTAATTCGTCTATCCTCTCTAAGAATTCTATTGCATCCGAATGTTTCTTGTCGAAGTGTGTGTTCCACTTTCGTACTTGATTTAGCAATTCTGGTTGCCCCATTTGTTTCGTTATTGTTAATTCCTGTAATTGTCTTCGGATGCCCGAAATTTCCTGGGTCAGTGTGTCGGATTCTGTTCCCTTGGAAGTTTTTTCTTTTGGGATTGTTCCTGTAGCTTCCTCGCGATTTTTAAAATAGGTTCTGAGTCGTGCTCTCAATTCGTCGACGGTTCCCTTGGGATCTAAGCCGCATTTTTCGGCCTCGCTCTGCAATTCCTCTTTGCAAAGTCGATTTATCCACGACGTACCTGTTACTGAGTCTGTGTCTTTATCTGTCGGCATGGTATTAATTTTTGCTCGGGCGCCAGTTTGTGATGGGTAGCTCTTTCGGGGCGACAGACTCAGTAAAACACAGGTTTGAAATAAAAATAAATCTATTAAGTATTTATATACAATAAATAAAAACTAAAAAAAAGGAATTCTACGTTGTATACTTATAAAACAAAAATAAAATGAATTCTACGTTTCCGTCTGGGTCCCGCGATGAATGAATATTCCCCGGCAAACGTCTATAAAAGAAAAGAAACTAATTAGTACTACTAATATACTCGCTTTCGCTTCAATTCAGAGAAAGCTCCGTATATGCTCGCAAACAAAATATTTAGCTGTGCAGACCCACGACAATGTTCAATACACAATGCCGACGGGTTCCGCTTGGCTAAGGACAGAGTATGATCCTCAATACGGAAATCTCTGTCCCGGTTGGTTCTGTGCAGATCCACGGTAATGCTCAATACGCAATACCGATGGGTTCCGCTTGGTTAGGGACAGAGTATGATCCTCAATACGGAACTATCTCTGTCCAGAATGTCTCGCTGGTTCAGTACACCGGCGAGTCAGGGAGCCTAGAGCGCTAGCTGCAAGACTGTCTAATTCCGCTATTCACACGCCTTAAATAGCCGTCCTGAATCCCACTACGAAGTCACGTCGTAGAAGTGGATGCGCAAATATTGACACTCCCACGGTTCGAACTGTTAAACGATCAGAGCGATCGTTACAAACGTTTAGTATCGTTACCTTCTCTTCGTACTTTAACATTTTCCGTCTCTTTTGCGGCTTTTCATTTTTGGAATCAACATCAGAATTTTGCTATCTTCTCTTGGAACAACTCGGTTTTTCGTCCAACTCCAATAAAACTCAAACCAAATAATCACAAAATATAACTAAAAATTTACTATAAAACGACAAACTATAACACTCGTATTATCAATAACACGTTTTATTAATACTACAAACTTATCGTATAAAATATATTCACAAAATGCAACACATGCCCTACTCTAAGAAACACCAATGTAAATGAACTATTGTTGATGGACACTTGCTCGACAAAAATTAGTTTTACGGCTTTCTGTGGGTCGGAATTGAAACGGAATTCCGTCGCTAATTCCAAAGTTGCCAAACGATTGAAAAATATTATTTTAAAATATCGATTTTTATTTTATAAATTTAAATGTGTAACGAAACTGAACATATAAATAAAATTTATTTAATTACAATTTTGTGCTTAATTTTTATTATTGAAAAGATCATGTTTTTTGGTATTTTTATGACGGTAATAATCGCTGCGTGGAAGAATACAGGTTTTGTATGACCATAATTACTACTTGTGAACAAGAATTGGCTACACTGTACGACAACTCCTGGTCAGTTTCTCTATAGAGAAGCACAAATAAATATACTACTTATATATTGTGTAATTTCTTATGAGAAAACGCAAATTGCAATTGAGAAAACGGGTAGTTTTCGAGGACCGCTGTGTACATTTAAATTTGAGGATATTCAGCGTTTAAACAATGAATCACTCTCCCAAATAGTGAAATTCTACTAGTTTGTCTTATATAAGTGTATAAAATGTCATCATTTGAGAGAGAACAGGCCCAGCCATATTCATATGAGTAATGATAATGATAATCGATTTGAGAATGAGTCTGAAGGAGATCCTGACCTCCTTGAGTATGAAAAGACTTAAGACGGATAACGACTAAGGGTAAGTTTGAATAAAGATCAATAAATAAATATAGGGACATAATTGATAGTTTATATATTTATACATATTTACTAATGAAATAATTTTTATTTATGTTATAAGTATATATGTCATGTTGTTATTATTTTATTACACCCCAACGAGCTTGTGAGAGAGAATAGAAAATTACAAGGGCTGTAGGTGAAAGGATGAGGTAGCTGGTTCAATGATTTGAATACACTGATATATATTTTGAGATATATCTTGAGTGATAATATAATACATGAATGTTCATATAAAATATTCTTCAAATGCACAAACGTTCATACTAAGTGTTGTTAAAACTAAATAAATGCGATTTATACAACAAAAAGTTTAGCTGTATATCCGGCAACTGTTATTTGTAGGACCGGCATTTACGAAATATTGACACAACTGTTGATTTTCTTCTGGATTAAAAAATAATTTCAGGTACTTACATATTAGATGCACTAACGCTGAATTTAATTAAATTAACTATTCAATAAAATAAAATTAACTTAAAATCTGCTTCTATTTGAGAAGTGTTAGATGACCTATTTACTTGCTTCTATTTGAGAAGCTAAAGAGGGAGTTTGACTTACGTGCTTTTATTTAAGAAGACAAAGACGAAGTGATTTAAGGGTAGTTAGGTTTGATTAGTTTGAATGTGAAAAACTCACAGGCGCAGGAGATACGATACAGCAGGAAGAAGGCATGCCTTGCTGATCGTAGGTCTTTAAGTTGCACGGAAACTCAAATATTTTAATTATAATTTTTTATTTATTAGACAAACTATTGTAGAAAAGACAATCAATTTTCTACAAGGGCAATAATGTCATGTTTATGTGCGAATCACACAAAATGTTATGTACGATTACATTTGAATGCAAATTTATATATTATATTGACATGCTGTTACATTTTGTTTTTTTTTATTGTTTTAGATAGCGACGAGTCAGATAATGAAAATTCTTCAGCACGAAGAAAATAATGGGGCTGATTGGGGATTAGTATTTGGCGATATAAGAAATTTCAGTTTTGAAGAAAATAAAGGACTAACAAAAGAAGTCCTAACCATGAAAGATTAAGAAGAATTCGCCTAGTTCAGACTTTTCGTAGATGAAGAAATTATCAGTATTACTGTCGATCAAACCAATATACGCAAATAAGTGTATAACATCGTTGAAGAGACCATCGGTTTATCTATAAGAATAAATGGAGAGACACAGATGTGACTGAAATGCACTGCTTCTTGGAGGTACTGATTTGGATGAGTCTGGACCATAAACCTAAACTGGTTGATTATTGGAGAAATTCGAATTTACACTGGTCAAAAGCAGCGAGATATATGTCTTGAAATAGATATGAAATTTTGTTGCGTGTGTGACAATGATTTATGTCAAGCTGAAGACAGAGTGTATAAAGTTCAGTTCCTGGAAACTTTGTTAAATTGCAAATTAAAAAAGGTTATAGTACCAGACGAAAGTATCTGCATATATGAAACGACGGTACGATTTCGCGGGCGTTTAAAATTTTGCCAATATCTAAAAGGATAGAAACAAATTTGGAATCAAACTCTTCAAGCTACGTCTCAATGGGGGGTATACGTATCGCTGCCAAATTTATTGGGGTGCAGACAAAATTGATGGCATGTCTGTGGCAACTAAAGTAGTATTTGAACTTATGGACGAATTTCTGGATAAAGGAATGACATTGTACACTGACAACTGGTTCACCAGCCTAGAGTTAGCTGAAAAAATCGGAAAGGTATTTCAAAAGAAGTACTGGTAAGCAAACTGAAGAATGGTGAAATTGTAAACGAGAGAACCGCCATTGTCATTTTTAAATGGAAAGATAAGCGCGATGTCCTGATGCTTACCACCAAACATAAACTGAATTTGATTGACGTCCCAGGTAAAATTGAGTTCAAAAGGAAGCCGAAAGCTATTGTAGCTAATATTGCAATAAGTTTCATTGATGTATCCGACCAATTGTCGTCGTATTCTACCTCTATTAGACGGAACATTAAATGGTACAGGAAGGTGGCAGTTGAACTACTGGAACAAGCATAGTAAATGCCCATTATTTATATAATTATGTTGTAAAATGTCTAGTTTTCAGCTAGAAGTAAACCCAAGGTAATTCATATCGAGAAACTAGCTCCATATCAAAGATCTGAATCACGCTGTTGGCTTCAATCGATCTCTGATAGTTGCTATTCAAGGCGAATAACTGTATAAGATGCAGCAGTGTTACGAAAGTTACGTAAGATTTATGCCACATAGAAAAAGTCCCTTGACGAAAAAGAATAAGTAGTTCGAGAACACTCAAGATGACATTACAAATCGATGACAACGAAAATTCAGGAAATGTCTAGTGAAGTTTGGAACGTCAGAAACTATATATAAACATATCTTTTTGACAGTTTAGAACAGTAGTAATATTTTGAGTTTTAAGTTTATAGTTATCATTGTATTAAAGTATTATAAACAAGTTAGTGTTGAATAAAGTTGATTGCAAAGACGTGCAACAATAAGAACAAAACTAACAATAATAATAAAAACAGTAAAATGTTTAAACTCGATTCCATTATGAGTAGGTATATACACAGCTGAATTAATAGCGATAGTGGAAGCACTAAAATATTTATCTAATATAAATCATTCAAAGTTTATAATTTATAGTGACAGCAAAAGTTCTTTAAGTAAAATAGGTGCCATAAATCCTAAATCAAAAGTAAATTACATTGAATTATATATAATAAATAAAATTAAAAAACTTCAGCAACAAGACAAAACTGTTAAGTTGGCATGGATTAAAAGCCACTGTGGAATAACTGGAAATGAAATAGTAGATGAATTGGTAAAAAACGCGGTGACACAAGGAGTATTAACTCATTATCTTTGTACGTCTAGAGATATAGAATCAGACATATTCAAAGAGCTTAAGAAAGAATGGAAAGAAAGGTATATTAATGAGAATATAAATACACTAAACCATTACAAAGCAATCAGAAACTATATTACGGATACATCTTGGTTTTCTAAAATGGAATCCACAAAGGATATGACAAGAACTATATGCAGAATGAGATTTAACCACTGTCTTACACGATCATATAGGCTTAAAATGAACCTAGCTGATAGTCCACAATGTACTTGTGGTCAGATAGGTAACCTACAACATAAAATTTTGGACTGTTCTCTTATATCTAATAAGATTAATAATTTTTTAAATTCGCTGTATTCTTTGACCGATGTCCACCATTCCATTAATTTAAATTATTTATTAACATTAGAAAACAATGAGTTTTTATATAGATTCTTGTATAAACATGTTTTAGATATTAAACTCAAATTGTAATTGTAAATATAGAGTAGGTAAGTATTTCTTTGTAATTTGTTAGAATATAAAAAAAAATTTAAAAAAAATAATAAAAAAAGAAAATTAAAAAAAAATAAAATAAAAAAATTTAAGAAATAAATAAAAAAAAATAAATAAAAATAAAAAAAAGAGAAAAAATGAGGAACTTTTACAGTCCACAGTAAAGTAGCTATTGAATTAACTAGATAGCTGCAGAAGAGTTTGCTGAAAACCCAAATTACCAAAAAAAAACAGAATTACAAAAAAAAGACTATGTATTAGAGATCAATACTACTTAGTAATAGATTTAGGATAAGATTGTATAAGAAACAATGACTAATGAAAAATGAGTAAAAATTGGAAGATTGGCGAATGGATTTAGTGTCCGCAGTCATATATACCCAAACAGACAAACACAACACCAAAAAAAAAAAAAAAAGAACAAAACTATACCAGAAACGATAAGTGTAACAGATTTCAAACAAAAATTGTATTTGAAACTACTTTCAAAAGATAAACAAAGTTATACCTATATACTCCCCACAATACACCCCCAGAACATAAATTTATTCAAGCATGTAAAAAAAAGTCGGTGCAATGACATAAAGATTACCGCGGACGACAGTATGCAATAAATAAAACCAAGCAAGTTATAAATACCAAGTCTGTGACCAAAAATTTCTCTGTTTAGAATGTTTTTTTGATAAGCACAAAATTTTTCCAAAATAGTCATTTGAGCGTAATTTAAAATATGTGTATTTAAAATATTTTATTTTATAGTGCATTATTGTACCTATATATTATACCTATTATTAATCACAACAAACACTTTTACAACAAAATTGACAATTAATTAGCGTTTAAATTATAAAAAAATCTATTATAATTCAATTGCTAATAGAAAAATGACGAAGTATTTTTTTCCTATAAGATCATTTTTAAATTTGCCCCAGGCCACGCTAAGTTATATCCTATTAGAAATACACGTAAAGTGTGCTCCTGTAGAGTACCTTATGAAAGTCTTACCCGATGAAAAACGCTCGGACCCGTCAATTTTTATTTTAATAGAGGTATTTTATAACATAAAAAAATTGTCACCCCTTTCATCCCCTTCACTTGACAGCTACCCCCTCAGATTTTTTAAATAGCAATGGGGGTCATGCGATAGTTCGTTGGAAAGGGTTTGAAAAGAAGAATTCTAAAATCTATCACACTTCACTTTAACTTTAAGGATCTGTTTGTTAATAACGATTTATTGTTTGGAGATACACTTTGCGATACAACAATACAAAAGTAAGTACACTGGTTTTGCTTTAATGTGGGACATTCGGTATAACAAAATTTATTAAATTTTTATTCTTGAACGTTTATAATTATTTTTTTGCAGAATAAATACTTTTGTGTCGTTAAAACATATCGTGGTTAGAACTTTTTAAATAATCTAGTTGGCGTGTCTAGTTTTTGACAAGTGTCATAAAAACCAAGCAATTAGTACTGCTGATTGTAAAGATTATTGACAAGAACTTGAGATTTGGTGAGCTTTAGTGGGAATCTGTAAATTTTTAGTATTTAAAAGTCAAAACAATCAAAATGGCACCACCTCGTAGATTAGTAGACAAATGTGAAGCAATTTTAATATTTAGTGAAGCAGGCCGTAACTACCATGAAGCTGTGAGAATATTTAATGAACGTTTTCCGAATCGTCCAATTGATCGACGTTACTATAGACTATTTGTCACCAAATTTTGTGAAACTGGTTCTGTCGAAAACAAGAAACGGGATGGTAGAAAAAAGACTTCTGAGGAAAAGCAAGTACATAGATATTTTGTCTCAATTTGTAGTAAATAAATCCATCCAGTTCAACTAGAAATGTTGCTCGCGAATGCGAAGTAAGTCACAGACCGTCTTAAACATTTTAAAAAAAGCAAAAATTTCATCCCTATAAGATGAAAATGGTGCACGAATTGACAGAGGATGATCCAGATCGACGACTGCAATATTGTGAAACTATGGATAATATTTCACAATATCAAAATTACTTAAGACATATTTGTTTTTCTGATGAAGCTACATTCTATTTAAATGGTCATGTACATCGACAAAACGTAAGATATTGGTCTGACGAAAACCCTCGATTGTTTCGAGAATGTCATACTCAATTTCCCACTAAATTAAATGTTTGAGCAGCTACCTATAGGTACTAGGCACTAGGGGATCACATTATAGGCCCTTTTTTATCGAAGGCAATTTAACGGCGGAAAGCTATCTTAATATATTGGAAACACAAATATTTCCTGCAATTAATGATGTGCTTAGAAACAATCCAGGCGAATTCACCCAAGATCTTGTTTTCCAGCAAGATGCTCGCGTTAGAAATTTTTTAAATAATTTGTATCCGAGAAGATGGATTGGACGTCGTAGATTCATTGAATCTTACTCCTCTAGATGTTTACCTATGGGATTACCTTAAATCCAAACTGTATGGGAGCCAGTTGACGATACTTGACGAACTCCGTCAAAGAATAATCGAAGAATGTAATGCGATTGATATGCAGCCCCTACAAAGGGTTATCAGGGAGGCAACGAAACAAAGAATCTACTTCTGCCAGGAAGTAAATGGAGAACATTTCCTGCGGTAATTTAAGTTTTCTTTAGGATAATTTGCCAGTTCCTTTAATTTTAAAGATGTAATTTAATACATTATTTTTTGTATATTTTATTTTAAATAAAACCATTATGCCATACCTACAAAATTTCAAACTTAACATTTTTGAATTCTTCTTTTCAAAACCTTTCCAACGAACTATCGCACTACCCCATCGAGTTAGAATAACTCGATGCACTACCATAGAAAAACCGATGTGTTCGGTTGTTCTCTGGCACTACCCCCATCGCTATTTAAAAAATTTGAGGTGGTAGCTGTCAAGTGAAGGGGATGAAAGGGGTGACATTTTTTTATGTTATAAAATACCTCTATTATAGTGTATTTTTATGTATGAGAGAGTAATAAAACAATAAATTATGTATGCAAATCCCTAAACTGTTACGGGTTGATACTGATACGGGTGACTCAATGAAAAACAGATATTTGTCAACAAGTTTACAGAAGTATATAGGAAAACAATTTTAAATTGAGTATAACCACCAGGTATAAAGGTTGGAGCAGAATAGAATACAATAGTTGTGAGGGTTACTAATCCCTAAATAAGGTTGCCAGTGTCGGAGTGATGGAGGTTAACAGGTACTAATGAATTTGCAAGAAATGTAATATGTTTATTTTATTGGTTATATATAACCAATAAAAGTTTAATAAGTACCTACCTATTTGCAAAATAAAGTTTAATTCTTTAGATAAAATAAAACGTTTTATTTTATCTATTTGCAAAATAAAGTTTAATTCTTTGCCTATTTGCAAAATAAAGTTTAATTCTTTAGATAAAATAAAACGTTTTATTTTATCTGAAATGAGTGCATTCCACGAAGTAAGGGTTTCAACAATCAAACATTTAATTCTATAATTCCAGGAATCTACGACAGTAATTGACTAGATAATTACCTTCTAAACTTATTCCACAGAAAATGTGATAGTGGGTTTTTCCATTTTGTATATAGGAAGGTCCAAGTGGGGTATTCAAAATTCTTAACAGTTCACTAAAAGTAGGTACTTCAGTTGCAAGGTGCAGTTTATTGTGTATACTAGTGTTATGGAAAATTTGGAAGTACCGTGTAAACGCCGAAAAATTGGTCCTCTAACAGTTAATGAAAAAACATTAATATTTAATTGTTTTAAATCATTTACAGACAAACGTTTATGTGAAAGTGTTGATGAGACCGTTGAGTTAGTTAGCAGTACACTTGGTGTTGGGAAATCTACGATTTACAGAGTTATTAAAGAAGAGAAATGTGGTAGTTTTCAAATGCCACGTAATGCTCCAGGGAAACCAAAATTTCAAATAGAATATCATTTTAAAGAAGGACTTCGACGGAAAGTGCATGAATTCTTCTTTAGACAAGAATTTCCAACATTGGATAAAGTTCTTGTCTCAGTTCGAGATGATAAGGATTACCCAGAAATGAGTCAAAGTACGTTATGGAAACTTTTAAAAGAAATAGGCTTCCGCTGGAAAAAGAATCCCAGAAAGTCTATTTTATTAGAAAGAAGCGATATTGTCATATGGAGAAGACATTTTCTAAGAACCATAAAGGAAATGAGAAACCAAAAAAGAAAAATATTTTATCTTGATGAAACATGGATCAACGAGGGTCATACACCAAATAAATTTTGGCAGGATGAAACTGTTACAAGTCAAAGGCACGCTTTTGTAAATAACTTATCTACTGGTTTAAACCCACCATCAGGAAAGGGACGCAGGCTGATAATAGTACACATTGGCAGTTCAGACGGTTTTGTTGAAGGTGGTTTATTAACTTTTGAATCAACTCGTACCGGTGACTACCATGAAGACATGAACGCTGATGTCTTTCAAGAATGGTTCGAACAAATGATAGATCTTCTTCCTAAGAACTGTGTAATAGTAATGGATAATGCAAGTTATCACTCCAGACTTATAGAAGGACTGCCCACAACCAAGTGGTTAAAAAAAGACTTGTAGAGTTGGCTGAGTTCAAAAAATATTACGTACCATCCCGGATCTATAAGAAAGGAACTTTATTCGTTGTGTGCCCTTCATAAAGAAAAATTTAAAAAATACGAAATTGATGAAATTGCCAAAAATCGTGGAATGACAGTACTTAGATCCCCACCATATCATTGTGAATTAAACCCGATTGAACTGGTATGGGCACAGATAAAGAGTGAAGTTTCAAGAAAAAATACCACTTTTAAAATTCATGATGTTAAACAGTTGTTTTTGGAGGCCGTAAATAATGTAAAACCTGAAAACTGGGAAAAGGCAGTAAATCACACTATTAAAGAAGAGGAAAAAATGTGGAAGCTGGACAATATTACTGATAAAATGATCGAGCCAGTTATTATAAATCTTGGTTCTGAAAGTTCATCTTCTGAATCTGATTTGGATTTGTAACAAGTAGCTGTAAGTTTTATATTAATATTTTTATTCATCTATTTAACATACCTTAGACGGTTTTAAAAACCCTTTTTCTCTTTTGTAATTTTTAAAAATTAAAAAAAATGTGAATTTTTTAAAACCCTTTTTAATGTAGGCCAGTCAGTTCTAATATAGTGTGTGATAAAAGAGGTCACTTTTGTTTACATACACATAACACTTTATAACACTGAAATAATTCATTTATTTTTTACAATTATTCAAAGTAATTTTTCAATTAATCTTGAGCACGCCCATGGAGTGGTCGGAGCTACCAGTTAAAATTATGCTAATTACTCTCTCGTTCATAAAAATAAACTATAAAATAAAAATTGACGGGTCCGAGCGTTTTTCATCTTTGTCTTAAATAACGGAGTTCACTAGGGGGGGGGGGTAAGATTTAATATCCACACTGTATGTAAATATTATATGTGAAACTATTATATTAATGTCAATATTAAATATCTTGAAATATAAATATGATTGTAAGTTCCTTTCACATCTCTTTATTTTATGGCTGGATAGCACGATTTAAAACACTTGAAGGCAAACAAGAAGATTGAATGACATTTGTAGATGTGATTTGTTTACATTTAATGATAAAATTTTAAAATAAACAGAAAGTACCAGATCAATAGTAATATAAGTTCAAATGTTGATGTGATTGTATTTCAGTTTACACATTTCACAACAGTGATGATAGTGAAAAACCTGACGTAAGAATCTTACACATTGTAACAGTTTTTCAAGTTTCATTACATGTGTGAATTAAAAACAGTGGCAGTAAACTGTACACATAATATATACAGAAAAAAACAGGTAAGTATCTTAGGAATACATTTTTAGAGATCTAGTATTGTAGGATATTTTAATTTCAATGACCATAATTGCGCCAATAACAGGAACATCAATCTTAACCAGTTGTTAAATAGTGGTCTGTGAACAGGTATACAAGACCAAGATGTTCATAATTTTTGCTATCAGTAAATTTTCCTTACAGTAAATGAGATCAGGTTGCATTAATAAGTGTAAGTTATAGGTAATGAGTAAAATCAAATCTGAATAAACAACAATATCTTTAATTAAACATTAAAATTATTGGAAAAACACAATGTTATCACTAATCATTAAGTGAGGTTACAACCCCCATAATGTTTCTCCAGACAAAACATTAACTATTATCGCAAAATAAAATATTTTTGAAGTTTTATATTAACAATTGCTAGAATGTAAAAAGTTTGAAAATTGATTTAAAACAGTAAATTAGAGTATCATTTGTTCTATCTGTATAGGAGTATGCTGAGAACATGGACGTAGCTGAGAATATAATTTCAGATACACTAGTCATAATCTCATAAAATATTTATATGTAATTTATTGTTATAATCCTATTGTTTGATCTCTTATCATTTATAGGTTAAAAATATTAATCATAGATTAGTTTACTATTTAATACATAGATTTAATGCATGATACAAAGTTTGTTGTACCATGGATTTAATGTGTCTACTAGAGATGTTTTTTTTCTTCATATTTCCCATATTATGATAATCAGATTTCTATTGATTTTTAACCCAGTACAGGTCACTAACACCCAGGAGAGGTGTAATTTTTAACCTAATTGGTATGTTAAAATGTCAATCTAGTATAGAAAACCTCTGGTTGTTTATGAAGTTTAAGATTTCCCTGTGAACTTTTCTTCATTTGAGCTTTGTTTTCCATTATTGCATAGAAGTCTCCTATAATTCGGGTATGGGTAGTTATTTTCTTCAGTGCCTATGGATAAGTCTACATTAAAGGCTTCATTCCCCTCATTACCATAATTTTTTTGGTGCATATATTTGGACAATTTTGAGTTTTTGGTTTCTTTTACATTTTTAGTACAGTAAGCAATATTCTGTTTGATTTGCTTTCATAGCTGATGACCAACTACTATTGTTGGATAGTATCTATATTTTATGTATGTGGTCTAAACATAACTCAACAGCTTTTTAATTTAGTTTACAAACCTAGTAGTTATTCTGTTCCTGAAAATGTATTACTTTTGAAATGAAATTTCCATTTTTGGAGACCAATCTTCAAAACCTATAACATGAAATTTCAATTTTGATTTTTGGCAAAAATATGAAGCATTTGAAATATGCTAAAACTATGTTTAAACTCATACATTACAAATGATCGCATGTCACAGGCAATGCCTCCAAGATGATGGTTTTGGGTATAATGTATAGCAGAAGTTAAATACTTGAAAAATGTACTAGTGTAATTAAAAAATTATCATCATTTTTTAAGCATATTTCTAATGCCTCGCATTTGTTGCCAAAACTCAAAACTAAAATTTCATGCTATAAGTTTTGAAGATTAGGTTCTAGTCAAGGAAACTCCAAAGTGGCCGTTTAATTAAAGGGATACACTGTATTGAAAATCGCGCCACATTTACTTATTTAACGCTTTTATAAAAACTGAATTCATTTTCAGCAAACTACAAAAATTGCATACGAAAGCTGCACTCTTTACCTTTAAAAGGGTCTTGATTTTTGTCGATAGGACACTTGGATCAAAAGATAGAATGGTAGAAACAATTCTAATAAACATTTTTGTTCAAAATTATCTTAGCTACATTTTTTATTTAAAATCATTTTTTTTTTCTATAGTTTACAGATTCTTAGTAAATCAATGTTTTTCCATGATAAACATTTTTCCATCTTTTTTTGCGTCTTAATATTTACATTTTAGGTAAAATTCAGCTTGTTCATATAATTATTCAAGGTTCAGTAGCATTTTCGTCTCTGACGACTGGAGTATTTTCAGTCTCAAAATTCTTAGTTTTTGAAAGACCTTTTTCTCGTAAATATGCAATAATAGATGACTGGTTCTACTTTTTTTTTCTAAAGAAGTGAATCCCCAAAATGTGGTAAATACTTTCATGGGATTCACTGATTTCCTAGTAAAGTTACACAGGCGAAAATAGTAATTCTTATAGAATAAAATTATAATATATGAGTATCGGAGTTGCACCTCAGTCAGAATTATCTGTAAACCTTTTTTTATTGAAAACCAAAAATAATTTTGTGTATTAAAAAAGTATTAGATGGTTTTAGTTTGAAAAAGATCACTTGTCCTAAATACAAGACGTTAAATAGAAGGTAGAACATGAATAATTGAATTTCTGTGAATTTACCTTTTCTGTAGCATAAAACATCATTACATATTTTTTTTTTAAGGTGCAATGGCAGAACAATCACTCTTGAATTTTATGGACGAATTACTAGAAAGCAGTTGCCTTTTTTGTGCAGTTTGTAAAGATATTTTAAAACCTCCTATTATGTTAGTAGAGAATGTAGGAAACATTTGTAGAAAATGTTATGAAGAAAAGCAGGAAATAATGCATTGGAAAAGTATGAATAATTCAGCTTTAGAAAATGTATTGAAATTATTAAAACTGCCTTGCAAATATAAAACTAAAGGTTGTGCTGTAAGAGTATCTTATGAAGATTTAGATTTTCATCAAAATGGTTGTAAATATCGCACCAAAGTATGTTCCATGTTTAAGTTTGGTTGTGATTGGGAAGGAAGTACAATTGATTTCATAGAACACTTCAAAGAATGTCATGGTGATCATGTTATTAACTTTGAAAACAATTTATTCTTCTTGGAAACCTCTCTTAGTGATACAAACATGGTAAAATTACTGGTAATGAAGCAACACACTTTTATACTTAGAATGCAGACTAATCTTCGAAAAAATAAACTATTCTACATAATTTGTAGTGTACATGATGATGATTACTCATCATTTTGTGAGTATTCAGTCAAGCACAAAGGAGGAAGTGAAAACTATATTAAAACAAAATCAAAAATTGTCTCTTCATATCACATATATAACGAGTTTGATGAAAGCATTGCCATGGAAATCGACCTAGATGCACTTAAGCAAATCTCCCATATTTCTGATACTATAACAAATATATTTAAAATCAAATTGGAAGAATCTTCTGGGGAAACGATTGATGATAAAATATTGCACTTTTTTGAATGTCCTGTGTGTAAAAATTTTATGAAACCTCCTATATTCCAATGCAGCTCAGGCCATAGTATTTGCAACATGTGTAGACCTAGACTAGAGAAGTGCCCAACTTGCAGATCAGCATTTGGTAATACTCGAAACTATTCTTTAGAAGGCCTGACAGCAGGTGTTCAATATCCATGTGTGTATCACGATTCTGGATGTTTAGAAATTGGATCTGCCAACCATATTGTAAAACACGAAAGTGAATGTTCTTTTAAACCTTACAGTTGCCCTTTTCCAACTTGTACATCAAATGGAAATCATGAAGTTATAGTTCAGCACCTTATTAATTTTCATTTCGACTCAGTTATATACTGCGGCAGTACAAGTTATACTGATTCTTTCCGCTTAGATCAAAACAACTGTTACAATAAAATATTTGATAGAAAGTGTATTATAACATGTAATCACATATTTAGAATTACTTGTCGAAGAGTGGCTGAACATTGTCTAATGGCTGCTGAAATTGTGGGAAGCAAAAACGATTTAAAAACATTTGTCTATGAAGTATCCATAATAGACATGAGGAGACCAGAGAAGAAATTGATCAGAACCGACTATTGTTTAAACGAAATGCCTGAAGATGAGCTGTTCAAAAAATGCATTATGTTTCCTAATAGTGTCCTGTCTTCTTATTCTAATCATGGAATGGTTACTTTCAATGTAGCTATCAAAGAAAAATAGGTAAGTTAAAGGTTCGTTTCATACTTTATTTAAATTTACTTTGTGCTTTCTAGGATAAACTGCTCATAAACTGAATGTTCAGTTCTTTAATACTTTACTTAGTCAATGGTACATTGTTTCGAGGTTTGTAGGCTGTGGTCTGTAATTATTTCTTCCTCGCATTTCGTCTGCAACTGCGACAAACATAATCAAAGGCTATGCTGCATCGGTCGTTACTGATTTTTCTTACGTTACTGGTCGTTGTTTATAGTTTTCGTGTGTCTCCCAGAATCTTTGCTGCTTCTGAGAAGACCGGGTTTTTTTAACAATGCGGTAAGAAAGTTGTGGCTCTTGGTTGTCAATGTCAATTCAATATTGTATTTTACTCTTTTTGTGACATATGAATCGTTGGATGTGTCTTAAGAATATATTCTGTTCTGCTCCAACGCTTTTTCGAGGTCTTTCAATTCTTCATCCAAATATTTTGATTCAGACATCCAGGTAAAATGATCCTTTTAAGGTTTTTATGAATGTCCTCGATCGTTCTTTGTTGATTTTCGGCATAGTCTGCTCAAATGCGTTGGGTTTTCTTTTAACTAAAACATCTAAAAATTCAATCTGTTTGTTGTTTCCTGATTTCATGATCAACTGAGAGGGTTAGGGTTTAGTTTATCCACTTAATAAAATTGTTATTCACATAATGGAACCAATGCAAAGTCTCGTCATCTGTAAAGCGTATTGCTTTTTTGTTTATATTTTTTCCACGAGGAACGTTTGGAATAACATGGTTCGATGGACTGTCGATTGCCACCTCATTAGACTGCTAGTAAAATCGGCAATCCTACTGGATATATATGTTTAAGTAAAGAGGTGACAAAAAGAGCTTTTTTGGAATGTCTTTTGAGAATCAATCAATCTTAGTTTGGTATCGTTTATCTTCCCGATAAAGTGTTTCGATTCCGTGACGTAAGTTTGGGGCGTAATTTTCCTAATGTAATGAAACTAAACTGGAAAAGTGGGTTAGTTTTCCTCAGAACTCTTCTAGTGGGGTCGTGTTTCAATTTCTTGTAAGTATTTGTATCCAGTGCTTCTCTAATTTTATTGGTATAATCCTTGGTGTGTAGTGTGATAGTGGTATTCCCTGTATCAGCATGTCTTGTAGTGTTCATGAAGGCTCGATGCAACTTATGCACGCTATATCTACGGTAATTCTCGAACATTAGCAATTATGCCCTCAACCTTATGCTTGGCGTGAAAGTTTCTTTGGCGAAATATATATATATATATATATATATATATATATATATATATATATATATATATATATATATATATATATATATATATATATATGAGTGTTTCAAAGGAAGCGAGAAAAATCTTAAATAGGAACCCCCATTTTTGATTGCAGATTTGGATTCCTTGAAAAAAAAATAAACAAAAAACCCGGGCACGTAGGGTAAAAACACTTGAGCACCACGTCTCCAGAGTGGAGGTTTGAGGCCCAAGCAAGTGATTTTAGATTGGCGGACAAGTCTCTAGAGGATTACAGGAATAAAGCGCGTCACACTGTCCTGAATTTGAATCGATTAGGGAACCATGTTGGATTTCTATTACCCAGGACTCCCACATAAAGAGCATTTGGCTGTAGTTGTGTCCCTATCACGTATCAGAGTGCTATGAAAGGGATGGTCTGGAGCATTGGAGCGGGGTGGAGTGACTCATATTTTTACTCGTGTTAATACACCTCGCTCCAATGAATTGTTACACCCGCACGTAATTATAAGGGGTGAACATGTCTCACAGGCTGGGTTTAATTAAATTACTTGCTTGCTAAAAAGGTCAGTCCTTCACGGCCTTTCCTAGAGTACCTTACACTCTAGGGGGCCTTCTGTCGGGGCTCTGTCCCAGTCAATTTCCTAGACTCTGTGGCTGACTTTTATTCTACGACAAAAGATGTTTTATTTCTCTGTAAGAAATTGCTAGTCTTTATCAAGACTAGCTACATTAAACACCTAAAGATTAAACCTTCACTTGAGATGTACAAAAGCAAGGATTCACCTTCCAAGATTCGCCTTGAATGTACGAAACGCCTTGCGGAGCATACGAGGCAAAAGACATGTTAGAAGTCTTTTCTTCCCCAAACGACATATTCTCCTAGTCTTAAATGTATATAAATCTCGTACTATTACTATCATATGTTTTTCGAGATCTACGAATAAGAGATGTATATCTCTTCTTTTGAACCGTAGAAATTACGTAAATGAGTTTGTGGATAATAAGACAGTTGTTAATTGTTCTTATAATATTTCAGTGAATTAATAATTAAAAATGGCGGACAATCGCCGTTTTGTAAGATGATTTAAAATTTGATCTCATTTGACTTTATGTAAAAGCTCCTCTCAACGACACTATTATTAGTTTCTGTACAAAAACCTCGAAATATTCGTTTTAATTAAAAATAATTTACCGCACTTTTTTTGGAAAACTGAACTAGAACACATGATTTTTATAAAATTCAGTGACGTCATATAAAGAATGTACGTAACATAAATAAATATAAACTATGAACTATTACAACTAATTTATTAAGTTAAGATAGCGAAAACATCGTGACTACCGAGTTATGTCAATGGTATGGAATTAGTACCACATCAAAATTCCGAATAGCAATTGATCACGCAATTACTTGTCAGCTTAATAGTAGAAAATTGCTTAAAAAAAGAATAATTAGTTTATCCATTCAAAGAATAATGGACAGCTGGAGGGTGACGTCACTGCGGCCATATTGTTATTATTACTTTCCAAACAAAAATTGAAATGCCTAATCTCAAGACTTTTTTATTTCTATAAAAAAATTAACATTTTGCTTCCTCTGCTGCTTTTTCTTTTAAGTATAGTGTATTTTACGATAATACCATCATAATTCAGTGTTCTATTTCTATGAAATATAGTTTAAAAGTTTAAATTAAAGAAATTCTAACCTTACTTTATTGATACATGCATTTTATTGCTATTTTTATAAAACAACATGCTTTATTATTTACACAACCTTGTAAAATTGTTGTAGTAATTATTAGAATACTTAGATATTGCAAAAAGCGGAAAGATTCTGTAAAAAAAATGAAAAAATAACGAAAAATACAAAATATCCACACTAAACAAGATTTGTTTGGAAAGTGAATCTGACAGATGTCAATAAAATCTACGTCATCACTCCGGCAGTCCATTATATTTCTCACAATTTTGGCTCTATATTTCAAAACTCATTTGATGTTTTGTATAAATTTTTATATATATATAAGCGGGGATCCTACAGCTTCTGCCGCTTCCCGCATTTCGATCGCCATCTTTTTCTATCTCTCCAGGTGTCTTCATCAATGGCTCTGTCTTTCATGGTTTCCATAACACCTTGTATCCAAGACTTGGCTGGTCTTCCTCGTTTCCTTCTATTACTTGGATTGTATTTCATAGCTCTTTTTGGCCATCTGTTGTCGTCCATCCTCTGTACGTGTCCATACCATATTAACTGTCTAGTTTCTATTCTTTCAGAAGTTGTATGTACTCTATCTGTTTTTCTTCTAATTTCAGAATTAGGTATACGTTCTACTCTTGATATACGGCAAGCTCTTCTTAGGTAGTCCATTTCAACCGTGTCAACTTTTTTCTTTCCTTTTACTGTCATTTGCCAACATTCTGCTCCATATGTAAGAATGGGCTCTACAATTACTTTGTAGATAGTCATTTTAGTTCTCATAGTAGCTTTGTTGGACCAAAGTATCGAATTCAGAATTTGAACACTCTTCCTGCCTTGTTGCACTTTATAGTCTATATCTCGTTCCGTTGTTCCTTTACTGCAGATAATACTTCCCAAATATTTGTATTCGTAGCACCTTTTCATTTGTCCAATTTCCAAATCCGGGTCTTCGTCTTCACTGCCTATTCGCATATATTCTGTTTTAGACATATTCATACTCATCCCCCATTTTTCGTATTCATCTTTGAGCTTTCTAAGCATATAATCTGCATCTTCTTCACAGCTTGCAATTAGTACTTGATCATCTGCAAAGAACAGCGTTGTCAGATAATGGTTGTTAAGCTTCAACCCCATTCCAGCACATTTTTGTCTCCACTGGTGCAGTGCTTCTTGGATATATATTTTGAATAGGGTGGGGGAAAGACAACATCCTTGTCTCAAGCCTTTCGTTACTGTAAATACCCTTGAGAAAGTATTTCCTGTTTTTACAGTGCTTTGAGGACATTTATAGATGTTCAGTATTGCTTTTAGATATGTTTTACTAAGGTCCGTTTTCGTCAAGACACTAAATAAGAGTTTTAAAGGAACTGTATCATAAGCCTTCTCCAGATCTATAAATACCAGATGCGTAGGGAGGTTTCGAGCTGTTCGTTTTTCAATTACTTGTTGAAGGGTAAATGTGTTGTCCACGCACGATCTTCCTGCTCTGAAGCCGCTTTGTTCTTCAATTTCTTTATACTCCTCTTCTATTCTTCTTTTCAATATACGACCATATAACCTTCCCAGCGAGCTAGTTATGCTAATGCCTCTATAATTTCCGCATTCTTTTCTGTCTCCCTTTTTATAAATGGGGCTAATGTGGGCCAAATTCCAATCGTCTGGAATCGTTTGGCCTTCAATTAAGCATTTATTAAAAATATTCACTAAGCTTTCCAAAAGAGCATCTGGTCCATGTTTCACCAACTCGATGGGAATGTCTCCAGGCCCGGGTGTTTTTCCATTTTTCATTTGTTTCAATTCTTTTTTCAGTTCTTCTTTGTTTATCTTATGCACCTCTGAATTTTCTGTCATTGAGATATGGTCAGGTCTTTCCATAAATTCGTGCCTACTTTCTGTTAATAGCGTTTTGTAATATTTTTCCCACTTTTTATTTTGAATCAGGTTTATATTTCCCTCATCTTTTCTTTCTTTTCTAATACTTTTTATGAATTTCCAAGCTTGTGTCACTTTGGTTCCTCCTAAGCATCGGTCCATCTCTTCGCATTTCTCTTCCCACATTTCGTTTTTTCTTTTAGTGACTTCCTTCTTTGCTTCCCTGTTGAGTCTGCTGTAAATTCTGTGGTCTTCTGAGTCTTTCGTGGATAGCCATTATTAGCCATAAATTTTTAACGTAATGCTATTTGCATAGCAATTATATTTCAACTTTTAACTGATAGAGATATTTTATACTAATTGCTTTTAAACTTTTTAGGAACATTTTTGGATATGAGTGTTCTTTAAATTGCTATGAAGATCAGTTGGAATGGAAGTGATGATGAAAATTATATATTTTATTATGATTCTTAGAAGAGTTTATATAGACTATATGTGTTATTACGGCTGTTTTAGTGCCAAATGGACCTTTCAAATAATATTTATAATTTAATTATTGTTTAACTTTGGTGAATTTAAGCTCAATCAACAAATTAAACAATTGTTTTCTGTAGCCTAATATGCATTTTTAATTTCCTTATACTATTCATTGTAATATTGATTCAATTTTATTGATACATAGGTTGATACTATCAACCTATGTATCAATGAAACATGACTTCACTAAATATTGTTGTTGATAGGACATGCTTTTAACTTTATAATATATATATATATATATATATATATATATATATATATATATATATATATATATATATAAAGTAGTTACTTAGGTATTATTGACTGACACGTTATATATATATATATATATATATATATATATATATATATATATATATATATCTGATTATGTCTGTTTGTATTTTGATTTTACTTGTTTTTAAAATAGAGTTTAATATAGTCGTCTTGCTTTCATTTTCTATGGTGATATACATACTCAAGATATATGTTCTAGATTAAACATATATATTCATCCTCCCCTTCTGATGGCTTTATATTTTATATAAATATCATCGTATATGCAGAACGCAATATAATGGTACTTCAAGCCGGCCATAGATAAAAATGGAAATACTATGATAACGACTGACGAAAAGCTAAAACGATGGAAAGAATTTATGGAAGAGCTCTTCGACTACGAAAGAGGATATCTATAAGGCAATTCTTTCGAGGACATAAAAACAAGTATAGAAATTACAAAGGAAGAAATATTGTGTGCACTAAAGAACACCAGAAACGGAAAAAGCCCGGGGCCAGATCAACTGCTATTGATATCCTTAAATAATAAAAAATTAGTACATGGATGTCCTCTTAAATCTCTTATGAAATTTATCAGTCCGGTGACATACCCAATGAATGGTTGACCTCAACATTTATTTGTCTCCCGAAAAAGAAAAATGCTAGAGACCACCGCACCATAAGCCTAATGTCTCACACACTTAAAATGTTTTTAAAGCTCATCCATAAATGCATTTACCAAATACTTGATATGGATAATGAAGAAACCCAATTTGGATTCCGTACAGGCGTAGGTACCCGTGAAGCTTTCTTTGCATTCAACGTACTAATCCAGAGATGCTTGGATGTGAACCAAGATATGTACGTCTGTTTCATAGATTACAACAAGGCTTTCGATAAAGTCCAGCACAAAGAGCTAATGGACGTCCTCAAAGCAAAACAATTACAATACAATGACCTTCGAATTATAACAAATCTATATTATAAACAACAGACACACATATGCATTAATGAATACACATCAGAAGAGTTCGAAATTAAAAGGGGTGTGTACTGTCACCACTACTAATCAATGCATTTTTTTTTAACCTATTCTCTATCCTTCCATTGTTGGATGTAGGTCTCCCCCAGTTCTCTCCATCTTTCCCTATCTTGAGCTGTTCTCTGCCATGTGGGACCTCCTTGTTTCCTGATGTCATCTTTCCACCTCATGTGTGGTCTGCCTCTTGATCTCTTTGCATTGTATGGACGCCACTTTCCGATGGCATTGTTCCATCGTCCGACTTGGAGACGTTCATTGTGTCCAGCTCATTTCCATTTGTTTTGCTGCTCGTTCTATCGCGTCTACTGTCTTTGTTCTGGTTCTGATCCACTGGTTACGTTTTCTATCTTTAAGTGATATACCCAACATTTGTCTCTCCATCGCTCTTTGTGCCTTCCTTATCCTATCCAAATTGGCCTGTGTAAATGTCCATGTCTGTGCTCCGTAGGTGAGCACCGGTATTATACAGGAGTTATATACCTTGCTTCGTAAGTATAGAGGGATTGTTTGATTTTTTAGAACGTAAGAAAGTTTACCGAACGCTGCCCATCCCATTCTTACTCGTCTCGATATTTCGGCTGTTTGATTTTCTCTGTTAGCTCTGATTGCTTGTCCTAGATACTCATTTACCTGTTCTATTTTTTCTCTTTGTATTTTTATTGCCTCTTGGTCTTCCGTGTTTGTCATTACTTTTGTTTTGTTGAAGTTAATTTTTAGGCCTTTTGCAGTGATTTTTCATGAAGTTCATCATCATCATCTTTGGCTCGACAATCCTCTGTGGATCTTGGCCTGCTCTTCGTCGCCATTCTGTTCGGTTTCTGGCAACATGTTGCCATCTTCTGATTTTTAATATCCGAAAGTCGGTTTCAACTCCATCTAGCCACCTAATTCGCGGTCGGCCTTTGCCTCTTCTTCCTGCAGGTGTTCCTGTGGTTAGCTTTTTAGCAATCGTATTTTCTGGCATTCGTATTACGTGTCCAGCCCATCTAAGTCGCTGTGTTTTAATGAACGTTATGACATCTGGCTCATCAAAGAGCTGATACAATTCAAAATTATATCTTCTGGGCCACTGCCCTTGGTCGTTTATAGCTCCAAATATTTTGCGGAGTATTTTAAGCTCAAATATTCCCAAAAGTCTTTCATCTTTCTGCGTTAGAGTCCATGTTTCTGCTCCATATGTGAGGACCGGCCTCAGCAATGTTTTGTATATAATAATTTTAGTTCTTCTTTGAATGTTTCTTGAGTGGAAATGCTTTTGGAGTCCATAGTATGCCCTTTCATGAAGTTCATTCAGCATTAATTCTAGTTCTTGTCGTTCCGAGGAGATCACGAGTATATCATCCGCATATCTAAGGTGATTTAAGTACTTTCCGTTAATACATATTCCTGTTTTCCCAATCTGTTGATTTCATTATATCTTTGAGGGTCAAGGTAAACAGTTTGAAATTATATCGCCTTGTCGGACTCCTCGTTTAACTTTTATATTATCCGTTATTAATTTGTCGTCCAGAATTACGGTCATGGTTGCATTTTGGTAAATATCATGTATCAATTGTCGGTATCTTGAATCTATGCTACTATTGACCAGAGCTTCTTCCACCACCCAGTGTTCAATGCTGTCGAAAGCCTTTTCATAATCTACGAATGCTAAGTACAGCGGAAGGTTGTATTCATTGGTTTTCTCAATTAAGATTTTAAGCGCATGTAGATGATCGATTGTGCTGTATCCTTTCCTGAATCCGGCCTGTTCCACTGGTTGGTAGTTATCAAGTTTATAGGTCAGTCGGTTGTTTATTATTCTTGTGAAGGTTTTATATAGTTGTGACAAAAGGGAAATAGGACGGTAGTTGTTTAGGTCTATTCTGTTCTAAAATATACCTAGTCTGTCGAAATACTATTTCTTCTTATATACTTTGTTTAAGGTGCTCTTATGACCTTTTTCCGGTTTTTATAACCATTTACAGTCGAGTATTTCTTTTGTTTGAAAAGGTATTCATTCAGTCTACCGAAATATAGTTTTGCTTTACTTTATTCAAGGTTTTCTTATGCTAGAGTCTTTTATGGGAGACTAGGCGGTTATTATAACTATTGACTTTGGGGTATTTCTTTGATCATATAAGATTCCCAGTCTGTAGAGACTTCCTTCTCATGTTCATAAGAGGTTTTGTGGGCGTTTAAACTTATTTTCGGTTATTGTAACCATTTTCTGTTAAATATTTCGTGATTGTATGTACATTAGCCACATTATAATCATTTCATATTGTGTTATTTTTTTTCTATTATGAGATACCGGTCTGTAGAGACATTTTTTCTTTGTTTTCGTTATTGGTTTTGTTATTGTAAAGGCCTGCTTTTAATTATTTCAAGCATTTCTTTGGTTGTTTTGATTTTGTAGTAAAGATAAAATCCTGGAATTTAAAGTCACTTTTACTTCTTCGCAATTATTTTCTTCTTTGTCTTCTGAATTTTATATATTTGCTGCTTCATTTTATCTAAACAATGGATACCATCAAATTCAAACGAAAATCCGCAAAGAATGCGATCATTCGACATTGCAATTGGGCTACAGATAATGTGTCATTTGCTGATTTCTACCTTTTACAAGTTTGTCGGGACTATTTGCAGGTTGAGTATGGTAAATATGCACAAGATGTAATTAAAAACGTATTGGTAGACCTCACAACAGATAGCGAAGATCGCACTATTATAGATGATTTGTTTTGTAAGGTGATGGGACTTATAATATGGGAGCCCGTCCTTCCGTCCTACACATATTATAAAGTAAGTAGTGCATCTAATGATTCTCCTAGGTTAAATGTGGGAAAAGACCTCCCGCATCTACTCAATGTTGTAAATTCATCTCAATATAATATGTCGATAAACTCATCTTCGCTGCCTCAACGTTCTTTCGAGACATCCACGTCTCAAATATCTCGTGGAATTGAAACTAGTTCGTCGGTTCAGCAATCCCATACTTTACGTCATATAAATACAGTCCTAATGTATTAACTAATGACCTTAGCAGTAATGCATTTTCTCTTTCACATGTTGCAGCGGTAACGGATAGTGAGCCCTCCAAGACTCGTGTTGTCGACACAAGCACGAGTTCGTCTACGGGCCTATCCTTTAATGATGTACATCTTTCTGGGCCTCAGGTCCATCTTTGCCTATGTGCCCAAGAACTATTCTTTACATGATGGGCGCCTGATAATGACGCTGCCTATACAACTTCGCGGGAAGCTAACCACCATACACTTGTTCGATCTAAAACTTGGCATTGTGAGCCAAAATTCTAGTCCTAGTCGGTTCGTGACAGTGACAATTGTAGAAATTCTAATGACTTAAATATTGAGACCATAATTGGGTCAAAAATCCCTAGAGGGGTATTACAGAGATTTAAATCTCTCTAGATTTAACATTCGAGGTACATATGTTCAAAATATATTCTTACTTTTCTTGTTTGCGCCGAGTAAAGGCTTTTGTGTTTCATGTCAGCAGGAACATTCGTAAAAAGCAAGCTAAATTGCTTATTGTTCGAGACACAGAAAGTCTCTCGTTTCCTCGTATATTGGAATCATTGTCATCCGGTATTACCAATCCGGATAATTAGTTGGATATTTCGAATTTATTTCCAGAGGAAATTATTCACCGTATGAAAATTCTTCGAACAATCTAGTTGTTTTAAAGATGTTCCAAACACACGTATCGTTGGGACATGTAGGGCCCAGAGGTACGTCCAATTTTAGACATTATTTCAGACTTACTTGTTGCGCATTTTAGAATGTTGAAAGTCACATACATCATTGTATTACCTGTTCGAGATTTCTTTTTGTTGCCATATATTATGGGATATATTTTTTGCTTAAAGCTTACATAGCTTTATTTGTTTATATGTGCGCCAAGTTATATTAAAAAAAAACGGTTATAACTTTTGGAAAGCCAAAGCATTTTCTTTGGAGATTGTACGAATTCTTTAAGATACAAAGAATTCTTAGGAACCCTACCATTTTTGTTTTTGTTCGTTTCAAAATTGCCTTTTTATGTATAAAAGTCTTGATCATTGAATAGTACAATGTTCGTATTTTATCTGATCTCTTATTTATCGTAGTTTGTATGGTCGAATGTTTCGCGAAAATTACATCGGATAAAAAAACTGAACACGTATTTAATATTTTTCATAAATCGAAAACACTAAACAAGACCTCTCATCCCCACCCACTGGGGATGGGAATAACTTTGAAATCCTAAATAGGAACCCCTACTTTTTATTGCAGATTTGGATTCCTTTTGCAAAAATAAGTAACTTTTATTCGAGACTTTTTTTGAGTGTTCATAGATGACGTTATAATAGGAAAAAAACGATTCATTCTGATACTATAGGAAAATTATGGAAATGGTCTAATATCTTAAGAAATACACTATTAAATGAAAAGCCAAAATATACGTGTTTAATATTTTTTAAAAATCTATCGAATGACACCAAACACGACCCTCTACTCCCACCCTTTGGTGGAGCGAGGGGCAACTATAAAATTTTAAATAGAAATCCAAATATTTTTAATTGCAGATTTAGATTCTTCAACAAATTCTTAAAAAACTGTATTCACTACCATAAAAATTAGTTTGCAGACTTTTGATTTTCGGTTTTCTGCAATTACAACGCCAGCTGTCGCGAGTAGAAACAAAAAGTCAGGTAATAACTGTTTACTTTTTCTGTAATAAAAAATGGGGTTTTCTATTTAAGATTTTAAAGTTGCCGTTCGAAAAAAATGTCTCGAACAAAACTTACTTCGTTTATAAGGAATCCGAATATGTAATAAAAATTGGAGGTACCTATTCAAGAGTTTAAAGTTGTCCCCAGGGGGTGGGGATGAGAGGTCTTGTTTGGTGTTATTCGAAAGATTTTGGAAAAAAATTTTTTTTGTCCGATGTTAATTTCGCGAAATATACGACTGTCCCGCTTCTTTTCTCACACCATGTATATGTGCATACTTCAGCGAAAAAGATGCTGGATTGATTATTAGAGTAAATGCTTTTTTAATCTTCATTTTTGGTACAAAGTAAGCACTAGTTGTAGATGTTACTAATTTTGACCCGTCTATATAGATAACAGTGAATAGTCACTGTGTTATAGATAACAGTGAATATAGATAATCTGAATAGTCACTTAAGACATCCTTGAGATTATTATGACAAAATTCAGTTCGGTATTTAGGAATAATATGTGTATTGTCGATACAGCACTTGTTAAGTGTTGTATATCCAAAGATTCCTAATATGATCAGAAGAAGAATTTATTAATTTAAGTTCGTTCAAGTTACAAATGCTTTTGCAAGCGGTGGAGAATTCATTTTTAAGAAGTATATAGATGTTAAGTCAGCTGTATTTAATTGATTAATTATTTTTACATTATACCTACAACAATAACGTTGGCTTAGGAAATATTTGCTTGCCATATATTCTCTGCGTAATGAGTGGGTTTTCAGAGGCTAGAACCAGTGTGGCTTCATTTGTAGAGCTTTTCATTTAACACAATTTTCAAAGCTTTAAAATGAATTCTATGAATTTTACGTAAATTAGTTATACTAACTGACCCATATATATCAAACAGCAGTAATCTATAATAAATCTAATATAGGCACAATAAAAATTCAATGCAATATTTTGAATTGCGCCCCACGATCTCTTACAAAACATTTTGTAGGAGATTTAGGACAAGTAAATTAATATCTTTTTCGCAGCGACTAATTGCGTTGTTCATTGTGTAATAGTTAATATGTTGGTCCAAAGCAATTTTCTGCTAAGTGTACCTAAATCAAAGTAGGTATTTGAATTCCGAAACAATAACAATAGGATTGCCCTGCAGGGATGTAGTGCGATCTTTCATAGAGTATTTTTTACAGAAACTTACTACATTTGATGTACGTTTTCTTCTGTGAATAGATGACAATATCATTAGCATATTGTAAACAAACAACATTTGGAGACCATAAATTGTGCTAATCGTATATGTACAGTTTTAAAAAAGTGTACTTAAAACAGCTACCTGTAGAACGCCTTTTGATGTAATCATTGGTTCTATGATATTATGACCTAATCCAATCAATATTTTATCTCTTTATATAAATTTCATAGTAAATATGCCATGGATTTTGGACCGCCAAGAAATACAAGTTTGTCACAGAGTATATTCAAGTTAATGTTGCCATAAGCACTTTTTATGTCGATAAGCAATGTTTGTTTCATGGAAATTGCAAACCCAATTTTAACATCTGTAGTCAGACGAACTACTGCATCCGTCGTAGGTACAGGTTTTTTTATAGCCAAATTGTATTGCTAGTAATACACTCTGCCGCCTTACCCAAGTTTCCATTCTCAATTTTAGAATCTTTTCGAATGTGATAAAATGCATGACAACAATGTAATTGGTGGATGTAAATCCGGATAATCTTAATTCTTTTCGGTTTTATAACTAATACAACAAAGCAATCATTTAATTTGTGAGGAAGTATTCCCGTCTGCAAGACAGTTACAAAGATGTATTAATGGCATATTTTATGTTCATTATTCAAATAATGTTCTTCTGAAGGTATACCTGAGTGAAATATATATTTGGCAACAAAAGGTGTGGGCACAACTTCTGTAGAATGTCTTCTGCAATTGAAAGAGGTTAATCTCATACTCACTATCTTTTAGTAAACTGGAATTATTTTTGCATTTCTCAGATCGTCAGTGTGCCACTGGGAAACATTTATTTATGATATAAACTAAAAGATTTGCTAGAAAATCTGGAACCATTTTAATGATAGCGGACAGAATGTGTTCTGATTCGCACGAATATTTCAACTAGGTTGTAAAACATGCATGATTTTAAATATCTCATTTGGAGTACGAACCAATTCATTTCTGTGATAATTAGTTTACTTACCGTTATTGAAATCAAAGTGAGATTTTAAATATCAAGATTGATATTATAGGGAAAGATCAGAGGAGAAAGGAGTGTCTGAAGGAGGAGAGTGTCATGGTTGAAAAATTTAAGAGAATGGTTTAAACGCAGTTCAATAGAACTCTTTAGAGCAGGGGTACATAGAGTAAAGGAAGTGATGATGATATCCAACCTCCGATTGAGGGACGGTACTTGAAGAATAAGAGATTTAAAATCAATTATTGTATCTTTATTAACATCGTTATTTATACTTAAGGTGAAATTTTTATTTGTTTTTGTCTTATTGGTAATACGACAATTAGATGTTCCACAAAGATTTTGATTGATTTCGAGAATTCATTATAATATCATTAAACATTTTTTTTATAACTTAAAATGTATTTCCTATAGTTCGGTGAATGCATTTTATATTTATGTGTATATTTGTTATTCCAAACCTATCTTAGCTTTTGTAGATATCAATGGAAAAACCCTATCAAATAGAATAGAAATATGCTTGTCACTGAAAATTGGACAAAGCTTACAAAAAGTAAAAAAAAAAAAAAATACCAATAACAATTAAAATTTACTAAAATTACAAAAATCGTCAAAATCACAAAATAAAAGATAATAAAATATACAATCCATTGCAAAATTTAACTAAAATGCAAATTGCATAATAAAACCTTACGAAATAGTTGTTTACGAATAAGTTTTAGTTGCTGCATGTGATACACAAATATATATATATATATATATATATATATATATATATATATATATATATATATATATATATATATATATATATATATAAATACTTTAGTTGCTTGTATCTAAACGTACTGTAATTTCTTAGTTATTCGTTAAGAAACTCTTCCAATGAATAATATGGTCTTTCAGATAGATAGTTTTTTGTCAATTTACGGAACTTAAGGAAAGGAGTTGTAGATTAGGTAGGAAGTTGCAAAGGGAGATGGTTGTATAATTTTTTTGTCGAATATAATATAGATTTCTTTACTAATTCATTAGACGGGATCGGTAAATACACATCAAAGGTTGAATTTCTGGTGGAGTAGTCATGATTAGGTCTTGCTGGAAAAACATGTAGATGTTAACGAATTAAGCAAACTGTTTCTAGAATATATAAAGAGGGAAGAGTTAAAATCCCGTGATTTTTTAAATAGCTTCTGCAATGTGTTATTCTACTGAGGCCAAAAAGATACCGTATTGCACTATTTTGTAATTTTAAAATAACATTAGATTGGGCAGATGTACTAGAACCCCAAAAGGAAGGCCATATCGAAGATGAGACTCGAACAAAGAAAAATATGTTATTTTGGAGGATGCTAAATTGATTTCTTTCAAAACAGATCTTATTGCGTAACAGGCTGAGGCTAGTTTCTTACTTAATAAATTTATATGAAAGGACCATTTAAGGTTGCCGTCTATAAAAATACCAAGAAATTTTACAGAATTAACGATACTGATCTGGCTGTTATTAAGAAGCAAGGGTTGAGAGAGAGAGCTCCTTTATAAGATAATGCTACTGTCTTATCCTCGTTAAAAGAGAGTAAATTAGTGTCGGACCAGGTTTTTATTTTAAGCAGATCAGAAGTTATAATTGCATAAAGAGTTACAATATTAGAGTTCCTCCAGGTAATACTGGTATCATCAGCAAAAAGAAAAAAAAATCCATGGATTTTTAAGTTATTGAAAAATGGTAAGACAGATTACAAGAAAATTAATTACACTTCTCATTATTATTCTGTTACCTCTTAACCCTATTATATACTTACGTCCAAATATCTGTACAAAGCGATAGAATCGTTTGTTCGTGGTTCTTTAATTTTTCTATTTTTTAGAAAATCCAATTTTACTCCATATTTTTTAAGCGTTGATTCATTTTCTAATAACTCCCGCCTAGGGCTTTTCTTCCGTCTGAGTTCGATACTGAAAATAAATAGAAAATATTTAATTATTACTTACAATATGTATGGTTCATTTTTAACACTTTGATTGCCATGTGTATACCTGAATATACACAGTGGCTGAGTTCAAACCGCCACGTCAGCCACGTGTATATTTACATATACACAGTCAGTAAAGATCCTTTGGCCATGTGAGTTCCATAGGAGCACACTTTACGTGTTTTTCTAATAGGATTTAACTTAGCGTGACCTGGGGCAAATTAAAAATGATCTTAGCCTGGGGAAAAAAATACTTTGTCATTTTTTTATTAGCAGTTGAATTATAGTAGGTTTTTTATAACTTGGGAGTAAAGGAGTAAAAAAACATAACAATATTCATTGTTATGTTGATTGCCATTATGTGGAAGGTAGTCAGATATATTCGAAACTCAACGTTCAACCTCATTCAACCTGCATTCAACCTCATCCATGTCTTATCCTCGAAGACATACGATATCACAACCAAATTTAAGTAAAACTTTAGAGAAAGCCCCTCCTGGATCAGTTTCACTTAATGAGCTTAGATTTGAAATAGATAGATTAGCTGAATCATAAATTCTAAATAATCAAGTTATAGGTAGCACTGCTCGGGCGAGATAAGAATTCAAAAACCGAGTGAATTAGTGTTATGATTATTGTTATATTATTATTATTTTATATTTTATATGTGTTTAGATATTTTCTATTGGTCGTCTGTTTCTTTTATATAGTGGCCATTATGTTCAATCACAAATTAATCGCTTAATTTGTACTCTCACATTATTCTTAACCTTTTATAGTTTCACCGTGTATAACTGAGACATTGTAAAACTATATCGAGTAATATTTTAATAATTAAAATCCATTCACCTGCAAACCTGCACTTGATAAATTGTCGAATAATACATTTATTTTATTATATTTATTTCTAATTGAACTTCCTAAGTGTTGCAATTACGGCCTAGATTAAATTATATTGTAAGCTCATAGTTCAAAGCTTGTTAGTATGATAGAAGCATTAACCTCTGTGCTGAGGCATACATTATTTGTGAAATTATAAATTGGGGATTTGAGCGAAGTCTATTATAGCAAGTTACCTAACCAACATCTATAGTGTAATTAGTAGTAGCTGTCAATAAAACCATAATTTTGCTCCACGACTTCAACATTTTATTGTATTTACCATCGTCGATCGAGAAGAATCGGACAAAGGGGCATTATAAAACGATTCGATCCTTATAACTACATTCGAATCTGTCCATTGTTGAACTATGAGCTTACTCTACACTTTAATCTAGGCCATTATTGCAACACTTAGGAAGTTCAATTAGAAAAATATATTACCTATTCGACAATTTATTAAGTGCAGGTTTGCAGGTGAATGGACTTTAATTATTAAAATATTACTCGATATACACTCCGCATCATAGAAAACGGGCCACCCCAAATATTTAAAATATTTTCGAAATTATTATTTATTGCTACAAAATTAAGCATTTATTTTTTTGTATATTGAATTAATATTATTTTATTTTTAATGTGTTTTGGGTTATTTAAGTTAAATGGGTTGTTGCGAAAGCAAACCGACCCTGTAACTGGATTGAGGATATTTATAGAACCAATAAAACAAAACAATTTTGAGAAAAAGTTGTTTACAATTTGATCAATTTTCGAGGAAGCGATTGTTTTGAGAAATGTATGATATTGTAAAGGGTTCTAATGAGTTTTAAACGCATCTCAGTATTACAGTGGCCGACTTAGTATGAAATAGTCTTGAGTTAATAATGATGGAGAATTTTTAAAAATCGGTTGAAATTGTAACGTTACTGGGAAGTGAATTAAGTCAAAGACAAGTTGCAAGACAATTGAATGTTAGTAGTTCGACTGTACAAAGGACCCAGCAACGATTTATTGTGATCTCACCAACGACGACCTGGTACGGGTCCAAAAAGGAAAACAACCGCTAGGGAAGATCGCGTCGTCATTCTTGCTGCAATACGGAATCGGACCCAAACCGCTAGAATACTTCAAGGCCATTTACATCAAGCTCAAGGGCCAGCAATCAGCGTTTCTACTATTCGGCGAAGATTAAGGGAGCAAGATTTGACAGCTTGAAGTCCAGCAACGGGGCCCTTACTTTCCCCAGCTCACAAAAGACGAAGACTTGATTTTGCCCGTGAGCACATCAATTGGACAACAGACGATTGGAAAAAAGTATTGTTTACGGATAACTGTAGAATATCTATTTATGGTAAAGACGGACGCAGTAAGATGTAAGGACGGGCTGGAGAATGTTTCGCTGGTTGCACTCGGGCACCACGGGTTGCTTTTAGTGGTGGTTAGGTAATGTTTTGGGTAGGGATTTTTTTTATGCGCATACGGATCTCGTCGTGATCGACAGAGGTGCGTTAACAGCAGTAAGGTACATAACCGAAATCTTACATCATGTGATGCCCTATGCTGGATTTATTGGCAACGAATTGCATTAGCAGGATAATGCCAGACCACACACGGCAAGGATAGTAACGGAGTACCTTGAGGTTGGTATTCCAAAAATAGACTGGCCTGCTCAAAGTCCCGATTTAAATCCTATTGAGCATATATGGAGCCTGCTAAAAAGTTGCGTTGGGCGTCGCATACCTGCTCCAACAACACCTGGAGAGCTTCAGATGGCACTCATTGAAGAATGGGCCACTTTTCCCCAAAGAGATATCGAAAACGAGAAAATTCCATGCCAAATTGAATGAGGAGTGTCATCCAGAATCAGGTGGTGGCAATACCCATAACTGAAAATGGATACCAGCTTTTTTTTTAATATACAGTTCATTGTTGTTTTAAAAACTGTAAGTTGATTTTTTCCATAAATTTCCTATTTTTCTTAATTTTTTTTTTTTTTTCGATTGATGTTTTACGATAATGATGAAATTTTATACTAAACGAGTTATTGATTGGATATACAAAAAAATAAATGCTTAATTTTGCAGCAATAAATAACAATTTCAAAAATATTTTAAATATTTGGGGTGGCCAGTTTTCTATGACGCGGAGTGTAGTTTTACAATGTCTCAGTTATACACGGTGAAACTATAAAAGGTTAAGAAGTTAAGAATAATGTGAGATTACAAATTAAGGGATTAATTTATGATTGAACACATACCTATAGTAACAAAAAATGTAACATGTGAAATATGTGTAACGCCATTTCACAAATGTTGGTAGAATTAACTTGTTTACCGAAAAGTGCGATTTTATATAAAAAACGCAGAATATAAATAATCTGACCATAAATAAAATTGATATCATAAAACCGCTATAAATAAATAGAGATTAGGTAATTTCTCAGAATGGTGAATAATCGTTATAAATGTTATAAACAACAAAGATATTTCCATAATAAATTAAAGATAGATATTTAATACACAATATTGACTGATAATGAAAAATATAAAATTTTATAGAACATTTTGGAAATCTTATAAAAAATTTAAAATGCAGTAAAAATAATAGTGCTAGGGTTATCGGTCACGTTTTCGTTGAGTCTAAGATAAAGACATTTAACTTATCTTTTATTTGGCTTTATTGTACTTCATCTTCAATAATTGAGAAATGATTAATTTATCACGAAAACGAGAGATCTATTCATGATCCGTAGAAATATAAGCAAATAATGTAATGATAAATCTAGCAAAAAATCCAATTTTATCTTCATCTGCAGTTCATTATTGAATGTAAGAAAAAAATACTCTCGGGAGAGCCTGTAACTTCTAGAGAGCGCGTCCCCAGGTAGCGGATAGGGGAAAGCCCTCACCAGCATCAGCTGGCGGGTAGGTGGGAAATAAAATCCAAAATCAAACCCTGGCCCTAAAAGTTGAGGGTTGGGGCATCGGGTTAACCACTCGATGCCAGTCAAAAATGGTAAAGGTTAAAAACTCCAAAATCCAGCCTCGGAACCGGACTGATATACGACGACGAAAAATGCTACGGAACAGGAAAATAATTTTTGCGACATGGAACGCCCAAGGGATCTCAAAGAAAGCTCCAGAAATCTTAGAAGAACTAAACAAAATGAAGATAGACATAGCTATTATTACGGAAACCATACGGAAAGGTCAAGGATCAGAAAATCTAGGTAAATACGACCATTTCTACAGCGGAGTCACAAAAGAACGTAAAGCTCAACAAGGAGTCTCCATTGTGATACACCGTCGCTTCAGAAAATACATCACATCATGGGAAGGCATCAACGAAAAATTAATATATGTATAAAAGGATGCAGACTAACTATTCTGGGAATATATGCAATCAATAACGATGCTATTGTAAATGTGAAAGTTAACTTTTTCGAACAACTGAATGAATAAATCACAAAGGTGGGTAACACAAGAGAAATAATAATCTTGGGAGACCTCAACAGCAGAGTCGGAAAAAAGAACAACGATAAAGTAGTAGGTATATATGGAGAAGATAATAAGAACAATAACGGAGAAAGGTTAATAGATATATGCGATAAGAATGGTCTCAGAATCATGAATTTCCAACATAGAAACATTCATAAATATACGTGGACTCAGGAAACCCAAAACTTAAAATCAGTTATAGACTACGTCATCCTCAAACAAAAAAGTCGACTGAAAACAACAGACGTAAGAGCATGTGAGGACCCACTTGCGGCAGTGACCACTACCTCCTACGTTCAGATATTTCATTTCCACATAAAAGAGAACAGAAAACACCGCAAGATAACCATACAAAGGAGCAAGTAAAAGAAGTACGATACAATTTGAATAGTTTACATCAAGAAACTGTTAGAAACCTATATAAACGTAGACTGGAACAAAAACTAATTGAAACTAAAGATAATACCAGGAATGTTAATCAGTTATACAAAACTATCAAAGAATGTATACACGCCGCTGCCCTAGAAGCACTAGGGCGATATGAAAAGATCGGACAATAAAAACCATATTGGTGGGATCAAGATATTTCTTAGGAAATAACACAGAAAAGAAAATTGTATCAAAAATATCTGAACACAAGAAATGTGGAAGACAGAATCGAATACAAAAGAGTGCAAGCGATGGTCAGAAGAAAAATATGCCAAAAGAAAAATGAATCCTGGGAAAAAAACGTGCACCATGTTAAATACATACATTAGTGGAAGCCAAAGTTCAGAAAGCTGGAAACTGTTAGAAAATTTAAGAAACAACAGAAAACGAGATATTATCCAGTCCATATCGCCGCAAACTTGGGAAGAATACTTTAAAGATTTATTAACAGAGACAAGAGAGCCCTTCAAACAGATAGATAACTATTGTCTACAAAGCGTCAGGCTGATAGGATCACCAATCCAAATAAATGAGAGAGAAGTCGAAACCGTATGCAGACATCTAAAGAATGGCAAATCACCTGGCCCAGGAAATGTGGCTCCGGAACTCTTCAAACATGGACCCAAAATACTAATTCAACGGCTACGATAACTTTTCCAGGAATGCATAAATAAGCATGAAATACCTGGGGAATGGAAAGAATCGCATATGAGCACCATCCATAAAAAGGGAGATAAATTGAAACCTGAAAACTATAGAGGAATTGCAGTTACTAGTAGTATTAGCAGAATATATGGGAAAATAATAAAAAATCGAAGAGAATAATACCAAGATATGAAAGCGGAAGAACAGGCTGGTTTCATGCAGGTCGATCTACAATAGACCATGTCTTCTCTATTATTCAGATAATTGAAAATAAAGTTGCTCGTGGCCATGAAGTCCACCTGACGTTCGTAGACCTTAGGAAAGCATATGATAGTGTCCCGCTTGATAAATTATAGGAGGCACTGGGGAAACAAATATAAATATAGAATTGATTGAAGCAGTAAAAACGTTGTACTACCAACAAACAACAAGAATTAAAACAGGAAATCTAATAATACCGGGATTCAAAGTGACAAAAGGACTAAGACAAGGATGCTGTATATCCCCAACATTATTCAAAAATGTACGAATATGGGCATACCACTAATGGACTTAACTTTGTACACTCTGTGCTTTGCGGATGACCAGGTCATAATAGCACAGGACTCTGAAGACCTTAGTTACATGATGTAAAAACTATTAGAAGAGTTTACAGAGTGGGGTTTGGAAGTGAATATGTTAAAAACTGAGTACATGAGTATCGGAGGAGATCAACATAACCTTCTCGTAGAGGAAAATCAAGAGATCAAACTATGTGACGACTACAAATACCTAGGAGTAAAGATCACTCAGGACGGAAAATTAGCTGGAAAATTAGTGAATGCTCTAATTATTTTCAATAACATCAACAAAAGCAAAATGTCAGTTACAAAATTCAAAGAAAATGTGTGCATGCAACTTCCTCAATGTAGTAATCTACCCCTACCTGTACAAGTTCAAACCAAACATGAACTTACTCACAATGCTTTGAATAAAAGAGGCAGATGCGCGATTTGTTACAAAAAAAACTCCTGAACTACATGGTTCAACCATGTAGTTCAGGTTGAACTACATGGTTGTTTCTATTTTTATGCTATAAAAAACACAAAACGAGTGACATGTGTATGCAATGGATGTAAAGACAGCCCTTTTATGTCTTTAGTATATTTCTTTGCCAACCATGTTTTTACAAAAAAAAAATAACTAAAACATGTACAATAAAATTGACTCTCAGTACTTAATTTTCTAGTTAAAAAAATACTACATTTTATGTTACTTTTGATTACATAATATGCTGTACTATCATAAAAATAAAAAAAAGTTGATGTACCTATATTTAATTTTCATTTTATTATCCCTTATACCTTTAAAAATTAAAAAATCCCAGGATATTTTTAAATGTCAAAGTTATGTCAAAGTTATACGCCAGACTCAATGATATTCCTATTTAAATACACGGTAAATGTGTACCAGCCACGGACACACGGCTGAAACGCCGATAAAACCTGTGTCCAATATATGTACACATGACAGAAAACTAAAATTGTCTGTGTCCATATATGGTTCACACGGCAGTTAAAGTGTTAATAACCGAAGAAGTGTTTCAGCAGTTTTCTAAATAGGTATATTAGTCAAAAAATTATTAGGGACGTACTTACATGCCCTAATACTCCACTATTTACTGAAAAAGACATGCTGAATACTTGGGATAAAAAAGTGGAAAATTCTGAAAAAATGAAATTAATAAAATAAAGTGAGAAATCATTGAATAGAAACCTTATTTGAATAAGAAGAAGATATGAAGACAGAAATTATCAGTTAAGTCATATAAAAAACCATATTGCTGCCTAGAATAAGGTGGTTTCCTGTAGTTCATTCACTCAGCTAGTTAATATTTTGACAGATTCACTGTCACAAACATGTAACACAAAAATTTCTACCTCCGACTATTAATAGATCAAATAAACTTACAGTTGCAGACTTCTTTCATTGAAAAAAGAACAATAATCATGAATAATGGGAGTGTATTTTCATTAATTTTGATTTAAGACTTTCGTTGTAAATACTAATCTATAAATGGGTAGGTATATTGGGACTGGGATCAGCGAACCGAGTATAGCTTGGTTTACTTTTCATAAAAAGACAAATCCATGCTTTTTGATTAATTAATGCTTAATTTTATATTTAAATTACCATATCTTTTTAGCTTCTACGCCATACAGAATTTTAATAGAAAACATTTTCTAAATAACATAATAAAAAATAAAAAATGTTTCCATATAATTCGACTTTTGCAGGCACAAGATATAATAAAAAATGTCCTTACCTCATAGTTCCTTTTTTTTCACTGCCATACCCCATCGATAATTCAAATACAATTATACTTAAAATTAATAATATCTTTAAACTATTCATTTTTACAAATGAACTTAGTTTAGTATTCTGTTTATTTCAATTAATAAACTAACAACTAACGTATTACAACTTGATTACTTGATACTTCACTCACAATGAGACAGCAGACAGCACAGATTCCACAGACAGATGTCGATTTAAGACAGGAAATATCTCTTTTATAACTGAAGTTAAGTATTCTGTGGGATTCACCCATTTTTGAATTTTACATTAACACCACCAAATTAGAGATGGGAGTTTCACGCTTTTGTTTTATAATAATTTCATGTTTATTTTCAATCAAGGATTCTGAAATTATTTTTCAGAACCCTTGTCTTGTGGCATGTCTAAATTAAATAAATATTGTGTTTATATGGGATTAAGCTTCAATAATTTATTG
This sequence comes from Diabrotica undecimpunctata, assembly GCF_040954645.1. Taxonomy (NCBI): domain Eukaryota; kingdom Metazoa; phylum Arthropoda; class Insecta; order Coleoptera; family Chrysomelidae; genus Diabrotica; species Diabrotica undecimpunctata. Next base: position 103,718,585 of record NC_092808.1, read on the forward strand.
TGATGAAAATTAAATTTTTCGAAACTAAACTTCTACTGGCTGTGTATTACTTTTTTCTATATAGTAAAATGCTAAGGCGAGCGTTACAGGACTAGCGTCACAAATAGCGTCACGTATATAATAGCGGTTCTTCACATCGATTCACTTCTTGTTCTTCGCGTGCCATATCAGAATTATCCGGGCTTCTCGATCTTCTGCAATATGAAATAATTGTCCTGCATTTGATATCTGTCTCCATTCACGAATGTTTTTTAACCAAGAAACTTGTTTTCTTCCTACACCTCTACGGCTCTCTATTTTGCCTTTAAGGATCAGTTCTCTATCTTTGTTGACGCTCCTTAATACTTCTTCATTAGTTTTCCTTGCTGTCCAAGGTATCTTTAGCATTCGTCTATGAACCCACATTTCCAATGCTTCAATTTTGTTCATGATCGATACTTTTAGCGTCCACACTTCTGCACTATACAAAAGTACGGACCAAACATAGCACTTAACCATTCTTTGTCTTAGTTCTAAGCTGAGATGATTGAGATTCGATTCACTACTCTCGTTCAATTTGTTTCTAGTCATCATAATACATTTATTTTTTATTCTAAGCAGGTTTAAATTAAAAACTGCATGTGAAAAGAATTAAAAAAGTAAAAAATTTTCAAAGAATTTGTCAATAAAAGATTCGACTCATAGCGATTGTCAAAATTTAAATGTCATAAATGTCATCTAATTAATAACAACATTATATTATGTTTAAATTTTTTATGATACTCCTCGTTTTAAAATAATTTCAATTAAATACAAATATCATTGAAGCCAAGTTTCTATATCTACTGATGTTGTATTACTTTTTTCTCTATAGTAAAATGCGGAAGCGAGCGTCACGGAACTAGCGCCACAAAATGGCGGGTTCACGGATAGCGTAATACAATAACGATTCCTGACATAGATTCACTACTCTCGATCAATTCGTTTCTACTCATCATATATTTATTCTAAGCAGATTTAAACTAAAAACTGCATAAAAAAATAACTAATAAAATACAAACATTAAATGAGATGTAAAAAATTAAAAGAATATATATATATATATATATATATATATATATATATATATATATATATATATATATATATATATATATATATATATATAGTGGATTTTCTTGGGCTTAGGTTCAGAAAATCCACTAAAAAAATATATATTAAGGTTCAAGAACTAAACTCAAACTATATATATATATATATATATATATATATATATATATATATATATATATATATATATATATATATATATATATATATCAAAGATTCGATTCGTAATGATTGTCAAAATTTAAAAGTAATAAATATCAGACAATTAATAACAGTATTGAATCATCTGTTTAAATTTTTATGAGACTTCTTGATATAAAATAATTTTATATAAATATAATCATTATTTTTAAACACCTTATTTAGTTTATATAATGATTAATTTACTGTCAAGTGCTATTTATTTGTATTTTATTATTAATTTAATATCTCGTCTGAATTTGACAGATCTGTTCGAAGTAAACAACGTATACTTTGTTAATACGTTGACAGGTGGCGTTAGAAGCAAACATAACAATTTATTAAAATATTTTAATATAACATAATTTGTTTAAAATATAAATAATGAAATATAATCCCATATAAATGTAATCCCATATAAACATTTTTTATTTAATTATATGTATATTATGTTTGTTTTTTAGTAAAACTTAAAGGTTTATGTTTACCAAAAACTTGGTTCTATTTTTTATCAGTAGGATAACTCTCTTAATGTCTTCTTCTTCTTCTTCTTCGCGCGACTAGGATTACTCCTGTTTGTATGCCTCTTATTCTGTTTCAATCGTTGTTGACTATACATTATCTTTCCACCTTTTTGGCGGCCTTCCAACGGGTCTTCTGCTATACGGCTTGTTGTTTTTACAGATGTTCGCTAATCTATCTGGTCCCATTCAGTTTACATGTTCGTTCCAGTGTTTTTTTCTTGTTTTTATCGACCTGTTAATATTTTGAATTTTGCATTGTTTGCGTTTACTTCTGTTGGTTTGCCTGTCTCTTAATGATATGCCCGCTATTGATCTTAATACTTTCATTTCGATATTGTTGATTTGTTGTTTCGTCTTTCTTGTATCGGTCCTTGTCTCCGCTGCATATATTAGGATTGGTCTTACTGTTGTCTTGTATACTTTCATTTTGCTTTCCATGGTCAGATATTTGTTTCTCCATATGGTTTCTCGGAGGCAACCACTTACTCTTGCCGCTTTTGATGCTTGCCTTGTGGTCTCTGTTCTTATATCCCTGTCACTAGTGATCTCTACTCCTAGGTAATTGAATTTCATTACTTGTTCTACAATTTTGCCGTCTATTTCTAATGTGTGTAATGTATTTCTCTTAATGAGTGCTCCCACAAAATCTATAAGTACACGAAACTGGCTGGCACATTAAACTGTACTTTGTTTATAAAGCTTAATTTAATTTAACATAATCATTCGCTTTCATCGACTTCTAAGTTGATATTGCAGTGTTTTCAGTAATATTGGGTTTTTGAAAATAGAGCAATAACACTGAGGAACAATTTGAAACTCAATTTCTGTTGAGTTAGATTTTTTAGCTGTTTTCTATAGAATTAGGCATGCTGGTTTCAATACTGTTATTAGTTTTCTTCTATCACGTCACGTTCGTTTTATATGTGGGTGGAACGCATGTTGGTGGGGGGAATGACGCGCTGATAACTGCAACTGGTCTAGACTTGCCTGTTCACTTCAGTTACGTCTTTTATACTGTGGTGAAACGTTGTGTGTCGGTTAGCAGTATTTAGTATTTCGTTATTGAAGTGTATAGAACTACTTAGTGTGTTTGAACTAAAACGTTTCATTATGGCTACCTCTGCTCCTACACGTTGTAAGTGCGAGAATAGCCCTGATTCGTTTTGTTATATATGTGGCAGTTTCAGCATTCCCAGTCAAAGGACAAACATCAGTACACTTGTCAGACAAGCATATTTTGCCTATATTAAAGTAAAACTTGGTGATAAAGGTAAAGCATGGGCATCTCATAAAGTGTGTAAACAGTGTGTTAGAGGTTTACGGATGTGGACCAAGGAAACAAACTTCCATTTAGTATTCCTATGATTTGCGAAATTCAATGAGAAAAACTTGCTTGAAAAGAGAGCCAAGGTATCCTTTTTTCGAACACGGAAAGGGCATTTCTGCAATACTTTCCAAAGTAATGGTGGATTTGTGTTTTGCCATAATGTAAGTGGTTTAATGGAAGAATTGGGAATTTCACAACTGACTGGCGACTGTTTATAGACAGCTCAAAACGGAGCTTAGAAGTGTGTTCTCCTCCACAATGGAAATTTATTTGGTTCAGCTCCAATTGGCCATTCAGTTTGTTTGCGTGAAGAATATGACGACATAAAGAAAGTCATTGATCTGTTGCAATATCACATCCACCAATGGATCATTTGTGTTAACCTTAAAATGGTCTGTTTCCTACTTGGTCAACAACGTGAAGACACAAAGTATCACTGCTTTTTGTGTATGTGGGACAGCAAAGCTCGTGGGCAACATTGGGTGCAGTCGAATCGGCCACCAAGACCGGACCTGAGACCTGGTGATCCAAACATTGTACATCAGCCACTTGTCGACAGAAAGAATATTATATTTCCATCTCTGCATATAAAATTGGGTCTCATGAAGCAATTTGTTAAAGCTTTGCCAACTGAAGGAGACTGTTTCAGGTATCTCGTGTCGAAGTCTCCTAGCCTGTCATTTGAAAGGATAAAGGTCAGTGTTTTTGATGGTTCACAGATTCGGCAACTTCTTGCAGATGAAAATTTCGTGGTAACAATGTCAGAAATTAAAAAGAATGCGTGGTTGGCATTCAAAAACATTGTTAAAAATTTTTTCTTGTAAATACACGAGCATTGAATTACGCCGACATTATCCAGCAACTCTTGGAGAACTTCCAAAAGCTAGGTTGCAACATGATCATTAAAGTGCATTTTTTACATAGCGACCTTGCTAATTTCCCGGACAATCTTGGTGCGGTGAGTAATGAGCAGAGTGAGCGTTTCCATCAAAATTTGAAGGTGATGGAAGTACGGTATCAAGGTAGATGGGACCTACATATGATGGCTGATTATTGTTGGAGCATCAAGCAAACAATGAGTGTTCAGTTTGTACACAAACTGAACACTCCAGAAAAAGCTATAAACAAAAATCGTTGTCTTAATTTGTAAGTACTGTTCATTAATTAAACAATTTTATTTGTATAAACTCGATTTAACTTACATTAAATGTTTTGTAAACTGTAAATTTGGTACGTTTTTATTTTATATTTCTTTATATGCATAATTTCTGAGGATATCCTGTCTCTGTGAGAAATTATCTTAAAATATGCTCTCTAATAGAACTGCCCAACATTCAGTCCCGTGCATGATACCAAGTCCTATGGCAGTTTCATAGACTTTTCTTTTAGTTTTATTTAAATATTTCTGTCACACAATACGCCACACTCTTTCAATTCATAAATTTCCTCCTAATTCTACTGCATGCATCTCCATCGATTTTTCTATTACTCTGTACTACCGATCCTAGAGGTAAGTAAAAATATTATTTTTCAAAATAATTTCACTATAAATATTACATTAAGGTTGTTCTAACCTAATATTTAAATGAACATTATAAAATACTTCGTTTTTTCTATTAAGTTTTTTATATAACATTTTTCTGTAAGAGCTTGTCTCCCCCAGAATTTCCAATCAGCACTACATAATCAACATACATTAAGCAGAAGGAAATGTTACCATGTAGTTTCTGTAATAAATAAGGACTAAGTTCTGAATCTTCATGCAATCCTAATCTCACATGAAATTTATCAGTCCACTACACATTTGGTAACGCTTACTATGAAATTCTAAGCGCCCACCTCTACATGAGTAATTTAATCTTTGAGTTTTACCTTGACCTTTATACTTCTTTTATTTGAGTACATTGGACTACAGACACCGAAAAACACAGAAAAGATCTTTTCTGTTCTGTGAATCACATAGAATATTTAATATTTGAATATTTTTAGTTTTTTAATAACAGAAAAAAATAAAATGCAGTATTCAATGTAGAATAATACAATGTGAAATATTCTCTTACAATATCTTGTCATCTTTATATGTATACTCTATAATAAATAGTATTGAATATAATGTTTGTTTTTTATTCTTACTGTTTATTAGTTAAACACACCTTGCAAATTTGCAAGAACAAAAATTAACTAGCATACCACAATATCAAGACCTAAATTGAATTCATTACAAGAAGTGAAAAACTATACCTAACCTTAATTATATTTCAAAAAATAATTATTCAATTTGTTTATAATTTACAATTAATTAAAATATAGGGAAACGATTATGAGGATTACTGACATCCTTTTTTCCAGAGTTGGAAAATGGTCAAAACAATTTTCAAATCTACCAGACAGGTATATAAAAAGAGCAATGGAGCAAGTTTATTGGAGAAATCCTAAAGGAATTCAGTACAAACCACATGCAGTAGTACAAAGAAAAAAGTATAACTTTACAGTTCATAGACCATGGACTCTTCAATTTAGACAAGATAATGCTTCAGGAACAATGCATAAGAAAGTTTGGCTGGAACCCATAAAAGAATGGAGCCATTTTCGAGGAGACAGGGTTGAAATATTAGTAGGTAAGTAGAGTATATGGAAATTAATTATAATTATATTAACGTTAAAAAACTTGTTAACACAATATTTTGTTTTTAAGTTAGGTACCTAATTCTGTTTTCATCACAAAGTCAATTAGTATTTCACTTTTTTCTCCTTGATTAATTACAAAATACATACATAATTGTTGGGTACTAGTCACTGATTTAATTAAAAAAGCATATTACTTACTTCTTACAATAAAATTAAATGAAATAGAAGTTTTTAAGTACAATATCTTAGTTATGAATAATAATTCTTAAGTTATGTTTAAAATTGTAAATTCTAATTTATTATTTTGCTATAAATACACTCAACACTTCTCACAGTCTTTGCCAGCCATCTGTTCTAAAAGGTCTTCCAAAAGTCAGAGTTTCTCTGGGAAACAGATGATGCAAGGATGTTGGTGAAACTCAAGGTTACTATTTTTACATATATATAAACCCTTATTAATAAGAAGTTGATACTTTGCTTGTGCCTAGCGGTCATCCCTATGGTAGTTTCCTTTATAATCAAAAATCTTTCATTCTGGATCTGAATCTAAATTCTGGAGCTCTAAATTATTTAAGGATTAATAAGTTTGTGACTCTTTAGATTTTTGGTAAACATTTGGTCTTCTTTTGAAGTCCTCGAGGTTTCTGTCTGATGTGAGCTAGAGGCTGATCCTGGAAGCATGTGATTACAATGTTTCTTTTATTTGGACATTTACAGCAAATATATAATAATATCTGGAATGATAAAATTAGTATAGTCAATCAAAACAAACATTTGTTAATGAATGATTAGTCAAGCTTTTCTGAGTTTTGGTCTAGTTTGTGTTGTGCAATGTTTCAATTTTGATATGTGGCTTCTTTTTTCAAGTGATTACAGCATGTATAGGGGATGTTAACTTTGAATATTGGTCGATTCGATCTCTGGAGTGGACTCTAGTACTTTTGGTAAATGATTCAGGTACACACAAGGTTAATGACCTTAGCATTGAATTTGATTTAATAGATCACATGCCATAAGTCAGTTAAAAAAATATCCGTAAGGACCGCTTACGTCAAGGTTTGGTATTAAATCATAACCTCATATTATTAGGGCCGCTTACGTCAAGGTTTAGTATTAAATCATAACGCGACATTTATCCTACAGCATCTCTCTAAAGAATACTGTGGTGTGGAAATACATAAACTTGCATTTATCTGTTTTAATAAAATTTTAAGAAGTCTCAGTGTATATTTATTTTATTTAAACAAAATACTTACCATGTACAAAATAGTGTGCTTGATAACTTCGTGTTATTTTTAGTTTTTGAGATGCAAATACCAATAAGAGGATCTTAAACAACTAAACAACATTCAAGTGGCTTGTAACAAAATTTGGTAAACATTTTTAAATTTTGCAATAATATAATCTATCGATATTTTTTAAATTTGAACTAGAACTGTAAGCAAGTAAATAAACCTCCTTTTAGCTATCCACTTTCTAGGTAACTACATAATTTTAAAAAAGCTTTAACTAAAAGATCCACATCAGTGTTTCACATATTTTTGAAATATTGGTGAATGTTTATCCAGATATATGTATATGTAACTGCTTTGCTTTGTCAATAAATAACTACTTTGTCTTATACAAAAATTAAATCTTGTTTAAGTCTTACATTTTCCAAGTTAAAAAAAATTGTAGTTGATAAATAGTAACAAGTCACAAATACAGTAGACTCCCTCTATAACGAGAACTGAAATGACAGACTAATTACCTCGTTATAAGCCGATCTCATTATATCAGACAATAATAATACTGTGCATACATATGAATCTGTAGTTTTCTAAACCATTAACTTCCTATAGTGAAGCCATTCGGAGCAATATAAGATGCTAATAAATATTGTTTGAATGGCGTTTTTGAAAAAAAGGTATTTACTTTTATTGTCAATGAAATATATTAAAACATAAAAGAGTTGTTTACTTTTATTATCAATGATATTCCTACGTTAAAACAAAAAATCTGTACTTATATTTTTTTCCAACTACATAATGTATAAATAAAGCGTATTTTCAAGGATAACATAAACTATTGCTTCTGCAATTTTAAGAACTCTGTCATTTTTAACTGCTTTAAATGGTCCAGTATCATTCTATCATATTTTCTAAAGATGTGAAACAGTTGTATTTATTCATTGTCAAGAAGTTTATTGCGGGCTGCAGTTAAGTTTATTGAGGGGCTGTTTGAAAAGGTATTTATTTATAGCCACGACCGGACCAAAAACGTAAAAAACACGTTTTTGGATCTTATTTTCTCTCGTTATAACCAAATTTGCCTCGCTATAGACGGTTATAGTTCAATAGAAATTTCACGGGACATCTAATGTATCTCGTTATAAGCGAAACCTCGTAATAACCGTGTTCGTTATAGAGGGAGTATACTGTATTATAATATGTAAAACTAATATATATATATATATATATATATATATATATATATATATATATATATATATATATATAAGCGGGGATCCTACAGCTTCTGCCGCTTCCCGCATTTCGATCGCCATCTTTTTCTATCTCTCCAGGTGTCTTCATCAATGGCTCTGTCTTTCATGGTTTCCATAACACCTTGTATCCAAGACTTGGCTGGTCTTCCTCGTTTCCTTCTATTACTTGGATTGTATTCCATAGCTCTTTTTGGCCATCTGTTGTCGTCCATCCTCTGTACGTGTCCATACCATATTAACTGTCTAGTTTCTATTCTTTCAGAAGTTGTATGTACTCTATCTGTTTTTCTTCTAATTTCAGAATTAGGTATACGTTCTACTCTTGATATACGGCAAGCTCTTCTTAGGTAGTCCATTTCAACCGTGTCAACTTTTTTCTTTCCTTTTACTGTCATTTGCCAACATTCTGCTCCATATGTAAGAATGGGCTCTACAATTACTTTGTAGATAGTCATTTTAGTTTTCATAGTAGCTTTGTTGGACCAAAGTATCGAATTCAGAATTTGAACACTCTTCCTGCCTTGTTGCACTCTATAGTCTATATCTCGTTCCGTTGTGCCTTTACTGCAGATAATACTTCCCAAATATTTGTATTCGTAGCACCTTTTCATTTGTCTAATTTCCAAATCCGGGTCTTCGTCTTCACTGCCTATTCGCATATATTCTGTTTTAGACATATTCATACTCATCCCCCATTTTTCGTATTCATCTTTGAGCTTTCTAAGCATATAATCTGCATCTTCTTCACAGCTTGCAATTAGTACTTGATCATCTGCAAAGAACAGCGTTGTCAGATAATGGTTGTTAAGCTTCAACCCCATTCCCGTACATTTTTGTCTCCACTGGTGCAGTGCTTCTTGGATATATATTTTGAATAGGGTGGGGGAAAGACAACATCCTTGTCTCAAGCCTTTCGTTACTGTAAATACCCTTGAGAAAGTATTTCCTGTTTTTACAGTGCTTTGAGGACATTTATAGATGTTCAGTATTGCTTTTAGATATGTTTTACTAAGGTCCGTTTTCGTCAAGACACTAAATAAGAGTTTTAAAGGAACTGTATCATAAGCCTTCTCCAGATCTATAAATACCAGATGCGTAGGGAGGTTTCGAGCTGTTCGTTTTTCAATTACTTGTTGAAGCGTAAATGTGTTGTCCACGCACGATCTTCCTGCTCTGAAGCCGCTTTGTTCTTCAATTTCTTTATACTCCTCTTCTATTCTTCTTTTCAATATACGACCATATAACCTTCCCAGCGAGCTAGTTACGCTAATGCCTCTATAATTTCCGCATTCTTTTCTGTCTCCCTTTTTATAAATGGGGCTAATGTGGGCCAAATTCCAATCGTCTGGAATCGTTTGGCCTTCAATTAAGCATTTATTAAAAATATTCACTAAGCTTTCCAAAAGAGCATCCGGTCCATGTTTCACCAACTCGATGGGAATGTCTCCAGGCCCGGGTGTTTTTGCATTTTTCATTTGTTTCAATTCTTTTTTCAGTTCTTCTTTGTTTATCTTATGCACTAATAAAAATAAAACTAATAAAAAAAATAAATGCTGTCCCACCAGGAATTTAATTGATCAATATAGGTATATCTATAGATAGGAAAATAATTTTCACAAAGTGTTACTTATTCTATTTTTAAAATTACAGTTCTTACTAACTAAAACAGTTATTAATTATTTCATTCAGATATGGGAATAATTTAGAAGGAATTATATCTTTCAGTATTTTATGTTTTTTTTTTGCCAATCCCATAATATTTTCAACAACGATTCTACAATTGACACTGTCCCTTGTTTTTAATATTTCTTCTTCTGTTAACTAAGCCCTTTTTTAAATAGAGGTATATTTAACTGTATTTCTTTTTCATCTAAAAGATCTGGTATATCAAAACAAATTCTCATTCTTTAATAAGTCCTAAAGTTCCGCATTCTACTGTAGTTTTTCTATCTGAAATATTGCCTTCGTAAAAATCAGATAGATATTATAATTTCACCTTTTTCAGAGTATTAGAATTTTGAAGGTATTGGTTTTATAATATGTAAAATGTGTTGCCTGTTGTATATGTAATAGGATCATTACTTCAGTCTATTGGAATTTCGGTACACTCCAGAATAATTTTGTACTGGTCTTCTGAATTTCTTCCAATGTTCCAAAAGTTTTTTAAGCAAGTGTAAAGATGCTTGGTCCACTTAACAAATATTTTTCGGACAGTTCGAATGTCTACTGCTAAAATTGGTTTAATGTAGAATAAAACAAATTAAGTCTATATTTCATAAGCGTTATTAACCTTTTCACTGCGGCTAGTTATAAAAGTAGTATGGTTTCTGGTACGGCTGTTTCATGCCCGTGCTGATCAACACGGTTGCCGCAGTCAGTCGATGAAGTACTATGGCGTATAAATACGGTTCACGCAGTGTATCAGTACAGTCTATTCAGGACTGTATTTACAATTTAGTAGAAGTAACAAGTAACTATAAATTTGTTGCTGTTAGATTTTTGAAAAATAAAAAAAAAATTAAATATACTGAAAAATTATCATTATTTTATTTATTATTAGTAATTGTAGCAACAAGGTAAAAAACTACAAACAAATGGTACACAAAACATTCAAATGCAAAATATAAATAAAAGTTTTGACTACATTAAAAGGAAAATTTAAAATTTGTTATACAATGGTATTTTTCAAAACATGGCGTAATGCATAGAGGCACATTACAGACTATGTCTTTTTTAGGTCTTTATCGAAGATTTTAATGTCAGTATTAGACCCAGTATAAATGATAAAATCCAAATTGTAGCCTCCCTCACAGTCACCTAAAAGTGAAATTTAATTCCAAATCTGTGCCTTTTAGAGGGTATATACTGTTTAAATGCTAGCCTGGATATAGAAATCTACGAAAAACGGTTTTTAAATGGTCTATAACGATCCAGAGCTTAAAAAGGGAGTCTTCTTTGGCAACGTTATTGTTATCTGAAAAACGTAACAACGACAATGTAAGGAACGACAAAGCTAGAAAACAATACTCTTCATCCACATCAGTGTCTTTCCAATTTGTTGCGACACGAATATTTTGTTCAATATCACTATGTTCCACAACGAATTTGTAAAAATTGTTAATTTCAACAACCATTGCTTTCATAAAAGTCAAAGCAAAAAATGTTTTGAAACTACTTAAAACACTTGGACTACTTTTTAAATTTTCATTCAAACACTATGATGTATTGTCATTAAAATTATGAACTGTTGGTTGTAGATCTCCCTTTTTCCATTTATATAACGGAATCTTTTCACATTTAGCTTGTTGAAGAGCTTGTTGAAGAGAAGTATATTCCAAAGTTAAAGCACTATTTTCACTAACCTGTGTTGATGATGGTAGAGTCTCTTCATTATCATTTTCTTCTCTAGATTCATTACTTTCTGCATCAGATTCTTCAAGAATACACTCATTCTCACTGTCACTTTCCATTAAAATTTTATATAGTTCACTTTCGCTAAGATATTTGCGTATACGAGCCATTTCACTCAGCAATTGCTTTTATTAGTCAAGAATGTATGAGAAATCTAAATTTAAGAAGCACCCACTAATTTTTGTAAAAAAATACACTACTAGTACAGAATGGTGTACAACACTATGATCATAATAGAAATAGATGCTGCACGCAAACCGCAGGAGAGATGCAGAATTCATTTGTGGCTTAAAAGAAATAATCTTAACATTATCAAGTCTGTAGTTTACGTCTTCTTTGAATATTCATAAAATATTATTATCCTAAAAGGTTTTTCAAATGGTCAAGTATTATAAATTCTTTTTATTGTAGAACTAATCCAAAAAATATGTTTTGACAACAATAAGTCTTTCATTTCGGTCCAACTTGAATAATATTAAAATATTTATATCTTAAATTTCAGGTAGCAAATAAAAATCTTTTAACAATACCCTACAATATGACAAGCGGTCTCGAACCGTCTTTACTATTAGCTAATGAATGCAATAGGTAATAAAATTATTTCAATTTGAATATTTCTTACCCATTCTGTGAAATATGATAACAATTCTATTGTATTTACTAAAACTCATAATTCGACGGTTTTTTTCCTATTTTTCAAATAGGTTTATCAGCAGCTGTAGTAATTCACACAATTAAATTCTTAAAGAAAATAAATTAAAATACGCTACTAAAAACTATCGTACACAAATACGGCGAAAGGGAATCCTAAGATTTTACAAGTAAATTCCTGTAATATTGTTCTGAAGCTATTTTCTTGTGGCATTTTAAATTAATTAATATTTAAATGGGAATAAGCCACAATTAAAGGTTAAAATACATTTATTGACGTTTCAATTTCCACTTCGAAAATCGTTCTCAAAATACAAACATTGTATTTTTGTTTGTATTTTGAGAACGATTTCCGAAGTGGAAATTGAAACGTCAATAAATGTATTTTAACCTTTAATTGTGGCTTATTCCCATTTAAATATTAATTAAATTCCTGTAGTGCGTGCCTGTGTAAAAAGGTGCAGATTTGTACGGCTCCCGCAGTGAAGCATAAAACTTTTAAATGTATTGTAAATTTTGATATAATATGCTTAACTCTTTTCTATAGGCAACATACAATACGTAAGCAGTATCTGATGCATACGGTTTCCGCAGCGAATGCCGAAAACGGGTACGCGTATTTAGCCGGTTCCCGTTGTACGGGCACGAAATTATTTTACGTGTATATCCGGTTCCCGCAGTGAAAAGGTTAACAGTTAATTCTGTTCAAACTCTTCAACAAAAAATTAAATAATTTTCTTGAAAAACCAGTAAAATGTTTTAACTGTATTTCTGACAAAAATTCATAATAAATTAATTGATTTCTATTCCATGTTATCACGGTTTGATACATGTTTTTGAATTCTCTGATTTTCATTAGCAGGTGTCTCGGTTGAACCACACTTTAGTGTATCATTCTTAACTGTAATAATTCTGTTTCTGTTTACTCTTTTTGTTTGTTTGGTGGCCATACTCATTTCAGTAAATTTCCAGCATATTATAACCTTTTGATAAAATCATTGATCAGTTGTCAGTTGTCAGAACGATTTCCGAAGTGGAAATTGAAACGTTAATAAACGTACTTTAACCTTTAATTGTGTCTTATTCCCATTTAAATAGTAATTAATCACATAGATAAAGTAACCTTGACACTAAGTAGTCGTTGTTATGCAATTAGAAATATAAGGGATACTGTATCCTTCCATATATTAAAACTAATGTACTATGGCTTGGTGCAGTCAGTCCTTCAGTACTGCTTAATATTTTGGGGCTCATCTCCATATATGAATAGAGCTTTTATATCTCAAAAAAAAATACTATAAACTATGTTTAAAGTATCACCAACTACATCATGTAAGCCACTATTTATAAAAGCTAACATCTTAACTATTCGTAGCGTATATATTTTACAGCTAATAATGTATATAGAAACACATGAGCAAATATTCCTTAGGAACGCTGATCTACATCCACATAACACACGCCTAAAGAATAACATACATAAGCCTTTTTGCCGCCTGAGAGTCGCACAGCATGCTCCTAGCTACATTGGGATCAAATGTTTTAGTAAGTTCAGTAACATGTCGGTGACACATAAGATGCATCTTGGCACTATTAAGTGCTTTGAACAAAATCTAAAAACGTTTCTAGTTAGCCATGCTTTTTACAGTGTTGAAGAATTTTTAAATTTTTAATGTATGTCTTGTAATGTATTTTTTATTGTAATTTTTAATGTAACAAACTTTTAATGTGTGTATACATTTGTATAACATATAATATTTTTTTTGTTTTGACTAGTCAGATAAATTTGTGTAATGTATACATTGTATAAATTTCTAGAGGAATAAATTCTATCTATCTATCTATCTATCTATCTATCTAATCATTGTGTGCTGTACCTATAAAAAAAATAAGTAACATTACTTTTTATTTTTTAGGAAAAGATAAAGGAAAGCAAGGAATTATAAAAGAAATAATACAAGAAAGAAATTGGGTAATAGTTGAAGGTCTGAATTGTGAATTAAAACAAATTGGTGATGACAAAGAATTCCAAGGTGTATGGGTAAAATCAGAAAAACCACTACTGGTGACATCTGAAATAGTTTTAGTTGATCCTTCGGATCTAACTCCAACCACCATTGAATGGAGATACACAGACGAGGGAGAACGAGTAAGAGTTTCAACAAGAACTGGCCGTATTATACCAATGCCTCCTTCAATGGAAGAGACATATGATTATAAAACAAAAGCCACATATAAAGAACAGCCTAAGGATACAGTCGCTGATGTTGCCAGTGAAATTACATTTAAGCCGGAATTAAAGACATTCGAAATGGATATTATGGAGAAAATGGGTATAAAAGAGGAAAGAATTCCACCAAAATCGTATTGGTATTAATTAAATCGTTAATTTATAAATATATAAATATGTTAACTTTTTTGTTTGAATAAACATAATTTTTGCTACGTTATTCTTTATTATATATTAATATACAATTAGGAGGTACAATTTATATAAGAAATATATTTGATAACACATACATTTATATATAGGAAAGAAACTGAATGCGGATATTATGCTTGTTATCGAAACAAAAAAAAAGTGCAAAGATCCGAAAATTTAGGAGGATACGAATATTTTTACAACCGAGTTAAAATAAAGAATAAGGAGTACCAATTTTAATCAAAAGTAGTCAGAAATATATCCCAATTTAAGAAGCTGCCTATGTATGAACATAAAATGAATCTCATGAGTTCATATGTCTACAAAGTAACAATGCTTGGAATATATAAAGTGTGGAATCATCATCATCATCCAGTCTTCATTTATCACGTCCACTACTGGACATAGGCCTCTCTTAAACTCCTCCATTCTTTGCGATTTTGTGCTCTTTGTGCCAATTTTTCGTGATACGCCTGATGTCGTCAGCCCAATGTGTAGGAGGTCTTCCTCTACTACGTTTATCTGCTCTTGGCCTTCAATGTGTAATTTTGCTCGTCCATCGTGAGTCATGCATTCTCGCTACATGGCCTGCCCAATTCCATGTCAGTTCTGCTATGCGTTCCATAACATCAGCAATACTCTTCCTTCTTCGCAGATCTTCTTTTCTTATTCGGTCCCGCAACGTCACTCAGCATAGACCGTTCCATTTGTCTCTGTGGTCATAGGTCATGACCGGTAATACGCATTGGTCAAATATTTTTCTTTTGAGGCTAATTGGTATGTTGGCCCTAAGTGTGTCTCGCAGTTTTCCAAAGGCTGCCCACGCTAAAGTAAGTCGTCTTTGGATTTCGCATGTTTGGTTATCCCTGTTGATTCTTATTTCGTGACCCAAATATGTATACTTCTCCACCAGTTCTACCACTTTGTTTTGAATAGGTAAATGGTTATTGGGGACCATATTTGTCATAAACTTAGTTTTGGACAAGTTCATTCTAAGGTCCACCTTCGAACATGCAGTCCAATTCATTTAACATATCTGTGGCCTCTCCTAAATTATCTGTGATAAGGACAATGACATCTGCGAAACGGAGATGGTTAAGTTTTTCGCCGTCTATTGTTACTCCTTTGTGGTCCCAATTGACCATCTTAAAGGCATACTCTAATGCCGTTATGAATAATTTCGGTGACAATATATCTCCTTGCCTTATCCAACGTTTGTTTTTATTGGTCGGGTATTATCGTGTATCTTAACAGTTATAGATGCATTTTTGTAAATAAGTTCACTATACCTATGGTCAATCCTGCTGTCATTCATTGCTTCTATAAGGCTGTATATTTCGATCGTGTCGAACGCTTTATGAAAATCTATGAAAGTGAGGACAAGAGATTTGTTGTGTTCTATAGATTTTTCAATGAGCGTCTTTACTGTATGGAGGTGATCATTGGTACCATAATTTGATCGGACTCCTGCCTGCTCTCTCGGTTTGTAGAAATCTAATTTTTTCTCCAATCGTGATGTCACTAACCTAGTGAAGAGCTTGTATATGTGGTTCAACAGGCTAATAGGTCTATAATTCTCTAGGTCCGTTCTCTCCTTTTTTATGTAAATGGATGGTTATAGCATTGTTCCATTCTTTGTGCACCTCTCTTTGCTGCAAACATAGATTAAACAGTTTCCTTAATTGATTTAATAGCATATCTCCTTCATTTACGATAGCTTCTATTACAATTTCATCCTCTCCTGGGACTTCGTTATTTTTCATTTTTCTTAACGCTTGTTGAATCTCATCTACCTTTATTTCTGGCATTAGTTCGGGACCTTGATTCATGATATTCTTTGAAATGACTGTTTTATTCCTGTTTGATCTTCTCGTCTACTTCCATATACTTCCTCGTA
This sequence comes from Diabrotica undecimpunctata, assembly GCF_040954645.1. NCBI lineage: Eukaryota > Metazoa > Arthropoda > Insecta > Coleoptera > Chrysomelidae > Diabrotica > Diabrotica undecimpunctata. The sequence continues at coordinate 103,735,199 of NC_092808.1, forward strand.
GAACTCTTCGACGACCTGTATTAACTCGTCTCTACGTGATATTATTTCATTTTGCTTGTTTCTTAATTTATGAATTTCGTATTTCCCATTCGTTAGCTTTCTGCGTAGAACTTTTAAGCTGTTATTTTTTTGTATAGTATGTTTAATATTATCCGTTTTAAATTTCCTTAAATCTCTCCTGATTGCCTTCGAAACAGTTTTATTCATTTCTCTTAGAGTGTGGCGGTCTGCATTTCTATCGCTTCTCATTTGTCTTCTTTGATCTAGCAGCGTTTCAGTATATGGACTTATTTTACTATCTGATTTTCTTTTAGGACAGTGAACTCGGTGACTTTCTTGTAGGGCGTTTATGATGCAATTATTCAAGTCGTTAAGATCGTTCTCGGAGGTTTCATGCAGTAGTAGCTTATTATTGATATGTGCCTGATATTGGTTGATATCCAAAGTGGGGTGTACAGATACCATGAGATTTATTTTTAATCATTATGTTTCTTTCTCTTTTTGTGTTGATTTGGACTTTCGCTCGTATCATTCTGTGGTCACTGCTTGTGGTGAACTTGTTGAGTACTGTTACATCTTTAATTATTTGTTTTTTGTCACTTATGATGTAGTCGATTTCGTTTCTTGTTCTACCGTTTGGACTTTCCCAGGTCCATCTTCTGTGCATTTTTTTTGTAAAAGAAGCTGTTCATGTTGAATAAATTATTCTGGAGTAGGAATCCTAGTAGCATTTCTCCTCGTTCATTTCTTCCTGGGGAACCGAATTTTCCCAAGGATGTTTCTAGCACCTATTTTTGCGTTAAAATCGCCACATAAAATTATAAATTGAGTACGAGAATAATTAAGCGCAGTAGATATATCGTCATAAAATATTTCGATTTCTTCGTCTGTATGGTCTGTTGTTGGAGCGTATACTTGGATAATTTTGACTTGATATCTACTGTTCAACTTCAGAATAAAATATGCCACTCTAGATGATATACTTTGGATGTTTATTATCTTGTTCGCGTGGTTTTTATGGACAAAGAAACCGATGCCTCCAACTGATGTAGTTTCAGGGCCAGTCTAATAGAATATATGCCCTGATTTCAGTGTTTTTAAAGTTTCAACTCTCTTTCTAACTTCGCTGATACCTACGACATCCCATTTAATTTTATTCATTTCAGTTTCCATTTCTGTGAATCTCTCCTCGGACAATAGACTTCTGGCATTCTATGTATTAATGTAAAGAGTTATGGGGTTTTTGGGTTTCCGTATAGTCACCCTCAGAATCCTTGGCACAGACTGATAAATCAGTGTGAGATTTTGGACGCATCCTACTCACCTGAGATAAATTTGTATTTGTTTTAAAATCTGATATCGCGGTTTTAAGGGGTATATTGGCAATAAAACACCACGCCTACCAGACGGGTTGGTGAGTGTTCGCAGTATCACAGCCGGTTAAATCAACTTGATTGCCGCCTGCGACTTTGTGGTACCGCACCTGTCAGGAATTGTATTCCCCAGCCACGGACCGCTAATGACACAGCTGCTGTCATGTCCTCAGTTGATCCACGGGTATTTATTTGGCTAAGCCTTATTCGTACATGTCCTGCATATCTACAGAAACTTCCCTATTAGCCATTGGGACGCACCGTGTCGGGGTTGAGGACTCCCCCCGCTAAGTGTGGAATACATTCTGGAAAACCAAGAGGGATTCTGGGAGAATTTTTAGATATAGAGGGAGAAAGAACCCAATATGTTGTTTATGAGATACCATGTACTAACTGTGAAGGTGTCTATATTGGGTTAACGAGTCAACTGTTTCAATCCAGAATTTATTCTCACAAATATGACAAGAACATCACTAGCAGCTGAACGTAGGAGATTACTAGGCTGGTTTCAGATAAATCGACAGTTCATCAGATTGGAACTCTGGGACAAATTTTAGAAAAAACACTGGAATATGGCATAGACACTCATCACATATTTATAGAGTACAAAGCAGCCTACGACTCTGTAAATGAAGAGAAATGTTCAAAGCAATGAAAGAACTACGAGTATCAAATTAATTGGTACATTTAACAAAACTAACTCTTGAAAAAGTTAAATGCAGAGTATGAATCCAGGGGAACTGTCTGAAGGTTTCAAAACAAATAACGGGCTACGCCAAGGAGACTTTCTCTCCTGTATACTGGTCAACCTGGTTCTGGAAAAAGTAATACATATGTTACAAATTACAACCAACAGTTCAATACATAACAAATCCTTACATATGCTGATGATATCGATGTTATTGGGAGAAAAGAAAATAAGTATGCAATCTCCTTCTTAAATCCTCAATTATATCAAGAAATACAAAGGTAAAACGCTACAAAATAATAACACACCCAGTCCTATCATAATTATGGTTCAGAGACCTAGACTCTAACAAAAAGTAATGAAAACATGTTAGGATGTTTCGGAAGAAAAGTACTAACGAGAATCTATGGAGTCATGGGGTGGTGAATGACAATGGAGTGTGGAGAAGACGAAATAACTTCGAACTATATAGGGTAGTGTAGATAGATCTTTATTTAAATAGAAAAACCTAATATACATACAATATAAAGAAAGTAAACTATAAATTTTTGATATACTGTTTAAGTAACATTTTGAAATTATTGAGACTAGTACATTGTTTTAAAGATGTAGGTAACTGATTAAATTTAAGGAAGCTTTTAAAAAAGAGCGAATTCATCGTACTTTTGTATAGGTATAGTTCTAGGTACATATATATGTCATCTAAACCTCGGGTATTATAAGAATGAATACTTTTGTTGAAAGAAATGAATTCTTGGAAATATTCAGGTGATAAGCCATTTACTATTTTGAAGACCAAAATCATGGTTAAATAAAACAGTCTATTTTCAACAGAGAACCAATTTAGAGTATTTAACATCGTCCTAATTGGGGTACGGCGATTTGTTTTAATAATTATTCTCATTCCACGGTTCTGTAATTTTTGTAGCATGTTAAGTTTGTTAAGGTTAAATAAATATAAGATTGATGAGCAATAGTCAAAATGAGGTTGAATAATTATTGTTTTATATACTGTTATTTTTGACTCCATTGACAAATTTTGAGATATTCTACTCAGAAAATAGGAAAGTTTTTTTGATATTTTTTTATGAACGTACTCGAAGTGACTCTCAAAATTCAGAATATTGTCAAGTTGGAATCCCAAATATTTAACTGTTGTGGCAATTTCAATTTTTTCATTATTAATATTTAAATTTATGATTTCAGAATCAAGCAAGCTATATTTATGTTGGGTTGTGAAAACCATTGCCTTTGTTTTTTTCACATTCAACTTCAGTTTATTTATTTTTAAATATTATAGTAGTTCAATAGTGTTTTGAATAGTTACATCAAAATTTTCATCACTACAACAGATTAGAGTATCATTGGCAAAAAGATTAATAAATTCACGAATTACAAAAATATCGATATCATTAATGTACAGAATAAATAAAAGGGGGCCTAATACACTACCTTGAGGAATTCCTGTATTACTATCTATTTCAGATGACAATTGGTCTTTAAATCGAACTTTCTGTTTGCGATCTTGTAAATAATTTTCTAACCACGCAATTACTGTACCTCCTATGTCATACTGTTTAAGTTTAGAAATTATTATTGTCCTGTCAATGGTCTCAAAAGCTCTTTTTAAATCAAGAAATACACCGACTACGTACTTATTTTTATCTAAATTACTCTTTATGTGACATAATGTAACTTGTAATGCTGATTCACAAGATAATTGTTTTCGAAAACCTGATTGATTATTAATTAAAATTTTATTTTTTGTTACATGTTCTAATAATTGTTCATAAACAGCAATTTCTAAAATTTCCTCTATAAGAGGTAAAGTATTGATTGGTCGGAATTCTTCAGCTTTGATAGTGTTGGGTATTTTTTGACTAGGGGTGATAGTACTTATTTTTAATATATCAGGAATTCTACCCGTAGTAAGAGATGTATTAATTAAATTTAACAAAACGTGCCCAATGGTTTCAAAAACTTCCTTTACCATTCTGCAATTTAACGTGTCATGTAGTGAGAATTTATTATCTAAATTGCCAACAATTTTTGGCAAATCCTGCATAGAGAGCTCTTCAAATTTTTCAAAATTTAAATATAGATTACTATTAACATTACACCATGTTTCAGAATTATCAATACTTTGAACAATACTTTCAACAAAATACTCATTAAAACTGCTAGCTATTTCTACGCTGTTTGTTAACCGTTTTAGGCCAGTAATAGTTTCAAAGATTACAGTGTCTGGCATTTCTCGACTATCATCATTGATTAATTTTTTTAATGTTTTCCACATTTGTTTTGGCTTGCTTCTATACCTGTCTATTTTGTTAAAATAGAACCGCTCTTTTTTTAGCTTTAACATATTTACTACCTCATTTCTATGTCTCTTAAAAAGCTGCCATTTATGTTGTTTTTCAATGACGTCAATACATTTTTTAAAATCTTTATAAGCCCTATTACGTTGTTTAATTTGTTTAAACACCTCATAATTAAACCAAGGTAATTTTGATTGAAACTGGCATGTTACAATTGGTATTATGCCATTGATTACATTTTCACAATTTTGCAAAATTTCCTGGTAAATGATATTATTAACATCAACAGAATCTAAATTAAAGTGACACATGATAAGATTAGTTTTGATTTTATCTAAGTTTTGTTACATAAATTTCTAAACTTGGATATATTACCATCAGATATATTATAACTATTATTATTGGAAATATTAATAACGGAATGATCAGTAATTTTTGGACAATCGTGAACACAAGCACTTATATTATTTTGATTAGAAAGCACACAATCTACCAAAGTTTTACTAGTGTCAGTAATACGTGTAGGATCACTAATATATTGTTTTATCCCATAAGCCGAAAACAATTTTTTAATTTTTTCACTATAGAAATTACTAGCCAACCAGTTAATATTAAAATCACCAACTAACACACAACGGTAGTTTGTAGCAAATGATGCATCACATATTTCTTCCAAATCTTTAATAAATTGAGCATCAGAACTGGGTGGTGAATGGTATAAACACCCCACCAAGTAAATACTGGATTTAACATCAACTTTTATTACTTTGCACCAATAATTAATATGCAATTGAAATAATTACTATTTAAATGGGAATAAGCCACAATTAAAGGTTAAAATACGTTTATTGACGTTTCAATTTCCACTTCGGAAATCGTTCTCAAAATACAAACATTAGTAAATTTTATATTTTTTATTTACTATAAATTTATAGCAATTGAAATGTTTTAAAATTTGAAAAATTATAATGTTTGTTGATGTATAGCATGACACCTCCAGTGTCATGCTATACTCATGCTAGACTCAATGAGTCACAACGAATATGACAATAATTTTCAAGTTTCACTTCAATATCTGATGTCATCCTAGTTTCACTCAATAAAATTATTTTGGTGTTATAGCAAGCTATGGATTCTTGGACTTGGTCTCTATTTTTTACTATGCTTTGGGCGTTGAGATAAATTATATCGGAGTTGAAAGGTATATTAGGGTTTACAAAGTGTTTTTTTAAATAAATTTCGAAACGATAGTTGGTTTATTATTTATATATCTAATAGTTTTGGTAGTATCACCGTTATCAAAGTTTGTAGTTTATTTTTTATCGCTTTAAAATAGTCCTGTTGAGCCTTCGTTTGATCACCAAATATTCTGATGCTTGGAATAGAAATTAATTGTTTATTCTTGAGAACAAATTTGGCATCTTCTTTTGAATTAAGAATAACTTTGAGCGGCCTACTCTTGCTTCCTACATATCTTCCCAAACGAAACACTTTTAAATTATTTTTGTCAATATTAAAATTATTCAATATTTTTCCAATAGCTGTTGCATCTTCAGAATCACGTTCTACTTGGGTTTTCATTTTTGATTCATTCACGTTAGACAATTATGTTAGACGCCCGACTCTGCCTCTCAATCATCTCACATACTATTTCTTCTTTATCTTCCCTAGTGTTAGGGTCATTACTGCCAACAGAATCTGATATATTCTTTAAATGTTTGATTTCTAACTCCATATGATCAATTTTCGCAAGCAATTTAGGAATAAGCTTTATCCCATTCTGACAATCCTCACAATAAAATTTAAGCAATCTCTTACCAGGGAGGTCCATAACTTGTAGTTTTCTGGCATTCAATCCAGAACACTCCCTATGTGTCGACCTGGTGCAGCTATCACAGTTTATGGTAACATCTCCAGTTGAATTTTTACAAATAACACACTCCATTATAAACTTTAATCGTAAGCACAGCACCCATACTATTGATGTTTAAATTTTAACAACCACTTTTTACTGTCTTATCGAAAAAGTATTATTGCATTTTTATTTGCAAACGATTCACACTTTACACATAAATTATGCAGAAAATAATGGTATTTGTTTAAAAAATGACTATATGTATATCTTTATTCACTTATGTAGATGACACCATCCAAAAATCAAAATTTTTAATGCAATATTTCCACTATAAAATGACTTGAACTTTGAGCACATTCCATAAACACAGTGTACACAGTGAGTGGTGTATAGCTAATGGGATAATATAGGATAAATAGTAATATAAGAATATATTAAGATAGGACATCTGAAGAGGATAATGGAGATAGAACAGAATGATCCAGCTAGAAAAACGCTCTTTGATAGACCTGTTGGCCAGAGAAGAAGGGTAAGGCCTAGAACAAGGTTCTTTGATAACATTGATGAAGACATGAGGAATATGGTAATACATGCTTGGCAGAGGAAGACAATGGATAGTGACTACTGGAGAAAAATTCTTGGGGAGGCTAGGACCCAATCAGGGTTGTAAAGTCAGAATGATGATGATGACGTTTAGTTTGAAAATTATTCATCCAGGGCCCTGAGTCAAAAGTATAACTACTGGTCAAACTAATGTTTACAATTCATACATTTTTTTTTAAGAATTAATATATTTAACATTGTAATAACCAGTAAAATGTACTATTGTACATTGTAGTGGAATGTACATAAATACAATTATAATATATATTTCTTTAAGAGAAATTAACTATGAGGAAATTGGTGACAGTAAACATGTCTATTTGATATTTAAAAATCTATTAATATCATAAACATTCAAATTTAACATTTCACATTATACTACTTAAACTACAACTATTATTAAAATCTATTTCTGCAACTCATGTTCTATTACTAATTTATCAACTGCATAAAGCTGTCCTATAATTGCCTAAAACAGAAAAAAAAACAGTAAAAATCTAATAGTTATTTACTATATGGGGTAATGAGGCTAACGAAAAAGACAGTCTTAATGGTGCTTAAGAATCATATGAACAACTAAGTCTTACTTCAGATAATGTATGCTGTGCATTTTTCATGTTGCATTTTATGTTATTTTTATACATTGTTGTGCTGAGTTTTGACTTTTGCTAATTTATAATTTATTACCTGAATTATTATTCTGTGTTTTGCTGTAATTGTCTTAATCATAACAAATGTAATTAAAAGATAATAAATATCAGTTATTTTCAATATTACTTTGTGTAAAAATACATAGTATTGTTAAAAGTAATCAAGATTTTTAGTCTTTCAAAACAATATGGTGGATATCAGACATTTTTACCACTTTTAACTTTTAAAAGATCTAAAAATTTGATTTGAAAGAAATGTAATCTAATCTAACGTAACAATAGACATATAGTACAAATAGACTGAGCACTGCAATACAGGTCCATTCCCTCAGTACTATAGAGAAAACTGACACAAAATAGTCTCTGCATCTCTTTCTAATAGATAACCTTATTGCCCACTACAAACACAAGTGAAGGGAAGGTCACATGGACGATAACCCAGACCCATTAGAAAGAGATGCAGGGACTGCATTGCTTTAGTTTTCTTTGCTGCACTGGGGGAACAGGCCTGTATTTCAGTGCTCAGTCTATTTGTATTATATGTCTATGAATGTAACTAAACCTAACCTAACCTAACCATATCTAACCTAAAACTGCTAATCTTGTTTAAAGTACATAGGTACAAATAAAATGTTTTAATCTAACCCAATATAACCAAACTTAACCTAATCGAAACAAATATAACTTAACCAAATCTAACCTAAACCTGCTAACAAACCAGTATTTTTTTAAAAGTAGGTAAGAATAAAATATTAAATGACAAATCTGTTAGCTACACTGTGACACAGTGCCTTGAGGAAAATATATTTGGTTATGTTGAGTGCTCTAAACTAATCATTGCCTGAAATTTGGTATGGTGGACTACCACAAGTGCCAACACAAAATGACAGTCTCATCACCATCTGACTTTCTAGTTGGCCTCAATAGGCTAGTACACATAATTTTATGTATTATAACAGTTGGAAGAATATCATAAAAATAAGAATTAAAATATTTATGTATCTATTATTACCTGTCTCCTTATTGTTTCTAAATTTTTTTCTGCCTTTTCAATGAGTACTCCTATTTGGTTATTTGATATTGATTTATTTTCTTTAAAAGCGTCTCTTACTCTTCTTAAAGCATATTCCCTAAAAATATAATACTGTAATATCTCAGCATTCAGAAAATGACTCAAAAATTTCAACTTTTACAGAAATTACCAAGCATAAGGAGTAGATGAAAGTAATCATAAATGTTTTCCAGGCGAAAGAACAAAATAATAAAAAGGAAGAGATGGTTTTAAAGAAAGAATAAAAATAATCTGACTCCTCTAATTCTCTCTAACACTCTAATTTAATGAACAAAATGTATAGCAAAGTAAACGCGATTTTAATAAAAAAAAAAACAACTACAAAGCCATTTCTCACAAAATAGGAATAAACTACACAAAAACATCACTTAATTACAGTAGTTAACTGACTATATCAACATCAGAAAATAATATATGTTAATAATATGATAATTTGATGTAGCTATATAATGTATTTTAAGATTTACCTAAAATTATAAGCTGGAATTTTTCTTGATTCTTTTAGCATTGTTTTATACAACTTTAATATTTCGAGTCTAGACATACTAAATGTGGTTGTTGAAATAAATAATTTTTAATTCATGTACAATACACTGCTGTATAAACTTTTACTTTTTGTCTGATTTAGATGTTTCAATATTCTGTTCAATATCAATACTTAACTTAAAAATTTCATATCTTTTTGAACTAAATTCATCTTCTATTTTGTATATGACATTTGAAATTTTGAAGCTGTTATGATGAATCAATTAAAAAAATGTCATACTTCTTATTTCGTTTTAACTATCACTGGTTTAGTTGTGAAATCCTATTACTACGTATACCGCAAAAAATTAATAATAAAAAAATTGTTCACTAAAAACAAATCATTGTTTTCTATATTTAAAATTTCCAACTATGAGTTTACATCCTTTATTTCTCAGTACCGGCAACCAGATATACAGAACACTATTGCTGTAAGTATATATTAAGGTAGGATCATCGATGTATATTATGTATTTCCCATGGTACAATCTCCCATCAATATTTTCCATAGGGTAAAGTTTTGAAACCGATTTTATTACTGTAACCAAGAGTTCGCAAACATTCAATAGTACTCTGTATTAACGTAGAGTAGACAGTAAACAACAAAATCCTGAAAGAGGAGTAATCATTCATAATATATCAAGATTAACTTTTAGTAAACTTCAGATTTCTTCAAGCACTAGCAAGTAGCAAGAAGAACAGAGTCAAACACGGAAAATCACAGAAAGAACATATTAGCTCTTGCGGAAATGTTAACTTATATATACCTATATACCTATAGGGGAGAGTGTTCCACAGTGGATAATTTTTTTTCAAATGACATTTTTTTTAGAAAAATTAGATTTTTGTATAATTTGTTTGTAATATCGCAAATATTAGACATTACTTGTCATTATAGCAGCGATTGGTTTGAATTACCTAATAATATTACCTATCTTTTATTATTTTTTTATTACCATGTCATTTGTTTCAGTGTGCCCCAAATATGGGGCACACTGAAACTATCGGTGGGGTACAATGAAACACTTTCTAAACAAAAATAGGTTTAATAATTTAAAATATGTAGTGTCCTACAAGTTTTACTCACTAGGACCTAAATGAACTTATTAATAGATATATTTTACCGAACGTCATGATTGTTAAAATTTATTTCAAAACTTATGTAGGCATTTTGTCTTGACGTTGAGCCAGAAAGAATCGGTTGAGGTAAAAGCATTTTAATATCTTCTAACCGAATAACTGAAATATCTGGATTTGTAGGAAAGAAGAATTTGCCAGTTACTTTTGCGCTTTTCCTCATAAAGGAAATTTCAAATTCATCTTTTTCCAAAACGTTTAATATTTTCCCAACAAAGTAAATCAAATTCTTGGTCGTAAACTGTACCAAAACGAAGTTATTTTTAGTTGGAGGTCTGGTTAATTCCTCAGTAAGATCTGGAATTGGATCTTCCGGTGTCCAATCGCTTTCACTTGATGATTCCTGCCATTCTTGTTCTTCGTCATCATCATCATCTGTAATTTTTCTTGTCACGTTTTTAACAGCTGTTTGGTTTACTTTTTTTCTACTCAATTCCCTTTTAGCTAGTTCGTCCTTTTCAGGAGTGTCAGTCGCAATAATTGTTTTTCCTTGCCTTCTAGATTTCTGAATCTTTCTTTTTTGTGCCTTTGGAAATCCTCGAAAGATTTGTGGAGAAACAAAAGAAGATTTATTATTGGTTTTATTTTCTGCTGGCGTTTCATCAGTTCCCTCGATGCCTTGCTGTTTTTCTGTTTCTTGCTCAGGCTGTTGAATAACTGTTGGTTCAGAATAATTTTCTGGTCTGTCTGTTACAGCCGACATGAGGAAATCGTCATCTGAAAATATTTCTGGATCATAAAGGAAGATGCCAGTTTTCTTAAATCCTGAACTGATGTTCGTAGGTGTCATTGATCTTTCATGCGCAACTTTAACAAAACTTCCGACATTAAAAATATTTACTGGAATACCAGGGTGATTAAGAAGCCAACCTTGCATGGTATTGTTATAATGCGCCTTGAACGATGAAAATACTGCTACATCTAAGGGCTGCATTTTGTTTGAGCAGTGTGGAGGTAGTGTCAATATTGTGACCCCATTCGACTTTGCAAGATCCTAGGTTTCCATTGACAAATGGCTCTCGTGATTATCCATGATGACAAGGCTGGGGTTGTTACAAGAACTAGAAGAATATTTTATAAAATGTTCCATTACTTGCGGAAATAATTCCCTGTTCATCCATCCAGAAGAAGCAGCCAATCCCAACGTACCAGCTAGAGCATCTTGTATCATCATTTCCTTGAAATGAACTCTGGGAAATACCATGGCCGGAGGTAAGGCATAACCACCAGCACAAATGATACTGCAGGTCGTTACAAGAACCCCTCTATCCCCACTAGTACATTGAGAGACCTGTTTCATACCTTTTTTGGCAAGAATTTTAGGAGGAGCATGAACTGTGGTGGTTCCAGTTTCGTCTAAATTAAAGACTCTACTGCTATCACTAAAACGAGACTCACGCTTAAGAACTGTTTCAAGATTTTTGAAAAAAGTTGAAACATTGTGCCTGTTAAACGCAGTAGAACGGGATAAACTACAGGCTTCTGGTTTTCGACAACTTAATTCTGGATGCCTTTTCCTGAAGCCAAAATACCACTCTCTACCTGCCATTTTGTGTTCTTTCCAATTATTAGGGATTTCCTTATTGTTTTTTATTGCTGACTCAAACGCAAGCTTGCGGCATTCCAGTGGAGTAAGTCCATAGCACATCTTTGCAGAGGTCAAAATATAGTCAACTAAGGTTTTCTCTTCATCATGTGTAAAAATTAACCTCACATCATATTTGGGACGAAAAACAGTGTCTGAATCGGAATTCGCTTTAACTTTGCGTACATACCTAAAATAAAAGAAAAACTATTTTTAGAAATGAAAAATAGTGCACCATACAACAGAAAAAGTTACTTAAATGCATCTGATTTCTTACCTAAACAAAGTAACATAGGCAACACCTTGTAATTCTGCTGCTCGTCTTATAGGCAGATTTTCTTGAACGACGAGACGCACAGCTGCTTTCATCTGCTGACTGAAAGTGCTAATGTTTGTTTTGCACTTACGGTTACGAGCCATCTTAAACTTGGATGACCACTAAAAAATAAATAATTAAAACATTGTTGCATGTGTCATGGGGTACAGTGAAACATGTTTCACTGTGCCCCACATGGCCTTGTTTGAATCTGGACCATTAAGCACTTTTCCCAACAATTAACTTAACAACCTAACCTAAAACTTTCAAAATGCCGCAAATTTCAGAAATCATCAATCAATTATGTACCTTACCCCGCAACGTTCTTAGCAAATATTAAATTAAATAATTGGAGACTTACCGGGTTGAAAATATATCACTTAAAATTTACTTGAACCAGAAAAACAATATTTTTTTCGTCGCAACAGAACTGCGGATTTACACACACCATCGAGTTAGAATCTATGGAGAAGCTATGAGCATATTAACGTGTGTATTAAAAACGGCGTAGGTAGGCGTGGCTAACGGTGATACCAATATGGCGGTGGGATCATGGCCGGACTCAATAATAATAAAACTACTATAAAAATATGACTAGTTATTCAGAAGATTTAATCATAATCTACAAAGTGCAATACATTTTTAATAAACTATGATTTATTTATCCGGTAAACACTTAAAACACGATATATTATACATAAAAATAAATTAATACAGTCAAATACTATTAATTTATTCTCTGAAGTACGGGCCATTACTTTGTTTACATATTTGTATACTAACCTGTAGAACGTTATTCCTGAAGATTTTTTATTAACATTGCTTCTGCCACTGCAACTACGTTGAGAACAAGAAACCATTATTATGCACTATCACAATATATTATTACAGTTTCTATAAAAGTATAAAACTAAAAATATTCGAAAAACGACAAACGTAAACAAACATATACGATCTGTCAAAAGTGTCAAAACAATATGGCCGAAGTAAGGTCGTTTTTAGTCACGTGATGCCCTCTCCATAGATTCTAACTCGATGACACACACTGAGGTTAAGATAACAAGTAGAGGACGGCGCGAACTTCTCTGAAGCGAAGGTTGCGTTGATTTGGCGCGGTATTTGAATTTTAAAATCTCTTTGTTTCAGTGTGGAACATGTTTCGCTGTGGAACACCCTCCCCTATATGAGAATTGCGACCAATTTGTGGCAATAAAGTTAGAAGATCCTGATGACCCAGGGCAACAACTAACAATAACCACGGAGGAAGCTAAAGTAAGGCTTCGAAGTAAAGATCAAGGACCATCTTTTAATTTCAGTACTGTTCCAACTTTAGGCTACCGATTTTTCAACTCGTTCAAATTGAATACGGACGAGATTCCTTTAAGTAGTCATCTCAAAGTCTTAGGCCAAATCTAGCACTTTTTCTTTCTGCCTAATTTGATATGAATTCCTTAAAGCGTTGTCGTCGGTCATCTTTGATCTCATGTTTAAGGTTTCGTGATTTTTCTGTTTCATTTGAGCCAGCATAAGGTGCAAGGCGATTTATGTGAACAAATGTTGGTTGCTGCAGCGGTGGCGCCAAGTCTCTCAGACCCAAGCGTCGTACTAGACGGTATAAAAAAGTGGATTTAAACTATGAACTTCGTGCTCTTGGTACCTTAGTAATATTTATTATTGCATCGACCGTCGAGCCGAGAACTTTTGCCAGATTTTTATCTTTATTGTTATAGCCTATTTGGGTTCATTTGACTTGGCGCCACCACTTAAGTACCTAACTCAAGTGACTGTTGTTTTATTTTCGTTTCTTGGAATTTATTTTACAAGTGGTAAGTAATTTTACTGATATTATGTATTCTATTATGTAAACATCTAATATTGTATACTTTGCTTAGTCAAATTTATTATTTTTAGCACAATGAGTTATGAAAAGGAGCAAAGTAGCAAAGCAATTGCTTGGGGAAGTAGAAACTGACACAGAACAATATTTTTGATGACGTTGAATAAGAGGATGAAGTAGATAACATAGAGGAACATCTTTCAGATTCAGATACTGAACAAGAGGGTGATGGCAATGAAGGTTATATTATTTATTGGGCCCAAATTACATTTTATTGTTGAAATGATATTCGTAAAGAAGTAAAGCTAGATAATACACCAGTATTGATTTGATTTTCTAATTAATAAATTATTGAATTTTGGGTCTGTCAGACTTGGCGCCACTACTGGTGTTCCGATATGGGGCGCCACTAGTGAAGGGTTAATTTCATACGGACCTTCCCATTGTCTTTGCAATTTAGGAGACAAGTCTCGACGACGTTATGGATTACAAAGCCAGACAAGATCACCTACTTTAAAGCTTTCGTTCTTGCATCAAGAATCATATTGATCTTTTACTCTGTCACTGGCTAACTTGATGTGTTGTCGGGCAAGTTCATGAATGTTGTTCATCATTAACTTCAGTCGGGCAACATATTTTTCGCTTGCGATATATTCTTCGGAATGTCTGCAGCCAAACTCCAGATCGCGGGGTAAACTAACTTCACGACCCACCATCAGGTAGGTTGGAGTCTAGCCTACAGTTTCATTCACGGCCGAACGGTAGGACATTAGGAATAAATGAATGTGTTGGTCCCAATCCCTTTGATGTTCGGATACAACTTTTGACAGGTGTCTAACCATCGTTCGGTTCATCCTCCCAACTATTCCATCTGACTAATGTTGCAGGGGTATCGCTCTGGCCTTATTGACATCAATAAATATTTGTTTGGAAAAGCGTTAACTCGAAGTTTCGTCTTTAGTCGGAGTCGATCTCCAAGGGAACACCAAATCGGCGTTCTTTAACAAGTATCTCTGCATCAGTAGCAGCTTTTTGATTTGGTATCGCATAGGTCCTTTTCATAAAATAATCCATGGCTACTATGATATATTTATTTGCATTATGCGTTTCTAGAAATAGACCTGCACTGCAATGTCGATTGTTACTCTTTCTATATTACTACCAACATTGTACTGTTTCATGGGTGTCCTCTTTTTATCAACTAGACCATTACTGCTTGTACACAATTCACATTTCTGGCAATCATCAATAAACATCAATTATTTTTGTTAAAACTGCTTCCCCTGCTGACTAAAGCTGTAATGTGTCTAAGTCATCTTTATTCTTGTTGAGAACATCTCTGAGTTATTCTTGAAGGATCTTCTTGGACTCGGTGCAGTCTTCTTCCCGTTCTTCTAATTGTTCACATCATTGTTTTACTGACAGTTCTACAATCCGCATCTTTGGTTAGGCACACACGTACTTTTTAAATGTTCTTTATTACAAAGACCACTACCGAACCTCGCGCGATGTTCCCGACGAATTTTTCAAAAGTTCAAAAGTCGTTTTCAAAAGTCACTGCTTAATTTACTTTTAACTTATTAAATTATCTTACACCATCACACCACTGTAACGTGTTTAAATAAATCCAGCGGTTCTAATTTATGCAAATCATTTATTTTTAAGCTTACAGTACGATAATATTTTATCAACTAAAACTAACTAATATCAGCGCGGCTTATAAATACTAAAATTATTATTCCAGAATTATCTGGGGTAGTCCACCTCTGTTTTCGTTTGCATCATCATCATTCTTCTTCATGTACCATGTCCTTTCAGAACGTTGGTTACCATCATAGCTATCCTAATTTTATTCGCTGCCACCCTAAATAGCATGCATGTATCAACACCATACCAAACTCGCAAGTTCTTCAACCATGAGGTTCTTCTTCGTCCTGGACTGCGTTTGCCTGCTATTTTTCCTTGCATGATGTTTTGTAGCAACCTATATTTGGGACCTTTCATTACATGTCCGAAATACTCAAGCTTTCCCTGCTTGATGCTTTTTATGATCTCAGTAGTCTTGCTGAGACGTTCTAGTATTGTGGAGTTTCGAATTTTCTCCACCCAGGAAACTTTTAAAATTCTTCTATAACACCACATTTCGAAAGCCTCAAGGCGATTTAGATCGATTTTATTCACAGTCCAGGACTCGACACGATAAAGTAAGACCGAGAACAAGAAGCAGCGAAGTAGGCGGATCCTCAATGCCAATTTTAGCTCTCTGTTACATAACACCTTGGACATCCTTCTAAAAGCCGCTCTAGCCTGCTCTATCCTAGATCTAATTTCGCTGTGACTTTCTGCGTTACAATTTAATTGCTGTCCGAGGTAAACGTTTTTTTCAACTTGCTCAAGTTTGGTATTATTTACATATATAGACGGTATCATCATTAGACTTAGGTAAATATGGAAATAAAAAAGTATGAAATATGCGCATAAATATGCAGTATTTTATGCAAAAATATGCAGTATTTTATGCAAAATATGCATATTTATCTAGAAAATATGCATGTAATAAAAATTATTATAATCTACTTGTAATCTACCATAGGTATCCAGAGTGTTATATTGTCTTCGTTTGATTTTTCGATTAGCGTTGTTATTACTTGTATATGATCTACAGGTCCATAACCTCCTGACTGTTACCTAGACTGTTCATGTTTGTTATCTACAATCCAATTATCTTCACAAACAGCTTATACAAGACTGATAATAGGCTAATGGGTCCATAGTTTTCCAATTTATATTTATTTCCCTTTTTAAATATCAGTAATATAAGAACATTTATCCAAGCTGTGGATGCTTCACTTATTTCTATACATTTATTAAAAATAATTTTTAGTATTTTTATTATGTGTTGTCCTCCATACTTTATCTTTTGTAATACTACTCTGTCGTCACCTCTTTCTAGTTCTATCCCCCCTTGTGGAGTATTGGGCGCTTAGGCGTTTCTTAGCCAAAAGTGTAAGATTGCTGACTGGCCGGGTCAGCGCATCTTCTTTCTTTTTTATTCTCTGGATAAATTGTGTACCAGTTCCTTCTATTCTCTTCTATTTCTTGCTCTGTTTTTAATTTCACCTTATCTTATCTGGTCTTCTTCTCTTTCTTTTCCCCTCTGGTTGGTATTCAAGTGCTTGTTTGGTTAGGTTGCTTTCATCTTTCCACAAAGTATGGCCAATCCATTTCCATTTTTTTCCTTAACTGTAGTAGATATGTTGGTTTGCTTTGTTCTTTTCCACAGTTTTGTATTAGTTATTCTGTTGGGCATGTATATTTTAAGGATTTTTCTTAAAAATTTGTTTACAAAAGTTTGTATTTTTTTGTTGTGGATTTGTCCTGTTTCCATGTTTCTGATCTGTAAAGTTATATACTTTTGATGCAACTAATAAAGATTTTAATTTTTGTTATCTTTGATATTTCGTTTGTTTGCCAAATTTCATTTGAAGCGTGGAATGCATATGGAGACTTAATTATTCTCGACTGTATATCCTTTTTACACCCCACGTTTCTTTCCATGACTGATCCCAATTATGTAAACTTGTCTACCTCTTCTAGGTACTTATCGTTTATCATTATTTTATTATTTGGTTGCTTATTATTTTTTAAGGGTTTGTTTTTTTCTGTGTTTATTCTTGAGTCCAATTGTGTCAGAGTGCTGTGCCACTTTGTCAAACTTGTCAATTTTTGTTTGCATTTTGACTTCGTTGTTCAATTAGTAGGCAGATGTCATCTGAAAATTCGAGGTCTTCCAGCTGTTTGAATCTGTTCCATCTGATGCCTATTCGATCGTCAGTTACTTTTCTTATTACCCAATCTATCATAAAAGGGAATAGGGAAGGGGATAGTACGCAATACGGTTTGAATCCAGTTTCAATGGCTATTTCGTTTGTTACTTTACCTGAGTATTACAGAATAGCTTTGTATCCTTCGTAGAAGAGTTTAATAAAGTTTATGATTTTCTGTGGTATCCCATATATACAGGGTGAACTACAAAACGAACTTACGATTTTCTCAATTTTTTTATATGGATCACCCTGTATTTTATGTTTTAGACATATTGTATTTATGATAGTCTTTGCATTCCCTATACCTAAACTCATCCTTTTGCTCTATTTTCACTGTAATCTATATATTAATACATTCAATTTTTGTCAGTAGAAATAAGTATTGAGTATTGTGTATAACAAAATTATTTTTATTCGATAAGTAACTAACAAAAAATATAAGCTGTAATAATAGGTAATGAATGTAACAACTAATGTGATAAGGAAATAAGTCTAAAGTAAATGTTCAAAATGTCCACCTTTAATGTCTATACAAGTTTGCAACCGATATTCAAATCCACTAGGAAACTAAGTTTCTGTAGCTGGCTGTATACCATGTATCACAACATTTTTTTATTTTAAATCTTTTTATTTTAAATACAGAACGTTTTCGGAATGTAAATTCCATCATCAGTGTAACAAAGTATACATGCTATGAGCCACTAAAATACATGAGTGAAAACCCTTTAAATGTTATTAATTTATAAATATGTTACATTATATGTTATTAAAAATTAAGATGTTTAAGTTACCGTTGGAATTGGTAACATGGCAACGTATGGCTCTACATCGGTTACTTGGTCCTGAGACAAAGTGTCTTCGAGGACCTGTTGATAACAACTCAAATAACTCAAACTGTTGATATTCAAATGACCGAGCCACATTTCTTAACATTTGGAAGTCAATTTTATTAAAACCTTCCCTTATTCTATTTTTCATATTATCTGGCGTTGTTGGAGGCTTCTGGTATACAAGTCCTTTTATATTTCCCCACTTGAAAAAATAAATTTTGGAGAATTCCGGTGATAGCGGTGGCCAAACAGTTGGTCCTCCTTTGCCTATCCACCTCTCAGGAAAGTTATTATTTAGATGATTGTGTGCAGTGTTGTCCACAAAAAACCACATTCGTTGTCGAATATTAAGCGGTACATTTTGCAGTAGTGTTGACAAACGATTATTTAGAAAATCCAGATATATGACATAATTCACACGATCGTCAAAAAAAATCGCAAACAATACCACCCCAAACATTTATAGACCACCTAGTTTGACAATATGAAAAAATCAATTTTGGAGAATTCCGGTGATCACGGTTTTCTCATTTTTTTCATATACAACTGATCCAATGCGAACAAAACGATCCATTAATTTTTCAAAAGCTCTTGGTATCGCTCGTGATATATTCTGGATGCAAGTAAGCAATTTCTCGAATTGTCTCCTAATACTCAGATCATCTCTGTTAATTCTTCTACAAAAAAATTCATTTTTAACAATAAAGACAAACCACACGGACCGATTAAAAAGGTAATAATATGAAAACTGTAATTTTCAAAGCCTACCGTTTACGGTTTAATAATATGAAAACTGTCATTTTTTCAAAGCCTACTATTTTACCTTTGTAATTGACACAAAGGACCTTTTACTTATTAATAACTGCACGTCACCATTGGCAGTTAGGAATGTTTTATTAAAAATTTCTGGATTAGAATACTGTTGATATAACAATCTAAAAATTGTTACATCAATTGTATATCGGTTTGCTTTCTGTTTTGTGTGAGTTGTTTATTAAATAAAACTAATCTTGTTATATTACTATACAAAACATTATTATCTTGCAGGAATTTTAGGAATCTTGTAGTTCATTAAGGAAATATGGTATTTCTATAATATCACATTTATTGATACATTCATGGCATATTGTTATGGTTTATATTTTTTGTTAGTTACTTATTGAATAAAAATAATTTTGTTATATTATCACTCAATACTCACTACTTATTTCTACTTACAAAAATTGAATGTATTTTCGAAATTTGAAGAAAACTAAAAATATCTCGGAAAGTAATGAGTTTAGGTATAGGGAATGCTATATAAAAATGAAAGAGTACAATATTCTTGAAAAATATAATATAGGATGATCTATTTAAAAAAAATGAGAAAATCGTAATTTTGTTTTGTAGTTCACCCTGTATACAAATTTTTGTTAATGATTTCAATTAAACTTAATTTAAAAGCTACAATATATAAAAAGGAAAAGACAGTTAAGATTTGATTTCACGTACAGGGCGATTGCGCATCCGCTTATACGTATTTCGGCCCAATAGGCCTCATCAGAACGGCTTTCGCAAACGCTTTGAACGTGAAATAAATCTTTTCTGTCTTAGGAAGCAAGTCTAACATAGCTTCGTATAGACGCAATGTAGCGACATCTGAATTTGATTTCGAAAATTAGTCTACGATTCTACAATATATAGTTTACTTTATTATATAAAATAAATAATTGTTTATGCATTACTTCTTTATATACATGGTGTTGATTTCATAGCGATTTCGAATCCCATTCCTATTCGAAACCCAATACTATAAGAACAAGAATTATAAAAACAATACAAATTTGAAAAAATATATAGGATGTCCCATTTAAAAAATTGTATGTTTGCTGTACCACGTAGTTATTAATCACGCTGTAGAATTCCAGTTTTTTTCCAAGTATAGAGACTATTATTGCCTACATTTTTTCTAAATAAGTTTTTTGGATATTCTACACCATAATGGAATTATCGACCGATGTCGTACTAAAAACTCCCCCTGTATACAGGGTGTTTCAAAAAGGTATGTCATAAATTAAATCACGCATTTCGGGGACAAAAATAAATTGATTGAATCCAACTTACCTTAGTACAAAAGTGTACACAAAAAAGTTACAGCCCTTTGAGTTACAAAATCAAAATTGTTTTTTTTGCATTATCTCCTAAACTACTTGACATTTTGTAATAAAAATTGACACGTTACTTTCTTGTTCTGAAAGCATTTTTCATACAAAAGAAACAACAAAATCTAAGCGCACAGAAAAAATTTAAGAGTGGTGTGCAGCCCTAAATCCCCCAAACTTTTGAGCACGTTCAAATCAAATGAATTTTGTGGCATCATTAGTTTAACACATTAGTTTTAAAACTTTTTTGCCTCTTATCACTTTTTCGAAAAACTAGTTTTTTCCTAGTTGGCCATAAAATTACAATTAGTTTCTACGGATACAATAATTAAAAACAGTTCCATCAATAATAGTCAATAATTTGAAGCTATCATTTATTGTGTGAATAAGATTAATATTAAAAATTTTGATATTACAATGGCCTACACATTTCAGGAAATGGCAGATATGCATTTAACTTTGGGTAAGTTGGATCAGATTAAATTATGATTTCAATAAACTATCGGAAATATCGTAGGTGAATGTCAAGGAAATAGTGGAGCAGCCGCAAGGCGAGTAAAATACCCCAATCGAAATACACCCGATAGACGATTATTTCTGACCACTGATCGTCGTTTACGGGAAACGGGTACATTCTAGCCGCAAGTTGCTGGCAATAGTGGTCGTCCAATAATGGATGCAACTGATGAAGACATTTTAGAAATAATTGAAGAAGTCCCTGGAACAAGTACCAGGGTAATAGCTGCTCAACTAAATGTTCTTCACGTAGGGTTTGGAGGCATTTGAAGGATCAGCTGCTTAAAACCCTATCACTTAACAACGGTTCAAGAGTTATTGGTTGAAGATTATCCTAAAAAGATTGGATTTTGCGACTGGTTGTTAATGAAAAACACTCGAAATGTTAATTTTATTAGAAATATTTTGTTTACCGACGAGGCTACCTTCAGTAGAAATTAAATAACAAACCATCATAACGAGCACATTTGAGCCGACGAAAATCCTCACGCCAAAAAAACGACTCATCACCAAAAGACTTTCAAAGTTAATGTTTTGGCAGGAATTGTGGATAACAATCTAATAGGCCCAGTATTTCTACCCAACCATTTAAATGGTGATAATTATTTGTAGTTCTTGGCAAATGATTTACAAGAGTATTTGGAAGAAGTGAATATTGCAATAAGGCAAAATATGTGGTTTCTACAAAATGGCGCTCCACCGCATTAGAGTAATGAAGTCCGGGAATACCTTTGCAGACTGTATCCTGGTCGGTGGATTGGAAGGGGTCGTGACGCACCTATTTCTTGGCAACCCAGAAGTCCAGAAGTCCAGTGTGTGCAAAGAGAAAGTGTATTCTGTAACAATAGAGGACGAACAACAATTGAAGGTTAGAATAATTGAAGCTGCAAATCAATTTCGTCAGAAAAATTTAATTTTTCAGCGGATTCGGTTTTCCTTATTTAAACGATACCGAATATTGTAGCGTTTTAAATTTTATAATACGTCCCTGTTCGTTTATCTCGTTAGTATGCATTAAAAATTACCAGGAAATCTGCGTTTGTCTTTTAAAAGGGAATGTAAAACGATCGATAATATAACAAGTTTTGTATTCAGTTTTCAAGATTTTTTTTGTCGCTGAACAACGATTTGTTTACATTCGAGTCCCCTAATATAATATTGCAAGTCAGGTATACGGTTTTTCTAAGACGTATTAACTGAGAACATTTTTTTGTCTCTGTTTACATTAATATTCCCCTATTCTCTGTATGTATTGTGAGGTAAAAAATTTCCAGTTAACCAATTTAAAAGTAAATAATCAAGAAGTTTTTTTGTCGGTTCGTTGCTAAGAACGAGGTCAAAAAAGGGTAGATTGTTTGTTTTAAGTTTGTAGGCAAAAACTAGCTTTGAGGCGCGAGGGGAATTTATTTTGCGTTGAAATTTGTAAAATGTAAGGCATCAGGGAGTCAAGCGATAGATCTGAGACAGAAAAGATGTTTGAGTAATTAGGAATCGCGAGTCGATTCAATTTCTTTGTGTTATGTTTAAGGACCGGTTAAGGTGATAATACTCTTTGCAATATGGCAGTTTAAAACAGAGTAATCACTATAAGATTTGTGCACCGGCACTGAAGAAATTTTGTAAAATGTTTATATAGGATGTCCCCGTTGTCAGCTTGCTTCCTCCACAGAACATAATTCTACATCTCTTGATTGTTCGTCCCTGAGTATGGTCAGTATGTAAATGGTTGTTTTGGCCCTGTTGGAGAATATGTCCAGATAGGCGTTCCATAAATGTTAACAATTTTTTTTGAAAGTTAAGTGCGAAACAAGTGAAATTAAGGTAACAATTAACATTTTAAATTTTAAAGTAAAGACAGACCCCTTTTTTTGATAATTATTATTAATTGCTTTCGTTAAAATTTAAAAGGATTTGTAATAAATAATAAATTGTAAATTTTATGGTTTAACTTAGCTGTCATTTTAATTGTTTTTTTTTTAAATTTAATGTTAACATATGACAGCTAGCTTTATTTGTTTCGATATTAATTTGTTTTCTTTGTTTTAAACAAAGGTTAATTTCTGTGCGGTAACATTTGTAAGTTTTTGTAGTATCTCCAACCCCTTTGTAAACGGAGTTTGTAAACGGACACATGTAAGTGTTTTTTTATTCTGTATTTGGCAACTATTTATATAGTATATTTTTTGTGCCATTTATATGTTTGATAACTGTTTGTAAGAGACAAAAATAAACGCTTTGATTTGTTTCTCTGATCCATTTTTGTTTTTATTTTAGAAAATCTCCTAACCTTTTTGTATGTTTATTTTTTAGGAAGGAAGAAACTTTCTTTCCTCCAGCAGGAAGTTTTCTCGAAGCGGCGTCCTTTTTAAATAGCTAGAGGTATTTCTTCTTGTCTTTATTTGCCCATTTGTCCAGGAGATTTATGTAAGTAACCCCTTGTTTTCATATTTTGGTAGTTACCCCAATCTCAACCCCCTTGCCATTCACTTATCCACGACCCCAGCTCTCCAACAACCCCCTGAGTGCCGATCGCATCAGTAACGATTGTTTTGCTTGCCCTATCTTCGTGTTTGATAACTGTTTGTAAGAGACAAAAATAAACGCTTTGATTTGTTTCTCTGATAGATTTTTGTTTTTATTTTAGAAAATCTCCTAACCTTTTTGTATGTTTATTTTTTAGGAAGGAAGAAACTTTCTTTCCTCCAGCAGGAAGTTTTCTCGAAGCGGCGTCCCTTTTAAATAGCTAGAGGTATTTCTTCTTGTCTTTTTTTGTCCATTTGTCCAGGAGATTTATGTAAGTAACCCCTTGTTTTCATATTTTGGTAGTTACCCCAATCTCAACCCCCTTGCCATTCACTTATCCACGACCCCAGCTCTCCAACAACCCCCTGAGTGCCGTTCGCATCAGTAACGATTGTTTTGCTTGCCCTATCTTCGCCCCCATAGTTTCTATTCCCCAATTTTCTACCCCATATTCTTACCCTGAGGTAGGCAAAATATATATCGTTACAAATTGTCGCCCAATCAGTGGGGCCTTTGAATATTTCTAAATTTTTAGATTTTTGTCCTTTTTCCCAAGCCATTCATATGAAACCCCCTCCTTCAGATAGTGCCCCAAAGTGTCTCACAAACAGTAGAGTATTTGTATTATATATATGTATTTTATATCAACATATGTATTTGTTGTACCTATATTAACATATGTATTATTGTTTTTCTATGTAAGGTACGGTAGAAATATCTATATATGTATTTTGTGTATTTGGCAATGAAAGCAAATATTTGAGTTGACTATTTAAATATGTATTTTGGATGATGTTTTAATATTGAAAAGAATTTTTAAAAGTTAATAACAGTAACAAATATCAGTTATTAGTTGCATTTATTCTTAATTGATTAGACAGATTTTACAGAAAAATCGGTTTTTGTAATTTTGTTTGTTCGGTCATTTTGAGTAAATGTCTGTATTGTTGTAAGTGAGCTTTTTTTGTTTGAGCTGTGTAGTTGTGTAGTAATGTTATGCAATTTGTCTTTTAATTAACCATCTTTGACGGTGTATTAAATGCCACAGGTTAGTTAAAGTTTGTGTACGAGGAGTAGTCATTGTGAGTCGTAGAGAAGATTCGACCAAGTTTAGTCTCAGTGGTAGACTGTTTGTTTGTTGTGTATCCTTTCTTGTATCTGAATGACCACAGGTGTAATATTTGTGATCAAGAGATGCTGTTTTAGCTAGAAGCAGTCTCATTTAGTTTTCAGAACAAGAGTTGGTTTATTTTGGTGTTTATTTTGTGTAGCTCACTCAAAGGTCAAGTTTTCAATATTATTAGTGTTTTGTCTTCCCTTGTATGTACAGTTTACGTTGCTTGTTTGTCCCATGTTGTTTAAAACCATTTTCTTTAGTCCTTGTTAGTGGAAGTGTGAACTTTTAGGAGACAGGTTAGAGACCTCATTTTTGTTTACCGACTGATTACTAAGTCAAGAGCAGAAGTTGCAGCAAACTGATTCAGTTTTGGATTTCAGTACGCGGGAGTGCAAGTGAGACTTACTATCAGGTGATAAATGGAAACGGTTGTTTCTTAAAATTATCATATTTTCTACTAGTTGTTGAGGTTGATTTTAGTTATTTTGTGTGTTTGCTTTCATCCAATTTTTGAAAAATGAAGTCTACTCAGGTTAATCATTTGAAATCAGGAGAGTTATCTTATGAGCTTTTCATAAGAGGTAAAAATGTCCCAAATAAGACAGTTGATGATAAGAGAAAGATTTTAAGGGCTTTGTTGGCCAAGGAGGCCACTTCGTCTTCAAGTTTAGTTGATTTGGTTAATAATGTAGTAGATCCTGAAAAGGAGTTGTGTGAGATTAAGTTAATTATGGAAGATTTATATAGTAGTGCTCAATCAATGAATGCACAATCAACTAAGGCTGATTTTGCTAGATTTGAGACAAGGTCTACACATTTAGATACCAGATTAGAGAATTTTCCTATGGATGATGTTGAGGAAGATGTAAAAAAGTTTGTCAATGAGTGTAAAGATGATTTGTTGTTGTTACAGGGTGATGTGTTAGAAAAACTAGAAATGTCTGATGATTTAGTAAAACCACCCACTAGTAGCCCAGTTTCAGTCCCTGTAGTTCCCAGTTGTACAGTCCCAGCCCCAATAATACAGGTTTCAACTCCTGTCACTATTTCTGATTTACATATTAAGTTTAATGGTGAAAGTAAAGCCCTCCCCACATTTTTAGAGAAAATTAGAGATTCTGTTAGGTCTAGGAATATTTCCGAAGACATCCTGTTTCGTTCAGCCATTGAATTATTTGAAGGTAATGCTGCTATTTGGTATAGGAGTGTTAGAGATAAAATTAATAGTTGGGATGAGTTGGTAGCCCTACTCACATCTGCATTTTTTTTGCACCCAGATTATAATGATAATCTCTTAGATGAAATTAAAAGTAGAAAGCAAAAAAGAAATGAATCCATAACCATTTATTCAGCAGTGATGGAAAACCTTTTTAAACGTTTGGAAACATACCCTAGTGAAGCCCAAAAAGTGAAAATAATGAGAAAAAATATTTTAGTGGACTACATTCCACTGATAGCCCTACAAGATTTTGCTACAGTAGAAATGTAAGTAGCAACTATAAAACGTTTAGAGCAGAATGTCCTGCCCTTGTTGCAGACTACTAAAGGTCTTGCAGGTATTTCAATTGATGATTCAGAAAAGCCCAAAGAAAAAGTTCATGTGGTGAATAATCAAAACAAGCAAGATAAAAGTGGAGTAGTTAACAGAAAGGACAGAGAAAATAAATCTTCAAGAAGACCCAATCCCAAATATATGTATGAAGATGATAGACCCAGTCCACCAGAAAATACTGAATTAAGAAATCAGTCCTTTTCATCCCCACCCCCAATGATGCAATCTTTTTCATCCCCACCTCCATTAATGCAGTCTCCCCCTTATCAAGCTCCCAGAAATCTGAAAAAGATTATTTGTTTTAGTTGTAATAGGCCAGGTCATATTTCCCGTGACTGTAGAAGCAAGCCAGTATTTTGTTCTCGTTGTGGTTATAAAGGTGTGACCATATCTTCTTGTCCTAAGTGTTGTATTTCAAATAGATCTAAGACCAATAGACCTTACAGGCCATCATTGAACCCAATTTTTGAAAAGAAAGATTTTGGTAGTCGTCCTCATGATAGTATTTCCATTTTCTCTAGAAACTTTGTAGTTCTTTTAGACAGTGGTTGCTCTACATCCGTTGTAGGTGCCGCTGGAGTTGAATTTCTAAATTCCCAAGAAATTAAATATAATCCCACATCTACTAAGCATGTCCGCTTAGCAGATGGTTCCAATAAATCAGTTGTTGGTACCATTATTCTTCCAGTAGAGGCTGATGGTGTGTGTCATATGGTAAAATTTTTTGTTGTACCTTCTGTCCCTTACAGTTTCATTTTGGGAAATGATTTTATGCGTCAATTCTCACTGTTATTAAACTTTGAGGATAGGACATGGCATTCTTCCCGAAGAAAAAATAAAGTAGAAACTACCCAAGATATTTGTTATTTAGAGGTTAATGTAGATAGAATAGACCCTTGGTTTGATAATTTGAGATCAAAGATTCTCCGATCCCCCCTTGATTTTCCACAGTGGAAAGTGGAGAATGATTTTGTTTTTAAGTTTGCCCCTACCAACAATTCTTTTAAAACTAATGATGTAGAGTGGAAAATTCTTGTGCCCAGACCACAAAGGTTTGAAGTTATGAAGTCTTGTCATGAGCCACCTACGTGTGCTCACTTTGGATTTTCCAAAACTTTGTCCCGTATTCAAGAAAGATATTATTGGCCCCAGATGCGTGTTGATGTGCTTAAGTTTGTCAGGTCATGTAAAGTTTGTGGTGCTCAGAAGACACCAAATTATGCTCCATTAGGTAAAATGGGTAAGCAGAGAGAGGCCAAGTTTCCTTGGCAAATAGTTGCTATAGATCTAATAGGTCCCTTTGTTCGTTCAAAGAAAGGTTATACGTGGTTATTAGTAGTTGCTGATTGGTTTAGTAAATATACGTTAGTCCAACCTTTGAGAAAGGCCACGGCTAAGAATATTGTTGAGTTTTTGGAAAATGATGTTTTCCTAACGTTTGGTGTTCCTCAATATGTGATTTGTGATAATGCCTCAAACCTGAACAATCCTTTCTTAATTGAGCTCTGTAATAGGTATAACGTTCAGAAAGTATGGTTTAGCCCAGTGTATGCACCTCAGTGTAATTTTGTGGAGAGGAACAATAGAACCAATGGTACAGCAATACGTACATATGTGAAAGACCACGTAGATTGGGACAAGAATTTAGCAAATATCAGACAAGCTATTAACACTGCAAAGCATGAAGTGACTGGATATACTCCAGCTTTCTTGAATTAT
Source organism: Diabrotica undecimpunctata (assembly GCF_040954645.1). Taxonomy (NCBI): domain Eukaryota; kingdom Metazoa; phylum Arthropoda; class Insecta; order Coleoptera; family Chrysomelidae; genus Diabrotica; species Diabrotica undecimpunctata. The sequence continues at coordinate 103,763,383 of NC_092808.1, forward strand.
GGCCGTCATGTTCCTTTAAGTGGAAACTATTATGGTGTTGACCATAAGGATCAACAGAATCAAGATATAGAGATAATTCCAGGTGACCGTAATATGTATGCTTCAGAAGTTAAAGGTCTAGATAAAGTTTTTGAAAAGGTTAAGGCTAATCTTCGAAAAGGATATGAACGTAACGCTAAAAGTTACAACTTACGTAGAAGAGAAGTCCAATTCCAAGTGGGTGATAGAGTTTGGAAAAGAAACAAGGTTTTGTCTTGTGCTGTCAACAAGTTTATGTCCAAAGTAGCACCGAAGTATATTGAAGCAACCATCAAGGAAAAATTGTCACCAGTGGTTTATCGTATGTCAGATTTAAATGGTTCTGATCTTGGTAAGTGGCATGTTAAAGATTTAAAGCCTTTTGTGTCAGATGAGGACAATATGTCATCATTAAGTAATTAGTTCATCCTATCCCATGTCTTTGTTTTCGAGTTTGTATGTTGATTTGATTTCATCCCTTTGGAATATTGTTTCACTTTTGATAATTTTAGTACAGGTAACCTATTTTGATTGAAGACACATGTGAGAATCACATTTTGTCATATGTAGGTATATAGATTTAGAGTCTATATCCTAATTTTTTTGTGGAACCGTTGCCGAATTCCCTGTCTCGCTAGGCGTATAGTGGAGATAGTAGACGCCTACCTACTAAGTGTAGAGCAATTTTTTTGATTTGTGTACCACATTTGGTTTAGGCAACGAGGTGTCATGGCTATACCCGTCCGTCCAATCACTTGTGTTACTGCTGTGAATGTCAGCGAGGTTCACTGCAGGGCATAAGGTTAGCTTCCCCTAAGGCATAGAAACTCATATCACCTACAGTTCAAGTAGAGTCATAAATTTCAGTCTACTCGACTTTAAAGAGTCTCGCGATCGATGACACGCTAGCCCATTCTTTATAACTAATTTTGTTTTTGTTGTTTAATCCCATGCTAGCCATCATCTAAAAGATATTATTAAGAAGTTTCGACTCAGTTAAGAGGTTATCTTCTGATTTGGTTTTTGTTGTTTTGCCTTTATAAAAACTGGATAAGAATTATCCGAGTTTTTTCTTTTAAGAAGGGGCATTGTAGCGTTTTAAATTTTATAATACGTCCCTGTTTGTTTATCTCGTTAGTACGCATTAAAAATTACCAGGAAATCTGCGTTTGTCTTTTAAAAGGGAATGTAAAACGATCGATAATATAACAAGTTTTGTATTCAGTTTTCAAGATTTTTTTTTGTCGCTGAACAACGATTTGTTTACATTCGAGTCCCCTAATATAATATTGCAAGTCAGGTATACGGTTTTCCAAGACGTATTAACTGAGAGCATTTTTTTGTCTTTGTTTACATTAATATTCCCCTATTCTCTGTATGTATTGTGAGGTAAAAAATTTCCAGTTAACCAATTTAAAAGTAAATAATCAAGAAGTTTTTTTGTCGGTTCGTTGCTAAGAACGAGGTCAAAAAAGGGTAGATTGTTTGTTTTAAGTTTGTAGGCAAAAACTAGCTTTGAGGCGCGAGGGGAATTTATTTTGCGTTGAAATTTGTAAAATGTAAGGCATCAGGGAGTCAAGCGATAGATCTGAGACAGAAAAGATGTTTGAGTAATTAGGAATCGCGAGTCTATTCAATTTCTTTGTGTTATGTTTTAAGACCGGTTAAGGTGATAATACTCTTTGCAATATGGCAGTTTAAAACAGAGTAATCACTATAAGATTTGTGCACCGGCACTGAAGAAATTTTGTAAAATGTTTATATAGGATGTCCCCGTTGTCAGCTTGCTTCCTCCACAGAACATAATTCTACATCTCTTGATTGTTCGTCCCTGAGTATGGTCAGTATGGAAATGGTTGTTTTGGCCCTGTTGGAGAATATGTCCAGATAGGTGTTCCATAGATGTTAACAATTTTTTTTGAAAGTTAAGTGCGAAACAAGTGAAATTAAGGTAACAATTAACATTTTAAATTTTAAAGTAAAGACAGACCCCTTTTTTGATAATTATTAATAATTGCTTTCTTAAAATTTAAAAGGTTTTGTAATAAATAATAAATTGTAAATTTTATGGTTTAACTTAGCTGTCATTTTAATTGTTTTTTTTTAATTTAATGTTAACATATGACAAATGACTTTATTTGTTTCGATATTAATTTGTTTTCTTTGTTTTAAACAAAGGTTAATTTCTGTGCGGTAACATTTGTAAGTTTTTGTAGTATCTCCAACCCCTTTGTAAACGGAGTTTGTAAACGGACACATGTAAGTTTTTTTTTATTCTGTATTTGGCAACTATTTAAATGGTATATTTTTTGTGCCATTTATATGTTTGATAACTGTTTGTAAGAGACAAAAATAAACGCTTTGATTTGTTTCTCTGATCCATTTTTGTTTTTATTTTAGAAAATCTCCTAACCTTTTTGTATGTTTATTTTTTAGTAAGGAAGAAACTTTCTTTCCTCCAGCAGGAAGTTTTCTCGAAGCGGCGTCCTTTTTAAATAGCTAGAGGTATTTCTTCTTGTCTTTTTTTGCCCATTTGTCCAGGAGATTTATGTAAGTAACCCCTTGTTTTCATATTTTGGTAGTTACCCCAATCTCAACCCCCTTGCCATTCACTTATCCACGACCTCAGCTCTCCAACAACCCCCTGAGTGCCGTTCGCATCAGTAACGATTGTTTTGCTTGCCCTATCTTCGACCCTATAGTTTCTATTCCCCAATTTTCTACCCCATATTCTTACCCTGAGGTAGGCAAAATATATATCGTTACAATGTGTATTGAAGAAAATGGGGGTCATTTTGAAGATTTATTGTAATATCATATTTATAGAGGATATTGACATTTTTTATACTTGTTAATTCATTTAAGGGGTTTATTTATTTGCACGTAATTTTTTAAAGGGTAATGGAAAGGGCCGTAACTCAATAAAAAATTTTTTTGTTTTTTGAAAAAAGTGATAACAGGCAAAAAATTTTTAAAAATAATGTGTTAAACTAATGATGCCACAAAATTCATTTGATTTGAACGTACTCAAAAGTTTGGGGGATTTAGGGTTGCACACCCCCCTTAAAAATTTTCTGTGCGCTTAGATTTTGTTGTTTCTTTTTTATGAAAAATGCTTTCAGAACAAGAAAGTAACGTGTCCATTTTTATTACAAAACGTCACGTAGTTTAGAAGATAATGCAAAAAAACAATTTTTATTTTGAAACTTCAAAGGGCTGTAACTTTTTTTGTGTACACTTTTGTACTAAGGTAAGTTGGATTCAATCAATTTATTTTTGTCCCCGGAATGCGTGATTTAATTTATGACATACCTTTTGGAAACACCCTGTATATCTAAATATTATTTCAAACACCTAATAGTTACGTTAGTTATTTTCAATGTCTATATTTAAGTAAAATTATTACAAATTCTTAATTGTATTTTTATAGTAATTATAATAGTACAAGTATTAATTTTTTAGTATAGATTATTTTATTTTTAATTTTATTATTAATTTTAAATTCCATTTATAAATTTTTCGCTTTAGAATGAAACTAACTCATCTTATGAGATTTTAAATACCAACCTATACTATACATATTAAACTACAACTACAAGAGACGACCTGTTTCAATTTTAAGTGAAGCCAATTAACTATACATGTCTAGTAATAAAGCAACTATTCCCTTATTACAAAATTGGGGTCTAAGAAAGGGAGAACGTCTTAATTTAGTTTCTGGATTCATATATGAGGTTCAATTATTTTAACGAGGTGTATTGCTACGGTTCCCCCAATTTTGAGCCGACGACTGTCATATATCGTTCAAAAGGGTGCTAGAAACTGATAATTGAGTTATAGGACTACTTAAGACGAAGAGCCTTATTGTGTTATACATGGTTGTTCAAATTATAACATTTCTAGAATGCCATATTATAAATAATTTCAATGGATAATGACAATGACAGTGCGTTCGATAAACTGATGAACATGAGCGGAATATGTATAGAAATTCAATATCGGCAACCAGTCATTCAAAATTTATTCTGTTTGTGAGTAGATATTTAGGTATATTTAATTATAAAATACGTACTTGCTCACCCTATTATTAAAGTACAAAGAAATGATTCTGAATGACTTAAAGGCGCATGATCACATCATGTCATTCTGCTGAGCAGATTATGTTACTTAATAAGTAGTGAAAGACCTAGTTTTGCATAATTTACTAATATAGTTATGAGTTCTGATCTACATATGAGTCCTATTTTATATATGCGCAATTTGACAATTCATCACAATCGAAAGCTGGCACATGAATCTTTTTCTTTTTCTTGACTAGCTTTACAACTCGGTGTCTACACAAGTCTTCGCTGCATTCATTAAAACCCTCTATCTTCTACGATCTTGCATTTTTGTTTCCCAGTACTGTACCCCAACATCATCCTTTCATCTTTTTTTGGGACGGCCTACTGACCTTCTACCGTCTGGTCTCTTAAAAACAATATCTTTAGCACTTTGTCGTCCTTTGATCTAACCACATAACCTGCCTATCTTATTTGGTTAGCTTTTATATGTCTGACGATATTTTCAGTATCATACAGAGTCACCAATTCAGCATTGCGGCGCTTTATCCACTATCCTGAAGAATTCATCTCTGTGAGGGCCAAATATCATTCTCAGAACAACCACTAACTGAGTTTTCGAATAAATGAAGAAAAGACAAAGTATATGCAAACAATCAAAAATCAAAGACCAAGAGTTAAGAAGAACATAACTATTAATGACCACGACTTCTCAGTAGTAAAGGAGTTTAAATATCTGGCGGCAGTAGTCACAGATGACAACCGCATAGAAAAAGAGGTCTCAGCCAGAAGAGTTACGGCAAATAGAGCATTATACTCCCTATCATCATTATTAAGATCTAAGCTGCTAAAAAGACACTAAATTAAGACTACATGTCAAATGTTCGCCCAGTTGTTACATAATGGAAGTTAAACCTGAACTCTACGGAAAATCGCGGGAAAATAAGCTGTTGGCACATGAGTGGGTAATCCAAAATTGACTACACGTCAATAGCAATAGCTACTTAGTAGTACTGATCTGCAATAAATATATCTGACATAGTCTACAACAATGGGTATTTCATCTGGGTAGTTCATGGGTAGTTCATCTGGGTAGTTCATGGGTAGTTCATCTGGGTAACTGTTCACGGCTAGCATCATTTCTGACAGACAAACTAAAGCAGATTCGTATTGGTTTAGCAAGATGACACCTCAATGGAACAATCAGCAAACAGTTATTTTTTATTATTACTCATGATAAGTATGCCATAAAATTTGAAGCCATCAAGTCTCATTTCGTTCGCCGCTATAAGCACAGATTAATAACGGATTCATAAGGCAACGTAGAAATTTTCTAATAGAACGGATTACTACAGATAATAGTTGAAGTGATTAAGTGCCAATGGGGGACACTATTACAGAAGAGCATTATGTTAACATTTTAGAAAAGCATATTGTTTCTTCAATATGCGGCAAAGACTGCCATGCTAAGATGACAATGCTCCATATTACAAATTTTGTCTAAAAATAATTTTTTTTAAAACTGGTATAGAACTATTGGAATGGTTCCCATATTCTTAATTTTTTAATAATATGACGTGTTCTGTGGGACTAAAAACTTCAAATTATTATAGTGATGACAACTTTAGCACCGTTCTGATTAATATTCGTTCTATAAGGTATAAAACAGATGAATTAGTTTTGTTTCTAGAGGAATTAGGATTTCCCCCGATAGTTGCGGCTACCGAGCACTGGCTTGAAGTTAACGAGCCTTTTCTTGTAGAAAAATACACCACAATTGCTAGGTATGATCGTCCAAGTTCAGCTCATGGTGGCACCCTATTTCTTTCTACAAATAATGATTTCTCTCCTATAACAAAATATGACTTTCTGTTGAATAAATCTTTTTTGACTTTTTGGCCTTTTGATCATTGGTTTATGCCAATAATCTTAATCTATACATTCATTATATTTCGGAAACTGTTAAATTTGTTAGACGACCTGCCCAATAAAAGCAGAAAGATTCTATGCGGTGACGTACAGTGGCGGATCCAGAAATTTTTGTCAGGAGGGGTCATGGGTCTTGAGAGTGATTTTGATATAGGATTTAAGATTTTTGCACCTTTCAGTGGCTGATCCCCAGAAATTTTTTGTCGAGGGGGGGGGGAGGGGGGCAGTCATGGGTCTTGAGGGATTTAGATTTTTGCACCTTTACGATTGATATGATTTGTGCCTCATGTAAGGGAACCATTTTCTCAATAATTATTTTAAGCGATACATTAAACCAATGAGAAGTTATTAAAACTCAAATACCCTACAGGTGCAAAGAAGGGTAAAACATTAAGGGGTCTTAAACTTAAACAAAAAAAATAATTTAAACCCACATACTCTATGACAGTAAAATCAAATGTACAAGACTATTAAATCAAAGGAAAGTTATTAAAATATAAATATAAAATATACTGAAAAATCAAGAACTGTCAATTTAAACTAGGTATTTTAAAGACAACTAATTTAAACGTACCTATTCTACAGCTACAAAATCAAGAACAAACCAAGGATAAATAAGTATAAACCGAAGTTAAGTAATTTAAATGCAATAACTCAATGTAAGTGTAAACATTAATGAATATATTTATCATTCCTAATAAACTCTATCTTATCGTTGGATATCCGATATCAATTTGTAAAAACAATAATTTATTCCTTATTGCTATACGGAGTCGAAACATGGGTTCTCGGAATTACAAGTATGAGGCGTATAGGAGAAGCCTTTGAAATGTGTGTTTTTCAAAGAATGCTTAAGATTTCGTGGACAGAACACATGACCAATAACGAGGTGCTGAGAAGAATGAGGACTGAAAGAGAACTCTTAAATCTTGTAAACAACAGAAAAACGAGTTATCTAGGACATATTTACAGAGAAGAAAAATATAACTTTCTACGACTCGTAATGGAAGGGAACGTAGAAGGAAAAAGAGGTCCAGGAAGAAAAAATGCTCCTGGCTGAAGAATTTAAGAGACTGGACAGGAATGGACACACATGCGATACTAAAAACAGCTCAAGATAGAGCTCTAGTTATAGCCACCCTTCCGTAATGAAAAAGAAACTTTAAGAATAAGTGTAAACAGCATTTTATTTAAATTAATTTATTTAACAAAAAACATAATATAATTAAGGAATAGTTATTTCTATAATTAGGCATATTAGGCTATAAGTGAGTGAAATATTTTTTTACTTGGTATTGAAATTTTTCTCACGAATGGTCAGCAACAGCCGGCAACGAGTGGTAAATAAAAGTTCAGTGATTAAAAATACTATAAGAATAAGATAAGTAAATATTATATAATTTTATAAAAATGTATTCTTTTCGCCTATCCAATTTAGCAAATCGCTCTATGATTGCATCAACATCTAGAAAAATTTCAGGATGCACATTGATGAGTGCTAAACCAATTAACCTCTTCGCAGAAGTTCTATCCCTAAGCCAATTCTTTAGACGCTTAAGCGTAGAACGCTCTGCTGTTGCTGCACTGACTGGCAGTGTAATTAATAGAAATTCTGATATTTGAATACATATGAATATAGCAGTTTTCTAATACTTCTAAAATATAATCAGGAAGTTTTCCATTATTTTGCACGACTCTTTTCTACTTTTGAAGCCACAGTGTAAACTCTTGTTCTACTGTGGAACATGCAATAAGCAGTTGGTCCAATAATATCCTGGAAGGTGTCATCAATTTTTTTTAATGCAACTTTATCTTTTGGTGTGTTATCAGTTTTAGGTAAAACAACTCGAAGATTAAATAGATTCATAACTTTTGGTGAAAGTCGTTCTTCTAAATCAGTTAGGATATTGTTTAAAAGGGGTAAATAAATAGACCTTCGGAAATATTTTTCGCAAGAGTTAGCAGATTGGTTTTGACGACAGGTTTGACGAGAAACTCTACGAGGCATCTTCAAATCGATGTCTAGTTGTTCAGCTATCTGTTTACTTCATAGTAAAGTTTGCTAAAAACAGATTCAACATTTGATCTTTTATTTTGAAGAATGTATTTAGTGTCCTCTATGGCCTCAGTAGCCTACTTAAAATCTAATTTTGGTGACTGAAGAAGACGACTAAGTGATACAGTTGTACCTAAAACATCACTAAGACAAACTACTGTTTCACAGTTTCACACATACCTTGGATAGCAGTCCCTAGTTCCCTTATTTGTATTCACTAACGTATCAGACAGAGCTAATGCAACAACAATATTCACTTTGATATTTATTATAGATAAATTATAAAATGTAGCACACAGTCTCAACAATTATAATACATATTCAAATTACAAACAACCAAATCGTAGACAAAACTGAAGATTAGAAATACCTAATACAAAATAAAAATGTGCTGTTTTCGTGCGAAAAGTTTTGTTATGTACATTGAATGAGCAATAATGTGGAGGCGGTAATTCTATCCCATCGATAATCGAACGATTCTCTGGCACTCAAATGACGAATTATTGACAAAATTTGAAAATCGCGTAACTCTGAATTCGTAGAAGTCTTAGTCGAGGTATTACTGTATTTAGAATTGATGATTTTTTTAAAGAGCAATTTAAAAAGGCTTCCGTATAATTCTACACTTACTCCTAGAATAAATGAGTTTGAATCATTTCAACTCTTGACTTCCTGCTTATAGGGTTGATGGGTTTTAAATTATTTTTTTTAGGATTATTTGATTGATATTTAAGTTTGTTTTGGGGGTGGTCATGACTGCCGTAACCCCCCCTTGGATCCGCTACTGGTGACGTAAATATTAATTACGCTTGGTCTTGGTATTGCACTCCCGGTCTTGGTCTTGGTCTTGCAGCAAGAGTCTTGCAAGTCTTGCAGTTACCATTAGCCTATTGCTATTTATTAAACGTTACTTTAGATCTTAAAACAACGTAACTGAGTAAGTACATTTTAAGCTTGAATTAACATAGCCATAATAAAGACCAACAAAATTAATAAATGTCTAAACAACTGACACCGAGTGGGGTTTGAAGCCACGATCTAAGCGATCCGTGTCTATGCTCTAACTAACTTAGCTTTCTACCATGCTATCTACCATACCAGCTATCTACCATACTAAACTTACATGTGCTAAAACATGGTGCAACACAAAAAAAAACAAATTAATGACATAAGCATACCTGTATTTTAAAGAATATTATCTGGCTAGAAAGGGATTGATGGACATAATGGGCAAAAAATCCACATACATGTATCAAGGACACAGATTTTTTAGGTGATAAGATAACAAACTATAATCCACTTATTAAAGCAAAATAAATATTTTTACCAATCTTATCTCTACTTTTATATAAAAAACTAACTTGAAAAAATAAAGAATAGGTAAAAAAACAATGATAATCAAAAGAAGTTATTTTAAATTAAGGAAATACCTACTTAATAAAAACATTAATTTACCAAAATAAAGTAGTCGGCACATAATATATGTAAAGGTAATAAGGTAATAGGTATATTTTTTTACATGCTCACTTTTTCCAGCGGTTAATAAAAAGCTTATGATATCTCCACCGAATTTTGGTTTTTCTCTCGAATGATCTTATCGCACACTCAGCAGAAACACTTTATAGTCTAAGGTCGATAAGATTTGTTTATTTCGATTCCTCCTGACTAAATTACAATGGGAAAAAAATTGAATTATTAAGTGGGTATCCGAAACAATTATATTTTTTATTAGCTAGGATGACATATTTTAAAAAATATAGATACGATATTACTGTCGGCGTCGCAATGCAAGAAGATTGTTTTTATGATTAGAGGGTGGCTATTCTTAAAATATGGACAATTAATTTCAGAGCGAAGAAGTCGTCTGCTGGAAAAGAATGTACAAAATATTTTATTTTTACATTGTAATTATGACCTCTGAGCACGTGTCAAATGTGTTTTTTTTAATGAATATTTTGATTCAGTATGTATGTTTATGGTATTGTTTGTAATGCGCAGAAGTCCAGTTTTTCAAATTTTTATTACATATTTTTTTGCGCCTCATAGAGTCTTTAAGCATATACCCGAACTACTATACTCGCTAAAACCACACTCAGTCCTAACTGCAAGACGCAAGAGTCTCGCAGGCTTAGTCTTGTTCTTGCTTAAATCTTGCACGGTCAGTCTTGGTCTTGGTCTTGCTAAAATTAGGGGGTCTTGGTCTTGGTCTTGGTCTTGCAAAAACGCAAGAACAAGACCAAGACTCCAAGACCAAGAGCGATTTTGGGCTAGGCAGAGATAACACTAGGCAGAGATAACCAGACATGTGAGCTCCCACGTCGCATAGGATTAGCGTGGACAGCGTTTGGTATATTAAACTATGCCTTTAAATCGGACCTCACATATGCCTTAAAAGAATAATCTTTGACCAGTGTGTGTTGCCTGTACTTACTTACGGAGCGAAAACATTAACACTCACAAAAAAGATGGTGAATAACATTCGCGTGACTTAGAGGGCTATGAAGTGCCAGATGTTGGGTGTCTCTCTGAGAGACCGAATCCCAAACAAAGAAATACGTTGTAGAACAAAAACAACAGACGCCATCGAAAAAATCGCGTCGCTTAAATGGCATTTTGCAGGAAACGTCTCCAGATTATCAGACAACCGATGGACGAAACGTATTGTCAAGTGGAGACCAAGACAAGAAGCATTACGGAGCAGAGGATATCCATCAACAAGATGGACTGACGACCTGAAGCGTGTTAGCAGTAACTGGATGCAAGCCCTATGTGCAGCAGTGTACGCATACGAGTTGATGATGATGATGACCACAAGAGTAGACATAAGCAGTTATATATCCCTTGCATAAGAAAGGTGACAAAACAAACTGTTACAACTATAGAGGGATAGCACTATTAAATAGGCACATATAAAATGCTTGAAATGTTCATAAAAGGTTATCTGACACCGCTATGGAAAATATTGTAGATGAATATCAAGGTGGATTCAGGCGTGGTAGAAGTACAATGGATCAAATATTTACCCTCAGAGAAATACAGGCAGAAGAATATGAACATGAGTGCCGATTATGGTATTAAAGTGATATATGGTTGAATGCTCGAATAAATGAACTTTAATCAAATAAAAGGCAGATACAGAGCACAGTTTTTTGTTAAATATTTCCCAAGTACTTTCGCTCCTAGAGCATTCTGCCCTTCAGGGGCATTTCGTCAAAATTTTACTATTAATCTTTAAAATACGAATATGCTATATGAATTTTTGATTTTCATGACCAATGTTTTGTAAAACTGGGTTGTTTGTTGAATTGTATTACTTCACATGTAACTTTATACATTATCTCTGCTACAATCTATTGGAAGATGTCATTTTTTATTTCTGGTATTCTCTTTTTAAGTTCAAACAACCTTTTGTTTTTTCTAAGAGCACCTTTGTTCTTATAGATATGGACTGATGCTGTTTTGTAAATACAAAATGAAACATTTCCGCTAATATATATATATATATATATATATATATATATATATATATATATATATATATGGAATAGTTAATATCTATTAGTTTGTTTTTCTTTTTTCCTCTTATCTGATTGGGATCTTCAAGAGTTACAATGTGAAAGAGAGTTCACCTCAGTAATTGTTTTCCATTAATTTCTTCTTTTCGCTCGCTTTGTGCTTCCATTTATCTATTTGTAAGGTATGTAGTTATTTTTCTACTTTCTGTTTCCATCTACTTTTTGGTCTTTCCCTTTTTATCTTCATCGTTATATGTCTGCATAGGCTATTGTGTAGAAACCGTTGCTGCTGAGTTGGTCAACCAGGGTATCTAGAACTATGTTCCAGAGTAGTAGTGATAGCACCCCTCCCTGTAGACAACCCCTCGTAACCATGCCTCTAACAGAAACGTCTTGCTCTTGCTCTATTAGAAAGCATAGTGAATACCCATTCGCTTATGGCCAGGGGAACATTCCTGACGTTGAGCTGTTGGGTGATAGTTGAGAATGTGGTTTTATCAAACTCTCCCTCAATGTCTATGAATATACCTAGGGTGGATTCTTTATTATCCAGCGATCTTTCAATTCTTCCCACTACATAATGCAGTGCAGAATCGGTAGATCTTCCCGAAGACTAAACAGCACCACTGTTAATGGATCTCCTTCTCTTAACCCTTCCCTGACTTTAAATTTTTCTGATATTGCATTATTTATTTTAACTCTTTTTTCAGTTCTTAGTAGCATTAGTCCTACTATTTTTTTTAGTTTAGCGCAGATTCCCAATTCCTCGAGTACTTTATACATTTGATTTCTTAATAGGTACTCTATCATATGCTTGTTTAAAATCTATCAACAATACCATAATCTAATAAAATAAAAGGTAGATATCCAGCAAAGTTTTTTATTAAATCTTGCCCAGGTACTTTCGCTTCTAGAGCATCTTCAGAGGCATTTCGTCAAAATGATAGGCTATCTAACCAAATTTACTTAATCTATGTATCTCCAGATTTAAAAAGATGTAATTGTAATATAAATATAACCTTAAATGTTACACTGAAGCGTGAAAAAAGCCGCCTGGCAGTTATTTTATAATTTAAAACACAATTTTATTATTAACAACTGGTCAATGAAGCACGTGTCACATTTAAAATGTTAAAATAAAAAATTGAAACCAATGTGGTAAAACAAAAAACTTTAGTTGACACAAAAACTTTAGTAAAACACAAAACTTGTTAAAAAAATGATTAGATAAACAATTAATATTTTCTTTTTTGATGGCACCGTTATAAATTGAAAGTTTAAGGCATATCTTATGATATTAATAATTGCCAGCCGCATTAAGTCAATATAACAGGTTGTCAGCGATAACGAGAAAGGGAACCAACAAATTCAACAGATGGGGAAGACGACAGATGCCGCGAAAATTTAAACATGGTAGTGTATACCATCCCGACACATCACTGTAAATGGATGTAATTGTTTAATATAGAAATAATGTTAAAAATAAATATTATTACCAATTAAATTATAAATTTTAATCAAGTTTTAATTCTTAAATATAACATAAATCATTCAAAAATCTGATCATCATTATCATCATTTTATCACCAAAATAAAACATATCCACCAGGTAATAGCAATAATTATAAAAAGAAATAGAACAGGAGAGTATTTAAGGTATACATGTCCTTACAATAAACTTGATTGCCACGTAAAGTTCACACTACTAAGAGAATTGAAAGAAATACCTATACAGAAAAATAGTTAAGAGGGATAATTTTACAAAAATATTTTCTAGGACTATCATATATATATATATATATATATATATATATATATATATATATATATATATATATATATATATATATATTTATATACGCAGGTGCAAAAAATCGATCCATGGGTATTATTTGCTGAAAAAAGAAAACGTTTGAAGATATTAGGTTTAAATCAAGTATATATGTAAAAGTATATGTTAGATTAAAATAATTTTTACAGATTATAAAAAAAAATCATTTATTTATAGACATACGTCAAAACTCAAAAATACAAGAATATTCAAAACTTTTTGAAATTAAGAAAAACATTGATAATAAATCAGTATCTAGTGTTTCCCCCTCGGGCCCTTATAACAGCCTGTACACGTCTAGGCATTGAGGTAATTAACCTCTGGATATCAAATACTTGTTATGTATCTTGCAGCAGTCATAGAACCTCTATCTACAATAACTAAATCAGTATGGGCTTCTGAACTGATACCAGCCCAAACCATAACGGAGCCCCCCCGATAACTTATTCTTTCCGCAATATTACATTGAAAATATCGCTCTCCGTGTCTTCTCCAAACCCTTTCTCGGCCGTCTGGTGACCTTAGACAAAATCTGGACTCATTTGAGAACAATACATTGCTCCAATCTGCATCACTCCAGTTTTCATGTTCTCTTGCAAAAGCAAGGCGATCTCTGCGATGTTCTATCCATAGTATTGGAGATAGGGCTGGCCTTCTGGATAATAAATTACCTTCTACAAGTCGTCGACGAACTGTCCATTTGCTTACATCCACATTTCTCACTTCGCTCAGACGATTTGCCAGTTCAACTGAAGTTAGATGCCGATTTCTCAAACATGATGAGACCAGAAATCGATCATCTCTTTCGGATGTTACCCTTCTACGACCTGATCCTGGTCTTCTTGTGAAGTTACCGGTATCGCTAAAACGCCGAACTGCTCTTTGAACCGAAGATCTACTAACACCCAACATTTTAGCTGCATAATATTGGCTATGACCATCTTGAACTAAAGTCACCGCCCTTGCAGGATCTGTCGGTGTTAGAGACATTTAGGAAGGATAATTAAATAAAAATATAACACGTTTTGAAAATAAAATCACTACACTAGTATGGTTGTTGAATTAAAAACAACATTCAATAAATATCTACTTGCTTCAGACCCTTTTTGACAAAAACCTGAAATACCAATTTGTTTTAAGAAATATAAAAAGCAATATTAAAAATATTATTTTATTTCTCGTATACGAGGGTACACCTAAATTTACATACGTAGTTTAATATCTCTAAAATTATACAACTTCAAATAAATAAGAAATAAGGAATGGATCGATTTTTTTGCACCTGAGTGTATATATATATATATATATATACACTCAATGACAAAAATATCGAATATTTTGGAATTTTCCAATTTTTTTTTGTAGTCACTATTATTACAAAATAATTTTAAATTATTGATAATACTCATATCGAAGGCTGATGTACTTAACTGGTTTGAAATATTTTGATGTTTATTTTGACGTTTATTCAGTGGTTAGTGTCATTCGTATATTTTATCATAAAAATCCTTCTTCACGTAAAGGAAAAATCATACTAATTCGGTTATTTTTAGTTTAATTAATTAAATATTGTGTTGATTTAACTAAGTTTAAAACATGTATCCCACCAATTCGGCACTGCGATGAAGTCCAAGTAGCACATATTGTAATTTTGTACGAGGAAGGATGTGCATATCCTTCCTAAAAGGTATCGCACGACGTCTTAGCAGAACTGAATCTATAGTTTCAAATACTCTAAAAAGGTACCGCGAAACAGGAAATTTTGTACGAAGGTCTGGTCAAGGACGCTCAAGGTGCACAACCGCAATTGATGACCATTTTTTGGTTCTTAATTCTACACGAAATCGTTCATTGACATCGATGCACCTCAGAAATGAGCTATTAAATATTAGACAAGTTAATGTGAGTTCACAAACAGTTAGACGAAGATCAAAAGAAGCAAAGTTAAAGTCCAGACGCCCTGCCAAAGTTCCACGTCTTCTCCAAAATCATAAAGCTCGTTGTTTGGAATTGTGAAGAACACATATTTAATGGAATATCGACAACTGGAAAAACTTTCTTTTCACTGATGAGACTAGAATCCTAATATGGAAGCCAGATGGTCAAAACTATGCCTACAGAAGAGTTGGAGAACGATTCGCCAGCTGCAGTCTCGCCCAGACCGTTAGTTTTGGAGTTGATGGCATAATTTTTTGGGAAGATATGAGTTGGGAGGTACATACCGCACTTGTGGAAGTGATTGGACGGATGACTGGTGATTCTTACGTTTAAAACACCCTTCAAGATCATGTTTTGTCATATGTTGGTTACATTGGATATGAAACATTCACGTTAATGCACGATAATGCTCGACCACATGCCGCGGCCATAGTGAGTAATTATCTTGATGAGGTCCAAATTCGAATTGGATTGGCCACCATCTAGCCCGGATTTAAATTCAATAGAGCACACGTGGGATCACCTGAAACGCAGCATACGATAAAGAAATCCCGTTCCAAATACGATAGAGCAGCTTCGGCTTGCTGCACAGGATGAATGGAATGCAATTTCCCAAGGATACGACAAAAATTTACTTGCAAGCATGCTGAGACAGATGCAAGCAGTAATAAGAGCTAGAGGGGGGAGTCCTCGTTACTGATCATGCACTTCTTTCAGTTTAAACCAGTTGTCTAAGCAATTTAATTATCAATTAAGTTTAGAGTAAAATAACCTTATTTACCTAATATTAAACATTTATTTTTTTCATAATTTTCTCCGCATAAAAACTTGAAATTGTTAATTAAACATTGTTAAAATAAACTCTATTTTACAATAAACGACTTGCTTGACCAGAATTTATTTTGAAAAAACAAAAATTTTAAAATTCCAAAATATTCGATATTTTTGTCCATGAGATATATATATATATATATATATATATATATATATATATATATATATATATATATATAAATATATTATGTATATATATATATAAATATATATATGTATATATATATATATATACATATATATATATATATATATGTATAAATATATATATATACAACTATGTGTGTATGAATATATTATTTTAATAATGAATCTATAGATTATTTAAACCGCGTTTTACTTTCGACGTTGCGTTTAATATTCCTCTGACGACATGTTTTCTCAGAAAATATACGTGGTTATTCGAGTTGAAAAGGTCTAGGCAAAAATGGCAAATTATTCCTTCGTGTTTGAAAATGTCGAGATCGCTGTAAGATGGCCTGAGGCTTCTCGTTAGTATTCTGCGTGAAAATCTACCCCATCGCGTTTGTTTGCGTTTCGTCCCATCTTACCTCTTTTTAGGTATAGTGACATAAAACATCTTTCAAAGAGGTAAATTTATTTCATTTATATGTTGTTTGGGTTATTTATCTGGGCGTGGGTATGATATAGCAATTCATTAAACGTTTTTATTTGATGAAATAGGTTAGGGTTTAAGGTGGTTTTCTAAAAGTAGTTATATTATAACATTAATTCGTTTGCTAAGCCAAACAAAAGGATTAAATTCTTTACAAAAAAAGGTTTTGTTATAAAATAGTAATTATTCAACAAATATAAATATGCCAAAATAATGTATGTATGGTATCCACGAAATTTCGTTGGAAAATTTACAGTGAGAAGCGAGAATAATAGAGTAGCAAATTGCAACAATGTTATAACAAGCTGAATTGCCAAATACTTAGGAACAGTAGCGTAGGTATTATAACATCATTTCAAATTAGATATGAGTTAGCAGTAAGCAGATAATTTTAAATGTATTTAAACCTTATTACTAGTCCGCAAGTGTAGGTTTTATGTACGGAGACTATTAGGATTTAATATATAAAATCACAAACAT
Source organism: Diabrotica undecimpunctata (assembly GCF_040954645.1). Classification (NCBI taxonomy): domain Eukaryota; kingdom Metazoa; phylum Arthropoda; class Insecta; order Coleoptera; family Chrysomelidae; genus Diabrotica; species Diabrotica undecimpunctata. The sequence goes on from NC_092808.1 coordinate 103,780,661, forward strand.
TATAAGATGAGTTTAATGAAAACTTAAAACATACAACAACATGGCGCTTAAAGTTGACGACAGCATTCGCAAACAGTGAGCCTGAACTTAAAATTACAACAGTTTATTTAACGTATTACTTATAATATAAAAATGTTTCTGAACCTTACAGTTTAAATATTAATAGTAAATTTACTTATTCTAATACTCTCCCTTAGCATTTTTCATGCTCATTTCTAGACAAACCCTTGCTTAATATATCGGCAGCCATCTTATCAGTTGGCTTGAACAATAATAGTTTAACTCTACCTTCAGCTACCACCTCTCTAATGAAATGGTACCTGATACCTTGGTCCGACCATAAAACATTGGATTCTCTATCATTTTAATTGCACTCTGATTATTAACAAACAAAGTAGCATTATTTTTACAATCTTATAGATTTTATAATATGAGTACTATACTGCCGTGCTTCCGAAAAACACCGCATATGCAAAAATTATGAAAATTTAGTTGGGCGCGAAAATGAGATCTAAAGAGTTTATATTACATGATTATTTAAGAAAAGTACAGTATTTACAATTCCAAATATGTATCCTGAAAGAAATACTAAACCTAGCATCTACGAAAACCTGCGTGGAACTATGAAAGAGCCCCGCAACTACAACATTACTTAGGTAAAATCCCACATACACTTGACGGAGCCTGCAGTTACTGTGTTTATTAAGCAATACACAATCGCGGTGTTTTTGCTACGTAATTGGCGCGATTAGCAAAAGCATTTGTCAGACAAATTGTGTTTCAATCGTTTATGTACTCCTATCTACTCTAAAAAATATGGGCGTGTGAAGGCGGCTTGTAAAATCAAAATATTTACTCTAAACCTTGATGCGCATATAGAAAATTTAATCCCAGTACATATATACCATTACAGGCGTGAACACGTCCTGCGTCGTAGATATTTGCCTAGTAATTTAACCATATAGGTCATGCACAAGGATTATTTAACAACCTACCCTCCTAATCAATGCTCATATAAGGTTTATCTAAAGCATTTTAAAAATATAAACATATCTTTCACAAATCTGGGCCATGAAGAGTGCGAACTGTATGAAGCATTTCAACTACACAATAAAGAACGTAATTCTGAGAACTTCCAGCACGTAGTGAATATGATAGCTGGAAAGAATATACTCAACGTGCCAGAGATTCAAGAGAATTATTCTGTTTGAATATAAATGAACCAGATACATCTTCTTCTTCTTTTTTAAGTTCCGCTCCTATCGGAGATTGGAAATTATTCTGGCAATTATAATTTTGTTGGTTACGCGCCTGAATAGTTCAATTGAACTGCATCCAAACCATTCACGGAGATTGCGTAGCCACGAGATTTTACGTCTTCCTACGCTTCTTCTGCCTTTGATTTTACCCTGCATTATATTCCTTAGTAGTTCGTATTTTTCACCTCTCATGATGTGCCCCAAGTATTCAAATTTTCTGCTTTTTATGGAATTTAAAACTTCGCATTGTTTTCCTAGTTGTTCGAGAACTTGTTCGTTTGTTTTACGATCCATCCATGATATTTTCAAAATACGTCGGTAACACCACATTTCGAATGCTTCTAGGTTTTTAATGTTGGATTTTTTAAGTGTCCAAGCTTCAACCCCATACAAAAGGGTGGAGAAAATATAACATCGCAGCATTCTTATTCGGAGCGATATATTGATATCGCGATTACAAAAATGTTTTCTCATTCTATTAAAAATTGACCGTGCAATTTCAGTGCGGCATCTTATTTCTTTTGTCTGATCAGTATCTTCTGTGATCCATGCTCCAAGGTATTTGTACGAAGATATTTGTTCAATTTCTGTATTATCTAGTACTAGCTTAACTTTGATGTTTTGTGCTTTTGTAAATACCATGAACTTGGTTTTCTTCAAATTTATTTTTAGTCCATAATCGTTGCAATATATATTTAGTTGTTCAGCAAGGTGTTGCAGTTCTTCTAGTGTTCCTGCCAGAAAGACGGTGTCGTCAGCATATCTTATGTTATTAAGTGGCTCACCGTTTATTATAAGGCCCTCACTGACCTCGGCAAGCGCTAATTCTGAGATAGCTTCACTGTATAAATTGAATAACAAGGGTGATAAAATACACCCTTGGCGGACCCCACGGCGAATCTGGATATCCTTGGTCAGTTCATTTTCAACTTTCACTTTTGCTGTTTGGTTCCAATAGAGATTACATATGATTCTAATGTCTCTACTGTCTATGTTTTTATTTAATAAAATTTCTTTAAGCCGATTATGCTGCACTCTGTCAAATGCCTTTTCAAAATCAATGAAACAGGCATATACTTCCTGATTTATATCTAAGCATCTCTGCGAAAGAACACTTACTGCAAACAGTGCATCTCGTGTTCCCGGTCCTTTCCTAAATCCCATTTGTGTATTACTTATGCCTTCATCTAATTTCCTATGTATTCTTTTGTGAATTACTTTAAAAAACAATTTCAAGACATGACTCATTAAGGCTATGGTACGATGTTCATTGCACTCCTTTGCATTGGCTTTTTTGGGTAGCAGTATTGAAGCCATTCTTTAGGTATTATACCTGTTCTATATATGGTATTGAATAGATCCAAAAGAAGATCAATAGATTCACTATTTACAATTTTGAGTAATTCGATACGAACTTCATCAGGCCCGGGAGATTTACCACCTTTAGCTTGTTTCATTGCATATTTAATTTCTTCTCGTATAATGTCAGGCCCAGTATCATCCTTAAATTCTTTTGGTGCTTCTGTTGTCTCTTTGTCTTTAAAAAGTTGTGCTGTATATTGTGCCCATCTCTGCATTTTTTGTTTTATATCTGTTATATCCAGATACATCAACGGCCCTTAAAGTCTATGCTGACTTAGAAAAAGTCATAATGTTACTAAGAATCGATATGTTTAAGAAAGCAATATTTACCCAAAGAATATCGACATTCAAGGAAAGCTTTTTCTTCTTCTTAAAGTGCCCTCTCCTCAATGGAGGTTGGCTACTACAATTTTAAACTCTTCTCTATCTTCAGCTGTTCTTATTAGCTGTTCAAAATTTAGCCCTGTCCATTGTCGAATATTTCTGAGCCACGATAGTCTTTTCCTTCCTAGGCCTCTCTTTCCCTCGAGTTTTCCTTTCACTATAAGTCGGGCATATTGGTACTTATTATTTCTCAGTATGTGGCCTAGGTATGATGTTTTTCTAACTTTTACTGTGTTAAAAAGTTCTCTTTCCTTGCATTTTCTATGCAGCACTTCTTCGTTTGAGGTATGCGATGTCCATGAAATTTTGAGTATTCTCCGGTAGATCCACATTTCAAAGGCCTCCAATTTATTTACGGTTGATGTTTTAAGGGTCCACGTTTCAACTGCATATAGAAGAGTCGACCAGACGTAGCATTTTGATAAACGTAGTCGAATTTCGAGTTTTATTCGAGAATCACAAAGCAGTTTTTTTATTTTTTCGAAAGATTTTCTGGCCTGTTCTATTCTCGATCTTATTTCTAGATCAGGATTTAGGCTGCTATCGATCCAACATCCCAGGTACTTAAATCTATTGACCTGTTCTAAAATGTGCCCATTTATTGTGCAAGGTTGAGGTACGTTTTGGTTTTTTCGGATTGACATCACTTTGGTTTTTTTAATGTTTATTTTCATACCAAATTGCTCACAGGTCAAGTTGGTCTTGTCGATGAGTTGTTGTAGACCTAAGTCGGAATCCGCAATTAACACTGTATCATCGGCGTATCTGATACTGTTGATATTTACGCCATTCACCTTCACTCCATCCTTGGAATCCTCCAATGCTTCTTTAAATAGAAACTCGGAGTAAAGATTAAACAGCAGAGGCGACAGAACACATCCTTGTCTAACTCCCCTCCTAATTTCTACATCTGCGGATGTGGAACCTTCGATCCTAACTCTGGCGTTTTGGTTCCAGTACAAGTTTTTAAAGAATTTGATGTCTTTTCCATCTAAACCGACTTCTTGCAAACGTTCTAATAGTAGGTCGTGTCTTACTCTATCAAATGCTTTTTCGAAGTCTATAAAGCATATAAATATATCTTTCTGTTTTTGTTATCATTTTTGGGCGAGAACTAATAAACTGAACAGGGCTTCTCTCGTTCCCAGCTTTTTCCAAACAATAGCTTTTTAGCTTAAAAGCTTTTTACAAATAATTCCGATAGTATGTTTGGAACGAATTTTCTTCAAAACAAAGTTTTAAATAGGGAGTCCGATCCTGATAGTATATCGGAACGGTGTGTTTATTTTTGGCTCTCCAAAATAGTTTAAATTAAGTGAGAACAAGTTTTCAAAATTTAACTACGCTTTGTGAAGTTATTAGTGATCAACTGAACTCACTTTTGCTATTCTGTAAGTACGTATATCCAATTTTCATATCCATATTTGCTTGACGATAAACAAAAACATTTAATTACCATTGACCTGTATCTCCGGCCGGATTTTTCTGGCGGCGGACAGGTCCGTCTTTAGGAATGTTTAAACATCAACGAATATGTCGCAAATCAATGAAATAAATTTACCAGGCAATTCTCAAATGGATAATTCTACACAAAGAAGTTACTCTACCGCACTAATACAACAAAAATTTCCGTCAAAACGGCAAACTATCATTTTTAATTCCATTGAAGATGCGAAAATACAAGATTACCTCCTCCCTATGGGAGGAGGTAATCTTGTATTATCCATCCAAAAAATATACTATTCTGCTCTAGATAATCAAACAGTAGAATATGTTTTATATTTATCATCTGAAAATATCGTAGAAAAATTCATGAATGAAAATAATGGCAACATTGAAGTTAATAACCAGATTATACAAGCTCGACGGTATTTAACTCCCTCCGAAAGAATCATTCTCTCTAATGTTTGCCCATCCATTCCTCACCTAATAGTTAAAAAACTACATAATTTAAATATCAAAGGACACTGCCTAGCTTTCATTAATAATTTCTTAACCAATCGATCATTCAACCTTAAAACTAATGGTATGCTATCACCAAAAACAAAACTAGAGAATGGTATTCCTCAAGGATCAGTTTTAAGCCCTACACTTTTTTTAGTAGCAATAAATGATGTCCTAGCCAATATGAACTCACCACTGAAAGGTCTCTTATACGCAGACGACCTTGTTATCTATGCGAGAAGCCAAAATATGGAAAACATCACGAGTATGCTACAAAGGTTTTTACATCAACTAGAGGAATGGTCGCAAAATTGTGGATTTCAATTTTCTACAGAAAAAAAAAAAAAACAATTTATATTATTCACAAAGAAAAGCTACCCTAATCACTCTCCACTCTCACTATTTAACAAGCCTCTAGTTCGAAAAAATAATGTAAAATTTCTAGGAATGACATTCGACCAACATCTAAATTGGAAAGAACATATTAAAAAATTAGCAATCGAATGCCAAGCAAGACTTAATATCCTTAAATCACTATCTAAAAAAGACTGGGGGCAGATAGACAAACTATGCTCTCTCTCTACAGAACTCTAATCAGATCTAAATTAGACTATGGCGCAATAGCATATTCATCGGCTACTGAGTCTTCCCTTAAAATTTTAGATTCAATACACAATACTGCACTCCGCATTGTCTTGGGAGCTTACAGAACCACACCAATAGAAAGCCTGTATTGTGAAGCAGCTGAACCATCACTATATCACAGAAGAATGTACTTAAAGTTAACCTATGCAATTAAATCAAATGCAAATCCTAACAACCACACCTTCAAATATGATCACCTTAACCGATTATCAACATGTTTCTCCAATAAATCACGTCTAAATAAACCTTTCTACTACCGAATCAAAATGGATCTCTCATCTCTGAACACCACCTTACCTCCTTGCTTTCCCGTTAGTTTTGAACCTGCTGCACCATGGACTTTGGGAGTACCTAAAATAATAACTACCCTAACATCACTGGACAAACACACTACTAACCATAGTATAATACATCAAAATCTGCAAAACCTATTATCAAAGTATACAAATTTCTCTCAAATTTATACAGATGCTTCAAAATCAACAGATGGCGTGGGAGCAGCAGTTATATCCTCTAATATGTGTCAAAAATATAAGTTGCCAATACACTATAGTACTCTTAATGCAGAATTATATGCCATATACGAGGCACTCACATATATTATATCCTCACCAAATCAGAAATATATCATTTTGACTGATTCACTAAACTCGCTACAATCTATAGGAAGAATATACCAAGAGAATCATATTCTTGAAAAAATAAAACAAAATCTGATTGAGATAGAAAATTGTAATAAGGAGGTAATCTTTATTTGGATCCCATCACATAAAGGTATTAGAGGTAATGAAGAAGCAGATAAGTCTGCGCGTGAAGCCGTCAATTCAGCTGACTCTATTATTGTGAAATAAGTGATAGCTAGTGATGTTTCAAGTGTTATCAAATCGCGGATCCTAAGTGAGTGGCAAAACCGGTGGGAATTTTCAGTGTCCAATCTTCGGAATATTAAACCGGACATTAAACCACGGAGATGTTTCCCCACTAAAAGAAGGGATCAAGTATTAATAACTCGTCTTAGATTAGGTCATACCAGTGCCACGCACAAGTTCTTAATTTTTCTAGTAGGTAGTACAAGTATAGAGCCTACGTACTGTGCTAAATATCTGGGCATCCAACTAGACACAGGTTTAAGATTTACAAAGCACCTGATGAAAGTAGTCCATAGAGCAGAAAAGAGAACCGCGGCATTAATAAAAATTATGCCAAATATCGGCGGTCCAAGTGCCCTCAAAAGAAGAATGTACCTTCAGATTGTGCATTCTACCCTCTTATACGGCGCTCCCGTATGGTACGAAGCCTTGAGAATGGCTAAGTATAAAGAACTGCTTGCAAAGGCACAAAGGAAGCCTCTACTAAAGGTAGCAAGCGCATTCCGGACTACTTCTACGATTGCCCTACAGGTCATAACAGGTACGCTCCCCATTCACCTCCTAGCTAAAGAAAGAGACACTTTATATAACAGAGAAAACGGTCATTTACCGGAAATAAAATCCGAAGTAAGATCACATATGCTCCAAATATGGCAAAATGAATGGGAGGCACAACGGAGAAGGCACAATGGACCAAAATGCTAATCCCTGATGTGGTAACTTGGTCTAAATGTAGGTTCAGAAGGTTAAATTACTTTTTTACACAATTTCTCACCGGCCATGGCTCCTTTAGGTCGTACACGTATAGAATAAAGAAGACAACAAATGATTTGTGTATAGATTGTGGTGTCATAGACGACGCAGAACACTGCATTTTTGCTTGCACTACTTTCCAAAGAGAACGGAATAATCTAATATCAAGGCTAGGAGCGATAACGCCCAACAATCTGATACAGAAAGCGACGCAAAACAAAGAATCCTACGATGTTACTGTCGACATAATTACGCAAATTATAAAGAAAAAGGAGACGCTAGAAAGAGCGAGACAGGAACAGGGTGGTTGAGGTAACAAATTACATAATACGCTGTCATGAGTTCTTTACAGCTCGGCTGCACGACGGAATAGACGGCACCTTTACAGCCAGATCTGTAATTATATTACGTACGTAGTTTTCACGACCTCATGCCTCTTTTAATTCACATTCCTTCCTTGTTAGGCTGAACATACCTGCACTTTTTATGAACCCATATTTTGTTTCCCCACAATACCGTCTCTGCATATCATTTTAAGTGGTTCTTATCGTTTTTAGGTAAGAACCCCTTTACAATTTTCTCCCAAATTTTCAGACTGCACAAGGCATCTCAATGTTTCGTTCACCGATTGAACTCGTCCGGGGGTGCCTTATCCGAAGAAGGGGTGGTTTTTAGTTGGTAGGCGACTGGTCAGGGGTGCATGTGGCGCATATAATCCATACTTTGGATGCTATGTCCTAGCATGTGCTCCTTTCCGGATCGAATCCAACAGTACTAGGGACATCTTTACTAGTCGGTTTAGGACCGTTCCCCCTCAGTCCAAAAAAAAGTCATACCAGTGCCACGCACAAGTTCTTAATTACTAAAGAATCCGAACCAAAATGTGAGCAGTTGTAGACTGTCCAGTTTTCTCCACAGCAAGAATCAATTATGGTATCTCAATAAACTTAGAGAAAGCACTTGGTGCAAATTGTTCATTCACAAATATATTAAACTACTTAAAAGCTATTAATTTTATTAATATATAATATATTTAATATTGTAAATCTGATTCTCGCTAATAACCTTCGGGTTGATGCGAATTTGTAAATAAAAAAAAAGTTTTAAATAAAATACTTCCCAGCCATCAGGCATTTACATCTCCATGTGGAGTATCAAAAAATTAAAAAATAACCCTTATTAAAAATCTCAAAACCATAATGCCTTCAAATATATTACAATTTTGGTAAAACCTTAAGGAAGATAAGGATTAATAAGATAATTTCTTTATATATTTAATTTTTTCTCTTTTGTATTAAATTTTATTTGTTAGTGCTTATCCGGTCTAATAAATGTGTTTTTTTTATTAAATATGCAGTTTTAATAAATAATTCAAAAACTTATTTTGTTGTTTATTATAACATATATATTTATTATAGCATAATGTTAATTATATTTTCTTTAACATTATGCTAAGAGAAAACACCGCAAAATCATAACATCCGTAGATTCTGTAGTTGTACTTAGCAATTCCTAATATTACTTACGATTTGTTCCCAATATCTGCCATAGTAAGCATAAAATTGGGATAAACTACTGCTTCTTTTTTTAAAATATAGTTTATTTACAGATTTATTGATATAAAGTAAAATCGTTTCTAACCGCATTGTTGAACAATTTTCGCACTTTTTAAAAGTTGCGGATTCTTTGAAGTCCATTTACTCATTATTATAAGTACTGCAGATGCTGTGGTTTTCCTTAGGAGGGCAGTATAGTATAGCACCATATTATAGTAATCGATTTAAATATACAGCTTTTTTACAAGCATCTGATGCTGTGATATACTCAGCTTCCGAAGTTTAAAAGAGCAACAGTTCTTTGCTTTTTAGTTTCTTAAGATATTGGTCCTGAGGCTAATTTAAACACAAAACCGTATGGGATTTTCTATCTTCAAGATCATCACCTCAAGAAGCATCAGAAACCTTCAAGATTAAAATAATCAGTTTTTGTAAAAGAAATTCGCGAAATTGCTCTATTTTTTACATACCGAACTAATCGCTTTAATTGATGCCAATGTTTAATGGTATGGCCATTATTAAAGTCACTCACCACGAATGAGAAATATTGGGTCTTGTGGTCATAGCCAAATACATAAGACAACCAATAATACTTTGATATTGAACATTATTTTATACTTTAGATAATTACCTGAATGCCCAAAATCTGTTTAGGTTCTCCTAAGTTCTCCTAAAACGAAATAAATTCTACCAAATTGTCTATTGTCTACTAAAGTCCAAAATTCATTATCTCTAAATGAATTATATTCAAACTGCTTGATCTGAAACCATTTATCACGATTTTTACCCTTTAAAGCTTGTTCTACTGTAACAGGTTCCTCATCAGAACTAACTAATTCGTAGATAACATTGCTAACCGACCTGGTGGACGTCGAAAAATCATGAGCGATGGTAAATGATTCATCATTTATAGACCCATCACCAATATTTTCATTAAATTGCTCAATAAAAGGAGTTAATTCTATTACAACCTCAGGTTGAGTCGAAATTGAATTTTTTCCATACATTATGTGTTCAAAAAATACAACATCTCTGCGTTTTTCTATTTTCCCTCTACAATTGGGATCAGCCAATCTATAACCATTAGTATGTTTACAATACCCTACCATAATTATGGGTTTAGATTTAACATCAAATTTATTTCTAGAATTCTTAGGTATATTAGCATAAGGTTTACATCCAAATACTCGTAAGTGACTAAAATCGACCTCAGAACCAGTCCATAATTCTTCAGGAAGAGTCCTATTAACAGCTGTAGTAGGGGTAGGGAAAAGTGGTCTACATTCGGCCATAGGGAACATTCGGCTACTCCCAATATATCTGATTTACATTTGAATTAGGCGTCAATATCAACCCAAGCTGCTAAAAGAAACATCGTCCGACCTTGGCAGTGTATTAGCACAGACGGGTTTTAATAAGTGGTAAGTAGTTATTTTTTCGTCGTAATTTTTTACGTTATATTAAAGGTAAGTTTTATGTGTTTAATTTTTTGCTTGATTTATAAGTTACCTTTTTTAATACATGTACCAATTGCCGTGCATATGATAGAACATTTATTACTTTTGTAATGTTAAGTAAAACATAACCTTTAAAACATTGCCTAGTTTTTCAATTTTATTTAATATTATTCTTAGAGCACGTGGGGAAGTTTCGGCTAACTGTTATATGGGAAAGATTCAGCTAGTAGACGAATGTTCGCCACGTAAATTATTTGTATATTAATCTTTTTTTATATCTAAGTAAGTAATAATTTCTGTGTACTAAATTTGTTCTAGATGCCTAGAAATTACACAAAAAAAAAACGAATCGCTGTGACATTATTGAAAATACCATGAAATTGATCATTAACCCTTAATATCCTGAATTATTATATTTTTGAAAAATGATATATTTTATGGTAATTTATTGTTCGTATGAGTCCTCTAGTGGAGTTTCTGAGCTTATTTTCAAAAAAAAGTTATTAGCTGTGACATATATGCCACTCTAGGACATACAGGGAGCAAAATAAGAAAAAATGCAAAAGCTTTATTAAATACTATATTTAAACAAAAAATATGTTTTAATAGAGTATAAAGAATTATCTTGTATGAAACTGCTCATTACAATCAATGCACAACCCCAAATCACACTTTCTACACATGGTTATAACAACAGAAGTGCAATTGTCAAATGCGCACCGTCATCTTTTCTTGTTTGGAATATATATCAAGATGTGATCTTTTCTGTCAAATCTGACGGTGTCGCTGGTTCGACTACCGAGACTGCTTGAAATTGAGGGTATTGGTCGACCTGCACCTTTAGCTTCTGTAACATACTTCATAAGATTTGAGGTGGTCCAATGACGCATCTAGTAACCATGTAAATAATGGCCACCACCATTTTTTGGATCTAATATCAATCCTGTACCTTCCTATATTTTGATCCATCAAGTCCGTCCCGGGTAACTCACGTAACATGTTTAGCAGTGGAGCAGTAGCTTTTCCATATAATTTTTCATCTACTTCGTTGGATTTTGGGTTATTTCCCTGATATATATCAAAATTAATTAGATAACCGTCTTTTGTGTTTAGCGACCATATTTTAAATCCAAATCTGATTAGTATTCCACTTATGAACTGTTTACAAGAATGCTTTCCATAGTATCTAACCATAGATTCGTCATTGCATATTTCTTCTTCTGGCACGAAGTTCTTTATAAACTTATTTTGTAAATAATCCATAAGGGGACGGACTTTCCATGCTTTATCCTTTGGGTTTATGCTATTATTGTCTGCCCAATGTACAAATTGTATAATTTGCTCGAATTGATTACGCCTCATTGCATTTTTAACAAAACGATGCTCCATGTCTGGTTTTAAATCCCAGTAATATCTCTTTCCTGGTTTTGGATCGTATCCACTAAGAATCAAAATGCCAATAAAGCATTTCAGTTCTTCAAGTGAGATATGTGGGTCGGCAACATTTTTGAAAAGAGCATATTTTTTAGTTTCTGACTCTAATTATTGGAATAACAGGCCATACCAGAATAACTCGAACAATTCAACAGGTGTTAAATTCTCATAATCAGAAAAGTTGGGTGTTGGAAAAGTGTATTGGTGTCAAAAAACGATTTTGAAAATCACCTCCTTTTAACCAAGAATATAAACATTTTGATGGCTCATCTCTAGGTGCGCTGGCTTCAGTAGCGCCAATTCTATCATTATTTAAAAGTTTTACCTCGGCTTGGGCACGAAGTTGTCTCCTTGGCAAATGGTCAAGATCTCCATTATCAATTTCATCTCCAGATTCTTCGTCTGTGAGGACGTTTACTTCTGGAGGTTCTGTGTAGATGGCATCTAAATCTAACTCTACATCACCGTAAGCTCTTTGAAGTGCTTCTTCAAGGGTAAAACCGCGCCTAAAATGAAAAAAACTCTTAAATGCCAAATAAGAAATACATTCCCATTAAGGCGTTTATGTATTACATAAAAACAAAATAGTTTCTTAAAATTCTCTGTTGTAAAACCCTCGTCCTTTTTCGGGTGTAGTAGTTGTATATAAGTACCTATTTTTTATAGTAGTGTAGTGAAGCGGTTCTTTAAAGCAAAATTAGTAATTTGAAAGAAAACAAAATACAGTCAAAAGGTGTTATCTCCAGAAGAACGGCGTTTAGTTCTAAAAGTCGAAAGTTATTTCGATTTGGAAAAAAAAATAATATGAGTCCATTGACATCTGTTATGGCAGTTCAGAAACGCACATGCGATGCTTGCGGTATCTCAGAGAGAAGATTCCGAAGAATTAATAATATGAGTGAGGATGAAATAAATAAAGTAAGCAAGAGAAATCGTCAACATCCAAAAACTTTAGATTTGCACAAGTCAATTAAACTTGCAATTAAAAATATTGTATATAATATGTATAAAGCCAAAGAACATGTAACAGTTAGTGCTGTGTTGCAAAAAATAAAAGACAAGGAACTGTGTGATATTAGTTTAACAAGTTTGAGGAGAGTGTTGAAACATTTAGGTTTTCGATATAAAAAGACAAATAATAGACAAGTATTGTGTGAACTCTCTAATGTTGTTTCAAAACGGTGGCATTTTTTAAGAAAATACATGAACAATAAAATGTCTGATAGTCCGAGGCAAGTTGTATTTTTAGATGAAACTTGGATTTTTGCTAAAGGAAATATGTCAAAATCATCTTCGTAAGATGGCACCACGAAATTACGTGAATTACAAAACGCTACATTATTCTTCGTGCTGGAAATGGTGAGGGTTTAATTCTTGATACTATATAGTTTAATTTTTTCGTCCACAAAAAATACAGGTGATTACCATGGAAATATAGATGCAAATATTTTTGAAGAATGGTTTGAAGAAAATTTGTTAAAAAATTATAGCGACCATCCATAATAGTGTTGGATAATGCATCTTCCACTCAAGAGTAGAACAGAGATTTCCTTCAAGCAGCTGAACAAAAGAAGAAATAAAGTTGTGGTTGACAGAAAAGAAAATTTATCACAGTGACATATTTTTAAAAGTCGATTTACTTCAAAGGTGTGGAGAGCACAAAATTCAAAAGAACTTTGTTACTGACCAAATGGCTCTTAAATATGGCTATAAGGTTCTTCGATTTCCGCCCTACTATTGCCACTATAATGCAATTAAGTTAGTTTGGGGTACTTATAGCCAACAATTTTTATGATAAACATGCATCCAAAACAAAAGATGACGCTAGCGTTCTTGGTTTATGGAAAGAATCGCTAGAACAAATAAAGGCAGAACAAAGGCAAAATTGTATTAGACATACCGAAGACATGATCGTTCAGTCTTTTCAAACAGAGCGAGTTATATATGAGGTCCGGCCTCTAATTATTCGGATAGATAATTCAGATAGTGACGACTCTGCTAGTGAAATATCAGACAGTGAATAGGACAAATCGTTTGCTAAAAGGAAGAAACAAAAAAGTGTTTTGGGAATTCAATTCGGACTTTGTGGTGTGTTTTAGTTAAACGATAAAGTACCTTCGGTCTAATTACTGGACGGCATACTCTGAATAGCTTTGGTATTAATTACTGGACTACACGCGTTTAAACATTTTGTTTTGCTGAAAACTCGGAAGTGATTTAGTGCCAATTTGTTTCAAGGTTATATTTAATACAGTGTCTGCAGAAAGTAAAGTCTTGGATGTATTTTATTCAAATTTGGACATACCAGCAATTTGGCAAGTATTTTCCAATTTAACCGCATGCAAAACCATTCGTATAATTTTCACTCTACGCAAAATAGAGACTTATAGAGACCTTGATGAACATATGATGTCGACAAATAATTTCGAGTATTCGAAATATTCCGTCCCACTTTATTTGCCTTTGATACACTAAAATCCAATATTATTACTAAACATAAAATACAGAAAATTAAATATTTTTACTTTTCAAGCGATCGGAATTAAATATTAACGCCCCACTGTTTGAGGCCCACTGATCATATCTTAATTATATATCGGCCTTCATAGGGCAAAATCAGTTTATTTGTTAATTTTTGATGATCCTGAAGGGCAAGATTGCTGAAATGCTAGTTTAAAGTTTACTCTGTATTATTTGCAGATGGTCATTTAAGGAAGAACATTTTAAAAGGTATACAAGTTATAACAATCCCATACTTTACCAAAGAAAATTACACAAATAAATAAGTGTATCTGTGTATAAGAAGTGTATCTGTATAATAATATCTGTATAGTTTTATTTTTTATCTTGTTATTTTCGGGCAACTCTTTTTATGAGACTTACCTGACTAGAGCACTATATACTATGTTTGAAACTCACTTGAAAAACTTAAAAATTTATATAGTAAATAAACCATATCTTAATATTGTATACCTTTAAATAAATGATAATTTACCTCATAGTTAAACAAATACTAACATATAGCTGAGATGTAAGTATATTAGTTTGAAATTAATTAAAATGTACATTAAACATCCACAGCGTGTTATTATCAAAATGGTGGCGTAGATAGGGTATTTTCAGTTCACTTCATAATGGGTGGTTTAAATTTCTATCTGAAAGGCCGTGATCAGCACGTATACCAAAATCAGATTAAATAGCAAAATGAGGATATTAGGTAAATATAGATAATATGGGTTTTACAACTAACTATGACAATAACATCACATAACTGATTAAATCAATGCTTTAGTTTTTAATTAATGTATTCTGGGGATTGCAAAACTGAGAATATTTTTAAATGATGAAAAAATTTCTGATGTGAGTTCATCCTGACAGCTCCAAAATTCTTTTCAGTACAAATTGTTAAAAAACTACAAAACTTTACTACACAATTTCATTTTACGACTTTTATTTTGTATAAAGCTAGTAGGCGTAGATATGGGTATCCACAATGAAATTTTTCCATGAGATTTTTGTGTCTGAGTAAAAAATTTCAAGTTACCTATGCTGTCGTCTTAGTTGAATAAGGCGTATATCTGCAATTTTAGTGATTTTGAGTTACTACGTGCATCTAAAACTTTATAACTAGTTGCATTTTTCTATTAACGGCAAAAGCCGTAACTGTGATTAACAAGCCTGTAAATACCTAAAAAAATAGCCGTATCTACAAAAGAAAACTTATTTTTAGTTAAATTGGCCGTATCTATCACTATTAGTTGATCAGGGCGCATCTGACAGTCACACTAGCGCGCTTACTCGTAATGCGCAAGCGTGGGAAGTTACGATTCTAACCTAAAATATTTACTAGTTTTTCCACGTTGAATCTGGATTACGATAAGTGTTTTAAGATGGTTTTTGGTAAAAATTTTTAGTAAATTGACTTTCATGTTATATGTAAGTACTGAATTATTATTCTAGTTGCTTCGTCTGTTTATAGAACAGCAGTAGTAGGTAGTTGTATTTACTTTTTCTTAAAATTTGATTTTAAGTGTAAAGTACAATTTTAAGTTTAACATTAGTCAAGTACGGTTTCTTTTCAAGGGATATTAATGGAATGGAAAAATCGATATAGGCTTTATATAATAATATAGACTTTTGTTTTTATTAAAAACTCGTATAAGAATATAATTAGGTATATTTCGCATATTTATTATGTGTTTAACAAGTAGAAGCTATAAAAGGCATTTGATATCATTTTGTCTTTATACTTGTACCTACTTGTTGTATTGTGGTATTTCTACCAAAAAAAGAACAGACCTCCTATACTAAACAAATTTTAAAATTATTAAAATAGAAAATTAATTTTTAGTAGACGCAATCAAAGATCAGACGGTATAATGACAAGCGGAGGTAAAAGACTACTAACTCTAGCTTTAAATGAACAACTAAACAAGAAAATGAACAGTTATAAAGAATGTATTAAAAAAAGAGAAAAGTTTTGATGATAAAGATTATGTTCCCGATTTTTTAGAAGACTCTTCTAATGAAAGCATAAGCTCTAAATCAGAACTCGAAGTTCAGATATCCAGTATGCTTGACATTAATAAAACTGAGAGTACAAGTCACATATTTATTCTAGAAAACATTGTTGTTAAAGCTAAGTTACCTATCTACCACTACAGGTGCGACAGAAGAATTAAAACAGGTACCTTTTTCGAATTATGACAATGATAACGAAGTGCATGAATAAGTTGCTTTCTCTATTGCAAAAAATGATATAATGGGCGAGATTTTACAAAATGTCATGAAAGAAATACATAAAATACAATATTCATAAGTATTTAAAAATGACATAATATACATAACTTTTCTACTTACGCATATATGTTTAATTTACCATGTAATAATATTAATAAAAAAGTCCTCCCCGACTGGGAATAGAACCCCGGTCTCCCGCGTGACAGGCGGGGTACTGACTACTATACTACCGAGGACATGACACAAACGTATTTCAAAATTGACAGTTCTGGATCATACAGTGATTTATTGAGATTATTATTTTGAAATACAAAATTATGAACATTTAATAAATAATACAAAACATATCACATAAATAATAATATTAATAAATATTTTATTATATATATAATATTATATGTATTATATATTGTTGTACTTTTGAATGTCCATAAGCAATAAAAAACCGATATACAAATTTTATTACTTAAATAAAAATTAAAATTATTGATATTTCATAAAGACACGGGCATATAAATTTTCAAACATCCTGTATAAGACAAAATATGTATTTTAAGTTGTTCGAAGAATTGTTCATTAGGCCTCAGAGACAAGACTTTCAAATATTATCGATAAGAAATTTAAATAACTCGGTTATTGTGAAATGGATTTACCCGGAATAAAAGTGTATATAGAAAGTGTTTAAACAATAGACCGGGATTTGCGGTGGTTTTTCTCCCCGAAAGATTATATCGGTAAAAGTTTATTAACAAAAGACATTGAATTGAGAAACAGGTATCGTTTGTAGCTATTAGTAAGAAATATTTGTAAAGCAGATAGATTTAGTTAGAATAATTAAAGAATGTTGTTTTCTGGAATTACCCGAATGACGTTTTATAGAGAGAGTTGGTTGGTAACGATATACGTCACAGAGGTGGATGATTTTTATTGGTCAATTTTTGAATGCAAGAAGGTGGTGGTTTTGGCTATGAGATAGGAGAGAGGAAAAAGGTTGGTTAGTCAGTTTTCGTCGTCCAAGAAGGAAGGAGCTTTGTGATTTGTGTTTGTTTGAAGTCCCGAAGACGTAATTTACCGGTTGTGTTTATTTGCTGTGTAAAAGCTGACCAGTGTGAGGAACGGGGTACAGAGAGATAGAAAAACCAAAGGGTGTAAGAATATTAATATCAGACGAAGCCGGAAACATTTGGAGTTATAAACAGGCGCGGAGATTGGCTCAAAAGGAGGCTGCATATACTAACACGAGTGTTGGGTTGCAGATACAAGGACAGATAGGAGAAAGGTGTACGTCATCTGGACCACAATAGGAGCAGAAGCAGAGAAAGGATTTTTTTGTTGTGGCGTGGCCCTAGAATTGCAACGGCAGAGAAGGAAAGGTCAGTCAATTTTCATTAGAGCCGGAGTGTGATTTTCATTTATTAATGAAAGAAAGTGTTGAAACAATAGACCGGGATTTGCGGTGGTTTTTCTCCCCGAAAGATTATATCGGTAAAAGTTTATTAACAAAAGACATTGGATTGAGAAACAGGTATCGTTTGTAGCTATTAGTAAGAAATATTTGTAAAGCAGATAGATTTAGTTAGAATAATTAAAGAAGGTTGTTTTCTGGAATTACCCGAATGACGTTTTATAGAGAGAGTTGGTTGGTAACGATATACGTCACACAGGTGGATGATTTTTATTGGTCAATTTTTGAATGCAAGGAGGTTGGTTTTGGCTATGAGATAGGAGAGAGAAAAAAAGGTTAGTTAGTCAGTTTTCGTCGTCCAAGAAGGAAGGAGCTTTGTGATTTGTGTTTGTTTGAAGTCCCGAAGACGTAATTTACCGGGTGTGTTTATTTGCTGTGTAAAAGCTGACCAGTGTGAGGAACGGGGTACAGAGAGATAGAAAACCAAAGGGTATAAGAATATTAATAGCAGACGAAGCCGGAAACATTTGGAGTTATAAACAGGCGCGGAGATTGGCTCAAAAGGAGGCTGGATAGACTAACACGAGTTGTTGGGTTGCAGATACAAGGACAGATAGGAGAAAGGTGTACGTCATCTGGACCACAATAGGAGCAGAAGCAGAGAAAGGATTTTTTTGTTGTGGCGTGGCCCTAGAATTGCAACGGCAGAGAAGGAAAGGTCAGTCAATTTTCATTAGAGCCGGAGTGTGATTTTCATTTATTAATTAAATAAATTGAATAAATAATAGAGACAGTTAATTTTGCGATCACTTAAAAAAAAAGAATTATAAAAAGAGCTTAGTTATAACACATATTAAAAATCAATGTAAAATAACATTTGGGTCCATGATAGAAAACAACTTCTCATATATTTAAAGTTAGTATATTGCAAATATTACAGGATTGATTGTTATATAAAATTTCATTAAAATAAAGGACATCTCACATATAGTTCAGTTGAAATTCTATGTATTTTATTCAGGTCATATTACCTATCCCGATTAGGAAGCCAATTGGAAAATATTTTGAATCCACGATAAAAGGTAAATAGTACAATTTAAATAGCCTGAGATTGTAATTAATTAATGCTGATTTATTGTGATTAATTGGAGATTAGATCATTTAATAAATATAGACAGGATTTTTCCTAAATAAGCAATATAATACAATTTAAATAGCATAACAATATATATATATATATATATATATATATATATATATATATATATATATATATATATATATATATATATATATATATATATATATCTTTGTTAAATTAATTAAATTGTATATACAAAAGGAACATTTTTATATTCGAGAGAGGAAGAGGGAGAAAATATATCTTCTGTCTGTTCTATACTATTCTAAATATACTGTTCACTACTGTTCAGTAGTGAACTAGTGAGTGAACTAGAATTGACTAGTGAGTGTAGTAGTGTCTGGGGGCTCGGGAGACTGAGACCTCGGAAGCCCTGAAGAAGACATCAGAGAGGATGTCGAAAGCTCGGCAAAATGGATATCGACGCGGTTCAACCCGGAAGACTGGTGAGTTTAATATTAATTTTTATAATAATATTAATCTTAGCTCTAAGTTTAATATATATATATATATATATATATATATATATATATATATATATATATATATATATATATAATATAAATTTAGTATTTCTTTTGTTTAGGTTCAATAAAATGAATATTACATGTGGAACTAGATTTTAATTTCCATTGCAATGAACGTTTCGGCAGGAAACCCTTGCCTTTGTCAAGATTCTAAAATGTACATATATAAGACAAACAGTTATTGTAAAATATGTATATATATATATGACTTACGAAAACGTAAAACGGGACACAGACATTAATGAACTGACAAATAAAAGTTGATATCTGATATCTCATGGTTTACTGTCATTAGTATATTATACTGTCATTAGTATATACAGGGTGGTCCTTAAGTAATTGTACAAACGAAAACCGTAAATTCTACTCTTTAAAATATTACGATTTAAGCCAAATTGCTTTTATAAAATGTTGATATTAAGAAAGATACAGGGTGTTAAAATGCAAATTTAAAATTCTATTTTTCGCTATAACTTTCATGTTTGTAAAGATTTATGCATAAAAATTTACAACTGGGTACTTTTAAATATGAGAAATTATAATTTGATGCACACTTTGATGTAGCTAATAGAGGGCGCCACATATGCCACATATGTGGCATAAATTTGCACTTAACTTTTTTGCTATTTGAGTTACCTGTATTTTTGATAAAAAATATTAAAGATACATTATTTTAACAAAAAAAAGGTATACTTCTTAATAACTTCAAAACTTAACAGTTTTCGTGATGATCGCATTTTACAAATCAGCTGCATAATTCTGATTTAAGGAAATTACTCCAAGCAATGAAGGAAAAATAGACAAAAACATTAATAAATCTAAATTTTGGTATAAAATACCTTTAACTAAAGTCAATAGTTAACGAAATATTAAATAAAATAAATATATCAGCAGGATAATTAATAATAGGATTTGACAAAAACAGAATAATAGGGATTTTACATCAAACATTTTACGTTTTATGTTAAATTATAGTCATAATCAAAACATTTTTTTTTCAAACCAAATTAAGAAATAGTTAAACTAAACAACATAACTTTTTGTCAACGTAAGTGTTCGATATGTCCACCATTTTCTTTAATTCATTTGTCAATATATTACATAAAAGATCGTCTCATGTTAAATAACATCATTGGTTCTAAAGAAACTGCTGCAGTATTTATTTCTTCCCATAGTTGGTTGCGAATGTTTATGGAATTCTTATAGACACGTTGTTTTAATACGCCCCATACGCCAAAATCAAGCGGATTAAATTCTGGGCTACGTGGTGGCTATAATGTATAATGGGTGCATATATTCTTTTGGATACGTCATATCCAAACCTTATGGTATATTATGGAACTACATCTTATTTATAGCAGAGGTTAAACTGTGATGTATTTGATTCATAGGTTACTTACATAAACACAGCATAACCTATAGATGTCATTACTTATTTATATGATTACGTTACAGCTTACGAGTAACTATAATTACATCTCAAACAAATGGACTATTATGATTTACTAACGAACTAATATTATGCTGAACTAAATTGCCTGTGTGTATATTATATTTATAAAAATATCGGTTATTAGGCCAACGATGATGTTTTTGTAAAAATGCTGAGTCTTTAAGGTTATATTGGTAGCAAAAGTATGCTGAAACAAGACACATATGTGTTATTCAATACCTGGGCTTTAGTTTCTAATTGTCCTAATAAAAATGGTTAAATAATTTACGTAATGAATGATAAGTATTTTTGGGATTTTTTATAAATTAAATAAATATATATATTATAATAAATAATTATATCAATATCTCACCACATTGCAAAGGAATATGACTGCCACGATTAATTCAACGTTCAGAACAGTTATATTTAAGTATGTTCTCACTGCCTTCTCTCTAGAATGTGGTGGTGTACCAACTTTCATAAACCACATATTTTGGGTTTTCAGCATTTTACAATAGGGAAAAAGTATTACAACTCTAGTAGGTATGGAAACTTAAGAAGCAATATAAAAGGGAAATTGTAAATATGATGACGGCTAACGTCTGAATACGGACACGGCACCTAAAGAAGAAGATGAAGAATATTTTCATAAGACATTTAGCAGCCATAACAAAAATTTTGTAATGTTACATTATCATCTTTGAGTTGTTGTAATAAGAATAAACTGTGAATTATGCTTATCTACAGGTATTCAGTGCTTCACCGCACAAATATTACAACTAAGAATTATTATGCAGCTGACTTACAAAATGCGAATATCTCGAAAACGGTTAAATTTTGAGGTTATCAACAAGTATACCTTTTCATTGTAAAAATAATGTATCTTTAATATTTTTTAACACAAATAGAGCTAACTTTAAGAGCAAAAAAATTAAGCGCAAATCTATGCCACACATGTGGCATATGTGGCGCCCTCTATAAGTTACATTAAAGTTTTTATAAAATTATAATTTATCCTGCTTTAAAGCATCCAATTAAAAATTTTTGTTCAAAAATATTTACAAACGTAAAAGTTATAGCGAAAAATAGAATTTTAAATTTCCACTTTAACACCCTGTATCTTTCTTAATATCAACATTTTATTAAAGCAAGTTGGCTTAAATCGTAGCATTTTAAAGTGTAGAATTTACGGTTTTCGTTTGTACAATTAATATAACAATAATTATAATTATATACTATATATATATATATATATATATATATATATATATATATATATATATATATATATATATATATATATATATATATATAGTATATAATTATAATTATTTTTATATGAGCGTATCATTGATGTTTTCGAAAAAGGTAAAATGGAGATATGTTATGACTTTAAGAGCTTTTTATGGTGTTATATTTATTATAATTTAAATCAGATTGAAATGTAATTTATTTAGGTTTTGTGTATCTTTTTTGTCATTTATTGCGTTGGTATTTCTTTTTATTTCTATTGATTCGTATATCTCCTCCTTCGTTTTGTTTTGTTCTGTTTTTAAAACTTTGATGTTTTCAAAATCAAATTTATGCTTCTTCTCACTTTCATGTTTTGTGAGCGCAGTGACGTTGATGACAGTAGTTCGACTCGAGCAGCCGAACAGTACGGACGTGAGAGAGAAGCGTGCTTAGGTGGGGGCGACTGACCTATTGTCAACGGAGCTTTTCAGCTCCCGGTGGGTAAGACACCGAGTGTGGCATAGGCACTTGTCCTACATATTAGCGAAAAGCGGATGCGAGGTTGTTACTAGTTAAACCGTCGAGGAGCTGTTTTTATAGGCTCCTCGCGGAGGCTATAATAGCTTCGCGTTTGCGAAGAATTCGGGATCACCTCAGTGTGTCGTCAGGGATGACACTGTAAGGCCTTGACATTTGACAAGGTCGGACAGAAACGGCCCCTGCTCCTGAGGTGTGAGAAACAGGAAGAGGATCCCTCACTGTGAATACAGGGAGTGAACTACCGCGAGGTACCTGGGACGGCACCCAGTAAGCCGTACTGACAGCGGTCAGTCGGTGGAAAAAAAACAGAGTCGTCTAAGTAGAATTTTCTTATATCTTATGAACTATTTGTTCACTGCCTTACGGCAATATGAGTGCTATTCCCCCCCCAGAAAGTGTTGTCACGCAGGTGACAACACAAGAAGAAGAAGAGAATGATTTAGCCGAATCATCAAACCCCTCTGTTGACAGCTCGACCGAGCTATATAATAAATTTATTAAATGGACTAATCCCGCGATCGACGACATAGAAATCGTAATATCTGACGATGACTCCTATCTGCCCGAGTCGGAGGAAGAAAAAAGCGAAATCGACACCGATGACGATATCAATACGATGGACGCCATCGACGAAGAGCCGAGCCCAGCTGCAGAATCGCGCTAAGCCCCACCCCCAACTGTAGTAGAGACACAACCCGCCGTGGACAACGTCTCCAAAAATGAAGCCGAGCCCGAAATCGGCAAGAAAATGAAAATGCTAAGGCCCAAAGAAGACTCTTCGGAAGACGAAGAAGTAAAGAAAAAGGCCAGAGAAATGGCGGAAAGGGAAAAGGCCAATGAGCTTTTAAGGTCGGTCAATGTACTGACGGAACAGATCAAATCCCTTAAAGAAGAAAGCCGTATCCGCGAGGAAAAGGCAAATAAACAAATCCAAGACCTTCTCGCTCAGATGACTGAGCTGAGAAACGAAAACAAAGAAAAGGACAAGGAGATACAAAAACTTGTACAACATATAATGGCATTAACAGCAGCCAAGGAGAAAGAAGAGTCAATAATGGAAATCGACCCGTGGAAAGCCTCCCTTGATAATGACGTTGTAAACCTAGTGGAACTAGGAATCGGTTCACCTCCCCCCGTAAAGCCATCCGGTAGCAAAGGCAAGCCTAAAGAGCCGGAAAGAATCATAACAACCAAAGAACCTGCAGGTTGGACACAAGTCCAAAACAAAAAAGGAAAAAAGACAGGCACCACTACTGAGAAATCAGACAGTAGTGTGAAAACAAAAATAAGCGTCGCCGAAAAGCAGACGCAGATAATAAATCAGCGGAAAGAAATCGAATTTAACAAGGCTGCGAAAGAGGCTCATGAAAGAAGCCAGAAAAAGAAAACTGCCCAAAATAACTTGAGCAAAAATAGCCAAGTTGAAAAAGAAAACGACGTACCAAAAGACTCACCGCAAACAAGCGAGGAGCCTATAGTAAAAGAGCCGAAACCACCGGCGATAATCCTAAAAACTGTAGGAGAACACCAAAAAATCCTGCAGAGAGCAGCCAACCAAGGCATATTATCAGTCAATAAGTTTGCACGATCAGGCAGATCGATTGTTATTAACACAAAAACCAGAAAAGATTACCTAGGAATGGTACACATCCTAGAAGAACACAGTCCAAAAGTAGAATTCATCGCATATCCCATAGATAGCGATAAACTAAAAAGAGTCATTATAAAAGGGCTATCTGCTACTACTAGCACAGTAGCAATTAAAGACGAACTATACAATAAAGGAATAGAAGCAACAAGGGTGATCAATATGATCTCCAAAAAAGCTGATAAAAAAGTACTGCCACATTTCATCGTCACCCTCAAAGAGGAAGACGTTGCAAAAATTAAAAAAATATCTGATATATGCTACATGCGCATCTATGTGGAGGATGAATTCAAAATCACAAAAGACACCCTACAGTGTTATAACTGTCAAGGGTTCTATCACAGCTCAAAGGCTGCCATTGCGGATCCAGATGTGTAAAATGCGGAGACAACCACATCAGTAACGACTGTGAGAAAAGCCGGGAAACCGACCCCAAATGTGCAAACTGTGGTGAAGCGCACACAGCAAATTATAGAGGATGCTTTAAGGCCCCCAAAAAGAAAACACCTGCCCCAACAAGACCGGTAGGAAGACCCATAAACAGCGCTCCAATCAACAAAGGAGTCAGCTACGCACAGGCAGCAAAAAAATCCGCTGAAACCACCTCAGAATCTCCAGCACAACCACAAGAAGTGTCGGTACAGGACGCAGCTACCCTCATCGCAAACTTCCATACAGAGTATAATAACAAAATGATGGAAATGATGTCCATGATGGACAAAGCAACAAAAATGATGACTGCATTTGGAGAAGCCGTCCGAAAATGTTAGCAAACCAAAACGAAGATCTACGCATTGGGTCATGGAATTCCGGCGGAATATTCAAAAAGATCAACCTTCTGGATGAAATAATAAACAGATTAGAGCTCGATATCGTAGCCCTTCAAGAAACCAAGCTAGTGGAAAGGAAAAAAACAAAATTTCCAGGCTACGATATCTATAGAACGGATCATAGAGCATTATCAGGAGGAACAGCTATATTAGTCAAAAGGGGACTCGAACACGAGCACATCCCAACACCAGACGGACTGGTGACAATGGAAGCCACAATTATTCAACTTAAGGCCAACAACGAAACACTAAAAATAGTGTCAGCTTACGTTAGACCACATGATCCGATTTTCAACGAAGATTTGAGCCTAATACTGAACTCAGAAGAGCCAACTATAATTATTGGAGACCTAAATGCTAGATCTATCAATTGGTTTGACAGGACGACCAACCGAAACGGAAGATATCTCTGCAGCCATCTCGAGAACAGACCGAACACATATGTCATCGGACCAACAGAACCGACATGTTTCCACGGAGAACTCCCTACGTATCTCGACATTGCAATCCTACACAACGTGGGTCAACAATACGAGATACACTCTCTAAATGAAGGCGATTCGACACATAACCTAATCGTCCTGACCCTGGGCGCAACAGAATTGAACTATTTGCAGCCCCACAACAGAAAGAAAACAAGTTGGCCAAACTTTAGAAGAATTGTGAGCGAGAACATCGGTAACATCCCAACAATTAATAATATTACAGAACTAGAAGACAGTGTAATAAAACTAGAACAAGCAATAAACAATGCTATCGATGCCAGCTCCAAAACCGAAACAATCACAAGACAAAAAGGAAGATTCAGGGATATAAGTATAGAACTTCAAAACCTAATCAAAGAGAAAAACCGGAAAAGAAGAAGAGCCTACCGCACAAGAATGGTAGAAGACAAAAGGATTGCAAATGAGCTAGACAGGGAAGTGAAAAAACAACTTCAAAATCATAGAAATGAAAGCTGGGACTCCTATATCGATGAGCTAAATCCTAACAAATCCGCCTTCTGGAAGTTATCTAAAATCCTTCGAAAGGACAAGAAACCCATACCTCCCCTACACGGAGTAAACGGGATTGTCCATACGGAAATCGACAAAGCCGAAGTCATGAAGGACGAAGTAGAAAAGGCGTGTAGAAACAACGAAGACCCCGACGATGACATAGACTTTGAAGAAGAGGTAGAAAGAACAGCGAGAAGACTGTGAAGGAAAAAGGGCAGAATAGGTATTACACATACATCTCCCGAAGAAATAAAGGATATTATAAAAATGACAAATGCCAAAAAAGCCCCAGGACCCGACAACATCACAAATAGGGCGCTGAAAAATCTACCAACAAAAGCTATTGTTTATATCACTAACATAATAAACAACATGCTAAAACTACGATATTTCCCAGATAGGTGGAAAGAGGCACACGTAATAATGATTGCAAAACCTGGTAAAAACGGCACATTTCCGCAAAATTACAGACCTATCAGCTTATTATCATCTATAAGCAAGATAGCGGAAAGAGTTATACTAAAAAGACTCAATGAAGAATCACAAATGCTAGGAACCATACCAGAGGCTCAATTCGGGTTCAGAAGCGAACACTCCTGTGAATTACAGGTACTACGACTTACAGAATTCATCACCAAAGGATTTAATGAAAAAATGTACACAGCTACAGCTTTTCTGGACGTCAGCAAAGCCTTCGACAGAGTCTGGCACCATGGACTCATCTATAAAATGAATAAATTTGGTTACAGTGAGGCGATGACATGCCTCCTTGCGTCATATCTTGCCAACAGAAGGTTCAGAGTTCGAATAGGGGCAACCCTATCCGAAGTCGGGACCCTGGAGGCGGGTGTGCCTCAGGGAGCGGTGCTGTCGCCGTACCTGTACACCATCTATACGGCCGACACGCCAAAAGAGCCAGGCTCTCTGTTGAGTCTTTACGCTGACGACACAGCAATAGCTGTTAGCTGGAGAAACCCGGATCATGCAGCTAATCATCTGCAAAGAGCACTAAACAGATTCCAAAGATGGTGCATAAAATGGAAAATAGCCCTAAATCCAGATAAAACACAGGCTGTAATGTTTAGTCACAGAAGAAGTGTACCAAATCGCTAAATTACAATCGAAAACACCCCAGTAGACTGGACCAACCAGGCTAAATACCTAGGGGTACATCTAGATAAGAAGCTAACGTTCACTGAGCACATCAATCAGCAAATACGCAAAGCCAAAGCGTTGAAAAGTCAGCTCTCAACACTTATTGGAAGGAAAAGTAAACTACGATTTAAAACCAAAATCAGGGTTGCGAATAGTATTATCCTGCCAGTCCTAACATATGCATCCGCTGCGTGGGGACACACCTGTAAAACAAACAGGAAAAAGATACAGACTACTCAAAATCAAATAGTCAGAGATGCCCTTAAGATACCAAGGTACGTACCCTTGAGATATGTATATAGAGACTCAGGACAAACAAGAATCCTACGCACGCTAGACGAGAGAGCATATGAAATTTTTAACGGACTAAGAAACCACCCCAGCAGAATGTTAAGAGAGCTGACTAACTACAATGAAAACACAAGGACGGTACACAGAAGACCAAAACAACAGATAGCTCGATATAGGGAGAACCCGAACGAATAAATAAAGAATGAGATGGTTGCAAGAAGAACGAACAAAGAAATGCAGTCAATCATAAAACACACCAAAAAAAAAACTCTGGCGAGAGGGTACGCTTTTCTTTTTTAGGTTTTTAGGTTTTTAGGTAATTATAAGTCCAATATACACCGGGGTGTGTGAGAGCATTATACACTTGGGAATGCACACCCCAATATACGCACACAAATAGGATTAAGGAAAAAAGGAAAGAATTGTTGCCCAGGCATTTTATAGTCCCGACGCCACAAGGAAGTCCACAAAACAAAAAAAAAAAAAAAAAAAAAAATGTGTTTTTCTGATTAAATAACGTAAATTCATATTGATACATTCATACTTTTCATTAAACCATTTAACGTAAATTTACCTTATATAGCAAATATAGAATTCTATATACCGCTCCGCGGACTAGGCCCTTAAGGCAGATCGAAATGAAAGATCTACTCGCGAAATCCGAGCACTGAGGTCATGTGCGGCATGCATGGGCTTGGTGGCCGGACCCCTCTCGGGTGCTCAGCCGGCGAGGAGAACAAAATTTATTTTGCCAAATCGGCGGCTGAGTGACCGAGCACACACTCTTTTCCGGACATAGAGTCATCAGCTCTATGCTCTGATGGCTCTATGGTCGGAACACACGCTCTTTTTTCTTTTTTTAGGGACTCAAGTCCCGACGTAAAGCTAGAGTAAAATCAATTGAGTCAGTAAAGTAAATAGGGAGAAAAGCCTAGATGTGGCTACCCCTACAGTTAGGTGGCATAACCACATTCACTAAAAACCGAGGATGTCCTATTACCCAGGGCATCTTAAGTAAATTTCAGATCATAAGCCTCCTCACGTAAGTCACACGATGAGGAGGGGTGGTGGAAAAGCCTGGGGGTCAGATAGGTACCACTTCGACTAGCGAGGTGTGACCGGTTTGATCTTCGGACATGTGGATCCCATTCTTACATTGGTATACACATGTTCCTAGGGGCAGGGTTGATCACTGCGTGTGTGTGATCAACTGATGACAGTGTCATATTTGTGAGAGCGAATTCTGGATTAAGCAGTTGACTAGCCTATAGACACCTTCACAGTTAATACATGGTATCTCGTAAACAACATGTGATTTTTTAAGTTTTGGAGTTTGTGTTTTTAGTTTTGTGAAATATTTATTTAAAAGGTTTTTGCCTTTGTGGGCCACTGTTATATTATGTTTGGCTAAAAGATTTGTTAATTGTTCGGATAAACCTTTTATATATGGAAGAGTTGTGTAATTAGTTTTGATGCTGTTGGGTTTGTTGTTATTTGTGTTGTTATAAAATTTATTAAGTCTTGATTTGAAAATAGTTTCGATTAGATGTTCGGGATATGCATTCTTTAGAAGGGCATCTTTTGCTTTTTTTATTGCAGTTGGTCTGTATTTTGGATCTGTTAGTTGTATAGATTTATCTGCAAGACTTATAATTACAGACTTCTTATGGGAAAATGGATAATTAGAATTGTAGTTAAGATATTGTGAAGACCATGTTTCTTTTGTAAACCACATGGTTTTTACTGTATTGTTTATGCGATGTAAGGTGATATCCAGAAAATTTATTTTATTATTTTGTTCAATTTCTATAGTAAAATTTAGTTTTGGATGGTAGCTGTTGAAAATATCTAAGATTTCGGTTATTATATTTGTTGAAATAGCACAGATACAGTCATCGATATAGCGGTAGAATAATGGTATATTAAAATCTAAATGACTCATGACAGATGTCTTCCAGAACCAGTTGGGCAATGACACTAGAAATACGTGCACCCATTGCACATCTATCCATTTGTTGGTATATTTCGTCCTTAAATAAAAAGTATGTTGAGTGTAACGTTAACTCTACAGAAGATTGGAATTCTTGCAATGGGATGTACTCTCTAGTGTTGCCCAAAATGGGTCTTGGTCTTGCAGTCTTGGTCTTGTTCTTGCGTTTTTGCAAGACCAAGACCAAGACCAAGACCGGCTAATTTTAGCAAGACCAAGACCAAGACTGACCGTGCAAGATTTAAGCAAGAACAAGACTAAGCCTGCGAGACTCTTGTGTCTTGCAGTTAGGACTGAGTGTGGTTTTAGCGAGTATAGTAGTTCGGGTATATGCTTAAAGACTCTATGAGACGCAAAAAAATATGTAATAAAAATTTGAAAAACTGGACTTATGCGCATTATAAACAATGCCATAAAAATACATACCGAATCAAAATATTCATTAAAAAAGCACATTTAACACAAATGCTCAGAGGTCATAATTACAATGTAAAAATAAAATATTTTGTACATTCTTTTTCAGCAGACGACTTCTTCGCTCTAAAATTAATTGTCCATATTTTGAGAATAGCCGCCCTCTAATCATAAAAATAATATTCTTGCATCGCGACGACGCCGCGCCGACAGTAATATCGTATCAATATTTTTTTAAATATGTTACCCTAGCTTCCCATTATAATTTAGTCAGGAAGAATCTAAATAAACAAATCTTATCGGCCTAAGACTATAAATTGTTTCTGCTGAGTGTGCGATGAGATCATTCGGTTAAACAAAATTTGCTGAAAGAGCACGGCTAAAATTCAAAAGTCCCGAGACAAATTAATAACAGATAATACCGTATAAACAAAATACCGAAGTATTTAGAATAACGAAATACGGTTTGTTATTAGATACTTAGGGTATTGGATAGTAACGAACATAAAGTAACTAGTAGTATAGTAGTTACTTTTTCGACATCACTTTTGCTTTTTTACCTAATCTTTATTTTTTCAAGTTAGTTTTTTATATAAAAGTAGAGATAAGATTGGTAAAAACATTTATTTGGCTTTAATAAGTGGATTATAGTTTGTTATCTTATCACCTAAAAAATCTGTGCCCTTGATACATGTATGTGGATTTTTTGCCCATCATGTCTATCAATCCCTTTCTAGGCAGATAATGTTCATTAAAATACAGGCATGCGTATGCCTGCATAAAATGCAAACATTTATTAAGAAACAGATTGACTTCCGTGGGGCCTGGTAGATAGCCGAGTTAGTTAGAGCATAGGCACGGATCGCTTAGATCGTCGCTTCAAACCCCACTCGGTGTCAGTTGTTTAGAAATTTATTAATTTGGTTAGTCTTTATTACGGCTATGTTAATTCAAGCTTAAAATGTACTTACTCTGTTACGTTGTTCTAAGATCTAAAGTAACGTTTAATAAACAGCAATAGGCTAATGGGTAACTGCAAGACTTGCAAGACTCTTGCTGCAAGACCAAGACCAAGACCGGGAGTGCAATACCAAGACCAAGACCAAGACCAGGTGTATTGGCGCAAGACCAAGACTGTCTAAGTCTCGTCTTGTTCTTGCATTTGGGCAACACTAGTACTCTCTAGTCTGTAATTATAAGTCTTGCAGGTAAATCTATACAACTAACAGATCCAAAATACAGACCAACTGCAATAAAAAAAGCAAAGGATGCCCTTCTAAAGAATGCATATCCCGAACATCTAATCGAAACTATTTTCAAATCAAGACTTAATAAATTTTATAACAACACAAATAACAACAAACCCAACAGCATCAAAACACAATTACAACATGATGAATAAGTTATGAACCTTTTATCAGTTAATAAATCACTTTCATAAAAAAATGAACTGTTACATTTACGACTTTTTTATTTAACATATTTGTTCTAAATTATTAGGTAATTAGGGCGTAACTAACAAAAGTCATGTTTACAGTTAATTTCACTCACATCTTATAATTGCTCAATAATTAGAATAAAACTTAAAATAACTTTCTAATAAAACTCTATTTGTATCATAACATAAGACGACGGCGTTATCAAAAACAGAAATTCCATATTTTTGCGAAACTAACGCGATTCTGCATATACGCCCTATTCAACTAAGACGGCAGTATGTATATGTGGAAATACTCTTGAATTAAGTGAAATATTGTTAAAAATGCCATGACAAAATATTTCACAAGACATTTATTTCACGAACAAGTCTAAATTTGTATAGGTTCTCTCGTATAGGCATGTAATTCGTATAGGTAGAGGCATATGCTCTCTGTTGTTTGTATTCAATGATGTTAGTTGTGTTATGTTTTTTCATTTTGTTGACAGATGCTTTATATTGCTTGATTGCGTTTTGACATTCTGTATTCCACCAATGTAGAAGTCTGTGTTTCCAATATTTTAGTGTTTCCTATATGTTTCTGCGGCGTATATAATAAATCACTTTCATAAAAAAATGAACTGTTTCATTTACGACTTTTTTATTTAACATATTTGTTCTAAATTATTAGGTAAAAAACTCTAAACAATTTTATTAGTAAAATTGTTTAGAGTTTCATTATATCAGTGTTTTCAAAACTGGTGTCTAGTGATTCTATATTTATTTCTATGGTCTCAACGTATTTATTCCAATCAGCGTTTTTTAGGTTCTATTTTCAGTCTGGTTGGTATTCAGAGGTAATGTTATCAGAAAATATAGAAATTTTTATTGGGTAATGGTCGCTGTCATATTATGAAAAGGTTAGAGGATCGCTCGCGATTGAAAGAGTTGGGTCATAAACCGATAGATCGATTGCCGATATTTTAACAGTATGTACATTAAAATTGCTTATTCGGTTGAATGTTTAAGTTTTCTGTTTTTAATAAGTCTTCGATTAGTTTGCCTTTGGTATTAAAGTTAGATGAGTCTCACATTGGGTTATGACTATTGAAATCTCCTAATATTAGGCTGGGCATGGGTATTTGTGAGATGATTGCTTTAAACCGGTTATGGCGAGGAGTGTCTTGGGGGAACATAAATACAGCATACATTAATACATTGGGAAGATTTAACTAAGATGGCTACAGCTTTGATGTCTGTTCTAAGAGGAATCATTTGTGCTTTAAGGGTGTTTTTAACATAAATAACCACTTCACCACTTAATTTTTCATGATCGTTTCTATTTTAATAAAAATTTGAAAATATATTAAATATATGGCAATGTTGCTCTTTGAAATTTGTTTCTTGAAGACCAATGCTAGCAGGTGAGAGATCATTAACTAACATTTTTAGCATATCATAATGGATATAAAATTGTTTATATTCGTTTGTAATAAATTAAATATTTATTTTGTTTTTAATTAAGTACTAGCGGACCAACTCGACATCGAGTTTTTTAAATGAAATTTTTATTTTGCGAGAAAAATATACAATATATACAATGACCGGAAGTAAAAATATTTTTATCAATAACTCAAAAACTATAAATGATAATTTCGTGAACTTACATTTTTGAACTCTACGTTGAATTCTCTATTGATTTGACTAATAAAAACGAAACCGGAAGTCGACCTCAAAACCGGAATGCAATTTTTTAGTTCATCAAATGTCGACATGGATATCATTTAGCAGTTAAATTTGCATGCTGATCACGAATCCGGTGTCAGATTTGCTCTATCTTGACGTTTTATGCGCGTTTCAGGTCACTTCCGGTGTCGGATCGCAACCGGAAGTACATATTTAGATTCGTCTCGACGAGACCTTTCGATCCATATATACATTGTGGGGTTTAAAACTTAAAGTAAATTTTAACTTCCGGTCATCTCAAAACCGGAAGTGAATTTTTGTACCAAAAGTATATCTTGACAATCTCATACGTAATACTAATAATATTCCGAAAAAATATTTTAATTATCTAATATGGTTTTTGAGTAAAGTAGTGGACAAGAAAAGGGCTTAGCGTTTTAGTATATAAGATTCTCCTGCTCGTTTTTAATTAAAAGCTCCTGGGATAACTCAGGTTCTTTATCCTCGTATTTGAGTTTTCTGAGTTGTTTCGTCAGTTTCTTTTTTAACATTGTACATTTCAATTTTAATGAACACTTAGATGTACACAAATGGATTTTGAATAAGAGATGTATATATGCTTGGGTGTCTTAGGTATATTTATTTGCAACACTAATAAACAACAAGGAGCTAAACATATTTAGCTCCTTGAATGGTTTCAAATAAATCAATTGTTTCTTCGAAGGATCATATTTGTTTTTTGGAATCAAATAATTCTTTAATTGGTTGCATTAGGGATTGTCGATGTTTTTATTTTTATTCTTTTTTGTTTCTGGATTGGCTTTGAAAATACGTACATTGTCCCTAGCTGATGTCTTAATGAGAGCTGTTATTACTTCAGATAAAGTTAGTTTAAAGGACAATTTTTATCAAGTGTCATGCTTTTATAAAAGGATGACATAAAAGACGCCTTTAATAAGTCTCTATTTATTTTGTTATTATATCATATTTATTTTGTTAGTCATAGTATAGCGCCATGTATTAGTTATATTGCGATTTAAAACTACACAAAAACTGTTCCGTATAATTTTTTAAAAATTATCTTTTACATAAACCTTCTCCTGATAATAAAAGACAAGCAAAAAAGAATTTTCTAATTTGGTGCAGTTGTTCTGAAATGATGTCCGTACAAACATTTCTGCGATTCATATTTATTAATATAGATTATATAAGATATCGGTAGTAACATATTGTAACGATAAGACTACCAAAGAGAATTGAAATACTATTATAAAAATAAAACCTCAGTCAACCATGGGAGCTTATCGTCTATGCTTCGTCTAGCTTAGTATCTCAAGTGTGAATTCGTCTTGTCTTAAACTATGAATTAAACAATGAACTTCTAGCTGGTAGCAAATAAAACAATGATTTAACTAATCATATTTATTTAACACACAAAAAGTAATATTTAAATAGCAAAAACAACCTTGCCTAATGCTTCACATTAAATAAATTTAAATGATACTTGTGGCATCGATTGGCTTCTTGCTTCTAAATATGTGTGGCCTCCCGATTAGGTGGTTAGGTCCTCCAGAGCATGTGGGTAGGCCATACTGACAGCTGCTGTTATTCCATATTATTCCCATAAACATATAGAATATAGAAATATTCCATAACATATTTAGTAAAATCTTCTTTAACTTCTCCAATTCATCCAAATAAAATGTTCTAGAAATATCCCATAAACTAGAATATTAGATAGCCTGTATTGGAGAAACATCAAACGGGGTTTAATTTCCTTGCCAATTATTTTCTTCCTCTTCAGGTGCCATCTCCGCTACGGAGGTTCGCAATCATCATAGCTATTTTAATTTTTGAGGCAGTAGCTCTAAATAGTTGTTTTGAGCTGCATCCAAACCATTCTCTTAGGTTCTTGAGCCATGAAATTCGTCTTCTTCCGATGCTTCTTCTGCTATCTATCTCTCTTTGCATTATGAGTCGCAGGATGCCATACTTCTCGCCCCGCATCACATGTCCGAGATACTGTAGCTTTTTTTCTTTAATTGTAAGTTCAACTTCCTTCTCTTTACCTATTCTTCTCAGTACTTCATTGTTCGTAACTCTATCTACCCAGGAAACCCTCATAATTCTTCTATATATCGTCCATGATTCCACTCCATAGTATAGTACACTGTATACGTAACATTTTGTCAGGCGTACTTTAAGAGCTAATGTTAAATCTTTGCCACATAGGACCTTTTTCATTTTCATAAAATTAGAACGTGCTTTTTCGATTCTGACTTTGATTTCTGCAGTGTAGTCATTATTTTCTGTTATAAGTGTTCCTAGCTAAGTGTACTTTTTTACTCTTTCGATCTGCTGGCCTTCTACTGTCAAGATTTCGTTAGTATTATGGTTGTTTTTACAAATTTTCATAAACTTCGTCTTTTTGATATTGAGCGAGAGTCCGTACTCCCTACTACACATTTATTACTTTACCAATTATTTTACAAAATTATAATTAAACAAATAGCAAATTGCAAGGATAAAATGAAATAGAATTACTATTAAAATTAGCTAAATTCTGTTTGATTCCTACATGCAAGGAATTAAAAACGTGGCTTTAAAAGAAGTGATGTTACGAATATTAAAAATACTGTCAGAATTATAGAATATAGATTACAATGAAAGTACTCACACCAAGACAATTCTGCAGAATATAAAATGAAGCCTATAATAATTCATACCTTCTTTATAAATTTCAATTATTGACAAAAAAGAATATTCCCACTACGAAAGGTGATTGGCAGAAAGTAAGATGGGATAAAGTGGGATAGTATAATGAAGTATAGCACAGATGTCATATGATGTATGCCTATGATGGAATTAGCTCTTCTGTCAACATAGAACAGAATATTTACTAGCGGACAGAAAGAGAGAGGGTAAATATTTATTCTACCGGAAAGAAAGAGAGGGAAGAAAGAGAGAGGACGAATATTTATTCTACGGAACAGAAAGAGGGAGAAAAGAAAGAGAGATGGAGCGTCAACTACTAAAGATGTGACGTTTATAACGCTACAATATTTATATATGAGACAGAGGAATTAGATTATTTAAATTATATTCACATCCTTTTTGTCCCTATTTTGAAAAATCTTAGTGATTAATTTAGAAATTTTATTACAAATTTTTATCTGGTTTAGGAATTTGGTTAGCTAGTTTGATATTAATTCTGTTTTTAAAAATTACTGACATAATTTGTGCCAATTCGAAAATATATGAGACAAAACAATACAAGTGTAAAAACATCCGATATATCCTCTACCTTTACAAAATTAAACAAATAGAAATAATTAAACTAAGGTAGTTATTTTGCTATAAATGTAAATGAAATTAATTTCACAAAATCAAATCTAGTAATTTTATTTTGCTTTAATTGTGCACTATTTTTTTATGCTTTTAAAGTACTTTTCGGTACACTTTTTTGGTTTCACAGAACTTTGTACACACAGTATTTGGTACGTGCGTGACTGACGCGACACCTACCGCCTTCTTCTGACAGTTTTGGACCTTCCACTTTTTGAGGTTAAACATTATGTTATGTTATACATACGAAATTGACAATTATTAGTAATTAGTTTTTTAATTATATTTTTTCAGTTTATGTACAAAATAAATGTAGTATTAGAAACTGAGGTAATAAAAATTCATCATAATTTATCTTTTCAACTCCAAACGGAAAAGAAAGGGAAAAATCTAGTACTGGCAAATCAAGTTTTTAATGTGGAAGAGCATGTAATTAAAAACAATAATAGTAAAAGTTATGATATAAAAGCTACAGCCATCAGGCAGGCTGCAGTTAGCTTGAAGCCTTATGAAATACCATTTAAGGTAAATTATTTAAATTTTTCCTATTTCAATTGCACAAAAATGAAGTTATGTGAAATTCCCTTTATTTATTAGTAGTACGAATCCATCTTTTTCTTTTCTCTAATTTATATGTAATCTTTGGAAACCTATAAAAACTACACTCACTATTTTCCTATTATAAGTAAAATTTAATACGAAACATGTATTTGCACCCAGTTTTGATTAAATTTATGCGTAAAAATAGGTCCAATTTTAGACTTCCAACGGTTGCCTACTCCTACTAACCAATAAACATTAGGCACGAAATTACGTCACGAGAGTACAGTAATTTGAATCGTAACATTGTTAATCGGCGTTTTTATGCCTTTGATGTATGGAAAATAGTAAAGATAGTTATGAAATAAAGATATATAGTGGATAATAATACCTAATTATGGAAAACTGTTGATATGTAGGTAGTTTGGTACTTAAAATTAATCAGAATAAAGTCCTAGATCTACGTAAATCTAGAACTTCAATCTCAATTTTACACTGAAAATTTGTTGCATATACTGAATTATCGTCAATACTGGATTAACTATTGAATGAATTACCGCTCTTAGAGGTCAGCTAGGATTATCCGAGTTAGGATTACTTGTAAAATTTAATGTAAGAATTTAAATAATATGTAATAAACTTTAATTGGTAAAAAACTTAACTAGTTTATTGTATTTTCAATAGATATACATATACACTATATAATTATTTTTTTATTTTTTAAATATTTTTCCTTAATTGATTATTAATGTCTTCATCTTTCATCTTGTTTGCTTTTGGCACTAGTAACCTGGCTATTGAAGCATTTATTAAAATACTTGATCCGCATGAATATCCTTTGTCTGCAGTATGCTTTTACGAGACAAAGGGGTGTATTTGAACAATGACTGGAAACATACTCTGCAGTTCGATGTATAATTTTCTTACCCCGATTTAGGTTTTCACCATGAAAATTTTGGAAGTATTGTTCCATCGTCATTACTTGGTTTACCCATTCCGATGATGCACTTATGAGTCCACCAAATGATAAATGTTTTACGCAGGATGGTACAGAATAATTGTGAATATTTATATTTTGTTCCTCATAGGTATGTCTTCCTAAATTTCGGAATTGATTTTTATAGTTAAATGCTATGAAACCAGCAATATATATCAACCCATCTGTTTCGGTTTCTTTTGTTATATTAGCTATTTATGACACTACTGCTACGTTTGCACACCATTTTAGTGACAGTATCAATTACTAGAGCCAATAACCTATTTTGTTCTTCCAAATTGTTCATTCCATAAGGTCGTTTAAATGTAGTTGTAGCAGATGTGAAGGAATTCATTAAATCAAACTAACTATTAATAAGCTCTATAAACTCCCCAAGTTTTTGTGCTGCGATTTTTTATCTGTGGTTGCATCTTGAAAATAATGTTTTAAAGCTGTTGCAGTTGTGTGAGATAGTAATTCTCCAGCAAGTGCAACGTTTTGTCTCCGCATTTTTTTACCTCTAAATGATCTGAAGTCAGTTTATATATGGAACTTATTTCTGTTGTTGCAGCTTCAATTAGTTCTTTTAACAAATCTTTTTTCAATACACTTCCATCTTCAAGTTCAAATCCTGTGTCGATTAACCAGTTTCTTATTAATTTTAGGAAATGGGGAGCATTAGCAAACATGTAGATATTTGCTTTTGTGACTGTATATGTAAAATGTGTGATGTCAACTGAAATATTCAATTTTTTCCAAAGTCCTTGATTGCCTCCCCCGCAATCAGACACGCATGCAACTACATTATATTTTACATTGTACAACTCAGTAATTATTGTAGACAAAATATTGTCAGTCATACTTGTATCAAAGCCAATGTAGACTGGTTGTTATCATTTATCACTTCTTGCATGTACCTATGAGGGCCAACCAGTTCATCCTCTTTTTGCTTATTCATACTGGGCACAGACTTTCATTTTATTATATGAAAAGACGGTTACTCTTTGTAGTTCAGTTTTTGATTTTCCAGCAATATACATCACCTGAAGTAGATCTTGTAGGAGACCAAATCTAAGATTAATGTGTGCAGCCCATTTTTGTAAAATTGATATTCCAGGTAATGGGTATTTAAGGGTATTTCTTAGATACCTATAGTTTTTGAAATTTATTCTGTCGTCCAACATTTTTTTTTTCACATTAATTTCAATTTGGTTTTTACTAAATATGTCTCCAAAGTGTTTCCGAATCTTTTGTTCACTATCAATGTCTTTTTAATTATTTAATTTAATTCTACAATCCTCGTTCTGGTAGTACACAAATCTTGTTCATTTTTTTCTAATTTCTCTTTTAGTTTTTTGTTTTCTTCAAGCAAGGTCCTCGTATTTTCGTTTTAAAATATCTACCTCCTATTATTTACTTGTACCGGATACATAAGATAAATCAATGGTTACAAGATTAGTTTTTTCCCTTTTAGGTGAATGCACCTCTAATACGTCTTCAATACTTTGGTGACGTAAGTCAAGAATATAACTCCCCCCACACCACTCGGAGTAGGCAACCCAGCAACCGTAGTAAGTCTACGAACCGTGACCCCTACCATGGTTACGCACAGAGCGAATAAGTGTCAATTTCAATATCTATTAAAACTTTTAAAAATTGATATTATATTTATATTAGAGTGCGGATTGTAAAATAACATTTAAATTAAATTTAAAATGAAAACTTTCAGAGGCACGGGTTATACGCTAAAATTATAAATTGTTTTCCGTCTACATCTCAGAAGGGATGTCTGCCTCTTTAGAAATACAGTTGTCCACAATATAGTCAGCAAATTGTTGTACGGCATGGTGGTGTGCTGGTAATGTCTCAATTAGGTCTAAAGCAAAATACTAACCTACGTCTCTAGGAAAGGTAGACCAAACATATTTCAAGGTATTTGACGTCATTGTCCTTTGAATATGTAGTGGCGAGTCCAACTTTTTAAATTTTTCTCCACCATGATTGTCTGAGACGATTTATATCATTTAATTTTTGCGGATAGATTTAGGTTCAATTTTGGGCACTCTCCTTCGTTTAACTATTTAAGGCAGTCATATATTATGAATTTTCTAACTTATTTAAAAGCAAAAAGAATGCCAACGGTACATAGTGTCCATATTCAAGTCCGTAAATAGTTAAGTAGTGTGCAATATTTAAAAGTTCCATCAACATAAATTCCTTATAATTTACTTAAAAAAAGTGTTGGATACGCAAGAAAAAGCAAAATATGTTAGTACCGGATCATTTTTTAATTGTTGTTTTTGATTGATTGTCACTTTCACGGAGTTCAATGAGTCATGTACTTCCTTGTACTTCCTTGAATAACTTGTTTTTTGCCGTTATAAAAATATTTTTTAATTAAATGTATATCTTCTACAGTAAGAGTTTCAATGCCGGTTTGTTTAATTTCGCTGTGTATCAACTTCGATGGTTTTTCACACAAACTGTCCATTGCATTCAGCTTAACACCATTACTTAATTTTTGCCGGTTTTACAATGTTTTTGATAAACTTTTATGGTTGTGGTTTCAAATATTTTAAGTTTTAACAAAAATGCTTTTCAACTTCTTTCTATATACTTAGTTGTCAGAGAGTTGACCCCTAAAAATCATACGAATAAGTTGAATTTTGCAGAGACTATTAATTTTGGGGACCCAAAAAAGATGTAAAAAGTTTACTACTTTTACCCCGGCTTTCCCCTAAAATCCACTCACAGGGGGGTAAAAACGTAAAAAAATCGATTTACCAAGAATGTGTACACCGTAGAAAAAATGTTTCAAATAAAAACTGTAGCTGAGACAATTTGAAATAAAAATGTTTATAAGCATTTTTTGTGTAGAATAAACAGTTCTCTTAGAAACAATGCTGAAGCTACTGTCTATTTTGCATGTCAGTAACGCGCGCGAAATCACTGTTCAATAAAATTTGTATCAGCTGGACGGTAAAAATTCGATATCTTTTGATCCAACGGTCCTATCAAAAAAAATCAAGATGCGTTTTAAAGGCAAAGAGTGCAGATTTCTTTCATATGCAGTTTTTGTATTTTGCCGAGAATAAACTCAGTTTTTATAAAAGTGTTAAATAAATTAAGGTGGCGCGATTTTTGCCATGTTTATTTATTTAACACCTGCATAAAATCTGAGTTTATTAGCGGCAAAATACAAAAACTGCATACAAAAACTAAACTCTTTGCCTTTAAAAGGCATCTTGATTTTTGTCGATAGCTCACTTGAATCAAAAGATATCGAGGTTTTATCGTCGAGCTGATACAAATTATATTGAACATTGATTTGCGCGTAACTGCCATGCATAATCGACGGTTGCTTCAAGGGTTGTTTCTAAGAAAACGGTTCAATCTACAGAAAAGATGCTTATAAAGATTTTTGTTTAAAATTATCTCAGCTACATTTTTTATTTGAAACATTTTTTCTACGGTGTACAGATTCTGTGTAAATCGATTTTATTGCATTTTTACTCCCCTGCGAGGGGGGTTTTAGGGGGGAGCCCGGGGGTAAAAGTGGTAAACTTTTTTGTATCTTTTTGGGGTCCCAGGACCCAGAGTCCCAATCAAACAATAAACTAGGGAATATCAGCTGTAATATCATAAAATTTTATGTAAGAAATAGTTTTATATTGAGATAACTACAAATTTTGAGATATATTTATTAAAAAATTTATTATTAAAATGTACCAAAGTGCCCGCTTTATGAGGACAACAATCCCTATTTACGCTGACCCTAGCCATTCATATTATTGATTGTGTATCTACTAAAGGTACCTTCTTTAGTCTCGGTACTAAAATTAGATAACAAAATCCTGGAAAGGGTGGAACACTTAAGACGTCTGGGTAGTTGCATTGACTGCAGGGTCGAAAGTGACGAGGAATCTTCGATCAGAATAGAATTTTTAAGAAAAAGCTTTATTAACTGGCGTTCTGTATTGGATCACACGTTTGAGAGCATTGAAGTGCTACGTCTGGTTCGTTTTGTTCCATGGATGTAAAATAGGGATAACAAAAATAAAAAATCCTAATAAATTAGAAGTGTTCGAGTTGTGGTGTTAGCGACGTATGCTTATAATTCTGTGGATAGCACACATATCTAACGAACGAGTGCTAGACACCATGTACAAAGAGCGAGAATTGATCAACATCATCCACATGAGAAAGGTGCAATACTTCGGTCATGAAATGATAAGACCTAATTATGGCTTACTCCGGTTGATTATTCAGGGCAAAATCTAAAGAAAACACTGGGTCGGAAGAAAACAACTGTTATGGCTGCATAACATTAGACAATGGACAGGTCGAACGGTCGAGAAATTGTTATATCTAGCTGCCGACCGAAACATTTCATCAGCTTGTTACCACGATAGCTAACGCTTGAAAATAAGCACGGCACACACACAAAAGAAGAAGGCCTATTAAGGAATTTTTAAACTATCTTTTCTAAGAAATATATAGTCGGAGCGAATTTACCTGTGACTTTTTTCTGTAGGGTATTCAAATCTCACCGTCAGATCAAACTAGTACATGCTCCTATTGAGAAATCCCTAACCTTGTCACAAAAATTGTATAGGTGGGCTTTGGTGGTAAGCACAAATTTAAAAAGAATAGTGGGTTGGCGGATGAAGTGGCCAATGTAAAAAAAATGAAGGAGATGTGCTCACAACACAATATTGTGAGACTTAATACAGCTTGGCTAGCAGGCTATGCCAATAGATGACCAATTAAACTCAGGAACGACTCGAATAATTTTCATGCCTCCAAAAGACAGTTACTTGAAAATGGATATGAAAAACTGATAGAATTAAGGATAATTAAATCAGAGAATAGTACCGAAATAAAGAATTAAGTAAAGAGAAAATTTTGGGCGTCAGGAAAGTATCAATGTTACTTTCCAAAGTATATTATATTGCTGTAAGGGTTCTTCATCTTCTTAAAATAAAATAAATTCGTGACAAAAAGCTAACCCGCCATCCGTTTAATTTGACTGTGGATCGAAGTGAAGTGTGAAGTCTCTTTCTCGTAGTAGCTATGAATCTTTGTTCTACACATGCCACACTCTATTATCGTTATCAAATTGAAATTCCTATGGTAATATGGATTGTCTAACTATTAGTGACAAGCGTTAAAACCTTATTCCCTCGTTTAATAAACAGTTGTAGTTTTAATAAACTTGTTAAGACAAATTAGAGCTGTATTTTTTGTGTATATTAGAATTATAGATAATATATTCAATTATATTACAACTAATGTAATATTCATTTGTTCTATTAAAACAATTTGAAAAACATAACTTTAATTAATATAATTTAAATAAAAACCGCGCCTTCAAACCTCACCTTTAC
Source organism: Diabrotica undecimpunctata (assembly GCF_040954645.1). Lineage (NCBI taxonomy): Eukaryota > Metazoa > Arthropoda > Insecta > Coleoptera > Chrysomelidae > Diabrotica > Diabrotica undecimpunctata. The sequence goes on from NC_092808.1 coordinate 103,824,022, forward strand.
TAGCAATTTTAACTAGAGTTGGTCAAACCTTCATGCAAGTTTCTTATTATTACAAGCATCTAGACCTATTTCGTGAATTAGGCTAATAAAACAAAATAATTATTAACTACAACAACCTTGACATATACTGTATATTTTGCGGTGTTTTAGCAAAAGATTATATTGTAATACAATGACATTATGGTAAAGCCAAATTATTGAGCTTATTATTAAACGAACACGATACACTACTTACAAGTTCAGAAATAAAATAAGAAGAGATAAATAAAAAATAGATAATTAGACAGGCAAAAAATACTTTTCATTCGTTCATGTTAATAGTCGATTAACGTCTTGCTATATGTCCTATGCTAATTTTAAATTAAAGAATGTCTCTTTCACTGTTGTTCTTGTTATTTTTAGTCTTAGTTTTTTACTAAATTCAGTTTCTCAAATTATTTTATGTCTTTTTTTTTATACTATTATTTATTTAACTTTTGAATAATAAGTTTGTTTGTGCGACAGCTCTCTTATCTGTAAGCAATTAAGACAAGGATATCATTTATCGCGAGTTCTACTGTTATTAAGTTATCCCGAAAATATTTTAAAAATCGCGATGCGTATTAACCTTTCAGCGATAACGTGACATGATGGTACATAAAGTATAACGTCGGACTAGCAGTCCGCAAATCTAGAAAAGGTCCAAAAAACAAATATTTTCAGAAAAACGGCCTGAGAACTGGTCGATTCTTTAAATTATAATTAAAATAGACAAAAAAAAAATATTTACACACAAATTTATTATAATTTGTATTTAAACTCATGCTTTGAAAATAAAAGTTAACAGATATATCTTTTTCTCATTTTGAGTACTGTAAAACACAAAAACACTAATTAAACAAATAAAAAACATTTATTTCTAAGAAATTAAACAAAGACTAAATAAAAAACAAATGTTAGAGCTGCGTAAAGTAGATACATGAATGAATTTATGACTTGAAAATAAGTCATTCTTCGCTGCTGTCTTCGGTAATACCATCTTGTAGGCAATCGGAGCAAATGCATTTTGCGTGTTCTAAGCATACAAACTTTAGGCATTTTTGACAGGTATATCTGGTTGACCTATTTTTTGTCTACTACAGTAAAAACAACGACCTCGACAATTAGGTTGTGTTGTGAAAACAACAATTTCTTTTTCAATATGGCAAATTTCTTTTATTCTTGACCTAATTGATCTAGGAATACGTTTATTCAAACATCGACGTTGTAGATGATCGTTTACTAGTTCCATACCAAGAGCTTCTAGAAAATGTCTTCTATGCGTTTTATCTATCTCATTAGATTTATATTTATTTCTGTTTAGATGGTTTAGATGTTAGATTTATATCTGTTTTCTTTGCAGATTTATTACTGAGATTGTAAGAACACAGTTCAATAAAGATATTCGTATTGTCTACAATGGTTTGCAAAATCTCTTCAGAAAAAAAAAACAACTCCAAATCTTTGATGCGCTTTTCATATCTCGTACTTCCCTAGTTACTCCAGAAATTTTTTCCTTAATTAAATTGTCACTTCGAGTTTGTATTCGGCGGTTTACTAAATGTTTCTTTCATTTAGTTGTTCCATCCTTACCAATGAAATGAGGCACTCTTTGTGGAACGTCCAAGACTTCTTAGATTCGCTCTTTAATTTCTTCTTCCATATCGGTGTCGTGGTCCTGGATCTCTTCGAAATCTTCTTCTAAACCAGCATCGTCATCGTCAAGTTTAACTTCTGATTCAGAATCAGAGAGAAATTCCGCATGAAGCTTTTCAAGATAAGCGTGTTGCTTTTCAAAACTCATTATTAGAAAGATCTGTAAAAAAATAAGTTTATATCAATCAATTATACAGAAAACATAACCAGTAGATCACTCTCTATTATAAATTACACAAATATTTTTTATTTACCCTAGAAATAAAATATTTTCAAATTTAATCTTACCTGAAGATTTGTGACAACTTGTATAACGTGCGGACTCACGTTCCGCAGTTCAATATAACAGCGGAACTAAATGCACTACACAACTCTTACAACTGTTACTGAATAAGGTATCACCTCACTTGAAGCTAGAGAGCACGCCACGACAGAGATCCTAATTAATCGTCAGAAATCGAGAAATAATTCGACAAGCGGACTCACAGTCCGCACGTTAACTCTGAAAGGTTAAGTAGAAGCTAATCTAGCGCTTTTTAAAGAGAATTGACAGAGGTCACAAAATAAACAGGTCTTATTCAATACTTGAAAAGCTTAAAAGGTTGATAAACTAAGTGACCCTGTTGATATTCTCGAAATACTTACAGGATTGGCAACAAAAGAAGCTGAGTCCTGCAAAGATGAAGAGGAATTAGCCAAAGAGTTGAAATAAATTAGATTGAAAAGAAATTACAAACGAAAAATGAATCAGACAAAAAAATCAAGACGTTGCACCCAGTGACAGTAAAAGGCATTAAAAAATACGATACCTTACACGATAAAATTCGTTAACACTGATAAAACAAAAATTGTTCAAGATAGTGAGGAATATACAAATTTAACAAGAACTTTGAATGAGTAAAATGTTCATAGTGATCTTTAGGCAAGATGAAGATGTCGATAAGATTTATAGGATTACGAACATCTTGGGATTAAGAGTGGAGATCCGGTCAGTTAAAAGCTCTAAATTAGTGCCAAAATGTAAGAGATGCAAAGCATATGGGTATATTTGGAAATTATGTTCCAGCAAAATGTGTTAAACGTACAAAACATCATTTAACTAAAGATTATGACAAGACAAAAAACGCAGATTCAAAACACGTCCATTGTTGTGATAAGCATCCTGCCAACTATAGAGGTTGTGTTGTCGCAAAAGAGGTACCGAAATTAAAAAACAGAAATGCAGAAAAGATAAACCTACCAAGACCTACCTCGAGAAAGAAAAGTAAATTAAAATAAAATGTTCCTGGGTGAAAACGAACATAGAGATCCACTGTAAATAAGAAATATAGCGATGCGATATGAACCAACATTACAAATCTACAAATAAAAAATCAGCATAAGAAAGAATCAGACTCGACTTTACAGCTCATACTAGATGAACTAAAAAAACATTAAGATATAAGTAAGAGTCAACTGGAATGACTCGATCGCGATTACGATGGGATAAGTAAGTATCAAATAAACGATGAATAAAATGGAACGAGATCATTCAATTACCACAAGATAGGGCAGCAGGGAAAAGAAAAATAAAAAAACACATAACAATAACAATAATAAATCACTCAGTATAAATCTAGCAAATTATAAATCTATTGTATATACCATAAATGTAATGAATTACATAATATATTCGTAAAATATATCGATTGGTCGATTGGTTATGCAATCGATTCAACTGGTTATAAAACTGCGGTGTAGAAAGTAAAATGCAAAGTAAAAACACACATTTGGTTGCTAATCAGCAGCAAACCTTAGATGGTCAGGGGTTGCTAAGAATCTCCTCGAGCTAGATATCTAGCCGTGCTGACAACTAACCTCCAAAGTGTGCTCCAAAGAATGCATGAAGAACGGCAAGGCAGCGGGCGAGGACGACCTACATACGAAGCAAATTAAAAGTTAGGCTCAGGCACCAAAAAGCTAGCTGCTAGAACTTTTTAACCGATTTGTCTCTTCATTTTAAATACAAAAAACCTGGAGGAAAAAAAAGTAATTATCCTGATGAAACCAGGCAAACCTTCCGATTTTGCCACTAGTTACAGGTCAATCTCTATAGTATGTCACCTAACTTTAAGAAAGAAGTCTACTAGAGAGATTGAGTCAATTCTCGAGACCAATTCCCGAACAGGCTTTGTTCATACCGGGAAAGAACTATAGTAGCCAAGTTTTACATTTCACTAAACACAAAGAACCAGGCTACCAAGGCAAACTAATTACAAGTGTGGCGTTCGTAGACCTAACTGCGAAGTATGACACTGTCGGTTATAGACTACTCGTTGAAAATGTCAGAGCACTAATAGGACATAAAAAATTCACAAGCGTCGTAAAATTCTACCAGAAAGGGTGAAGTCAATTCACGAGCCTCGTCTGATTTACGAACAGGCTGAGTAGAGACCGGGAAAGAACTGTTCTAGCCAAGTCCTAAATCTCACTGAACACATAGACCAGGGCTAGCAAGACAAACTTATGACAGATGGGAATTTCGTAGACCTAACCGCAGCGTGTGACACTGTCAGTCAAAGAATACTCCTTGAAACAGTCAGAGCATTAACAAGAGATAAAAATTCACAAGTATCGTAAAATCATTGATTGAGAACAGGAGATTCTATGCCACTTTTGATGAAAAGAAAAGCTTCTGGCAGAACCAGAAGAATGGGCTAATACAGGTTGGGGTACTATCACCCATGATGTTTAAAGTTTATACTAATCACGGACCAATCATTCAAACTGCCGAACACTTCCTGTATTCTGACGACCTAGCTTTAGCCGTACAGGACAGAGCCTTTGAAGGGGTCGACACTAGGCTCGAGAAAGCACTTCGAGACCTTACAATTTACTGTAATAGGAACTCGCTAAAGCCTTGCCCCACCAAAACCCAAGTCTGCTCTTTTCACCTAAGATTGAGAGAGGCAAAAAGAAAGCTTAAGATCAGATGGATGGAATGGCCAATTGGAACGCGCGAAGCATCCAATATACCTCGGAGTAAAGCTGGACAGAACACTCATATATAAATCACACTGACAAAAGACCGCCCTAAAGGTATCATCCCGTAACAATGTACTTCGCAACCTCTGCTACTCTAAATGGGGCGGCCAGCCTAACGTCCTCCTAATTACAGCCAAGGCTCTCAGCTTCTCTACGACCGAGCATGTATGCCATGTTTGGGGTAGATCGGCACACGTTAACAAAGTGCACGTGGCTCTAAACGAATCATGCCGAATACCAACTTGGTGTCTAAAAGCAACGCCACTAGAAAAACTAAATTAGTGGGCGGAAATCGACCGACTGGACCTGCAAAGATAAGGCACGGAATAAAACGGGCGCTTTAGCCAGTCATTTAATGATAGGCATGTGATGTTTGGTGCGGAATAGCACTCGCACGACGACCTACGGCTGAAATCCAGAGTAGATTTTCTCTGTTTTATTCCCGTGGAACCTTCAAACTGCTATTTCTTGAGACTGGTTTGAACTGCGACTGAAGGACATGGGCAATACTGAACCAAATAAGATCGGGCGTGGCCGCTGTGAAGACCAACAGAGAAAGATAGGGCCAGCTTGATGAAAATGTCACCTTACGTGCTGCGGCCAACTACAGGTCATAGACCACCTACTACTGTACAACCAATGCCCGTTTCCATGCACGATTGATGACCTATGGAAGACCAACACCAAGGCAATAAACTATGTCTGATTCTGCGCTGAACACTTTAAACGATCACGCTTGGGCACGAAAAAGTAAAGTAGGTAATCGCTATCGACACTGACTTCATTTTAGCACGTTAGAGGGCGCTACTAGCAAAGTAAGTGATCGTTTCAGTTCAGTCCTCTTACAACGTCCTCCTGATCAAACTTAAAAGCTAAAGCATGTATAGGAGAATGGCGAAATTGAAATCGATCGAAATGCAACCATCTATATTTATTTAATTTATCGTTCTTACTTGACGAAAAGAGCATAAAAATGATGATGATTTATGTGGATAAATTATTGGTATACTAATGGAATATAAATGAGGAGGTAACATGCAACCAGGCTTAAGCCACACACAAATCAAAGTTGAGTTAGATGTACCAATGTATTGTTCTGTTGTAGCCAAATTGGTTTATTTTATCTTATTCATGCAAAAAAATTATTACCCATGGTAAAAGCTTGTTAAAAACCACCTTTACATGCAAAACAACTAATTTCCATTATACTGGTCCATGCTTTTTTCTACCTGTCTCTGGTGCTAAAACTGTTGTATATTTGAAGCTTTTTTGCACTGTTATTGGCATTACTACAATAAAAACATAGAAAAATAAGAGCACTTTGGGTTCACTGTTGAAGGGAAAAGAGGAGGTGACTAAGATTATATCTGAGTAGTGAGTTAAGTATTAGTAAACTAAGTAAAATATTAACATAGGTTTTAAGTCACATGCCTCCGATACTTACAGTACGTGCTGCCTTTTCAAAGAATAAATTAAAAGTGCACCAGCACAGTCTGCTGTGCTGGTGCACTTACTGATCTAAAAACTCAAAACCACATGTTCTACACTTAGACAAAGAAGCAGGCAGAAAAAGACATTGTGGAAATCTCATCGGCTCTCTTAAACTATTTGACAGAAGCTACTTTTTAGGGCTGTTCTGTACTAAGATTGTTTAGCGATGGTTGTATTTCTTAAAATAAAAATAATATTATTCTGAGGATACTGATTTATTTTTTGGAAACATACAAAATATCAATCCAAAGGATTTTATTATATTTCGCTGTATGCAGACATAGTTTTTTACCCGCCGACCGTGTTTTTAGAAGAGCAAAAAAGTAGTTGCGAAAAAAACTCATAATTTTAATTTAACAGGAATACCATGACATCTACAGTGGTATAGATAAGGTAAGAGCACTAGGAGAAGATTGGCCACTTCTTGATACTAAGAAGCTCAGTGAATACTATAAGGACATTCAATCAATGAGTGAACTGAACAGAATTAAAATATCCTACCGGACACCTCCGAAGAAATTGAACACCTCCGAAAAAAGGGAAAAGGACATTACAAAAATATTGTATTGGTAAGAGGCTTGAAATACTACAAGTATGAAGGAAAAGTGTCTTTTATATTAAAGAAAAGGAAAAAGAATCTTAAACAAGTGAGACTGGAAGAACTTCCACTTCCTCATGTGTTAACCAAAGAAATTTTGAAAAAAATATTTTTCTGATGATCGCTGTGACTTTCATCTTTAAAAAAACTGTTTGTTAAATTAACTACCTATTATGACAATATTTGTCACTTAGGTAAAGCCTATATTATTATTTTATAAACATAGAAGTTCATTCAGAAAACCATTGTTCCTTTACTTTATTGCTTTGCTTTTTTACTTTATTTACATGCAAATCATCTTATGTCCACAACATTTTACATACAAAACGACTTATTTCCACTCAAAAAGGTCTTATTGCCAAAACAAAATCAATTTGTTAAACTATTTTTTAGCTATCCTAACTGAAATAAGTGTTTTAATCTCGTGTTTGAAATCACTACTATTGCATAACATTGATTAGAACTTATTATCCTTTTTCAAAGCAAAGCTACAAGTTCTCTCTACAAGCTCTCCCTGAAAAATTACTTATTTGTGACTTAAGCTTGCTTGCATTTTACCTCCTCAAATATACCTACTATCAGCCTATAAGCTTGATTAGCTTGGGTATACAGTTTACTTTAATTGCTATCGTCACCTGGATGGTACGCATCAGTCCAAGTCAGTCCTCCAGTAAAGTCTTCATGATGATACTTAAAAGTTGACACACGTGTAGGGAAGTGGCGAGAGACTCGAATTAAATCAAAATGCAACCATCTATATTTATTTCAAGATATGTTAATCTGCATCACAAAAATTATTTAAATATGTTCCAAGATATTTTTATATTTTAATAAATTAGTCTTAGACATGCAAGTTGCCTTCTTCGTTGTCGTTTCTCTTATCTTTTCACTGGTTTGTAAGTATATCACGCCCTTAAATCATTTTTTAGGGTGGCTTTATACGTATGCGAAATGCGAGTTTTGGACTGTTAGCATCATAAACGAGGGATAGCCCATTTCACAAACAAATCATGTTTTGCTCCACGAGGCAACTTTAGCAATTAAACGGTTTATTACTAGCAATGATCAACATTATTAACTGTTATTAGTTCGTCGCCATCGTGGAGAATAATTATTTCCCTTAAATACAGGGTTTCCGGTTTTATACAAATTGTAATTAGAGTCACAGTAAAGATTGTTCTTAGTAGAAAAATAAACTGCATTTTATTTGTGTATGTTCACCATCGCTTATTCACCAAACGTTTTAAGAGCTCGAATTTATAGGTAGCAGGAATTGAAGAAAAAGGCACCTATATGGGAAAATATTTTTCCTACATATTTTCCTAAATATATTTAATTATTATTTATTATTTAATATACAGGGTAAATTAACTTAATATTAACTTAACACCAATATATTTACAAAACATAACATTAGTAACATAATAACTAAATAATTGTTAACGACTTCAATTTTTTTCTTGAGAATGTCAATTTTAAGAGCAAAAAAAAACAAAAAATTGTTCTTCGCCACAATTGTCCATGTGTTTTTCTATTTTATTACTGCAAAATGTGGAGAAGATTTTTACTATTGAAGACATAATCTTGATCCCTCTATAGTTATTTGGTGACCTTTTGTTTTCTTTTTTGAAAATGGAGGACATATATGATGATATCTGATATATTCCAGTCCTCTGAAATCTCCTCTCCTGCTTTGATTTTATTGAACAACACTTATATAAATGATATGATCCTTGCGCCTCCATATTTCAGCAGTTCCATTTTTTATGTTACTTGGACCTGGTGTTTTGTTGTTTTTGACTTTCTTTAGGGCTTTATTTATGTCTTCCCCTGTGATTTCGACTTCCTCTGTGATTTAGGCTTCCTCTGTTATTGTTGTCACAGGTTCTTGTGAAATACGCTCCGGTCTATTCTCCTGCAAGAATTTTGTGTAATGCTTTGTTCACTCTTTTGATGTAATTATCTGTATATAATATTTTTACTTAGTTTATTACTTCTGATGTTTGTAATTTTTTTCCATGCTTCCGTTGATCTTTTATAGCCTATCGCATCTATGTCTCTGCACATTCTCTCTCAGTATTTGTTCTTCTCCAGCCTTATTCTTTGCTTCACTTGTTTTCTGAGGGTAACATATTCTTCTTGTGTTCCTGGGGCTCTGTCGTTTAGCCATTTATAAACCGTACTTTTTTTTTCTAAAAGTCATCTCTTCGACGTCGTTACTGTATTTCTCCAAATATTTATTCTTGTGTAGTTCAAAACCTAGAACTTTGTTTGCCGTTTTATTTTTTTCGTTTAGGTGTTGATACATTTCTTTTGGGATACATTCTTCGTTCATATGCATATTCTGTAGCCTGTTCTGATACAGTGTTCGAATACTTAATTGCTGTAGAAGTTATCGTATTTGCGATTTTTTGCATCTTCTTATCATTTTGGATATTGTCCTTTTTATCGTCTTCCCGTGTATATGAATTTCCCTAGTACTAATCGGTGGTTACTTGCAGAGTCTGCTTGTCTGTATATTCTTACTCTCTCTTCTACAATCTTGTATAATAATTATTTTGCTGGCTTTTCTAACTATTATTAAATCAATATTTGATCTTTAGTTTCTACTAGGAGGTTCCTCCCATGTGTATCTATGTATATTCTTATGCTGATATCTTTAGTTGGTAATGGTTAACTCGTATTCTCGACATATTTCAGTTAGCCGATTTCCATTGTCGATTCTGATTTCGCCTTCTCCGAATCGTCCCACTATATCCTCATCTTTCTTTCCTATGTGACTATTAAAATCTACAATTGGAAGAATATTTTCTTTTCCTTTTGCCTTATTTAATACATCTTTTAGTATGTTGAAAAAATCTTTCTTTTCCTTGATGGTCGCATTGTCATTCATAACATATACTTCAACATTTATTCTTGGTTGTCCAACGATGTTTATCCTGATTTCCATTTGGAAATTCATTTACTTGCTCTTAATCTTGTACGTATTTTCTCCATTAATTTATTATTAACACAGATCCTCCTTTTGCTGCTCTTTCATGTTTGCTGACTGTGTTCTATATGTGTGTATATTTCCCTATAATTTCCTCTCCCTGACCCCTTTGTTTTGTTTCACTCAAAACAATTATATCTGTATCTAGTCCTTCGATTTCTGGGAGTATTTTATTTTGTTTTATTGCGATTCCTTGTATATTCTATATTCCTATTCTCACAGTCTTTTTCTTCGCCAAGTCTTATATCCTTATATCTTATTTCCTATAAAATCCGGAGGATGAGTGCGATTTTTATTTGCATATTGATTTTTTCCGAGTGCCTCTCTACGTTCAACTAGGGTAGTTATCGGTAAATCCATCCAAGGACTGAGGATCCGTACTGGAGGGGGAAGGGGGAGAATGATAGGTTTGAATATGGATTCGGGGTAGGATAACGATTTCCCCTGTATGGTATTGTTTAGACATCAATTTTATTTTGTTAAATTTAGGTACTTGTGTAGTGTACTTGTACTTGTGTAGTGTAGTGAAAGAGTTGGCAAGCCTGTTATGATTGATGTAATGGCTGTCATTGTACTTTAATACTAAATGATAGAATCAGGAATATGGTCAATCACCATTGATTAGCCAGAAGTTCATACAGGTATTAGGAGATAAACCAAGGCTCGCGTATAGCAGGGGGTGCATCCCTGAAGTAGATCTGTCACCTATCGAGATCATAAATGAGTATCTACCCGCTACCCGTTACCCGCACTAATTTTACTGATTGACATAAATTTACTTATTGTCTTTGTAATAAGGTAATTATGGTAACTATTAATTGATAATTGTTATTGATATACGCGAGTTGCTGTTTCAATTTTGGATTATCTTTTTTTTGCTCCAGTGACTTTGTAAATATCATCATCAAATTCTGACATTACTAATTCTATTTCATTGCAGAGTTTAAAGTACAAAACTGCTTCCAGCCGTGTTCTCCACCTTGTAATAACCGATTTAGGTGTCAAAGGAACACCGAGAAGTCTTTCTTTATATATCTGCACCCCCAACGGGGTCTTAACAAAAACTTTTATCATAAAATTTATAAAATCGTTCTCAAACGAAAACAGATTTTCTGCAATAATCATATTTAGAAGGATATCTCTTTCTACCCCGAGGGCTACACAAGGGCAATGAATTAAGTAAGAATAAAAGTCTCCAAATTAACAGCATCTTTTAATAAATATGCTGCATCATCTGAAAACATTAAAATTATTTTATTTACTGGTATAGGGTTAAGTAAAGAGAGGTTTGCTAAACTATGTTGTAAAATTTTAAAAATCTACTTACAGTTAAATTGGTTGTATTTTCTAATTCTTTAACGGCAACTAAATAACGTTTTCTTATAGAATTTTCGTTCAAAATTCTGATTATTAAATTAGCTATACACGTGCCGCATATATATGTCGTTTCATCCACGATAATATACAAGCAATTACCATTTAACTCACGCTTAATTTTTGAAATACATTCCACAGAGCATTTATCCACAATTTGTTTACGCAATGTACTCTCCTCCGATTACTCCGATGGGTTTACTTTTTACTAATTAAAATCTGAGAATTTTAAAAATTAACAATAATTAGAATTTTAATACCACTTTCAAATTTAGTTATGAGATGAGAAAAGAGAGATGTAGGACAAACCACCCAATTGTTGGTACTAGCCCAATTATTGGCAGTGTACACTTTATTTTTAAATAATTAAGGAGCAATTCATTGTAAGTACTTACTTCCACTTTTATAATGATCTGGCAACATGTATTATTTATGGTAGGGCGTAGAATGCTATAATCGTCAATATCCTGCCAACTATTCGAGAGTGAAGTTCAAGAGTATGATATCGAATGTGTATCGATAAAGAACATGATTTCCAGAAAGAGTGATAAAAGAAATCTACCAATATTTGTGCTGACACTGGAGAAGGAGGAAGTGGAAAAACCCAGGCGCATTACCAATCTCATGCACATGAAAGTCCATATCGAGGACCTCAGAAAAGCAACTGGGCCCACGCAGTGTTTCAACTGTCAGGGGTACCAACACGCGCAGGGAGCGTGTTTTAAGACACCTCGATGCGTACGATGCGGAGAAAATCACTCCATAAGAAACTGCCAAATGCCTCGAGAACAGAAGGCAAAATGTGCCAACTGCCAGGGGCAACACCCGGCAAACTTCAGAGGATGCCCCAGATATCCAACCTGGGGAAGAAAACAACCACAGAGACAACAAGCCCCTCGAAACAACAGCAAGACGGCCTAGTGAACTCAGTTAAGGAACTGGTCACTAGAATTGTCATCGAGGCGATCGCAGATATAAAGCTAGCACTGAACTAGTGCAAGCAAATTGGGGATACTTGAGGATAGGCTTCTGGAACCTAGGAGGCATAAGGACCAACCAGAATATACTGGACGAACTGGTCAATAGATATGAAATGGATGTCGTGGCAATACAGGAAACAAAGCGCACGAACAACATCAACATCAAGTTTCCAGACTACGACATATACAGGAACGACAACACAGCAAGATCAGGTGGCCCAGCAATATTAGTGAAAAAAGGCATAGGTCACATCAGAATTCTAACACAACAACTAAATACTATGCAAGCAACAACAATAAGAGTACAAATGAGGCAAGGAGAAGTCAGAATTACCTCCGCCTACGTAACATCACAAGACCTACTGATGGAAGACAACTTAAATACGTTCCTAAACGACGAACCCTCAATCATAATAGGAGACCTAAACGCAACATCCCCAAACTGGAACGACAGAGCTACGAACAGAAACGGAAGACTACTAAACAAATACATAGAAACTAATGACGACGTTATGGCAATGGACCCCACAGACCCAACGCATTACCCAGAAAACGGACTTCTTACACACATAAACATTGTAGTAGCAAGAAACCTAGGACTACAAACAGAAATACAAACATTAAACGAAAGAACAACGGACCACAATCCCATCCTATTAGAACTAGGAACGTGGGAAAAAGAAAGTAATCAAAAGAGTTAAAACGAAAACAAAGTTGACAAACTTTAAAAGACTCGTGAACACTGAAATTAACATAGATCCAATGATAGACAACCCACGAGAAATAGAAGAGAGAGTCCCAGAATTGGAAAACATCATTCAACAAGCACTCAGAAACAGCACTACAGAAGAGGAAGTAGAAATGCACAAGGGAAGATTTAAGGATATACCACAAGAAATAAAAGACTTAATAAGGAAAAAGAACAGAGGAAAGCAGACAGCAAGAAGGACAAGGAACCAGGCAGACAAAAATAGAGCAAATAGGCAAAACAGGTAAATATGCAAAATATTTATAGGCTCCGGAGAATACTGAGAAACGACAGAAACATTACATGGAGAAAACGGAATAGTCTACACCACAAAGGAAAAAGCAGAGGTAATGAGGAGTACTCTCGAGAGAGAGTGTACATTAAATTACCATCCAGACGAAGACATCGACTTCATAGAAGAACTCGAAAGACAAAGAGAAATACCCGAAAACCCGAACGAAATCATCCCTCCTACATTACCGGAGGAGTTAAACGAGCTAATTAAAAATAGCTCGCAGAAAAAAGCACCTGGTCCGGATCAAATAACAAAAAGGGCTCTAAAATACTTACCAGCGAGAGCCATAGTATATCTAACAAATGTAATCAACTATGTAAATCAACTAACATTATTACAAATGTAATAATGCTAAGATTCAAGAAATTCCCAAACAGATGGAAAGTGTCACATGCCATAATGCCAAAGACCAAAAATAACAGCACATTCCCGCAAAACTACAGGCCAATAAGCTTACTACCTGCAATCAGCAAGATTGTAGAAAGAATAATACTCAGCAGACTCCAAGATGAAACAGACAGATTAGATATAATACCCGAAGCCCAATTTTAGATCAGAATACTCCAGTGAGCTGCAAGTACTCAGATTAACAGAATACTTAGCAGCTGGATTTAATGACAAACAATTTACAGGAGCTGCCTTCCTAGATGTAATAAAAGCTTTTGACAGAGTCTGGCATAAAGGACTGATCTACAAAATGAGAAGATACAATCACAAGACTAATCTCTTCGTACTTGAGCAATCGTATTTTCAGATTCCGGATAGGACAAGTCCTATTCGAACTCGGCAACCCGGAGGCTGGAGTGCCACAGGGAGCGGTACTGTCACCTCTACTGTACACGATATATACAGCAGACATACGTAGAACACCAGGTACACTACTAAGCCTCTATGTCGACGACACAGCGATAGCGGCCAAACACAGAAATGTAGACATAGCGGTAAACAACTTACAAACATCGCTAGACGATATAGAAGAATGGAGTTTAAAATGGAAAATCGCTATAAACTACGAAAAGACACAGGCTGTACTTTTTAAAAAGAGGCACCTACAACCAGAAGAACAAGTAACTGTGCAAGACAATCCCATCGAGTGGAAAAGCGAAGCAAAATACCTCGGAGTAATCATGGACAAAGGCAAAGACGTTTAGCAAACATATAGACGCTACAATACAAAAAGCCAACATGGCAAGAGCATCAATAAGAGGCCTAGTAGGAAGAAAAAGCAAACTTAGACTGAAAACAAAAATAAAATTAATAAATAGTATAATTCTTCCTATATTAACATATGCATCTCTCGCATGGGGACACATATGCAATGCATCAAAAAAGAGAATACAAGCGGCACATAACAACAGCCTAAGAGAAGCACTTAACGTACTGAGATACCTAGCAAAAAGATTCCTTTTTAGAGAACTACAACAAATCAGAGCGACTGACACAATCTAAGAAAAAGCTAGGACAAACTTCGCGGAGATAGAGAACCACCCCAGACACATATTGCGAGAGATAATGAGGTACGATGCTTTCCACATTTGGAAGCACAAAAGACCGAAATACCAAATAGTAGAATAAAATCATAATAATAGAGAGAAAATCAACAATCACACCAGAGGGAAAACAAAACACAAGAGAGAAAACACTTCAAAAAACAACAACGCACAATGAAGGTAGCTCGTAGCTCATAATACTCGTGGACAATCGCAACGTACAGCGTGGACCCAGTTAATTTAAAATAGATTAATTATTATATTAATATGCACTAATTCTGATTTTATGTTTCAGGCATTCTACAAAAAAAATCGAAAAAACAACAAAAAACGGCTTCGGCCACAAAAAAAATTAAAAAACTACAAACAAAAACCGGCGCAAGCCACAAAAAAAATATATTAACAAAAACCATTAAAAACCCGGGCACGTAGGGCCCAACTCCTTGAGGACAAAGTCACCGAACTGAGCCTAGCTCAGAGTGGAGACTTAAGGCCCAAGTAAGCAATTTTAGTTCGCGGATAATTAAGATAACAGAAATATAGCGACAATGCGCTGTCCTGAGTTTTGAATTCGGTTAGGAAACCATGTTGGGGTTCTATTACCCAGGACCTCCACATGAAGAGCATTTGGCTGATAGTTGTGCACCTATCGCGCATCAGAGTGCTATAGGGGGAATATATGGTCTGGAGCATTGGAGCGCGGTGGAGTGACTCCTGTTTTTACTCGAGTTAATACACCTCGCTTCAATGAATTGTTACACCCGAACGTAATTCTTAGGGGTGAACATTTTTCACAGGCTGGGTTTAATTAACTTGCTTGCTTGCTTGAGTGCGAGAGTTAAGTTATCCTTACATTTTACCTAATTTCAGTAAGGCGTCATCGGTGTTAGAGGTGAGTTTATAATAATTGTAATATTGGCTGTGATAACTAGAATGATATATCAAGTTAATCTCTAGATTAAATTATACCGTTTTCTTGATTTTATGCTTCTTTTCTTTATATGGATAATTATTTTTGTTAATGCCAACAATTGGATGTCATATTATAGCAAAATCTAGTGATTGGCAGTGCTGCCAATAATTAGGTAGCCGAGATATTTATTTACATAAAGTGATTGGCACCTTTAATTTCAGAAAGAAAAAAATGCCTAACGTTCAAAACAAAAGCAAATATACAAAAATATATATAAATATATAATGAAGAAATTCTTCAAGAATCTTTATGGGACATAATTAATGGCATGCCAAAGGCGACGGTAGCAACTAAATATGGGATACCCAGAGCTACTCTGCAATTTAAAATAATCGACAAATTAAAAAAAGTAGCACATGATCCAAATACTTATTTAAGTATTTCAGAAGAAACTGTATTAGAAAAATGTGTAGTAGATTGTCACAGAAAAGGGTTTCCAAAAAGAAAAGAGGACATCCAAGCTTCTGTTAAGTCATTTTTGGATCAGAACCCCCAACCAAATCCATTTAAAAACAATATTCCTGGGGATCATTGTATCAATCGTTTTTAAGAAGATACCCTAATTTAACAAATAGAATTTCTAAAGCTGTAAAGAATGCCAGTGGAAACGTGTCAGAAAATGATATCAGAAATTGGCTTAATAATATACAAGAATTTTTAATGGAAAAGAACTATTTTCACATTTTTTCTGATCCTAGCAGAGTTTACAACGGAGATGAAACTTATTATACCCCTTGTCCGAAAGAAGATAGGGTTCTTGCACCAAAATGAAAATGTCATGTTGACATTTTCTGCTGCGGTAGTTACAGTGCTACCGATGACCGTTTATGCTTATAAAAGATTACCCAAAAGCATCGCAGAAGGTGTTCCAGATGGGTGGGATATTGCTACTAATGAAAAAGGTTGGATGCAAGCATATGTTTTTTATAATTATATAACTAAGATATTATATCCTTATTTAGTAAAACAACATGTTACATTTCCAATTATAATGTTTGTAGACGGGCACAAAACACATTTAACATACCAACTAAGTTAACTATGTACAGAACTCGAAATAATCTTAGTGGCATTATATCCAAATGCCACTAGAATTCTTTAACCCGCCGACGTCTCTAGTTTCAAGCCACTTAAAAATGCGTGGAAAAGAGCTTTGTTGAATTGGAAGGGACAAAATCCATTTGAACAACTAAGTACGAGTAACTTTGCTCCAATTTTAAAAAAAGCGGTAGATACTCTTAAACCATCGGCTATCTTAAGTGGTTTAAGAGTGTGTGGTTTCTGTCCTTGGAATGCTGATAGTATTGACTACAGCAAATGCCTAGGTAAAAAATATACCGTAGATAAATTTGGCGAAACTACAACAAAATCAATCAATTTGACCGATTTTTGCAACATATCATGCGATGAAGATACTTTACAGCTCTTAAAAGGAGACAGAAATAATGGAAACTCTGATAACATTAGCAAAAGCTTCAGGGTAATACTTAATCTATTTAACATTTTACATCCAAATAATCCAAATAATGAAGAAAGCGGCGATAATTCACAAATTGTAATAGATGAAATGTTTTTGGAAGATATGTCTGTAGACTTTAACTTACGATATAGAATCTGTACCTGTTGTTCTTTTGGAAGAAGTTCCTGAACAAAATACATAAGTGGCAAAAAGTTTAGCACTTTACTCAGAAAATACTCAAGAAACAATCACAGAATCCGCTGCCATTTTAACTTTTGATTTAGTTCCTTCCACTAGTCAAAACTGTATAAATAAGAGCAGTATCATGAAAGATTGTTTGTCTTGGGCCAAAACTGCCGAACGTAAGGAAATACGTAATACCCAAAGTTTTAGTTTTGTAATTTTTTCTTCAGTTTATAAAAGAGAACTAGAGGAAAAGGAACGCGAAAATAATGAAAAGGAGCGAACAAAGTTAGAAAATAAAACAAAACGATTTCTGAAAAGTAAAGAAAATTCCTGGAAAGGAAAAAGTGTTAAACGAAATACTAAGATTAAGGTACTCAAAAAAACATCTTTATTTCAGCAGAAACCTAGTATTTTAGGGAACTTAAAAGTAAACAAGCTTTTAAATAAAGAAGATGATCAACAGCCCCATGAAAAAAATATGGAAATAGGTCAATTCCAAAAGCACGTTAGAAATCTGTCAGTAAGGTCCAGAAGTTCCAGAACTCTGCTCACCACCTAAAAATAATATTTTTATAAATAAGGATATATGCTTTACATGTACTGGAAATTTTTCCCTGATTAGGTTTGGACTTAAATGCCAAAAGTGTGAATATTTTGTTTGTAAAACTTATCTTAAACAACTTGTATAAAAAATATTGTTTTTGTAAAATTTGTTTTTAATATATATATATATATATATATATATATATATATATATATATATATATATATATATATATATATATTGTTATGATATGTAAAATCGAGAAAAATATTGGGTTGATTAAAATATTTCAAAGTTCAAAAACATTAAAATAATTCAGATAAGTAGGATAATAACCAACAAACATTTCGAAGTAGGAAAGTTTTAAATTCTTGGATTACCTGTATTAAACAAAATGTAAGCTATGCATAAATTATTTCTTTGTTATACTTGAGTGACCCGCATAATTTTAAGTGAAATCCAAAGACAATTGAACCGGGTTTTCCAAATACATTAATGCAGTGATTAAAGACAATAGAAGAGATTTTAGAAAGAGGTTTTTGTTAGTTTTTAAGAATTATAGAAAAATATTATTTGTAAATAAGTTTTAGGAAATTTTATAATTATAGGTAAAAATTTGTTTGTTATCGAAATGAAAAAATGGGGGAATTGTGAACTAAATGGAACTAAATATGGGGGTAAAAAGTTTAGTGGCTATATTCATGTATTAACCTGACACTGATGATGGAATACTTATTCCGAAAACGTTTTGTCTATTTAACATAGCCCGACTGGGTTTTTATATACCTTTTTATAAAGGATTTTATTAAAATGTTTTTAATATATGGTATACAGCTAACTACAGGAACTTAGTTTCCTTGTGGATTTTAAAAGCTTTAAATCTGCTATCAGATTTTGTACCTGAATAATCAGATATAAGACCTAACAGATCAGAATAGGAAGCTAAACTTGTTGTTAATCAGCATCAAAAGATAAATTGACCGAAACATTACAAAAACTACGATTACTGGCTTCCTGAGAAAGAAGTCCAGTAAGAGTCTTTCGTTTTTCCTCTACTGTACTGTACAAGACATGTTATAATATCTGAGTATAAAATATAAATCAAATATGCAGAAATATATGAAAATGGTAATAATTTTTAACCCAACATGTGAAAATATATATAAACATAGTCAAAAGTATGGAAATATTAAAATTAACTGCAAACAATAAAAATATGGACACATATAAAAATAAATAAAAAAAGTATTTATTAAGGCTTGTATATCTGCCACCAAACCAAAAATTCAGAGCTCAATTCTTCGAATAAAACAAGTAACGTAGGCGCCAATGTTTAACGATAATACTACAAAAGAGAATTAAAATACTATTACAAAAATAATACCTCAACCAACCATGGGAGCTTATCGCCTATGTTTCGCCTATCTCAGTATCTCAAGTGTAAGTTCGTCTTTTCTTAAACTAGGAATTAAACCATGAACCCTTAGCTGATAGCAAATAAAACAATTATTTAACTAATCATATTTATTAAAAATAAAAAAAAATATTTAAGTAGGCAAAAACAACCCTGCCAATGCTTTACAATAAAAATAAATTCGAACGATATTTATGACATCATGGCATCGATGTGCTGCTTGCTACCAAATATCTGTGGCCTCCCAATCAGGAGGCTAGGTCCTCCTGACAGCTTTTAATATCTAGTTTTTCCATATTCTCCAATAGTGTTTCAATAAACTCTCCAATACAGCCGATAAAATCTGGAATACGACCAATAAATTCTTGAATACGGCCAATAAATTTAAATACGGCCAATAAACTAAAATATAAGGAACAGCTTGTATTAGAGACACATCAAAAGGGGCTTAACTTCCTTAAATATAGATGTATATGCATGTTTTATTGATGATCGAAAAGCATTTGACTGCGTTAAACATTAAAAGATGATCGAAATTCTGAGAACAACTGGAATTGACGAACAAGACTTGCGAATTACCTCAGAACTATATTGACACCAAACGGCAACAATTGAAATAGAGCAGACAAGATCCGAAGATATACGAATCCGACGAGGAGTGCGACAAGGTTGCGTCTTATCACCACTATTATTTAATCTGTATTTGGAATCTATATTTAGAAAAGCATTAGACGAAGTTCAAGGTATAATCAGGAATAACGGATTTAGCATAGAAAACATCAGGTACGCCGATGAACCGTCCTAATAGCAAGCAACGCACAAGAACTAAAAAATATAATGAATGCGGTAGTTCGTCATAGCGAATTATTCGGTTTACATCTAAATGTTTTCAAAACTAAAATTCTAGTATTTTCAAACATACCAACAAACGTACATTTGTACGCCAAGGGACAAATAATAGAACAGGTAACTTCCATAAAATATTTGGGAGCAAATATCAACAGCCAGTTTAACCAAAAAAAAAAAGAAATTTTATTAAGAATCGAACAAGCGAGGAAAACACTCATGAATATCAAGATCAGACCTTATTTTAGAGCTTAGAATTAGAATGATCAGATTATAGGTTTTCTCTATTTTGCCGTATGGCTGTGAAAGTTGAACAATGGACTCTGAAACAGAAAAAAGAATAGATGCCTTTGAAATGTATCTATACAGACAAATGCTAAGAATTCCATGGATACAAAAAGTTACTAATGATGATGTACTTCGGCGCATGAGTAAACAAAAAGAATTACTCAGCATAATCAAAGAGAGAAAAATACAATACTTAGGTCATGTGTTGAGAGGTGAAAGATATGAACTACTCCAAATTATATTGGAAGGTAAAGAGCAAAGCAAAAGATCAGTTGGAAGACACCAGAACTTGTGGCTGACAGACCTGAGAAGATGGTTTGACCACTCATCCACAGAAATCTCCCGTGCAGCAGTTCAAAAGGCTACAATTGTTATTTGGATCGCCAACCTTCGAAAGGAGACGGCGCAATAAGAAGAAAAAAATAAACTTACATTAACTTGTTATTAATTAAATAAATATTCTGTTCATTTTTGTTCTGCTGTTTGTCCTCCTTGCAAAAAGGCTAGTTTTTATCATCTTTTGGCAAGTAAATTGAAAACATGATAGCAGTTATTCATATTAGTTCCAATTTATTTTGGTTTAAATATCTACGTTCTGCTAAATTCTTAAAGGAATTTTTCAAGTTTATTTAGTGTTTTTCCTTAAAATGAAACACCAGAAGTAAGATAATCGAAACTTGTTAGAATCTGACTGCACTAGAATTGTTACTCATCGCGAAGAAGGATACACTCAGGTTGAATTCTCTGAACGGTTAAATGTCACTCAGTCAATTATTTCAAGAGTTTTAACACGTTTTACTGACACTTCGAGTAACACAAAAAGGCCCGGTTAAGGCTGCAGAAGGGTTACAACTCATAATCAAGACAGATTCTTGAGGCTTCATATACTGTTAAAATAACATACTAAACGTACATGTATACTAAACAAAGGTTTGTTACTACTAATTCGCTACAAAACGAATTTTTGGACCATCACAATTTTGGAATAAGCCAAAATACGAGAAGGAGAAGACTTATGCAAAATTACCTGCGCCATGGACGGGCCCTAACTGGCCCAGTATTAACAAGAGAGCATAGAAGGCAAAGAATGCATTTTGCTCGTGAATATATTGTTTCGAATATTGAAGATTGGAAAAAAATATTATTTACCGATGAATCCAGATATTGTCTTTTTTCTGATTACAGGCGAAATATAGTATACAAAAAACCTGGGGAACTCTACACACAGTGTATAATTATAGAGACTGCATAGCATGATGGCAGTTCAGAAATGCTGCAGGATGGGAATAATTTGGAAGCTCGTAAGGTGTTAGGTCATCTTATAGATAGAGGGCATCTTACAATACAAAGGTACATTACAGACATTTTAGAACAACATGTCTTGCCATTTTCATAATTTATTGGAAAGAATTTCATGCTTATGCATGATAATATCACGTCACACATTGTAAGAATTGTAAAGCGATATAGTTAGAAAGTTGGAATTCCTGCCATAGTTTGGCCTGCGAGAACTCCCGATCTCAATCTAATAGAACAAGTTAGAGATACCGTAGAAAGATAACTACGACAACAAACTACCTAAACAACTGTCAAAGTTTAAACACAATTTTTAAAGTTCATCAATAGTAGAGTTCAGTTCATCAATATGAAGAGAATGTGATACGGAATCACAATACACACATACGGATTTAATCACAATGTGATACGGAAATAAGTATATATTTTGATTTAATATTTTAAAAATCTAATTTAATTGAGGCTGTTATGGTGTAATTAAAGGAAACCAGTGAAAATCCCAAGAAATAAGAGTGTGAGAGTTAAGCGCATCAGCTGGGTCAGTTTCAAATGACTGTATTTTAGACCGAATTTAAAAATTTAAGTTTCTTTCAAACGATATCTAATTTGACCCCTATTGCCATTAAAATTTGTTAGGGTGGTTCTTCCCCTGGCTTAGGGGTGAATCCCCCTTTATTCAAAAATTGACCCATCGCTTGGTTTTCAAAAATGCTATAGTTCCTGATATGTTTCGTTTTCGTCTTGCCACCCAGTATTTATGTGCGTATATGTTTAAATTAAATATTGTATTGAATTGCTTGTAATAAAAATTACATTTTGCATTTGTTTTTGATGTTTCGACTTTCATTTCGAAAATCGTTCTCACAAAAATTATTGTAAATACTTATAAACTATTTTAACTCGTCGACGTTTCTTAATATGAATCGATTGTGGCTTAATCCGATAAAAATACAATATTTATCCTATCTTTAATACATATTTTTATATGTCCTTAAACTATTAAAATAATTTATATAGAAAGGTAACAAAGTTTACTGAAATGTGGGTGTGTACGCATTTTAGCTAAAGTAAAAAATCACGCATAAAAACCGTTCCTACATTATTTCGTTTAATTTTAGTAATTTAATTTGTAAGAGAATAGTAATTAATTTCCTGTATCAAACCTGTTTGTATAGTCAAAATTTCACCTAAATAGTTTAATTAATATATTTTAATAAAAATGTTTCAAGGGTAAATTCTTTAGGGGTAAAATAAATTCTTTATATTCGTTTGTAAACAAAAAGTATAGTAGCCATGTTATAAAATCTGTATACAATAACTGCATATATTTCTCTTTTATCATTTTTTTATATGAATTTTTAATATAAGTAAATGGTTTTATATTATTACCCTTAAATCCGGCTTAAAAATATATACATAGAAACATTTATTTTTATTTTGGAGGTATAATTTTATATTTTTATTAATAAAAGAAAATACGGATGCCAATATTTTAAAAATTATATTATATACATACAACCAAACTTATATGGAATCAACTGACCTTTCTTATTATTTCAAGCGAATTTGAAAAAACCAACATACGAAGTCAAAGTCAAAAAATATTTATTTTCAAGCAAGTTAATAACCAATATACAATATGTCCCACTAAGTTGGAACCATATGAAAAACTTTTTTATTATTCTTCCTAAAAAGTTCGACAAGTTTCAAAAACTAAAATATAATCGACAGATATCAAATTTTATCAATAGTATACGAGGTATGTCAAAATATACGAATTTGGCTCAAGAGTAAAACATCTTTATACACTCTGCCAAAAAAGTATCGCATCACCTTTGAAACTGCAAATTTTGAATTAAAAATAATTTAAAACATGGATTTTTACTTTTGTTTTTTTTTGTGTTTTTTAAGTACGTGACAAGTATTAAAAGAAAAATACAGAATGTACGAAAAACAAAGCTTTTATTTAATTTATTTCATAAATTAGAAGTAAGCGCACAAACAACATTGAATAAAAAAAAATAAAAATCAAAAGTAATGATAATTTAGTAAAACGTATTGCCTCCTCTAGCTCTTATATCATCTAGACAACGTTGTGGCATACTTCCAACTAATCTCCTTATTATTATTATTATTATTATATATTCTTCGTTCACAAATTGTTGAGAGCACGAAATATGCCTCAAACTCATAAAACGGTCGTAAATCATAGGCGTTCCTAAGGTGTTCATTCATTAAATAATAATATAATGTTTTAATACTGTTATATATAATATTGATAATATTTTAATACTAATATATTTAGCAAAAAAACAATTAAAACTTTCACGACTAATGTTGGTTATTATATTATATTAATAAAAATAAGAATTTAACCATTAACAATTTTGTAAATAAGAATACCTTATCTCTTTGGATATTTCAATACTAATCTTCGCGTTTAATCACTTTACTAGAAAACCTAGAATTCATATCCGAAGGTACTATTCGTTGCAAGATAATTAAGATGGAATTCTCCAGATTTTTAATAATATAATTATATTCGAAACTTAACTTGAAAGGGTGAAGTTATTACGAACGAAAACAATTTTTTTGTTTAGTACGTTTTTGATCGCATGTAATTTACGGCTCGTCGGTGTTTCCGCGTCTACGGCAGTAATTAGCGTCTCGAATATTTCTTTTGCGAATTATATGCAGTGCGTGAGTGATTTTTTATTCCATATACCTACGAACATATACGTACCTTTCGCTCGTGCTTGTTTTGTTGGATTGTTTGTGATGGCTTCATCATCAAGTTTTACACCGGTACTGTTGCGTACAGTCAGTAAGTCTGTCTATTCACCAAGAGAGAAGACTATTGTCCTGAATGTTCACGATGCTCTGGTTTCTCAGAATCCCACAAACACTGTTCGCAACATAGTCGAAAGTTGTGCCAACATGACTGGCGTAGGAGAGTCAACTATATAATAGGTTTCTATCAGAAAGAAAAAAACACGGTATAGCTAACCCAAACACAAACGAACACTTAAAGAGAGGGAAAAAACCTATTAAAATTGATGAATTTGCCAAAAATGGTATTCTAAGGAAAATTCATGGATTTTTTTTCAAAAAAGAAATACCAAACCTAAACAAAATTTTACAAGAAGTTAGAGAATACCCGGATTTGCCTCATATCGGACGAACTAAATTGTGGAAAGTTTTAAAAGAATTAAATTTCTGGTGGGAGAAATCAGACCGAAAATCACTTTTGATTGACCGGGAGGAGAAGATGATGTTGGAGAAGAAATTATCTAAGATTCATACGAAAATTCCGGGCTGAAGAAAGGCCCATCTTCTACCAGGATGAAACGTGGGTAAACCCAGGTCATACTCTAAAAAAAATTTGGTCAGATAAAAATTTATTAAGCTCCAGGCAAGCCTTTATAGAAGGTTGGTCTACTGGTATCTCCCCACCTTCTGGTAAAGGCAGTAGATTAATAATTTCTCACATTGGCAGTGAAAAAGGATTTGTTAAGCATGGTTTGTTGGAATTTCATTCCAAAAGCACAAAAGACTATCACGAGGAGATGACAGCTGATGTTTTCGAAGAGTATTTTGAGCAAATGATTGAACACATACCACCAAATTCAATTATAGTATTGGATAATGCACCTTATCATTCACGACTAGTAGAAAGACTTCTAACGAATGCGTGGAAGAAACAGGATATTCTTGACTGGCTGCGGAATAAGTATCTGCCTTACGAAGATGGAATGGTAAAAGCATAACTTTTAAAAGTCGGAAAGGTGAAACATCACAGTCTCTAGACTTCCACCCTACCACTGCGAAATAAATCCAATTGAACTCATTTGGGCACAAATAAAAAAATATGTGGCTAGAAAAAATACGTCATATAAAATACAAGTTGTACGTGAATTGGTATACGAGTCTTTATAACATATTACAAAACAAAACTGGAAAGATGCAGTAAGACATGTGATAGAAGAAGAACAAAAAATGTGGGATCTTGATAACACAATTGATGCGACCGTAGAGATTATTAACGTAATTATTAACCCTCAAGACGACTCGGATTCCGAAGTTGATCCTATTTATTTTGAATTTGAATAGTTTTCTAATCGTAATTATATAAGGTAAGTAATAGTAGTTGTAATCGTAAGGTATTAAAGGGGAAAGTCACAAAATGTCGCCTGTCAAAATGTTCAATGTGTTTTAAATGTATCTATTTTTTTTTCAAATCCTGAGAAAACTAAAAAGTATTTTTGAAAAATTTAAAAGCAGAATGAAATATTTGTTAGAACAAATAAAAAGTTTCTTTTGCATGCAATATTTTCAATTAAAAATTATACTATATTTTCTCTTTTATTTTCACCCCTGTTACATAACATATTAAAATAAACACTGTAGAAGTTTTCAGGTACTTTCTGCCCTAAGTAATAATGTAATCTTTCATTCTGCGTTTAAATTTTTTAAAAATATTTATTAGTTTTCCCCGGATTCGAAAATAATGGATACATTTAAAACACATTGGAAATTTTGCCAGGCGACATTTGGCGCCTTTTTCCTTAATTAAATAAATGTATCTTTTACAAATGGCAAGAAACTTTTTATTTTTGAATAAAATAAATAAGTTTTATTAAAAAATACAATTTACATAAGTACAATTTAAAAAATATATTTATTTAGTTCAAATAAATGTTTCAATCATATACTCTACGACACTGGTCGTTCATCTCTATCCATTCAAAATACCCCCGTAATAGGATTATAAGGTATTGTATTTCTTCAAATATAAGGTGGGTTAGTCGAAAACGTCTTAAACCGTCAGTTTTAGGTTGGTTTTTACTATTATATCGTATTACCTATCCTCTCTGTATTTCAGTTTTCTAATTAGGGTTAAACTTGTAGTGAGCTATCAACAAATTGTGAACCGGGTATAGGTAATCTTGATCGATATTATCTCATTCTACGGTTAACAACCGTTACAGGTCCTTAAGATTAGCTGGCGTCACATTACCAGATCATCAGAAGTAAGGAACAACATGCATCTCTAAAATTTCTCTAATGTACAATAGTTAAGAATCCTCCATCTAGCTGTACCAATTCGGTTTGATATTCCGCCCCAGAGCATAATAGATCCTCGTACAAAGTTTGTCGCCGGTTTTAGGCTGCATTGAAAATAACGCTCGCCATCTCGTCTATATACTGGTATTCTTCGATCCGAAGTGTATAAACAAAATCTTGACTCATCCGTAAAGAGTATGTTACCCCAGTCGTCGATATTCCAGTGTATGTGTTCTCTTGCAAATGTTAGACGTGCTATACGGTGTTCCCTTGTAAGTCTCGGGGTAGTGGCAGCTACTCTGGCCCTCATTTCAGACTGTTTTAAGATGTGCCTAACAGTTTCTGAAGACACACGTACATTTTGAGTCTCAGCTAAGTCATATTGAAGTTGAATTGCTGTCACATGTCTTCGAAGCAAAACGTGAAGGACTAAAAATATATTGTCCACATGCGCAGTTGTTCTTGGCCGACCTATTACAGCTCGTCTTTCATAAAGACCAGTCTCTCGGTATCTTACTACCACTCGTGATACTGTGGACTGATTTACACCCACTAAATTTAACACATATCTCTGACTCCTTCCGTCTTCAAAGAGGGAAATTATTGTAACCACTTGATCTCTTGTTAAATTTAAATTTATATTGTCACGACCTTCCATACTCAGTATTTAATACGAAATTTTAAATTAAACGCAAACTGTATACTTTTTACAAAAGTAAAATAAAAAATGATAATATAAAAACCAGACAAAATAGCAATTAACATTTTTTTTAAACAGTAAGCTGTATTTACAAATTTCTTTTTTATATTTATTCTAGCCTTAATATTCTTAAGGGCCAGAAAGAAATAATTTAAATTAACCAAATGATGCCAGAAATTTTATAAGTGATGCGATCCTTTTTTGGCGGAGTATATTTCACAATATGGAAATTTGTTATCAAGAAAAGTTGATCAAAATAAAAACTACGTTTAAATACACAATTCCATACATTTACGTTAAAAAAATTAGTTTTGTTATTTTTTGATGATATTTTTATTTTGAATGAACATTTTTATTTCTTGTGATTAAGAAACACATGATAACCTTACCGTATTTAAATGTTTTTTATCAATTTTGCAATTTAAATACGTAATTAATGCATGTGGATTTATTATGCAAACGGGAACATGCATAACTAGTGTAACTAACATAACATTATTACTGGAAATACACTCAGATGCAAAAAAACGCAACGGAGAAAATTTTGGTCAAATTCAAAGTATTTCAGTTTTTTTATTTTTAGCCCTATATCGATGATTTTTTTAGCACACAGTGTAAACATTTATGAATTTTAATTTAGTATAGTGAGTTTTTTAATAAAATTTTGTATTTGACTTCTTAGACGGGGTTAATTGAAAGGTGGTTTTTTATCCTAACTTTGAAACAATCTGCGGAATAATTTCGTTAGCAAATTTTCGTAAAACCTTGTTTTTCGGTTGCAACCACGTCTTTTAAGTATTATGTTTTTTGTTTCATGTAAAAATATGGATTGGTTCATTTTTAGCAGCGAAATGACTTTGCCTCCCAGAATTTACGACTTTTCCTATTATTACCATTATCTTTTGTGTTAATTTGTAACACGACGATAGGGGCTTTGGTGAATTATATCAAAGGAATGTCATATCGACCTCCCAGAAGCACTGTATTTAAATAATGATTAAAAGCAACGACATAACCTTGGTTTTAATGAACAATGATAACAATAACAAAATATAAAAAAAAACAACTTAAATGTAACTTAACCTAAGTACGCAAGTAACAAAGAAAAACTACTAAAAAATAACTGAATACTTTGTATTGCCTCCCCTAGCCTCTATAACTGCCTGTACACGTTGGCTCATGCTATCTATGAGGTTGTGAATATTATCTTGCTGGATGTTTTGCCATTCCTCTTCTAGAGCCTAGCGAAGTTCGTTAATTAAGATATATTGAGAAAAGAGTACTACGTGATTCGCTAAAATTTCCTCAATATACCGGCGTGCAGTCAACGAACTCTCAATAAATACCAATTCAGTGTGCGCCTCTCGGAATATTTCTTCTCATACCATCACCGAAGCCCCTCCATGGCTAACGCGGGGACTGAAAGCGCACTCCGCAAATCTCTCTCCAATTCGACGCCGTACTTATTAAAAGAACATTATTCGATTGTCCTAAATTCCAATGTAAATGTTTCCTGGAAAAAATTGTAGTGTAGCCACTCTGTGCCGTGGAAGTAATTTGGGCCCAGTTGCTGGTCTGCAACTTTGCAAACCAAATTCATGCAATCTTCGACGAACTGTAAATATTATGTACATTATTGCATCGAACCTCTTAAAGCTGATTTCTTGTTTGCACCGCTGTTATATGACCATCCCGCAAAGCTTTGACTAGTATAAAACGATCATCTAAAGTGGTAGTTTTGCGCTCCCTATAACTTCCCGCTTTACGCTTGTTTATTTTAGTTCGTATAAAACGTTCCACTACCCTTTAGATGGTAAAGCGATGACTGTGTAGTACTCTAGCCATATATTCATAATTTCGCCAATCTTCAACCAGAGCAACGGCTTTCGCACAATCTTCGACACTAAGAACCATGATCAATCATAGGTAAACAAAATTTAAGTGTCAATGTGACATAATGATAACAGTCACCAAAGCCACCTCGTCGTGTTACAAAATCACTCCAAAATAATCATAATTAAAAAAGTCCTAAATTGTGGGTGGCAAATTTATTTGGCTCTAAAAAATGAATCAAGGCACATCTTAACATGAAACAAAAAACACAATACTTAGGAGACATGGTTGCAACCGAAAAATAAGGTTTTACGAAAATTCGCAAACGGAATTATTCCACAGGATGTTTTAAAATTAGGATAATAAAACCACGTTTTAGTTAACACTGTACAATAAGTCAAATATGAAATTTTATCAAAAAACTGACTATCTATACCAAATTAAAATTTATAAATTTATACGCAGTGTGCTAAAAAAATCATCAAAATAGGGCTAAAAATAAAAAAACTGAAATACTTTGAATTTGACAAAAATTTTCTCCGTTGATTTTTTTTGCATCTGAGTGTAAATAGATATTAATTTTTCCCTCATTCTACTAACGCATCGACATATCCACATTTTTGTCTACAATATCAATGCAAGTTTAACTGTAGTTACGTGAAATCTAGGATGCACTGATAAACACATGATTTGTTTATAGCAAGACATGTTTGACATTTACTTTCAAAACATCAGTAGTTGTATAAAGACAAACTTGTTGGAAAGTATTTATAAGATTTAGTAGAAATGCCTGCAATATTCAGTACAGAAGATAAAATTGAAATTAATGTAATTGTAAGAGCATATTATAAAACACATAGAGAAGCAGCTATTATTTTTAATAATAGACATCCCAATAAAAATATAAATCATTTCACTGTTACGAAAATAGTAAATAATTTTAAGAGTACTAGAAGTATAAAAAATAATTGTAATGGACAACGCAAAAACCTGGTTGCTGATGAGAATATGCAGTTTAAAGTAATGTATACATACGTTTAAATAACATTAGGATAGAAGAGGGTTTTTATTTAGTTTCTTTTGATGTTTCCAATTTGTTTACTTCTGTACCAAGAGATGAAACATTACCTTTAGTACACAATCTTCTAGACAATTGTAACATAACGGCAAAAGACAAAGATGCTATCTTAACTATACTTAAATTCTGTCTGGATCAGGACTTCTTTCAGTTCAATCAAAAAATATATAAACAACCAACAGGTTTAGCAATGGGATCTCCATTATCACCTTTTCTAGCTGATATTTTCTTAGCTTAGAACAGAAGTTTGTTAACAACAACAGCAAAATAGTTTTTTGTTCAAGGTATGTTGATGATTGTATAGCTCTCATACAGGGAACCCAAGATGATGCTTTACAGATTCTGGATGATCTTAATAACCTCCATCCCAACATCTCTTTTACTCTGGAACCAGAATCTAATAAAAAGTTGAACTTCTTGGATATGACTATATCCCGTAATAAAGATTCTTTAGAGTACAATATTTACAGAAAACCTACCCAAACAGATCATGTTATACATGATACATCTAATCATTTAACCCAACATAAAATGGCTGCTTTCAACAGTTACATTCATAGGTTACTCAAATTTCCACTTTCTAATGATAATTTTAACTCAGAACTTAATACTCTTAAACAAATTGCTTTCAATAATGGTTATGATCCTAACATTATCTATAAGCTTCTAAATAGAGCTAAACTAAAAATTGCAGAAAAGCTTGCATATTAATCACAATGTTTTCTTCAACCTGCTGCTTCAAATAACACCAGATATTTCTCCTTCACTTACATTAGCAGCATTTCCAATAAAATATCTAAACTTTTTACTTCTACAATTGATAACATTAAAATTTCCTTCAAGTCACACAACACCTTAGGTTCCTTCTTAATTAACACCAAAGATAGGATGAACACACTTGACAAACGTGGTATTTACAAATTAAAATGTGATGATTGTGATGCCTCTTATGTAGGTAGAACCACTAGAAAGTTATCCACTAGAGTTTCAGAACATTTGAAAAGACCAAACTCTTCAAGTTTTGGTCAACACTTATTATCCAGTAAACACACTTTTAACATCAACACTGGTTTATCTATCTTACATGACATTAGTAGAAAGAAAAACTATATGGAGTTGGATTTATTAGAAGATTTGGATATTACAAGGGAAACAAATGGAAACTCTCACTGTCTTAATACTCAAATTAATTTAAATTGTACTAAATTTAAACCTATTTTTAAAAACTTTATTACAGCTTCACCTCGTAGGGGACCCAGCTCGACTGTTTAGACTTCCTGCACTGAGCACTATCACAATCTGAGCATATTAATTTTATAGTTCTACCATTGACTGTGGGTTCAACTGAACTACTTGGATTACACACCATTTATATACTTTGCTTTCAATTTTGATTTTTAATTTTAGTATTTTAATTACATAGTCAGATTTCTTCCTTTCTACATTACAGATAGTGCTTGGTAGACCATTTTATTGTAGTCAACTACCCACTGTCTAATATACTGTTTAGTCTTTTACTTGCATTCTTACTTTAGGTCGACTTCAGTTGCTCTCAAACTAACACCCTAATTATTATAGACAGGTTTGAGTGTGAGATCTGGATTATTCAATCTACTTAAAAAATATTCTATATAATTTTATATTTCATCAGTGACCTTCTATAGTAGTGTCAGTTGGACTTTTGGTCAATCCTTAGTTTCATAGAATTTTTAAAAGGTGTAGATCACATATCTATGATTGTGACTGCTCATCCAAGCTGTCATTTGTCACATGTCACCCCAAAAGTAAGTTTATAAATGTTAATCACATAAAAACTCTTTATCATCCATAAACTTCGAGTTTTTATCGAAGTTAATCAATTTCTTTAGTTATAAAAAAACGTTTCTTGGCTTATTTCAGATGCCCCTGAAGATAATCTAGGGATTGAAAGTACTTGGGCAAGATTAAATTAAACTGTGTTCGATATATGCCTTTTATTTGATCAAAGTTTAAAGTAATGTTGTCTGTGATAGAAGATCCAAAACTTTTATTGATCAAGAGGAATTAGTTGATGCAACAAACTGTAAGTAAACAAAAATAGTAAAAATTTTGAAACTAAACAAATACAAGCTATTTAAACCAAAAAACATTCACACATTGTAAGAAAAGGATTTTGTTAAGTGCTTTGATTTTGCTATCTCGTCCAAGAGGAGTCAGAAGAGGACCCTTTTTTTATGATGCATATGTTTTTTTTACGTTGAAGCAACATTTTCATCAAATGAATTCGTCACAACATTGTCGCTAGTGGTCTGACGAAAATCCAAATTTTAGTATTTATGCCGGTGGTTATGTTTTGTTTAACCTTTAACTACCCGCGCTGGTGTATAAAATACACCATTTTTACTAAAACAACGATAAAATCCAAATTCCGTATACCCCACTTTTTTACACTCTATGTAACCTTGGAACGATGTGTTTTTTACGTACACACGCAGTTGCACGGCGATAGCTGTAGAGTTTGATGATTTATTTATCACTTTCTTCGTGCAATGCAATACAGTTTGGTAAATAAAATACACCGGGCGGGTAGCAATGAAAGTATAATTATTTGTTCAGTAAATTGGTGTTTTTTTTTGTTTTTGGACATTTTCATTATTTTATTTATTTTTATTATATTTATATTTTATTTTTAGGGACAAAGTAAAAATCAGAAACCCCAACAAATTAACACAGATGGAATTAGAGGAGCTGGCTCTAGTTATTTGCAATTCCGATTCGGAAGAAGAATTACCAAACGACGATGATGATACTTCTTCTGAAGAGTACTTACAAGGAGACTGAACATGACTCAGAATCAGAAATCGAAAGTAACGACTCCCAAGACGATTTAGAACATGTTGAATCTAGCAGTTACTTTATTGCCGAAGATAAACTGACTAGATGGAATAAAAATCCACTCAAGAGCAAATTTAGTAAAGTCAGCGCTAAAAATCTTGTAAAAATCTTTCCTGGCCTGAAACAAAAAGCAAGGGATATTCAAAACGAAGTAGATGCTTTTATCAGAATATTCACAGATGAAATGATAGAGTACATTACTAAATGCACGAATCGACACATTAAGAATGTTAAACCACAGTTTATGAGAGAACGTAATGCAAAAGACGTAACAAAAGTAGAAATGCAGGCATTTATAGGTTTGCTTTTGTTATCTGGATACAAGAAGCAAAATCATACCCACTTTTTGGAACTCTGGACAACAGATGGCACCGGCTCTTAAATTTTTCGGGCATGTATGAGCAAAAACAGGTTCTTATTTTTACTCGCAGTGATTCGATTCGATTATAAAAGTACCAGAAATGAAAGAAAAAAGGTAGATAAGTTAGCTGCAATAAGATGGATCATAGATACATTCGTAACGGATTGCAAAGATAATTACACTCTGGGTGAATTTTTAACAATTGATGAAATGTTGATACCTTTCCGAGGGCGTTGTAGTTTTCTTCAATATCTTCCCAACAAACCCGCGAAGTATGGACTGAAACTTTTTATATTGTGTGATGCAAAAACATTTTGTGTGTCAAACTTTAAAGTTTATTGTGGTAAGCAGCCCGAAGGCCCCTACAGCATGCCAAATACACCTAGTGCAATTGGGCACCGTTTGTTGAACGAAGTAAAAGGTACTAATCGGAACTTGACATGTGATAACTGGTATTCAAGTTATCCGCTAGCAAAGGAATTATTGGAAGAGAAAACTACCATGATTGGGACCATGAAAAAAAAAAACGGGAAATATCTCAAGAGTTTTTACCTCATAAAAATAGACCTGTTAAATCTTTGTTATTTGGATTCCAAAAAAATGTAACATTGATTTCCCATGTACCGAAAACAAATAGAGCGGTTGTATTGATCTCAACGATGCACGAGGATGGATATATAGATCCAGTGTCGAGTAAACCTGAAATCATCTTACAATATAACGCAACCAAAGGTGGAGTTGATACTGTTGATAAAATGTATAGCACATACTCAGTATCAAGAAGAACAAGACGATGGCCATTGTCTATATTTTTCCAACTCATGAACATCGCGGGAATCAATGGACAACTTCTCTATAATGCAACTCATGTCAATGCAGCTTATAAGCATAGACGGGAATTTTTGAAAGTGTTTTCCTTAGGTTTGATGAAGCCATACCTCTCTGAACGCCCCAGTATTCAATCACTGCCAAGTGATATAAAAGGTTTTCTGGCGAAATATAAAAAACCAACAGAGGACAATGAGGAACCACCTGCAAAGATCAGAGCGCGGTGTTTTATTTGCGGTAAGAAAAACAATCGAGTCACAACAATTATCTGCGGAAGTTGCAATAAGTCAGTTTGCAAACAACATATGACAACAGTTGTTACATGCGATTGTTGCAAAAATGGAGAAGCAGGCAGTGAATAATACAAACTAACAGTGACACATGTGAAGTTTTCATTTTAAGAATTTACTTGTTTTCTTGAGTTATTTCTTTGTTAAGATTTTGTCTTTAAAAAAAAGTATTTTTTATTTATATCATTAAAAATGCATAAAAATTAAGGAATCATGTTTTTTATCCCTATACATTAATATAAATAATTCGTATGTATTGAATCTGATATTAATAAATATGGTGTATAGAATACACCGCGCGGGTAGCTGCGTGAGATTTTGGAGCGCGGGTAGTAAAGGTTAAAAAAAACAAAATTTGTTTAATTTACTAATGTTTGTATTTTAAGAACAATTTCCGAAGTGGAAATTGAAATGTCGATAAACTTACTTTAACCTTTAGTTGTGGCTTATTCCCAGTTAAATAGTAATTACTTTAAAATTCCAGAAGAAAATAGCTTCAGAACAATATTATTATCTAAAAAGTACACGTTTGATAATTACAAGATACAAAATTTTCACAACCACTAAAAAATCATTGACCACATTTACTTTAAAATTCGTTTACCACGTATGAATATTCTCAGAGTTTCTAAATGTTATCTGACGACGATTTAAGGAAAAATATGGGATCAAAGTAAGCGGAGCTCGGACATTGGCATCCAAAGTTGGTAGTTTAGAGTATTGAACTTCGTTTTCCGAGATAGAATAAAGTAATAAAAAAAACAGAGAAGTTTGGAACTAAGAGGCGTTTAGATACTTAACTATATTTAATATTACACGTCTAGTCAAAGAATATACATTTGAAAATCAAGAAAATTAATTACAGAAATTAAATATATTGGAATTATTATTTTAATATAATTTGCTTTGTTTAAAGTTTGATTGACGTAGATATTTTTATCAAATGCCTTTGGCCATTTATATAATATACATTAACAAATGCCTTTTTTACAGTAACCGTCTGTGAATCAATAAAGTACGATCAGCAGAGTGGTAAATAGGGGTTCTCTTGTACGCAAATTGTCATGAAACCTAATTGTGTGCGTCTTACACATTACACTTACACAACCATTGTGGATATGCCACAACCATTGTTACACAACCATTGT
Source organism: Diabrotica undecimpunctata (assembly GCF_040954645.1). Taxonomy (NCBI): domain Eukaryota; kingdom Metazoa; phylum Arthropoda; class Insecta; order Coleoptera; family Chrysomelidae; genus Diabrotica; species Diabrotica undecimpunctata. The sequence continues at coordinate 103,859,870 of NC_092808.1, forward strand.
TAATATTCCGAACCAATGCCTTCATCTGAGTCAAATATGAGTCCGAAGAACATCAGAAGCACCGTTAGCTTGAAAAATCCAATTACCATTTTAAGCAACAACAAAAGTGAAGTGGAAAATACAAAAATAGTCACAGACAAGCAGGCCATCGAAATTTGCAAATGAAAGAATACTTTCCATTCTCATATAAACTTCATTAAGAAGGAAACTTTGGAACCATCGATAAATCTGGATCCTTTGACCCCACCAACAGTTAGATTAACCAATAACTCGAACAGTCGATATCTTCTAGCAAGATTAAGGGAAACGGATATCTTAAAAGCCATTTAACTACATCTTGCTTTTCTCCACGACCAACCTGCTTCAGTATGTTATGAAGGATTCACCAACACAAGCGATAAACTCCTTTTGGCTTCTGAAGGACTTCCCACTAAGACTGAAGATCTACGAAAAATCCTTCCAGAATTTAACGATGCCTATGGAATTGGTAAAACTGAGGTGGAAGCAGATCTTGCCGCTTTTAGGTCCTTTCTCACTTCGAAAAGAATTATCCACCTACAAAAATCAAGGGAAAGTCACCGAAACTATTATTTCGTTGCCTCTCCAATTTTTTTTTTAAATAATATGACGTATTCTGTGGGACCAGAAACCTCAAATTATTATAGTGATGACAAATTTAGCATGGTTCTGATTAATACTCGTTCTATAAGATATAAAACAGATAAACTATTTTTGTTACTAGAGGAATTAGGATTTCCCCCGATAGTTGCGGCTACCGAACATTGGCTAGAAGTTAACCTATTTTTTTTAAGGTATGATCGTCCAAGTTCAGCTTATGGTGGCACCCTAATTCTTTCTACAAAAAATAATGATTTCTCTCCTATAACAAAATATGACTTTCTGTTGAATGAATCCTTTTTTGAGTTTTCATTTGTTTATAACAAAAATCTTAATCTATACATTCTTTGCATTTATAGATTACCTGACTCTTCCACGGAACTATTTTTTCAGAACCTGTTAAATTTGTTAGACGATCTGCCCAATAAAAGCAAAAAGATTCTATGCGGTGACTTGAATATTAATTACTCTGTTGCTTGTGCTACTCAATTATCCTTGGTCAATATATTCGAATCGTATGTTTTCACAATGCACGTTATTTCTCCTACAATAATTACTAAAACAACATTTACCATAATTGATTATATTGTCTCAGATTTCTCACCCCTTGATGTACGTTCTACAAATATTAATGCAGGACTCTCTGACCATGAAGTAGTATATACCAAGTTTAACACTCTTAATAAACAATCCTCGAAAACCCAATGTTTAGGTAGGATTTTTTCAGCTCAGAACTTTCATAAATAATTCCAAAATTTGTGCTTGACTTCTGAGTGGCACTTTCCCTCTGTTGACGTGGAACATAATTTCAGTAATTTTTTAGATACGGTTGTCTGTATAATTTCCTTTAATTACAATTAAGTCAAAACATCGCAAACCCTGGACTAGCAAAGATATCTGCATATCAGCCAAGAATATGCGTTTACTACTGTACATCAAAAAATGTACTACCAATGTCTTTGTCACTGAATATATCTCCAAGTACAGAGGAACCTATCTAAAACTTATCAAAACAGCTAAAAAAATGTACTATGAGAATCGTCTGGGAAGGTTTACAAATGTTGCAAGGAAAACTTGGTCCATAATAAACCATCTTTGAAATAAAACTAACACAGCTCAAACATTTTCACTTCCAAACCCTGAAAATATAAATGAGTACTTCGTTAATGTAAGTAAACATATAACATCAGCAATTTTGCCACAAGATCCTATCTCCCATTTTCTCAATTCAAACAAGGTCTCGAATTCATTCTTTATACGACCAGTTGATAAATCTAAACTGATCCAAACAATCAAAAGCAAATTTTCCTGTAGTACTGATGGACTATCCATAAAAATTTTCGTAAATATCCCAACAAATGTGTTGGAAGTTCTGGTCTCAATAATTAACGATTCCTTTGAAAAAGTTATATTTTCAGAGTGAATAAAGACAGCCATTATTATTCCTCTTCATAATGGTGGTGATAAATCTAATGTCTGCAAATATGGACCTATTGCCTTACTACCGGTCATATCCAAAATTATTGAAAGACTTATAAAAGCCCGACTTATGTCCTTTCTTGTTGAAAACAACATTTTATCACAAGGTTAGTTCGGCTTTTTATCTAATAAATGTACCATCGATGCTATATTTTCTGTACTACATGAGGTCTATCAAGCACTAAACAATAATATTAATACTGCCACTGTTTTTTGTGACTATGCCAAAGCTTTTGATTGTGTACATCACGACATTTTCATAAGAAACTAAATTTCTACGAAATTCGAGGTATTTCTTTGAATTGGTTCCAATCTTACTTGAGGAATAGGAAACAACTAGTTCGAACAAATGATACTGACTCTAGTCACAAAAGCATTGTATGTGGAGTACCGCAAGGTTCAGTACTGGGTCCTCTACTTTTCCTTATCTTTATAAATGACATCACTAACATAACCCATTAACGCCCAAATTATTTTTTTTTTGCATTTTTAACGTAATTTTTTGTTTCGTAATATATTTTGAGGTACAAAATGATGTCCTATCAAAATTTTTGTTTTTTGTGTTCAAATTTTTGGAAAAACAACTGTCCTCATTTGAGGACGCTGGGCTCAACTACTATAAAATTAAAGACAAAATTTAGTTTAACAAAATAAGTTTATTTAGTTGTTTTTCAAATTATTTTCATATTATACACTATGGAGATAAAAAATGTTTATATAAATCCTATATTTTTTTATGAAATTGTTCAAAACAAATTGATACGTAAAGCGTTACATTACATTTTTGGCAATATGTTCGTGGTTTTGACGTACAGTCTCGATTTTGACATCTTCGTTGTTTTTCCCGTTTTGCTATAATGTGATTTTTACTATCATATCTAATGTCTTTACAGATATTGCTTCTTGATGTACTTGGAAGACTAAGTGGTCGACCTTTGCTTATTCTTACGCCATGACCACGTTTTAGATACGAAGTAGCTATTTGTCGCCTGTAGTCTTTGATGGATATATTTTTTTCTCCTTTATGTATCATATTATACAGCACGCACCCATTTACTATAGCCATATCTATCATTCGTGTAAAAAGACACCAATACCATTTTTTTCCTCTGACAGATATATGGTGTTTTTCTAATAGCCAGTCATGGTGATCCACGCCACCCATATGCTTGTTATAATTGGAAAAAGCGGATGGTTGGCTCACTTGTACTTTATTTTTTTCCTTCTTACTCCATCGTTGAACCTGTTTGGTGGGAAAAACCGTATCATAGTTAGTTCCAACAGAAACACAATTACTGTCGTTCCATTTGCATATTAGTATTTTGTTGTTTTTGTCAAAGCACCAGTCATACGCGCCTCGAGGTTCTTTTTGTAGGTCGTTTGATTGTTTAGTAGGACACTTTGCAGTTCGGTTTTCTCTAATAGTTCCCGTAGCGCGATACCCCTTTTCTTTTAATTGGCAAAAGAGACTGTAACTTGTAAAAAAGTTATCAAAATATACAATATGTCTCTGTGGGTTTTCTACGATACTCAGCATGTTAGAAACAACTCTTGTACCTAAAGGCTCAGTTGATTCCTCTCCCGAAGCTTTTCCACAATAAAGAGCAAAATTGTAACAATAACCATTATCGCCACACAGCGCCCACAGTTTAAAACCAAATCGAATTGGTTTGGCCCTAATGAATTGTTTTAGTGAATTATGGCCGTAATACTTCACTATAATTTCATCTACTGATAGATGTTGGTGAAACACTCCCCATTGTTGGAACCGCGCATTTAGAAGATTTAGCAAAGGTCTAATTTTGAATGACTTATCATGTTTGTTATTGTCAGCTTCGGAATTATTTGCAAAATGGATTAGATGCTTTATTTCTAAATATGCATTACGACTTAATGCATTTTTTACAAGCGGTATTCCCAAGTCTTCTTGTTCAGACCAGTAGTCCCTCTCGCTGGGTAATTGGTGGTATCCAGTAAAAATTAGAAATCCAATAAAAATTTTAATTTCTTCAGCTGTTATTGAGTAACCATGTTTATTTTTTTGCTCTGTAGCATAGCGTTGTGTTTCTGTTATGATATGGTTGTAAACAACTTCATCAAAAAACATTTCAAAAATTTGTAGTGGAGTGTATTGACGTACCTGCCTCTTTACATTTTCATATACTTCTTTAGCACCTTCATTTTCAATGTGTTCATATTGTGGATCCGATTTACTTCAGTTAGGTACAAACGGTTTTTTGGATTCATATTTTTCCCTTTTGGTTATTGGTACAAGTGGTAAGTCATCTTCATCATCAAGATTTTGATCATCTTCTTCCTCAATAAAAACTTCAGTCCCTCCGGGTATGTCTTCCACCTCAGCAACGCTTAATTCATCGTCATTGATTTCGTCCGCGTCTGTTAAATCATCGACTTCGGGGGGCAATGCAGCTATATCAGCATCTATTTGTTCAGAATTTAAATAATCAATGGCCTCTTCAAGATTACGAAAATATCTTCGACTCATCCTAAAATAGAAAAAAACAATTAGTTAATCAAAATACCCGTATAGACTTTTTACACAAAATATATGAATTTGCCGAGCGTCCTCATTTGAGGACGCATAATAGTCATATAATTTTTTTGACATTTTTTTTACTGGGCAGTCATTTTTGAATTTTTTTGTGTAAGTTCTAAGGTGGAGTCTGTAAGTTGTGTAAGGTGGATCTAACCTAATAAAAAATACAAATTTTTAGAACTCACCTTTGCAAGTAAAAAAGTTATGCACGTCGATATAAGTATAGTTCAATAAACTTGAAAATCGTACTTTTAACCTTAACTTTTAGCCTAAGGCCAGTATCTCGTCAAATAAAAATAAAGCGCCGACACATACACTTCTGTCTATGATAGTGCTTCTACTAAACCACTGCTCTAAGCAATCACCAAATATTCACGCAGACATAGTTTTATCCCCACCTAAACAAGCCATCGTCAAACGAGGACGCTGGGCGCTAACGGGTTAAAAATCGACGGAAAACTTTTTATCTGGAAGAACTCTAATACTGCAACTCTCCATGCAATTATAACTTCTGATCTACTTAAAATAAAATCCTGGCCCGACTCTAATTTACCCTCTTTTAAGGTGCATAAGACAGTAGCATTATCCTATAAAGGAGCTCTTTAACCCTTGCCCCTTAATAACAGAAAGATCAGTATCGTCGATTTTGTAAAATTTCTTGGTATTTTTATAAACAGGAACCTTAAATGGTCTCTTCATATCGATTTGTTAAGTAAGAAACTAGCCTCAGCCTGCTATGCAATAAGATCTGTTTCGAAGGAAATGAATTTAGCATCTTCCAAAATAACATACTTTTTCTTTGTTCGAGTCTAATCTTTGATATGGCCTTCCTTTTTGGGTTTCTAGTACAGGTGCCAATCTGACGTTATTTTAAAATTACAAAAAAGAGCAATACGGTATCTTTTTGGCGTCAGTAGAATAAAACATTGCAAAAGCTATTTAAAAAAATCACGGGATTTTAACTCTTCCCTCTCTATATATTTTAGAAACTGTTTGCTTAATTCGTAAACATCTAGGTACATATTTTTCCAGCAAGACCTAGTCATGACTACTCCATCAGAAATTCAAGCTTTGATGTGTATTTACTGATCTCATCCACTGAGTTAATAAAGAAATCTATATTATATTCGACAAAAAAATTATACAACCATCTCCCTTTGCAACTTAAATCTACAACTTATTTCCTTAAGTTCCGTAAATTGACAAAAGCTTTTCTGTCTGAAAAACCTTATTATTCAGAGGAAGAGTTTCTTAACAAATAATTAAGAAAGTACAGTACGTTTAGGTAGAAGCAACAAAGTATTTTTATATATATATATTTGGGTATCACATGCAGCAGCTTAAACTTATTTGTAAACTAGTTCGTAAGGTTTTATTACGCAATTTGCAATTTAGGGAAATTTTGCAGTGGACTGTATATTTTATTATGTTTTATTCTGTGATATTGACGATTTATGTAATTTTAGTAAATTTTAATTGTTATTGTTATTATTATTTTTTTTTAATTTTTTGTAAGCTTTGTCCATAAAATTGTACAATTTTCAGTGACAATAAAGCATATTTCTACTGTAAGTAAACTTTCTACAAAGTTACTACTGTAAATTCCTTTAACATAGATATTTAATAGCTATCTCAAACGAAATATAACTTAATAATTATCATTCTTTTTTTATAATTATCAATTTTACGCGTTGTATGTTTTTGGTAAAGTTATAAATGTAGATTTAACCCAACTTTGAGAATTTTACCTGTATTATAGATATCGTCAAATTTCCATGAAAGCCATTATATTTCGTTGTCGTCCATTAAGTTTAGAAATTATGCTTAAAAATTATAGGGACCTATTGCCTTGTCGACTTTAGTTCTACGTTTGGCATTTCCCACTTCATCAAGTGAACTGCTTGTTCTTCCGTCGACGGTATCGTTGTATTCTGGGGATTATCTTTAAAGTTTTAATCTATGTAAATACTTCAGCAGGTGTCTTTTCTCTTCTATAATATTGTTACGTTTTCTTATTTATCTGTTAGGAATCCCGCTTTCTTAGGTCTGTAGAGACCTGCTCTTGCTTTAACTTTTTTATGTAGATTTAACGAACTACGTTTTTTCTTTATACTTCCTGTTACTTTTCCATTATATCTATAATTTCGTCTTTCATCCATACTTGGTTCATTATTCCTTTTAGTCGTACATATTGCTCTAATATAGTCTCATTAACTTCATGTAGTACTTTAAGTTGTTTTCCTCTGTCTGTCCGCTTTATTGTACCACTTATAGTCAGTCTCTGGTATATGATTTTATATTTTGTCTTATTTCCATCTCTCAGAATTTCCATGTCGTATTTCTTAATATTTTTTTTTCGAAAATATTTTAATTTAAATTGTATTTTGCCGACGAGGAGATTTCAGTCTGACTTAACATCAGCTCCAATATATGTTTTTAATGGGAGCATATAATTTATGAATCTCTTTTTGATCAGTATAAAGTTATCTTGTGGCGATTTTCACATATACAATTTTCTGGTAGAAAGTTTAAAAATAAACATCTAATTACAAATTGCTTTTCAAAGAAAAAGACAGTTTACAATTTTTTATTTTCTAAATAATGAGGAACAAAAAGTAAAAGTTTGCCCTACTATGTTTTTAAATACTCTCGATATAATACCAGGAAAAATAAAAGTATTAACTAAGAAGAAAGGAGACTGTACAAGTAATATCTACCCTGAAGACCAAAGAGGAAGGCATGGACACCAACACAAAGTCACTGACGAAGCAGTTACGATAATAGAAGACCATATTAAAAGTTTTTCTTCGTATGTAAGCCATACAACTCCTGATTTTCAAAAACAAGCAGTTCATAAAGAGAATTATAGCCAGTATCTTGCCATGGTAGATAGAGCATACAAGGAGAAAAAAAAATGATAAATTCCGAAGCTGTAATTCTGAAAGTGTTAGAAGTATTTTCTTTTTATTTTTCTTATAGAAGTATTTTCTTCGGATCTACTCTGTATGAGTACGAGAAACAAATTCGTTAGGATTTCTGCTTAGATGAATAGACATGTCGTGGAATGCAAATTTTAGATTCCCCATGTCTCTATTAACATCTTTATCATCGTTTGGCCATGCCTTGCAATTTTTAGAAGGCTCCAGATTAAAGCAGAAATCTGAATTTGTTTCGAAACTATCTTACCGATTATTTTCTTTTTCTTTTCACTGTGGTTAGAGGTATTTTCGTTAAATCAGATATTTCACTGGCAGCAGTATTAGCAGTAAGTCCTCAGTAAGTAAGTAAAGAACTATATATTGTTTTTACGATTTCTCTAGCGTCAGCAGATAAATGCTTTTTCTTTGCTGAAACACTGGAAGAAGCACCATCAATGTTTTTCCACGGACGCCACATAATGCTGTTTTATAGGTATAAATAGGTATAACACTGGTAACACTTGTAACACTTTCAACTTAATGAAACAAAATGTATATTTAAAAATTTCTCATCGGTTTTATATACTTTTACAAATTATACAGAATAGAGGGAACCTGTATAATTATTCCAGAAAATACTTAACGATCAACAAATTTATTGTGGCCATTAAAAGATCAACCATTGATAGTCAAACTCACTGTTAAAATGTTTACAACTTTATGAAATAAAATGTATTCTGATCGTTTTTATAATTTTATACGATTTTTTAATCGTTTTTATATTACCAGGAATTTATTTTACAAACAAGATAACGACACTCCACAGTAGCTTCAATTTTACCTGAATACTTACCTGCTCAACTAATGTTGACTAAGCTGGGGTACTTGCGGTCGGGTTTTATTGCAATCATTAAGCACTCAACCATTTTTCGTGAAATAAACTATACCTAAAATTTTTATTTCAAGAAATGACTATGTCACTCAAAATACAAAAAAAGAAAAATTTTTGTTAAATTTTTAACTAAAACTTATAAACTAATTTATTATCTTCACCAAATCACATGATCGGTGTCAAAAATATATTAAATAAACTATTTGTACAATACAATTTTAAGGAAGACAAATTTGGCCTTATTAAAAAACATCAAATTTTGACTTATTCACTTCTTTTACCAAGGCACACAATTAAGCTCAATATTATCTCGCCTGTAAGTTGTCAGTGAATGAGGACTATTGAGGATACCACTTAAAAAAACGCGCCTCCAGACTCTACCTCATAGGTGGTCTGAAAAAGGTTGATAATAAAGTAATAATATTAGAGAAATGTTAACAAAATAATAAATTATATGAATAAAAAAATATATGATAAAAAACTAAGCCTAATGTTTCGTTTTTATCGTATTCTAATGAGTATTCAAGAACCCGGTCAAGTTTGCAGTGCTGTAAAATCCAGAGAAATTAATAAAATTAAACAGATTTGTAGTGAGAATTATTCGTTGAAGTCCCTGTATGATATTGCTCTACGTCTTTTTATAGTAAAATGACAAAAAAAGGTATAAGGCCCGAAAAAAATTTGTTTAAAAATGCTTGGTTATTTTTGTTTTTTAACTTTTTTATTTTCAATTTTACGATAAAAAGTAATAAACTTAAAGGTGTAGAAAATTTAATTTTCTACAAATAATGTTTCATTAAATTTCCCGTAGGGCTGCTAATTTACGAGATATAGTGCGACAACCCTTTGCCCACATTTTTCCAAGATGCTGGGCGGGAATAAGGGTTGCGACCCCACAAACGTCATCTTATACTAACTACTCCCACATTGCATCCTCTCATTAAAAAATTTTAAAAATTGCATCCTCTCAAAAATGTAATGTCAATGTAAGTTTTCAATGGACTTTACACGAAATGTATTGAATCGATTTTAATTAAATTTAGTGTACTATTTTATTACATTAGTAAGATCTTCGAGGTGAATTATAAAAGTACTTAGTGCAATCTAAGTGGTTAAAAAACATTAAATATGAAAAGGGTTGTTTTCCTCTTTTTTTGCATTTATTGCTTTTTTTCAACAACAACAAGGGCAATAAATTAAACATTTTTAACCAGTCGTATCTTATAACAAATTTAATTTTCGCTATTTTATTTTTTTACGACTTTCATCACAAATGGATCGTTTTAAATATTTTGATTTTTTTATTAATATTTCCGACCTATTTGAGGGGAAGCGAAAGTCAATTATTATTAATGACATTATCACAGATCTGTTTCTTCAAAAATGAGGATACCACCTATCAGGGCCAAATCTATTAGTTTTTTCACAGATCCACCCTTAGTCCAGTCGTCAGAGACGCAAATGCAACTGATCCTCAAAAAATTATACAATCAAGCTGAATTTTGCTGAGAATGTCAATTTAGGACCCCAAAAAATACGCAAAAAAGTTTACCACTTTTACCATCCAGCTTCCCCCTAAAACCACCATCGGTAGGCAAGGAAAAACGGAAAAAATCAGTTTACTAAGAATTTGTACGCTGTAGAAAAATATATTTTAACCCTAGATTACCGGACATTCGTAAATTTTACGATCCGCATACTTCTTTAAGTATTTTCGGCTACTTACGGTCACCGCTCGGCTTTAGGCCGCTCGTTACCTTCTAATTTACTCGTTAGCTAGATGGTTTCGTGTGCAGTTGTACCATTTAAAATTTCTATAATATAATTTTTACACCTTCGTCGCCAATTTTACGAAGCTCCGGTATCTACGATAATTTTATTAGTAGGTGTATATTTTTTTTCGCTATTTTCATCGTTTTCGATTAAATTTCATAGAGGTAAGTTGTTAGCTCATTATTTTATTTTGTATTCTTGTATTAAATATAAATTTTGGAATTTACTATTTTATTTGGGAATACAGCCAAAATTTTAGTTTGAAATTAATTTATTTGATGTTTCGACTTCCACTTTGGAAATAGTTTTTTCTAATCGGTATTTTGATAACGATTTCCGAAGTTTAAGTCGAAACGTCAAATAAATTATTTTCAAACTAACATTTTGGCTTTATTTCCAAATGAAATAGTAAATTACATAAGATGCCCAAAGGAAATAGCTTCAGAACAATATATTTTGAATTTCAGTAAAATGGATTCCAAAAGGCCACTGACAGAAAAAGAACTGGAAGAAGTGGCTGCGCGTATTATGAATGGTGAAGACTTTGACTCAGATCCCTTTGAAGACAGTGCCAGCGACTGGGAAGAAGATAATCTGGAGATAGAATCTTCACACTCGGATAATGAAGCTGTCGATGATTTGATTGTATCTGCTTGTTCTAATGAACCGACAAAATATGTAGTGGTCCCAACAAAAAAAAGTTTTAAGGATAAGAATGGTCATAAGTGGTCGACCAAAGTTTCCCATAAATCAAGAAGGACTGCTGCAAGGAACCTTATTTATTTCGTATCAGGTAACAGACGTGCCGCTAAAAACTGTAATACTTTTAATGAACACTTCTTACATTTCTTTCTTAACACGCTGCTTAAAATGATTTTGCAACATATAAATGCAGAAATTGTAAGACAAGCTGAGAAATATAATAATCATAAAAATGTGTCTCAAATATCAATTGAAGAATTAAGAGCCTTACTTGCAATTCTTGTCCTTTCTGCAGCAAAAAAGAACCATTTATCTGCAAAATTGATATTTAACACCTCGATTTCAGGAACGTTTTACAGAGCGTGTATGAATTGTAATCGCTCTACATTTCTACTAAATTGTATAAGATTTGACGAAAAGCAAAAAGGGCAAGAGGGACAAGTAAATGATCCATTCACTCATATTCGCGAAATGTGGGATATTTTCATTGAAATATGCCGCACTTCATATACTGCATCATCATATCTTACAATTGATAAGCAACTACTAGGATTCCGGGGAAGATACTCTTTCAGGATGTACATCCCCAATAAACCTCCAAAGTACGGGATTAAGATTGTTATATGGAAGAATCACATACAATATATATTGTATGTGATTCTTCCAGTAAATATATGTTGGATGCAATTCCCTATTTGGGAAAGAAAACTAATACCAATGGTTTGCCAATAGCAGAGCATTATGTCAAAGAACTAACAAAATCTGTCCATGGATTAAATCGGAACGTAACCATAAACAACTGGTTTACGTCAGTGAAACTAGTCGATGAACTGTTACAAGAGCCATATAAATTAACAGCATTAGGTACTCTTTGCAAAAACAAAAAAGAAATTTCCACAGAGATGTTGACACTAAAAGATCGAAATGCAAACTCTTCGATGTTCTGTTTTGATCAGAAGAAAACTTTGGTATCTTACGTCCCTAAAAAACAGAAATTAGTTTTACGGCCTTCAACTTTGCACGAAACGGCAGAAGTATTAGAAGAAACAGGCAAGCTTGTAATTATAAAAAATTACAATAACACAAAATCAGGCGTAGATACTTTTGACCAAATGTGTTCCAACATGAGCTGTAACAGGAAAACTCGAAGATGGCCATTGTGTGTATTTTATGGTATGGTTAATATAGCCACTATTAATTCCTATGTTATTTACACATACAACGCATTAAAATGAGGTAAAAGCTCGTCTCTCGGTACCAGTATATGGTTGATTTGAACCAGTCTCTTGCCGAACCATGGATGAGACAAACATTCGCAACTACTATTTTGCGTCGAAATATTCGTCACGATATAGCTTACATTTTAAAGATACCTGCTGCAGAAGAAGTTACCACATATTAAGAAAGAAAAAGAAAAATTTGCTTTTATTGTCTAAGCCAAAAACGGCGAATGACAACTACATATTGCCAAGTATGCAAGCATGCGATATGCGGTGAGCATTGTGGAAAATTTGCACCGAGTGTTTAAAACATTAACCAATTCTATTTTTTATTCGTTTAAAATATGTTATTATAGTGATAAAAACTCTCCTGTTCAGATTTTATATATACGTTTTGTAATTACAATGCATTTTTTATATGTAGTAAAATTTACGATAGTCCGGTAATCACGTGCGGCTAATCTAGGGTTAAATAAAAAATGAAACTGGGATAATTCTATACAAAAATGTTTATTAACATTTTTTCGGTAGAATGAACTGTTTTCCTAGAAACAAAGCTTTAAGTGACCGGTGATTTTCAATGTCAGGTACGCACGCGAAATTAATTTGAAATAAAATGTATAATATACGAAAATTTTAACTTCATCTTTAAAATGTATATCATTTCGACTGTAAAAATTCAATATCTTTTGATCAGAGTGTCCTATCGACAAAAATCAAAATGTGTTTTAAAGGCGAATAGAGCAGCTTTCGTATGCAATTTTTTAATTTTGAAGTAACTGAAGTCAGTTTCTATAAAGGTGTTAAATAAATAAACGTTTAGTGATTTTTACCATTTTTTATGATACTCATGAGATCAACAATATTTATCACTTTCATCGACCGACCACAATAGAGTTTTCAATATTAGATATCAGTTTTAAAAACATATAGCCTCAAGTTTCGGTTTTGAGATTAAACAACAAATGTGAGGCAGTTGAAATATGCCTAAAAACGCTAAATTTAAACTTTCACATTACAAACGATCTAAAATGTTTAACACTGCTTCTTGTTAATTACACAGGTACGTTTTTCGAAATAATACACATTCAACTACAAATTACATCTAATCCCCTTTTCGTGAAAGCATATCCCGTGACGTGTGATTGTTTGTGATGTGAATGTTTAAATTTAGCGTTTTTGGGCATTGTAACCGGATTAAATTAAGCATCCAGAAATCAGATCTAAGTAACCCAATTCGGTTTAAAAATTTAAAATCCTTTTAATAATATTATTCATTGCTTTTTGCTAAATGCGATTGTTTGTTTATAATATTGAAAATATCTTTGTAATTAGAACACGCGCTGACCTAGTAAAATTTGCAATGTAATCAAAAGCTTGTTTAATAATGTGTTCAAAATTATATTATAAAAACATGAATTCATAAACAAACGCATATGAGTTAAATATCCGAAAAATAAGGGGAGTAGATTATTAAGAATTAAAAGTGAACAGTCGAAGCTAGTGTTGTCATCCGTCAACTGGGTACTTTGTCGATTATTGTACTTAGAGAACCAATAAAGTGATTATGAGTATCCAGTGAGTTCTAGTTAATCAATCCAAAAGAAGAGAGATGTCAGAAGAAAGATGTAAAGAACAAAGATGTCAAACAAGATATGGAGCTGAAAGTACTACTATACATATTACATAATCATGGCAGTTCTAATATTGAAGTTGGTATGGTCAGTATGGAAGGCGCACAGGAGAAATTTGAAAAGGGACATCCATCGAGGCATAGTAGCAAGATCAACGGCAAATCTAGACATTTTAAGTGGTAAGTCTGTATTATCTGTTTTTATGATACTCCCTTGCTCGATTTATTGCACATTTTTATTAATGAATTATATGTAGGTCATATTTTTTTTTAATACGATTAGGTCACTAATTTTTAATAAGACTCTATGACCTCTATTTTTATATATATTTACCTCAAGATATTCATGTTATTGACATGGTTCTAATCTATTTATTTATTTATTATTATAAATCTATTTTAGTTATTATCATTATCTTTAACTATTTTATTACTATTAGTCTATTATTGACAATTTTTAACAAGTACAATAGGTTTTATCATATTTATCTAATTTTATATATGTATATATGTTTTGATAATTTTATCATTCTACTATCGAATTTATGTGTTCATTACGAAGTATAAGAATAATGCAAATGGAAATTCTCATGAATAAATGAGTAGCAACAAGGAAATAGAAGAGGAACAAAGTGACAAGGATTTAGAAGACGAAACAAGCGACACAGAACAAGAAATAAGTATGGCTCTTACAATCAACGAATTTTTAAATATCGCAAGCAAGGTGTTGCCCAGTGAGTTTGATGGAAGCGCAGGTAAACTGCAGTCATTTTTAGATGCATTAGAACTCCTTGAGAGAATAGCGGTAGGGCACGAGGAAACAGCGATAACATTATTCAAAACAAGATTAACCAATAAGGCCAGAAACCTTATAACTACAGAGGATACAATCCCAAGGATAGCAGCGGCACTGAAGAGAGAACTGAGAGGCGACAATCCGAAGACGGTAATAGCTAAATTAGAAAGAAATGACAAGGAAATAAAGATGCAACGGTCTATGCATCTGAAGTTAAAGAATTAGCATAACAGCTAAAAGTTGCATTGGCACTAGCGAAAAAATATACAACGGAAACTGTAGTTGCAACAATGAAACGCAACGTCAACACAGAAAAAGCTAAATTAATATTGCATGTAACTTCACAACCACGCACGAAGTAATGTCCAAATTTTTATCGATCGACACGACAGAAGATAGCACTCAAGGAAGAGTGTTAAATTATAGGACAAATTACCAAGCTAAGAGAGGACAGCAACAGTATAGGAGAGGATATGACAACAAATATGACAAGGAGAGAAGACCTACCTTTGAACAACAGAACGAAGGAAAGTAAAACCAATGAAACTATACACACAGAGAATATAGACAATACAGCAACCAAGCATATAGAGAAAACCAAAAAGGAGGACATAATAGGAATGTAAGGCTACTAGAATTAGAAGATAGCCAAGGGAAACCGGAAAATCCGAAGTTGGGTTTTTGAATGATCAAGATAACAGAAATAAACAGTTAGAAGTGGAATATTACATTTATAACTTCGACTTAAACTTAACAAATTTCGTAAAAATGAAAACAGAAATACTAGGACAGACAAATACATTTATCATAGACACAGGAGCCGATATACTCAAATGTTCACAAGAGTTTATACAAGAACATGTGAAACCAAACACAAAGGCGAAAATAAAAGGAGTAACTAAAGGAGAATTGCAAACAATGGGAGAAATCGAAACAACACTAGAAGTAAAAGAACGTCAGTTTGAATATATATTTCAATTAGTAGAATCTAACTTTCCCACTCCAACGGACGGAATCATTGGGAGAGACTTTATTTCAAATTTTCAATGCATATTGGACTACGCTAATCTGAAAATTCACATTAAAGAAGACGGAGACTGTTATGTTAGTACGAACATTTTAGATAACATAGATAATGAATGACACGATAATATTACCGCCTAGATGCGAAATTTACAGAATAGTAAAAAAAATTTTCAAACACTACAGGAGATACTACCTGGAATATTCATAGCGAAAGCAATAATTTCAAGCAATAATCCGTACATCAAAATGTTAAATATAACCTACGAAACGATAAAGATAGAAAGAAACAATCGTATTTAGCAATAAGCAATGAATAATATTATTAAAAGGATTTTAAATTTTTAAACTGAATTGGGTTACTTAGATCTAATTTCTAGATGCTTAATTAAATCCCGTTACATTGAAAAATGTTCTTCTTTCGGAAGGGAAAAGTAAAAACAGTGTATGTAATTGATTGAAAAGAAACAGCACTCAGAATATTTTTCTTATGAATAATGGGGATGTAACGGGATTTTATTAAGCATCCAGAATTTAGATCTAAGTAACCCAATTCAGTTTAAAAATTTAAAATCCTTTTAATAATATTATTCATTGCTTATTGCTAAATGCGATTGTTTGTTTATGACATTGAAAATATCTTTGTCATTAGAACACGTGCTGACCTAGTAAAATTTGCAATGAAATCAAAAGCTTATTTAATAATGTGTTCAAAATTATATTAAAAAAACATAAATGTATAAACAAACGCACGTGAGTCAAATATCTGGAAAATAACGGGAGTAGATTATTAAGAATTAAGAATTAAGAGTGAACAGTCCAAGCTAGTGTTGTCATTCGTCAACTGGGTACTCTCTCTATTATTGTACTTAGAGAACCAATAAAGTGATTATGAGTATTCAGTGAGTTCGAGTTAATCAACCCCATGCAGAGGGTAAAGTACCCATAGAGTTCCACTATATGGAACTCTTGATGGAAGCAATCTAATAAACATTATAATATGATTATCCAATATTATTATAGTATATTTCAAATGCCTCACATTTGTTGCCAAAACTCAAACCGAAATTTCAGGCTATATATTTAAGAGGTCACTGAAAGTGATAAATGTTAAATTTATCTCATGAGAATCGTAAAAAACGTTAAAAATCGCTAAACTTTTATTTATTTACCAGGTTTATAGAAAATGACTTCATTTTAAGCAATATACAAACATTTTATAAGAAAACTGTACATCTTGCTTTTAAAACGCGTTTTGATGTTTGTCAATAAGACAATCTTTATAAAAAATTTGATTTCGCGCGCGTACTTGACACTGAAAATCACCAGTGGCTTCAAGCGTTGTTTCTGAGAGAACCATTCATTCTACACAAAAAGTGATTATAAACATTTTTGTTGAGAATTATTTCAGCTACATTTTTTATTTAAAACAGTTTTTCCTACGGTGTACAGATTCTCGGTAAATCGATTTTTTCCGTTTTTCCACAGCTATGAGGGGGAGTTTTAAGGGGAAACCTTGGGGTAAAAAAGAATAAACTTTTTTACATATTTTTTGGGGTCCCAAAATTAACATTTTCAGCAAAATTCAGCTTGTTCGTATGATTTTTAAAGGTCAAATCTCTGACGACTGGGCTACCTAAACTTGGTCTATTAATAAATTTAATTAGGATAATAATATGATCGCAAACATTTAAACAATTTAAGGATTAGAAGAAGGAGACTAAATATTTATGTACAATATTTTACGTATACAATTACTTATTGGTAATTCATGGCCTGATCGCACAAGCAAGAAACACCTTACAGATGCTTATAAATTATAAAATAATATAATTATTTGATTTAACACATACATATACTAATAAACACATGTGTATTTCAATATTAAAAACTTTTACTGATAATATTAATAACAATTACTTTTGTATCATTTGTAATATATTTCTGAATTAAAATTGTAAGTCTACATTTTATTTTAAAATAGATTAAATTAATAATTAAGCTTTATCGTATTCTACACAATTCTAATTTTTTTGTCATGTTAGGAACTGGATATTATTTTTGAGTAAACTATTCTTCGACTAGCCAGCAGAATTGGGGTTGGGGGTCGAATGATGTGCCATGAAAAGATTCAGGCAGAGCTTTGGCAACTCATCGTGAAATGGAGTTGGAAGTTGTAATATTGGAGCCATTTCGGCGCCACTATGGCCCCAATCGATTTTGAAGTCGCTTCCAATCCAATGTATTATGTTGCAGACGTTGGAACTATTTTCACTAAAGAGAAGAGCATCCTTAACAATTTTTAAATTTTATTCTTAAAATTTAAAAAAAAATCGATGTCAATTTAAGGTATACTTGCTCGTTAATTTTGTCTGGCTGTTTTCTACGAAATGTAATATTAATATTCTATTTCCTTAATTTTTAATGTGCCAACGAAATTACTTATATGTCATAAAGCAGTATTGTACGTTTTTATATCAATGCATTCATAAAAAATTTTTACTACTACAGTCCGTCCCAAACCCTTCTTTCAGTGTGTCATAGTTGATGGAATTCTCTCTAACGCATTAAGCTAGAAGTGACAGAAAAAAACGTGAGTCTGTGATTATTATACATAGAACTCAGAAAATTATATATCGTTCACAAGTATTTGCATATTAAAGCGATTTCTTCTTACGAATGTATGATTGGTTGAAGTTTAGAATACGCTAAATAGATATCCAATCAATAATGAGCATAAATATAATTTGACGCAGATGGTCTCGATTGTGACAGTACCTACTTTCACAATGTCAACTGATAAAATGATAATTGTCATTCCAGGTTAGTATTTTCAGACATTTTACAGTGAATTTTTTTTTTGGACTGAGGTGGAAAGGTTCTAAACCGACTAGGGAAGATGTCCCTAGTACTGTTGGATTCGATCCGGAAAGGAGCACATGCTAGGACATAGCATCCAAAGTATGGATTATATGCGCCACATGCACCCCTGACCAGTCCCCTACCAACTAAAACCACCCCTTCTTCGGACAAGGCACCCCCGGACGAGTTCAATCGGTGAACGAAACATTGAGATGCCTTGTGCAGTCTGAAAATTTGGGAGAAAATTGTAAAAGGGTTCTTACCTAAAAACGATAAGAACCACTTAAAATGATATGCAGAGACGGTATTGTGGGGAAACAAAATATGGGTTCATAAAAAGTGCAGGTGTGTTCAGCCTGACAAGGAAGGAATGTGAATTAAAAGAGGCATGAGGTCGTGTAAACTACGTACGTAACAACCACCCTGTTACTGTCTCGCTCTTTCTAGCGTCTCCTTTTTCTTTATAATTTGCGTAATTATGTCGACAGTAACATCGTAGGATTCTTTGTTGTGCGTCGCTTTCTGTATCAGATTGTTGGGCGTTATCGCTTCTAGCCTTGATATTAGATTATTCCGTTCTCTTTGGAAAGTAGTCCAAGCAAAAATGCAATGTTCTGCGTCGTCTATGACACCACAATCTATGCACAAATCATTTTTTGTCTTCTTTATTCTATACGTGTACGACCTAAAGGAGCCATGGCCGGTGAGAAATTGTGTAAAAAAATAATTTAACCTTCTAAACCTACATTTAGACCAAGTTACCACATCAGGGATTAACATTTTGGTCCATTGTGCCTCTCCGTTTGTGCCTCCCATTTATTTTGCCATATTTGGAGCATATGTGATCTTACTTCGGATTTTATTTCCGGTAAATGACTGTTTTCTCTGTTATATAAAGTGTCTCTTTCTTAAGCTAGGAGGTGAATGGGGAGCGTACCTGTTATGATCTGTAGGGCAATCGTAGAAGTAGTCCGGTATGCGCTTGCTACCTTTAGTAGAGGCTTCCTTTGTGCCTTTGCAAGCAGTTCTTTATACTTAGCCATTCTCAAGGCTTCGTACCATACGGGAGCGCCGTATAAATGGGTAGAATGCACAATCTGAAGGTACATTCTTCTTTTGAGGGCACTTGGACCGCCGATATTTGGCATAATTTTTATTAATGCCACGGTTCTCTCTTCTGCTCTTTGGACTACTTTCATCAGGTGCTTTGTAAATCTTAGACCTGTGTCTAGTTGGATGCCCAGATATTTAGCACAGTACGTAGGCTCTATACTTGTATTACCTACTACAAAAGCCAGGTTTGGGCGGGCTCTAGGGCCTTTCAAGATCAGAATTTCTGTTTTTTCTGTTGCCAACTCTAGATCTTGTTTCACCATCCATCTTTTGACTTTTCTACAGCTTCTGTTGACTAACATTTCTAACTCCAAGTTATTGTTACACTGAATGAGTAGAGCTAAATCGTCTGCGTATGCAATAGCTTTGGTCTCTGCTCCATAGTCGATTTCGAGGATTTCATTATATAAAATGTTCCAAAGCATTGGTCCTAGTACGGATCCTTGCGGTACACCTGCTGATGTTTTCAGGTCTTTAGGTTTTGCCACTTGGACATACCTTTCATTGAGGTAGTCCTTAATTATATTGATCAAATAATCTGACACATTTGCTTTTTCCAGTGAGGTGATAATGTAACCCCAGTTGGCTGAGTTGAAAGCGTTTCTCACGTCAAACATCACGAGGGCGGCCCATTTCTTCCTCGTCCTTTTTACAGTGTCAACTATTTCTTTTACCGCATCGATGGATGATCTAGATTTCCTGAATCCGTACTGTTTGTCAGATATACTTCCATTTATCTGTAATTCGTCTTCTAGGCGATTTTTAATAAGATTTTCATAAAATTTCCCCAGGCTGTCTAGAAGGCAGATCGGCCTGTATGAGTTGGCAATCTCCAGATCCCTGCCCGGTTTAAGTATTAACGTCAGTCTTGCCTGTTTAATCATTATGGGAAACATTTGCTTCTGGAGGAGTTCATTGAAGATCCTCCGAACCATCTCAGGATTTTTCTCTATGATGATCTTTATCGCCTCAGGAGGCACACCATTAGGACCAGCTGCTTTTCTTAATTTAATACTTTTTGTCGCTATTGCTGTGAAAATTAAATTTTGTATTTATTGTCATAAAAATATTATAAATAAGCTAAGATATACCGAGAAAGAGCAAAGACTAATATTAAAATTACTAAATTATTTTTAATTAGAAAAAGAGGCTGGGACAACTTTATTACCAGTTTCTGCCGCTCGTAAAGTAAGTTTTAAATTAATCTAAAAAATATTAATAGTATTTTAAATACTATACATTTTAGCGTGTTGCCGAGGCATTAGGAGTTTCGTTACCAACAGTAAGACGATTAGCAAATGAAGGCATTCAAACAGATGCTAGCTATTCTGTGGCAATGAATACTTCAGTATGTGATAATCTAGGACCTTCATTAACCAAAAAACATGAACATGTTAATAGAACTCGTGTACATTAGAACTATTTAAACTATTTCCACTATTTAATCATAAATCTTCACAAAATTAAACTATTGGCTGTCACAGAAACTTATAGCAAAATTACTTATCCGAATATGACTGATTTCAATCAATGTTATTTTATCACAGGAATGTTTGCCTTGATGCCTTGCAATTACCAGTAAAATTTTTTATCTTGCCGTCAACACTTAAAAGATTCTAGGAGGAAGCGTTATTTAAAAAAAAACAAACATTTCAATTCCATAGTGTTTGTAATAAACCCATAAATAAATTTTAGCTAATTAAGCACTTTCCTTGGAATGTATAGAATAGGATATATGACAAACTGCCGTTCGTCGGGACGTCGATATACAGGACGAGACCTCTAATATGTAAATTAAAAAAAATTTGAATTATTAGTTGATTGAAGTTTTTATTCCATATTACCTTTTCACATTTAGCCGATTACGATCCTGCCACTGTCAGATTTAACTGAAATGTCATGCAATAATTCTTGACATTCTTAAAATCCTATATGACGTCAAAATTAGTGACGCACTGAAAGAAGGGTTTGGGACAGACTATACATACTTTAAAAATATAAAATATAGCTCAGGAAATAAGCTTCTTTTTGTGACACTGATCGGGCCAGGCAAACAACAGTTGTTTTGAGTAGTATGGAACTCTGTAACAAAAACCTATATGATTCCTGCAGTACCATACGAATATGTATTTTTAATAATTAAATTGTTAAATAAACCATCTAATTTGTTTAAATAATTTTTGTCCAGTTTTTTATTAATTTTTAGTAATGTTTAAGGTAATTTTTATTGTAAAACATAAATATTTATGATATTTCTTCAATAAAATTTTTCCATAGCATCATATTTTTTATTTATTTATTTATGAATTTTTGAACAAAATGTTTATTTGCTTCAAAATTACTTTTTTTAATAATTTTAGTTATTCTAAGAAAAAAATTCTTTTATTTTTCTCGTTAAATACTTACTTTAAATGTAAAATGCAAATAAACAATTAAATTTTAACGTTATTCGAGGCCATTTTTCAATGGGTTGGACATCGAATTTAAATAATAAAAAATATGAGGTGAAAGCTTAAGTCCAGTAGTTTCAAAATGTCCAAGTCCATTTTGACTCCAGCCGTCAGAGACGAAAATACCACTGAACCTCTAAAAATCATATGAACAAGCTGAATTTTACCGAAAATTTTAATTTTTGGACCCCAAAAAGATGCAAAAAGTTTACCCCTGAACTTCCACCTAAAAACACCCTCGGACTGGGGTAAAAACGTATACCGTAGAAAAAAAAACTAGTGTGGCAGTCCAGTGGGACTGCTGGTAGAAGTTATACTTCCATACACGCGTTTGTCGTTACAAATTTATATGGGAGTCAATCTGCACAATCATTACATATGTAATGCTATAGATAAGAGAGAGCAGAAAGAGAAAAATAATTAGGTATACAGGTATATGGTGCATCGTTTGCTGTATATAAACATTTGACCTGTAATAGGAGTATAGCAAGTAAATGAAGGATTGAATCAATATTTTATTAAAAATTATTTTTTTCATATTTTTTTCATATTTTCATATTTTTCATATTTTTATTTTCATATATGTATGAAAAGGAGTTGAATGCAAAAAAATTTTTTTACACATACTCTGCAGTAAAATTCATTGTTAATTTTGCTATTAATATAAAAATACAATACAATACACTGCCACATAATTCAATATTATAATACAATACAAATTACATAACTTACTTACGCATATATTTAATTTACCATGATAATAATATTAATAAAAAAAATAATATTAATAAATATGAAATATGTTTGCAAAAGGAACATTTTTATTCTCGAGAGAGAAAGAGAGAGAAAAAAATATATCTTCTGTCTCTCTCTTACCTATGTCTTACATATGTCATGATTTTGCCAATTAACTCAATATATACGAATACAAACAAACTTCCAACGTCGAACGCGCGTATAGAAGTATAACTTCAAAAAATGTTTGTGGAAGATAAAAATAAAAAACCAACAACTCGGATTATGTTGTAAATTTTCATTTTATTTTAAAATTTAGCATTTTTGCGTATATTACATATATTTAATAAGACTAACGTGGGGTTTTTAAATAATTCAAAAATAAAAAAGAAAATTCATATTGGGATTCGAACTTACATATACCAGCGTACAAACCAAACACGTAAGAAAATTGCCAATTAGACATGACACTAACGTATTTCAAAATTGACAGTTCTCGGTCATACAGTGATTTATTATTATTTTGAAATAACAAAAACTAAAATAATTATGAACATTTAATAAATAATACAAAACATATCACATAAATAATAATATTAATAAATATTATATATATATATTGTATATATATATATATATATATTTGTATATATATATATATATATATATATATATATTATATTACATATTATATATATATACAAAAGGAACATTTTTATTCTCGAGAGAGGAAAAGAGAGGAAATATATCGTCTGTCTCTCTCGTACTCATTATCTTACGTAATGTAATGATTTCACCGATTTACTCCCGTACAAATTTCCAACGTGGAGCGCGTGTTTAGAAGTATAACTTAGATAATTTTAAACAAAAATGTGTATAGGCATTTTTTGTGTAGAATAAACCGTTCTCTTAGAAACCCACGCTTGAAGCGACCGTCGATTTTGCATGTCAGTTACGCGCGCGAAATTAATGTCCAATAAAATTTGTATCAGCTCGACGGTAAAAATTCGATATCTTTTGATTCAACTGACCTAACGAAAAAAAATCAAGATGCCTTTTAAAGGTAAAGAGTTTAGCTTTTGTATGCAGTTTTTGTATTTTGCTTCAAAGAAACTCAGATTATATCCAGGTGTTAAATAAATAATTGGCATTTTTGCCATTTAACATGATTGTCACAAGATCAATACAATTTATACCTTTTATTAACTGGCCACTATAAAATTTTGATTACTAAAGCCTAATTTTTAGAGCTATAGCATGAAATTTTAGTTTTGCGTTGTCCCCCAAGGATGTGAGGCATTTGCCTCTTTGTAAATATGCTTAAAAAACGTTGGATTTATAGTTTCACACAACAAACGATCTAAAACATTTACACCTTTTTTTTTTCAATTAAACTGGTATTCAAAAGAACAAAACTACTTCAATAATACATATACATATATATATATATATATATATATATATATATATATATATATATATATATATATATATATATATATACACCTATATATATTTATTGCTCTGGTGGTAATAAAAAGGAAAATATTAACTGTTTGCTAAATACTAAGCAACTCTATAAGTTTAAAAATATAGTCTGAAGGAAATTCGGTAAAGAAAAGTTTACAATTTAGTTATTTACTTACCAATTTGTTAAGAGAAAAATTAATGCTATCAAAAGCTGAATTTGAACTTTTTATATTGACTTGAATTATTGCCAGTAATATAGTTTTCTCTATTTAAACTTTAAAATTAAAGCTCCAACTTATTATAATCGTCTGTCGTAAATCAATGTCGCCAAAACAAAAAGCGGTTGGAAAAGAAAATATACCGGAGAATTCGACAGCGAATTGGATTTGAATAGCGCAAGTTTGCCGTTCTAGGCGGTCCATAAATAGGGATTGTTTGGACGACGTTTAGATTAATTATGGACCTGGCATTATACATCCTATTCCGTATACACACAAATTTAGCAATGGCGCTTAGAGGATCCGTTATGCGCTTCCCCGTGTTTGATCTTGGCAGAATGGCATAACACGTCCTTTGCTTCTAATTGTGAAAACGAGAAATTTATGTAGTTTCTGTCTCCCTACCTATAACTTTCTGAAAACGGCGAAACGGCAGGATACGTAACGTAAGTGGACTTACTATTCCCAGAACGCCAGACCGTGATCTTAAATATAACAAACAAATATACTGTTTACGAATATTTTTACCGTTTTACTGTAAGAAGCTTTCTTCTTATTCTAAAAATTCTCTAGTTGGTTTATACCACGTTTTATACCAAGAACTAACGATCGCCAATAGATTCTCATCGCATAATAACGATTTCATACTTCATTTTGGATAGCTAATCTTGTAACCAACTATTTTTGTTACCTCTTTTTAAAAGTGCGTAAATGATGATAACTGATAACATTGTTGCACTAGAATTCGAAATTCATAAAGCATTTAAAAATCAACAAAAATTAATCGCAATATTTTTGCAATCGCAAAATTATGAAAAACTGGAAAATAGATGGTAACTTTCTCGCTTTGACCAAAAACTTTCTTTAAAATAGGTCCATACAAGTAAAAACGAATGGATTCATGTTAACATCGAAATCACTCCACAATGGAATTCCTTAAGGATCGGCCTGTCCATTATAATTCTTAATCGCACTAAATCATATAACAAACCACATAAAGCTTCCCGTTAAAGCTAATCTTTTTGCTGATGATCTAGTAATATATATGTTAAAAGTAAAAATATAGAATTAGCTACGCAAATCTTACAGAGAACATTAAAGAGCTTAGAAATGTGGTCTTTAGAGACTGGCTTAAATTTTTTAACTGAGAAGACTACAGTAATAATGTTTGACAAAAGAAGAGCGGAATACAACTTAAACTTGTGTCTAAATGGTCAGTCTCTGAAACAAGTTCGCGAAATTAAATTTTTGGGGTGTAATATTTGACTCACAACTCACATGGACTTCACATATCAACAATTTGATCAAATCCTTTCAACAAAGAATAAACTTACCATTAGTTTTATTCAATCATAGATGGGGTTCAGATAGTAAAATTCTTCTAAATTTATATCAGACATTAATAAGGAGCAAACTCGACTACGGATGCATCTGTTATAAAATAGCAAATAAAAATCAACTAAAAAAACTGAATGTTATTCAAACCACATCTCTACGACTAATCTTTGGAGCCTTTAGAACTATTACAATAAGAAGCCTTCAAGTGCTAACAGGATAAATGCCACTATACCTCAAAAGACAATATATATCACTATGCTACGTTTCAAAAATTTAGTGCTTATCTTCAAATTAATATAGGAAGAATCACTAGAAAAATACACAAACTACACCACCAAGACAGTACCATTTTACGAACGAGTTAAAAGACTACCGTATATCAATCACATCACCTTGACACCCATAAAAATATACAAGACACCTCCCTGGACAGTTTCTTTACCAATAGTAGACCTCTCCTTGCTTAATCATGATAAGCGTTCTTACATTTCTGCTGAGGTCAGGCTTCAGTATCATGCAAATTTACTTAAATATTCCACTTACAAATTGTTCTTCACTGATGCCTCCAAATATTGCAACAAAGTAGCAGCTGCTACTGTACCACTAGATTAACTGACGGCTGTAGTATTTATACCGCAGAGCTACAATCAATACTTGACGCACTAAATCATTGTAAAACCATAAATGAAAAACAAATGCTAACATTATTACATTCATTAAGTTCTTTACAGGCCATTAAATATGTTTATCCCACACACATCAATCTATTAGTGATTAAAGACGCGTTGCAACAGTTCAAATTTTCTGGAAAAACCACATCATTTATATGGGTATTCCCATGTCGGAATAACTGGTAATTGGTAACTTGTAAAAGCTAACAGACAAGACAGTTATATATATATATATATATATATATATATATATATATATATATATATATATATATATATATATATATATATTTGGAATGGGGATGAAGGAAAGTGAATGTTTGAAAGTTTGGAGTAGAAAAGATTATTATGTGATACATCCGAAAGAAGCAATTAAAGTTTTGGGTAGTCAGTTAAGAAGCAAGTGCCAGTAGTGTTAATAGTTAGAAGTGGGTGGCTGAAAGATGGAACGAGATTTAGGTCAAAGTTGAGAAGTCGAATACCTCCTTGATTCTATAAAGTCCAAGTGAATAAGTCACAAGAACTATAACTATTAAAAATATTTGTCACACCAAGTAAGAAAAAATACTTGGGTCTCAGGAGATTGTTAGTATATGAAAGAGAGGAGAGAATTTTGGAGTTTGTTGAACGAGTACTGGTAAAAGAGGACTGCTCGTGATTTGGAGAAAGAGTTGCTGGTATGCTGACAGGTTGATAGTTAGAACGGAGAATGCTTTGATTGGTAGCTTAACATAATCAACAAGGGGGAGCTGCTTTGAACGAAAGGAAACATCGTTGTGTGTGAATTAAAAGGTCAGACAATAATTTTTGTGGCAGATTTTTTTTTGAATGTTTCAAATAAAAGACTCTATACCATCAGAAAAATCGCTATTTAAAAATTTTTTTAAGAAAAATTAATTAAAGTTTTCTGATTCACATTGCATATATCATATAGTTTTTTAACATCAAAGGATAATTATTAATATTGCTCAATAAATTTAAAAAGTTTCTTTTTATAATATTCAGAAAACATATGAACAAAGACTCCAATATTTCAAAATTTTTATAGGAATTGTAATTATTTTACGAATATCCAAATTTCTTGTTTATGTTGTCATATCAATGTTATAAAAAACAAACCGATAAATATTTGGTAAATTAAAATTGTTGTATGTGGTACAATTTTCATTCGAGCAGTTAAGCAAATGGAATTTATTTGATAAATTTTCATATTATTTCTTTTGATAATAAAAGATATTTGTATTTCGGTAAGATAGTTTCGAAACAAATTCAGATTTCTGCTTTAATCTGGAGCCTTCTAAAACTTGCAAGACATGACCAGACGATGATAAAAGATGTTAAAGAAGACATGGGGAATCTAAAATTTGCATTCCACGACATGTCTATTCATCTAGGCAGAAATCCTAACGAATTTGTTTCTCGTACTCACACAGAGTAGATCCGAAGAAAATGAAAAAGACAGAAAAGATTTTATTTCACGTTCAAAGCGTCTATGTATCTATTGATACGTATTTCGCTTTAATAAAGCTCATCAGAATAGTTATTCATAGCCGTTCTCAACGTGAAAAATAAAATTCTCTGTCTTATTAGAAGTAACAATAACATGACTTCGTTATGGACGCAATAGCGACATCTGATAGAAAAATCGGTAAGATAGTTTCGAAACAAATTCAGATTTCTGCTTTAATCTGGAGCCTTCTAAAACTTGCAAGACATGACCAGACGATGATAAAAGATGTTAAAGAAGACATGGGGAATCTAAAATTTGCATTCCACGACATGTCTATTCATCTAGGCAGAAATCCTAACGAATTTGTTTCTCGTACTCACACAGAGTAGATCCGAAGAAAATGAAAAAGACAGAAAAGATTTTATTTCACGTTCAAAGCGTCTATGTATCTATTGATACGTATTTCGCTTTAATAAAGCTCATCAGAATAGTTATTCATAGCCGTTCTCAACGTGAAAAATAAAATTCTCTGTCTTATTAGAAGTAACAATAACATGACTTCGTTATGGACGCAATAGCGACATCTGATAGAAAAATCGGTAAGATAGTTTCGAAACAAATTCAGATTTCTGCTTTAATTTTTCGGTTAATATTGTTCCGTTTCTGGTCTTTATTAGTTTTAGTTTCATTTCTTTGTTGCTTCGTAGGTTTTTCAGTGTTCTATAAAAGAATTTTACATTTTTCTTACTGTGTTCTTCTACTTTTTCTCCGAACTTGTCCCAGATTTTCTGTTTCTCATTTTTGACTATTTATTACCATTTGTTCTCTGTATTTAGCATCTTTCCTATTGTTATTGTATTTTGTCTTGTAAATATTCTTTCCATCATTTCTTCTTTGCTTTTATTTAGATTTTTACTTCCTTTCTCCACCGTGGTGTCGTTTCTCTCTCCTATTATTTCTAGTGTTCCCACATACTTGTTTTGCTGTATTTATCATAATATTTTTAAATTTTACTTCTTCTTCTACTGTTTCGTTATTTTTTCTTTTTTGTCCATTTCCTTCTCTAACTTCAACTTATATCTGATTTACGTTGTTTCTGTCGTTAGTTTATGTATTTTAATTATTTCATTATTTCTTATTTTGGTCTTCTGTGCTTTTTATTTCTATTATTTTGTTGTTATATGTAGTTTCCACTAAGTAGTGGTCACTGCCTATTTTATAGCTTCTTCTCACCCTTACGTCTCTTATCTAGCTCCTCAATTTTTTTTTACTATATTATACTCAATAAATTGATTGTTAGTTTCTTGATATCTTATATCTCTAGTGATCTTATACATCTTTTTGTGTTAGAAATGAGTATTCATGATAATCATGTTATTCTCTAAACAAAATTCAAGTAACAGTTTTGCATTATTACTTTTAGAATTACATAAGACTGTGACCACTGAAGAAATGTTGACATTTTTAACCAAAAGTTTTTGGGCTTTCTAGGGAGTGCTAAAATATCTACATTTACAAATTTTAGCCTCAAGGCGGATTATCGTCTTTTGTAAAAAAACACTGTCTTATATTGTTTGAAGTTACTAATAACATCAATTTATTATTTAATTGATTATATACCTGTTACAGAAACGCATTAATTTTAGGTTTTATTTTAATGATATATTGTCTAACAATAATTAATCCAAATCGCACATAAAAAGTTAAGTAGTTTTCCATTATACTATTCGTCCGCCGATGAAATGGATAAGCTGTTAAAGATATTTTCCTGATGAAGTAATTAGGGTTGAACGTGTGCTATCAGTATAGCAGCAGATTCTATTAATAACGTTTGAAATCGATAGCATTTGCAACATACTCGAGTCTAAGAGCAGTAATGGGGAGCCTCGAACTCCATCACTGTCGGTCTGACAGAGCCGCCAAGATTAAATCCGTGTAACAGATTGCGCTAATAGTTCCTGATACTTGAAAAATTACAGCACTGGTCGTGTTTTCATAATTTCGTTATCTTTTAATGGTGGCTTATAGCTGTGGCAAATAAAATACAAATCTTGAGTATATACAGAAGGATTTTCAGTCTAAAATGATGGTTGAATTAAAAATAATTTTACCAAACTTTTTAAAACACCATAAGCGTTTAATTTAATTTTCAATTTTTTTTAATTATACAAAAGCTTTTTATCTTGAATCTCTTTATCTTAATTGCAAGAAAATCTTTATCTAATATTATTTCATATAGCATTAAATCACAATTGATTGTGGTGTGATATTTGATTTGAGGTTTTGACTTCCAATCTGGAAATCGTTTTCAAAAAAAGTAAGTCAACTGTCAAGTTGGTGTTGACACCCTTCGCCAATCTATAAACATTTACATGGTAAATTAAATAATTTACTAATTTGAGGATTAAAAAAAACTATTTCTGCATTGGAAATCGAAACGGTAAAACAAATGTAAAATATATTTCTAATTCTAATCAATTGTAGATTAATAGCATATCGTCGCTGTTCCGTGTTCTCACTAAAAGTAACCGGTGACCGCAACGCGATTTCAATGAGACAGCAACTTCAGTTGAGTTGCTCTTGTGTACTTACTGATATCAATTGTTTTCAAGTCTCTTATTTCGGTAGTCGTGAACCAAAGTGTCATGTTCGTCAGGTGAAATATAGCAGCTGTATACTTTTTTTTTGTGGCATAGGGATTTGCCAGCAAGTCACAACTTTTTAAGTTCTTCCCAAAAGAAAGAAAAGAAAATAATTATCACAATATATTTATGGAACATTACCAATGGAACAAACAGGGTTACTCGCTTCTCGTCTAGGGACCCATCAAGACATTAAATTATAACACAAACTAGACGGGGTCACGGAGAGTAGGTTTAAAACAAATAGGATAAAACAAAGGTTACTATTTTTTTTGACTGAACTTACAAATTGAGGTTACTTTTCGAAATAAATTCTGTTAAGTAGTTATATACATTTTTGTTATTTAATGACAAAGGGTAACAAATGTTATAGGGTGAAAGGGTCGTCAGTTTGTTGTATATATTTTGTACATTCAAAGAAAATGTGGTTTAAATCTGCTTCTTTTTGACAAACTTCGCATAAATTGGAATTTACAGTTTTAAGTTTTGCCAGATGAGCCGGATAACATGCGTGTCCTGATTTCATTCTGATAATAGATGTAATGTATCTACGTGAAACAGAGTAATTTTTAAACCAAATGTCACTCGGGATTGAGGGTTGTATGAGTGCATATTGTAATTTAGAATGTTGACTGTATTCATGATATTCTTGTTTCCACTGATTGTTTACAATATTCTTGATTGTTACAAATAAATCTGGGATGCAGAGCTTATAATCTGTTTTCGCACCAGAATCAATGGCTTTCTTAGCTAATATATCTACATACTCATTATGCTCAAGCCCTATGTGAGCTTTAATCCACAAAAATCTAACTGTTCTTTGTTCCTGATGTAATTCAAAAATAATTCTTTTGATTAGAAGGATGTAAATATTTGTGCTTTTGTTAGGAAAAGATATAGTGTCAATGGCTATAAGAACCGACAAAGAATCAGATGCAATTATTGCGGAGTTGTCATTGGAATTCTTAAAATACTTTAATGCTTCATAAATTGCTATAGCTTCAGCAGTAAAAATTGAAAAATTATGATCCAGAGTAAACATGTTTTCTATACTTTTTAAAGGAATATAAAAAGCGCATTCAGTGCCAAGAGAAGACTTTGATGCGTCTGTAAGTATAAATAACTGTTGATGCTGGCCAGTTTTCTAATAAATTCCTTAAAATATTGTAGCTGATTGCAGTATTTACATGGTACCTTGGTTTAATTACCGTAATAGTTTGCAAAAAAGCATAAAATTCTTCAAAGTTTGAATTATCATATGTGTATGAGTTGGTGTTATTGCAATTTGAGAGATTTCTAAAAGCGTCACAAAGTGGAGGAGAATTTTTGTGGATCCAATATTTATTTGTTAATTCTGCATTATAAAGTTGCTAATACTGCAATAAAGAGAGAAGTTTCTATGACGAATATGATTTTGGAAATTTTGACTAGGATATTCTCTTCTATATTTGAGTGGAAATTCTAGTGCTTCAACAAATAACGAATTGGTTGGAGTTGATTTCATAGTACCTAGGCAAATACGTAATATTGTATTTTGAACTACGTCTATTTTCCCCAAGATATACTTAGCTGCTGAACCATACAAAACACATTCATAATCTATGATTGATCTTATGTACGATCGATAAAAAAGTAACGCAGTTTCTACATCGGCTCCCCACCAACTTTTAGAAATTGCTTTAAGGAAATTTAACCCCTTATTACATCTATTTAACATAAAGTCAATGTGTAACTTCCAAGTTAATTTACGATCACGAATCATCCCTAAGAATTTAATTGAAGAACAGAAATTATATTTCCGACTGTTCACTGTTAACTTGTCTATTTTTGGAAGATTATGCCTCGTGAAAATACATATACTAGATTTACTTGGTGCTATTTTGAACCCATTTTCATTAAACCAGCTATCGGAGTAGTCGTCCATTTTTCCCAAAATTTGTATGCACTTTTCGTATGTTTTGGACAATGAATATATAAGAAAATCATCAGCATATTGTATTATATTAAGACTGTTATTTACTAAGAAGATATTGTGCAAATCAGATATATATAGATTAAATAATAAAGGGCTCAAAACTGACCCTTGTGGAAGTCCTAGGTTGTTATATCGAGGACCTATAAGTTTATTGTTATTTGATTTCAAATAGATTTTTCTGCAAGTGTAAAAGTTGAGTATGGTTTTCACTAATGTAGCTGGTATATGAAAATTTCTAATCATTTTTCCATAAGGATGTCTAGACAAACGTTATTATAAGCACCTTCTATGTCCAAACATATTGTGGGTAGGTATGTATTATTGGAAAATGTATCCTGAATGTCCGTTTCTAATGTAGCAAGAGCATTTATAGTACCACATCCTTTTTTGTATCCAAACTGAAGGTCTGGAAGTAATTTCTTCTTATTTAACCACCATTCCAGTCTATGTTTGATCATTCGTTCTAATGTTTTTAGTAAACAAGACATCAGAGAAATCGGTCTATATGACTCAGATAAATTGCGATTTTTTCCTGGTTTGAGAATAGGAATAATAATTACATCTTTAAATTCATGAATAACTGAATTATTGATAATAATGTCATTGAATATATCCAATAAAAATAGTTTAGCAATTTTTGAAAGAAACTGAATCATAGGATATTTAATATTATCCAATCCTGGACTTGAATTATTTGTGTTTTTGAGTGCATACTCTAATTCAGTGATATTAAAAATGGTTCTAGTAAAAATTCCTTTTCGTTATTTGTAGAATGTATTGTAATTTCCCGTGGTATAACAGATGGTCGTGTTATTTGATCAAAAAATTCTTCCTCTAATGTACTGTCAAAGCATTTTGTGTTCGTTATTGGTTTTCTGTTTATTTTCCTGGCTTGATTCCATAAAGTTGATAATAGAGTATTTTTATTTAGGGCGGAGACAAAATTTTTCCAACTTTGTTTGGCTATTGCTTTTAGTTTTTTCTTACCGTTTGCTATGGTCTCTTGGCATTTCAAGTAATTTTCAAAATTCGAATTATGTTTATATATTGAAAGGGATTCTTGACTCTTACTGATGACTCTGTCGCAGTCTCTATTCCACCAAGGGGGAGGGTTTCGAATTTTGTTTTTAAAAGGTTTATACTGTGAAATTGAAATTTCTGCTGCCTGGTTGATCCCATCTATTAAGAAACTGTATTTTTCTGATATATTTTCCATTTGGTACTGCTTATCAAAAAATTTTTCAGCAGAAGATGCATATAAATACCAATTGGCCTCCTTTTTATGTTCCACTTGCTTGCAGAATTAATCTTTTTAATTTTATTCTTGCAATTCATTTCCTATATAGCTATATAAGCACTATATAACCCAAATCATCTGCAGCTGTTATAAGTTGTTTTCCAACTACGTCATTAAAATTGTATCCCCAGATTGTATGATGAGCGTTGAAGTCTTCACCTATAATTGCTGGTTTACTTACTTCCGAGAAAATATTCGTCCAATCATATACTGTGCTTTTACTTTTAGGCGATCTGTATATAGATAATATGCTTAATTCACTTTTTTCGTATTTAATGTTTGTACCACAAACTTAAATATCTTTATTAAAATTACAATTTAACTTTAATTCACTAAAAGAAATTGAATTATGAATTAATATGGCAACGCCGCCAAAACCGTCGTGTCTATCATTCCTGATAAGATTGTAACCATTAAATCGATATTGCAAATTTTTTTAAACCATGTTTCAATGAGAAGAAGAATGTCTATTTTTTCTTTGTTTAAATAATTTGTTAAGCTGCCTTTATTGGCAACCGCAGATCTAGCGTTCCACTGACTTATTTTAAAAGAATGTTTATAAGACATTAAAATTACTATTATCTATTGTATGAAATACTTGTTCCAAACCTGAAATTATTGTTTTATCGTCTATCGTTTTAATGTCTTCCAATGTATGAATGTTACTTAAAAGCTTGATTATAAAAGTTGACACACATTTAGCTAATTCATTTTTGTTATCAGTTTTTCTATAGTTTGGTTTGTATGGGTTAGGAGGTAAGGGTTGTGAGGGTCCAAATGTGAAGGGAAAAATTGGTTGCTGTACTGTTGATTGAATAGGAGGAGAGTTGGCTTTTCTTTTCTTTCCTGTAGGAAGATATTCGATATCACAATTAGTTTGACGATGTGTTGGAATTTGAGTTTGTCCCATACTCATATTAGGCCGATTTATAGAAATATTTTTATTATTTACAGGGAGTGTGGGAAATTCTTTATCATAGATTGAAAGAACAGAAAAAGGATTGCGACTAATTTGGCCGGAAAATGAATTTTCACAGTATAATTTTGCTTCTAAAAAGGTAGTTTGATGCTCTATCATAATGGTTTTAATTTTCTTCTGCTTTTCATAAAAAGGGCAGTTTTTAGATATTGTTATATGGTCAGTATTGTTACAGTGTATGCAAAACTTGGTTTTCTCACATTTATGATCTGCATTTTTAATTTCACCACATTGTATACAGGAATCCTGTGTACTTTTGCACTGTTTAGAGACATGTCCAAATTTCAGATACCTGTAACATTGTACAACTCTACCAATAAATTGCTCAACAGGAAAATAAACTCGATTGAAGGCTACGAAACTGGGAAGAATATTTCCCTCAAAAGTAATAACTACAGTTTTCTTATCTACATACTCTGTTGTTGATTCTTTTTGAATCTTACGCTTTGTTCTATATATACTTAAAACTTTAGACGTACATTCAATATTCACCATTAAATAATTAACATCGTACCGAGTATCTACTTCCCTAACTAACCCTTTCACTTCCAACAAGTGATTTGGTATATATGCTCTTAAATTATGTTGTTTTAATGACTTGTTATTAACTAATTCATTAGCATCTAAACAAGAATTTACTAGAATCTTTATTCGATTCCGACCAATACTCTTAATTTCTTTTATATTACTAAGTTTTAATATCTTACTTACTTACTTACTTACTTAGTCCTAAGCCTTTCTACCGTTAGGTGTAAGGCTGGTGGGGTTAAGATTTGCACTGTTGTCTCCATGCTATCCGGTCTTGTGTTAGATTTCGTGCACTTTCCCATGTCAATCCTTTCTTCTCAACTTCTTTTCTGATTTCGTCTACCCACCTAACTCTTGGTCTTCCTCGTTTGTTTTTCCCTTGCATTCTCGTTTCAAACACTCGTTTTGTTAATCTTTCATTCGACATTCTACACACGTGCCCGAACCATCTTAGTTGCCCCTCTACTATTTTTTCGTTTATTGGTTCTAGTTTTAGGTTTTGTCTGATTGTTTCGTTTCGTATTTTGTCTGTCCTCTTTCTGTTTGCTATTTTCCTCAGGAACCTCATTTCCATAGCATTGACTCGAGATTTTTGTCTTCCTGTCAATGTCCATGACTCGCTATTATAGATGATTGTAGGTCTAACTACTGATTTAACGACTGCCGTTTTTACCTTCTCCGGTATTTCTTTTTTCCCCAAAAATGTTGTTTTCATAGTGTTAAATAAGCTTCCTCTTCGTCCCATTCTCTCATTTATTTCCATGTCTTGTTTACCGTTTGATTCAATTATTGCTCCTAGGTATTTAAAATGTTCCACTTGTTCTAGTTGTTTTCCGTTTAATTGTATTGCGTGTGTCTTTCTCCTGTTTGAAATTATCATTGTTTTTGTTTTCTCTGTATTTATTTTCATATTTATGTTTGACAGTTCTTCTTCTAGGATTTCAAGGTTGTTCTGTAGGTCTTCTCTGTTTTCTGCTATCAAAACCATGTCGTCTGCAAATAGAAGCTCTGATAGTTGAGTCTGTTTCATTTGCCAGTATCCTAATGTTAGTTTTCTCATTCTTCTCTTGGCTTTCTTTATTGCTTCATCCAGTACCACTGAGAACAGCAGTGGGCTCAACACGCATCCCTGTTTGACGCCTTGACTTGTAGTAAATTCTTCGGATTCCTCGTTGTTGGTTCTCACCGTATTTGTATTATTATTGTACATATCCTTTATTACATCAATTGTTATCCTGTCAACTCCTCTTTCCTTTAATGTCCTCCATACGCCCTTTCTTTGTATTCTGTCAAACGCCTTTTCCAGATCAATAAAGCATATATGTATTTCTCTATTTTTATTGATTACTTTCTCACTTATTTGTCTTATTGTGAATATGTGGTCTTGCGTGCTTCTGTCCTTCCTGAATCCACATTGTGTATCTTCCATAGTTGGTTCTATTTGGGTTTTTATTCTTGTTTCTATTATTCTTGCAAATACCTTCCCAGGAATACTTGATATAGTAATACCTCGGTAATTATTACAGTTTCTCTTGTCGCCCTTTTTGTGTATTGGTAGTATAATGTCTTTCTTCCAGTCCTGTGGTATTTCTGCTCTCTTTATGATATCATTCATTAGTTCTTTCATGCTGTCCACTCCCTCTATTCCCATGAATTTTATCATTTCCGGGGTGATATCATCCTTGCCTGGTGCTTTGCCCAATTTAACTCTTTCAATTGCCTTTTCTAGTTCCTCTGTTGTTATGGGTTCTACTTTTTGTTCTTCATTAATTTCTTGTATCTCCACTATGTTGTCTACGTCTGTATGAGTTAGCTCTTTGAAATGTTCTCTCCATCTTTCCAATATTTGGTTTTCTTCTGTTATTACCTTTCCATTCTTGTCTTTTATATTCGGCATCATGTGTTCTTTCTTTTGTCTGAGCTGTTTTAATGCACCATAGAAGAGTTTTTGGTTTTCTCTATAATTATTTGTCATTTTTAGTTCAAACTTTTCCCATGACCTTTCTTTTTCTGCTTTCACAGCTATTTTAACCTCTTTTCTTTTTTCTTTATATGCCTCATAATCTTCAGGGCGCTTTGTACTTAGATATCTCTTCCATTTTTCTTTTTTGTTCTTTACTTTCCTTCGTATTACGTCCGTCTACCATTCAGTTCTCCTCATGCTATTATTTGCTATTTTTGTCTTCCCGCAAGTTTCCTCAGCAGCTATGATTAAGCTGGTCTTGAGATTTTCCCACTTTTCTTCTATACTTGCAGTTTTTGCCCTACCTTTCAAAATATTGTCTAATTTTTCTTGGAATATTTTCTTATATCTTTCTTCTTTTAATTTGTAGCTTTTTACTTTTTCATTTACTACCTTTCTCCTCTTTTCTTCATTTTCTTTTGCTGTTCTCATTCTCATTATTACTAGATGATGATCACTGCCAATCTCTGAGCCTCTTTTGACTTTCGTGTCTTGTACTCTTTTCCATTTGTTGCTACTTACCAAAAAGTAATCTATGATTGATTTTTCATTTCTACTTTCTTGTACTCTCGTGTATTTGTGTACTTTTTTATGTTTAAATTTTGTATTTGTTATAACAAGTTTATTCTCCATACATATTTCTATTATTCTTTCACCATTTTTGTTTAGTATTTCTTCTCCTTCTTTTCCCATGCATTCCTCAATTCCATTGTTATTATTTCCGACTCTACCGTTTAGATCTCCCATTACAATTATATTTTCTTCCCCATTGTCAATTTGCATTTGGAGCTCCTCGAAAAATTTATCCTTCTCTTCCTTTTTTGCATCTTCATTTACTCCGTAGGCTGTTATTATTGTCCATATTTCTTCGTCTATCAGTTTCATTTTCAGCGATAATATTCTCTGGTTAACATATGTTTCTTCTATAACGTATTGTAGTGTATTCGGTGCAATTATTATCCCTACGCCTTCTTTTGCTCTCTCCTTTGCATCAGCTCCTACCCAAAATAACCAATATCCTTTGTGTATTTTCTTAAAACCTCTTCCTTTCATTTTCGTTTCCGTTATTCCTAATATTTCTATTTTTTGTCTGATCATTTCTTCTACAAGTTCTACCTCTTTTCCATTGATGCTTCTTAGGTTCCATGTTCCCATTTTTATCTCTCCTTTTTTCTGCGGTATATCTTTCATCTTCTTTCTATTCTCATCCTTGTTTACCTTTGCATCGTGCTTTTTCCTATCGTTATTCCTATTCGTTGCCCTGGTCGTCATTGTCAGATCCTTTCCGTTGCTTTGGTCGTTATCAATGTTCCTCGTGTGGGTGTAGTTTTCTAGTTTTTTGGATGTTTTTCCAGTTCCTTTTATATTTTGTTCCATCTCCATTCTTCTTGGTTTACTAACACCTTGTTGTAACCAATTTTGACGTCTTTGCCTTTCTCTTTTTCGTTTTTTGCAAAATTTCTTAGGTGTTTCTGTTTTTCTTTCTCTTCTTTAGTCAAGTCATCATTGATGAATACTTTCTCTCCTACGACGTTTTTTAGTTTATATTTTTTTGCCATAATCTCGTGTTTTTCCTCTTAATTTCTTAGTTTTATTACTCATGTATTCTCGCCTATTTTTTTTACTGTTGTAGGTGTAATATCAATTTGGAGATGTTTATTAAAAAGTCCTTTTATTCTTTCTTTTAGGCTGCTTGGTTCATTTGTATCCATTTTTAGACCATTTATTACAATGTTGTTTTTTCTTCTATTTTTTTCGATTATTTCGACTGCTTTTTTCATTTCTTGTAACTCTCTCCTTATTTCTGAATTCTCTTTTCTTATATCCTGATTTTCTTTTTTTAATTGTTCGTTTTCTACTGTCAGTTTTAGTAGAGCTTCGTTTGTTTTGTTTTGTTGGTCTTTAATTTCTCTTATTTCAGTTTTTATTTCTTTCTGTTCTTGCTTCATATCTTTTTGAGTTGTGTTCATTTCTTTCATCATTATTAATAACTGGTCTAATTTCTCAGATTCAGTTGTTTGGCGTTTTGTAGGAGTTCTTGGTGTTTTTTTGCTGTTTACAAAAAAATCTATATTTTCTCCTTTTCTTTTTCTTCCTTCATCTGTAGAGTATTCGTCGCTGTCCATTCTTACAATATTTTCCTTGGCCTTTTCTTGTTATTTCGCTGTTTATCTCCTTCCCTGTCCTACACCGCGAAAAGAGTCGTCGACCAGTCAACCCGTCGAATCTCCGACCCTTATCGGTGTTTATATGTGGGTCACTTCTACCGAGTTACTTTTCGTTGTAAGTCCCGTTTTCCGAGTTTTCTTACAGCCGAAAATTAAAACGATATTTATTCACCAACGCCACTTTGCCGTTTAATATCTTAAACAGTATATATGTCCTACAGTCATGGGGTGCAGCCTACCCAAGTTTTCTTCACCAGTTTTTTCAAGATATACCCAAATATTATTTAAATTGTACTTATCTAATACCAAATTAAAATGTTTTATCTCCATTTTCGTGGGCAGCAAACCATGTACTGTTCTCACTAATCACATCCATATCTATTTCTTTCTTCGAAGAGGACGTCTTTAGATTTTTATCAATGCCAATGGGAATTGCCTTTATTTGAAAACACACAATATAGGTATATATAAAAATACACCACAACACAAGTAAAAAACTGGAAACTAATTAGCAAGCTGTTGAACCGAAAACGATTAGTACGAATGTCCTTATCGTTTTGCAGCGATATACTTGCTAGTAAAAAAGCGTAAAAAAACATACCGAAATTTTTGGGTTAACCCTTTTTATACAATAAATTTGGAACATATTTCTGATTTAGTCGCACAGAAATTAAATAATAATCCTGTTAAATTTCGTGGATTTTACCGTATGAGCAAACACACCTTTAAAATTCTGGTAGTAGAACTGCTCTTCTTCTTCTTCTTCCTCTTTATAAACAATTCTGCTTTTTCCGTGGCGGATTTATACCTTTATGGAAGGTTGTCTTGTTATCTTTTGCGCGGTCGTCCGATACTTCTTCTGCCGATTGGTGACTTATCTCTTGCTATTTTGGCTACACGGGTCTCCTCCATTCTGCTTATGTGGTTATTACATTATTTTTCTCTATTCTGTGTCTATTCATTTATACACTATACGTTACATTTTCTTTGAAATAGTTACAATAGAAATTACAAAAAATAATGCGAATTTTAGTAATTTTGTATTTTTGATCTGCTTTTTTGGGACCAACTATATTTGCCGAATTATATTAATTTTATATTAATGGATCAACTAACTAGGGTTTAGAAACCCGTTTTTAATGACATAAGATAATTTGCTTGCTACCACTTGGTTACATATTGACTCATAAACGCACAGTACAATAGAGAACCGAGATCTAATTGTTATGTATGATATTTGAATGTTTTATTTTTTTAAGTAATAGTGTAGCAGTTACTATGCTGCTCCCTTAAAAATCTCCATAGATCCGTCCATGACCCAAATTGGTGTAAACTGTGGCTAAGCGACAAGAAAAATCAGCTTGCCAGTTGGGGTCAAGACTTTATAGTACGTAACAGCATTCCATATCTCCGGTGGCCAATTTGGTACTGATTTAAGAAGTGAGCGTCTTTTACATGTATCGAAATTCTCGTTAATACTATCATGGAATATTAAAGCAACTCAAATTAAGCAAGAAACTTAAATAACAATAAACTAGATATTAAACCACGCCATAATGACAACCACTTTATAGTCTTAAAGCTGCGCACTCGCCTCAGATTCGCCACCCATCTACTCATAAACCCATATACCTATACAGTTACACATCATTTGAAGAGCAACACTTGGAGAAATCAGCTTGGCTTATTCCAATTATCCTTCTATCTTCGTTGGTTTTTGTAGAGCCGAAAATGCCAAACCCTTTGTGGACCTGTTTTCTGTGGAACCAGCTGTTGGAGCAGATAAGCTTTTGTTAACTCTAAATTCATACAAATACCTGTAAATCGTTTTATATATCTAAATTGTTGACACTTTTTTTGATTTACAATCAGGGTAAACTGCTTATAAAGCATATAATCAAGTAAACTTACTAGTTTTTTTATAAACAGGGAAGGGTAATTAAAGTTTATATAGGTTGTTCAATAAGGGTTGCAAATTTAATGCGGTTTTTTTAAATAGGTTTTTATAAAGAGTCTCTGACCTGACTCGTTCTATTATATAATTTATATAAAAACCTTGATTATAGTAATTGGCATTTGGTTGCTATTCGGACACATATTAGTCCTATCGGTGAGTACCTCACCCCAGCGTCTGCTAGATAAGGTATTCATTTATTGTAACCATAGTTATTCCTTTCTTACCTTTAATACTTTACCTAGTCTAGGTTTACTTTGTATTTTAATACTAACCTTTAGTAATAAGTTATTTCACTTTTCTTCTGAACTTTAGATTATTGTTTTTACTAATACCCTTGTTACTTGCCACAGTAGTGGTGATATTTTTATTCACTCGTGGCTATTAGGCCCTATTTTATCTTTATACTCACACCACTACTGTTATTTAAGGTTTTCTTTACCTCTAGGTAAATTATTTAAACTCTGTTAAATAAAAATTTATAAATAGAGTTGTTATGAGTAGTTAGCTTTTTATTTCAGTTTCTACTAACCAGTAAAGTATAGCAATACAAGGTAAATAGTGGTTTTTTAAAAGTAATTCCAGGTTATTTTATTAGGTATACATGTTTCTTGTTTTTTCCTCATTTGTAAATTCTCAAGTTAGTCTTGAGTGGCGCCCACATTCAGTACCTTAGGCAACTTCGTATATTTACTTATAGTGCCTTCCATACAAGACTAATTTCCAAGTTGCCCTATCCAATTTCATTCTTTATTAGTACATTCAATAACTTAATTCCAAATTCTTTTTCTTGTAAATTCTTATTCCTAAATTACAATACCCCAGAGTATTAGGATTTGAATACAAGGTTAACATCTTAGGCATAAAATACAAAAATATTTTTTTCTGTAAGTGCAGAGTAAAAACTTAATGCAACAAATTTTTATAAATTACTCTGCAATCTACAAGAATAAACTATCCATACCAGAGGCTCAATTCGGGTTCAGAAGCGAACACTCCTGTGAATTACAGGTACTACGACCAACAGAGTTTATCACTAAAGGATTCAATGAAAAAATGTATACAGCTACAGCTTTTTTAGACGTCAGCAAAGCCTTCGACAGAGTCTGGCACCATGGACTCATCTATAAAATGAATGAATTTGGTAACAGTGAGGCGATGACATGCCTCCTTGCGTCATATCTAGCCAACAGAAGGTTCAGAGTTCGAATAGGGGCAACCCTGTCTGAGGTCGGGACCCTAGAGGCGGGTGTGCCTCAGGAAGCGGTGCTATCGCCGTACCTGTACACCATCTATACGGCCGACACGCCAAAAGAGCCAGGCTCTCTGTTGAGTCTTTACGCTGACGACACAGCAATAGCTGTGGAGAAACCCGGATCATGCAGCTAATCATCTGCAAAGAGCACCAAACAGATTCCAAAGATGGTGCACAAAATGGAAAATAGCCCTAAATCCAGACAAAATACAGGCTGTAATGTTTAGTCACAGAAGAAGTGTACCAAATCGCGAAATTACAATCGAAAACACCCCAGTAGACTGGGCCAACCAGGCTAAATACCTAGGGGTACACCTCGATAAGAAGCTAACGTTTACTGAGCACATCAATCAGCAAATACACAAAGCCAAAGCGTTGAAAAGTCAGCTCTCAACACTTATTGGAAGGAAAAGTAAACTACGATTTAAAACCAAAATCAGGGTTGCGAATAGTATTATCCTGCCAGTCCTAACATATGCTTCAGCTGCGTGGGGACACACCTGTAAAACAAACAGGAAAAAGATACAGATCACTCAAAATCAAATAGTCAGAGATGCCCTTAAGATACCAAAATACGTACCTTTGAGATATGTATATAGAGACTCAGGACAAACAAAAATCCTACGCATGCTAGACGAGAGAGCATATCAAATTTTCAACAGACTAAGAAACCACCCAAGCAGAATGTTAAGAGAGCTGACTAACTACAATGA
This sequence comes from Diabrotica undecimpunctata, assembly GCF_040954645.1. Taxonomy (NCBI): domain Eukaryota; kingdom Metazoa; phylum Arthropoda; class Insecta; order Coleoptera; family Chrysomelidae; genus Diabrotica; species Diabrotica undecimpunctata. Next base: position 103,903,262 of record NC_092808.1, read on the forward strand.
AAACACACAGAAGACCAAAACAACAGATAGCTCGACATAGGGAGAACCCGAACGAATAAATAAAGAATGAGATGGTTGCAAGAAGAACAAACAAAGAAATGCAGTCAATCAAAAAACACACCAAAAATACTCTGGCGAGAGGGTACGCTTCTTTTTTAGGTTTTTAGGTTTTTTAGGTAATTATAAGTCCAATATACACCGGGGTGTGTGAGAGCATTATACACACTTGGGAATGCACACCCCAATAAGCGCACACAAATAGGATTAAGGAAAAAAGGAAAGAATTGTTGCCCAGGCATTTTATAGTCCCGAAGCACCAAGGAAGTCCACAAAAAAAATAGTGTTTTCTGAAATAACGTAAATTCATATCGATTTTTTTTCAATACTTTAATTTAATCGTATTAACGTAAACTCACTTTATATAACCAAATATAGAAGGGGCCCGTCAGGCCTTCTATATACCGCTTTGCGGACTAGGCCCTTAAGGCAGATCGAGTGAAAGATCTTGGTGGCCGGACTCCACTCGGATGCTCAGCCGGCGAGGAGAACAAAATTTATTTTTCCAAATCAGCAGCTGAGTGGCCGAGCACACACTCTTTTCCGAACATAGAGTCATCGGCCCAGGCTGGTGGCTCTATAGTCGGAACACACGCTCTTTTTTCTTTTTTTTTAGGGACTTAAGTCCCGACGTAAAGCTAGAGTAAAATCAATAGAGTTAGTAAAGTAAATAGGGAGAAAAGCCTAGATGTGGCTACTCCTACAGTTAGGTGGCATAACCACATTCACTAAAAACCGAGAGTGTCCTATTACCCAGGGCATCTTAAGTATCCGTCGATCGGATAGCCAAGCGGGCTGGGCGGCTGGCTTCTCCTTCGCTTCAATGCGAGAGATGTCAGTTCAAAACCCCGGCTCGGTGAACAGAAAACAAAAAGGCTAACGCAGTAGTTTAAAATTCTAAAATGAATCTGCGGCTTAGTCTAGAATATGCTGGTATCTGATCGGCCTATGGTGGAGCAGTACGGCAAGAGATAAGGGCTTGCGGCTAGGTGATACTCCTCCATAGATCCCTACCGGAAGGGCGTGGAACGCCTAAATACCGGGTATATATATCTTAAGTAAATTTCAGATTATAAGCCTCCTCACGTAAGTCACTCTATGAGGAGGGGTGGAGGAAAAGCCTGGGGGTCAGATAGGTACCACTTCGACTAGCGAAGTGTGACCGGTTTGATCTTCGGACATGTGGATCCCATTCTTACATTGTTATACACATGTTCCTAGGGGCAGGGTTGATCACTGCGTGTGTGTGTGTGAAGAATAAACTATCCTTGTAAATAAGCATCTTTAGTACGCTCAATTGGACACTGAACATTGATCATTGGTAATTACAGAATGCTGTCGATGAGGCATATCGACCGAAGTATGTGAGAACTGATTTTGTATAAATTTGTTCCATTTGGATTAAATTGGAGGGCGCAGATATCAGGCACAATGGGGTCTACTGATTTAAAGCCGAGCCTTACGCTAAAATAAACATTTGCCTCAAATTTATAAAAAAAACTGTATGCGTCAATTCAACTGAAAAAGGAAAAGGAATATACCTTGCTTCTCTCATAATAAGTTTGATGTTTCTATTTTGTTAGAAACATCCACAGCTTCTTCGTAGGATGTTGTTTATTAATCTTTCTATTTAGGAATTTTGTCGTTATGGATGCGAAAATATAACTTTCAAAACCTTCTTGGCCGTCGTGTCATACAAAGCAGAAAACTGTCTTATTTATTAAGTTATAATAGATTCAGTTATGCACCTTAAACTTTGTTTTGTAGTATTTTGCTACACTATTTATTTGAGGAGCTAAAAGCACTGCTTGAAAATCTACTGCAAAAACTAAAATAATATCACTTCCTTGGCAATCGGTTTTGTCATTTTTTTTTCCTGTCGAGCTTTTGATTTCCTAAGTAGGTGACCCTGGTAAAATTCTTTCCATATAGATAATTCTTGTACTCCAAACATGATATTTCTTTGGTATTCATATTTCTAAATTTAGTTCTTTGAATCCCATATGTAAAGAGTTTATCAGAAAAATTAAAAAGGATAGGAGGCAAGTACTTCATCACAACAACATTCAAGACAACCGACATACTGAGATCTATCCTATCCAAAACTAGACCTAACAACACCTAAGAAAGATAAAAAAATTGCATCAATAAAATACTCTGTGAATGCAACCAGCATAAAATATATATTAAGAACAGAAACTTCGACAAATCCCAGATATGCAAACATCCTGGGATAGCGAACACAAAGTACAATGAAAACATGCATAAATGAATATTAAAGAAACAGACATGAAAAAGAGAAAAATGAAAGAAGCAGCCCTCATCCTACTCAATAAAAAAAAGTGTAGCAAACACATCAGCAGAATGTAGTAGGCATTAGTTGCTACTAGAAAATCGGAAACAGATCACTTACAATTTATTCACAGTAAGTATGCAATACAAAATACACAAACATATAATCGATATAGATTACACAAACATTACACAAAAAAAAACTCAAAACAAAACAGTAAAATATTGATATTTCGAGGGAAAAAATACCATCCTTATATTTTTTCAACCATAAGTGGGTAAACCATCAATTTTAAAAAACATAACCTACCAATGATAAATTGTTGTTTATACAATTTGGCAAAACAATTTCCGGAGTCAAAATCGATCCGTCAAACATAGCTAGTTAAAATGGTTTACTTTCTACCTAGAGAATAGAAGACAAAAAGTAAAGATAACATCTACTGAACTTGTAAACGAATCAAACACATTGGATATCCATTATGATATCTCTCAGGGTAGTGTATTGGGTCCTCTACTTTTTATAGTATTTATTAATGATATAGCTTTGGTAACTAATTCAATGACTGGGGTTAACATCATCAGTTATGCGGATGATAACAACATTCTAGTCACAGAAACGTCTGATCAAAATTTGCAAAATAAAATTACACAGATACTATCCACCATCAACAGTTATTTCTTATCCATTAAAATAGTTTTGAATGAAGAGAAATCAAAGTATATGATTTTCACGTCAAATAATTTGTTAAACCATCAAGCCACTATAGAAGCAGCAATAGATAAAATAGACTGCACGAAGTTGCTGGGAGTACTTCTAGACAGTAATTGTAAATGGTCAAACCATATTTCTAATTTGAAATCCAGATTAAGTAGCGCATGTTATGCATTGAGAATTCTTTCACGTCTCTTTAATACATCAATATTAAAAACAGTATACTTTGCCCATTTTTACTCAATAGCCAAATATGGGATTGAAGTCTGGAGTTGTACCTCTGAATTAGAGCAGATATTCGTACTTCAGAAAAGAGCTATTAGGATAATGTATAAAATGAGATTCTTGTAGAGGTATTTTTAGACAAAACAATATTCTTACAATTCCTGGTCTGTATATATTTTCCTGTATAATGTATTTACATAGCAAAATTTATGAATTTAATAAATTTCAATTTAAACGTGTTTATTTAACAAGATTCAGAGACAATCACTTTATGCTTCCACAACAACGTTCTGTTTTGTTGGAAGGTAGCACACATTATGTACTCATAAGTTTCTTTAACAAATTACTAATAGATATACGAATGAATTTACATCAGCCAAACTTTCGGAGGTGTGTACATCAATATAATTGTGAGCTAGAGCCATATTCTAAAAATAACTTTTAAGTATGTTTTATCGTGTTTATTAATTTATATACTTTTAAGATGTATGTCTGTAACTTTGACTTGTCTCATACATGTACTTTGTATAATGTCGCATGTGATCAATAAATTTGACTTGACTTGACTTAAAAATTAAGTAATTTAAGTAATCAATTATCGCTTAATCCCATATAAATATAATATTTACATTAGACATTACACAAGGAAGTAGTTTAAAGACCTTTTTAGTGCTTAATACTTTTTACACTCATTTCTCAGTTTTTGTAGCGAAAGGTTCTGTGATTCAGTAACCCATATTTTGCTTTTTATGTACATTAGGATTGTTCTTGTGAATGTGAATGGACATTCACTTCCTACGAAATGTTGCCAAAAGTTTATGGACAGTTATATATCTGTTTAGAGTGACTAATTGTTCAGACAGTTACTTACAAACTTCTTATATTAACACAAATAGCATCTAATGGGTCGTTACTTATTTTCATTAATTGTTACCTAGTTTCAAGATGATCAAAGTGAATATATCTAAATATTTGTTTGAATCGGTTTCTAGAATGCACCACTGTACCATATGGTTACTTGAACGTAGAACTTGCATTGCAAATTTCTGCAAGGTGCAGTTTCCGGTTATGATTTCTACCACCAGCAATTAAGGCGACTATAAATGCCTGCCATTTCTCTATATATAGTCATATTATTCCACCCAATTAGAATTAGATTCTCTTGTTTTTTTTTCTCCGTTAACGCCTTTCCTAGCAAACTCGTATATTTATGACTCAACATATTGTAAATAGTAAAAGGTCTAAATGCTTGCAGTGTTGAAGAAATATGTAAACTATATGAAGAAATATGTGAAATCTATTTTCGATCTTTTTAAAACATATTTATTTTGGATGGTTAAGACCAATAAATGTATTTAAAAAATTTTGAGTACGTTTTCTAGTTATGGGTGTTGCATGAACTTGATCCTTAAAGCCAGATTTTGATGTATAAAATGATTATATATATATATATATATATATATATATATATATATATATATATATATATATATATTATATACATAGTTGATTTTTAATATACACCAATGATGTATAATAGCAATGTCATACATTGAACGGCTAAATTATGGAACATTATTATTATTTCGAGAACCGTCGAGTTTTGAGGGAAATCCCGAAACAGGTCGATTTTTGTTATAAAATACCCATCTTATAACGTACCTGGAGTAGGGATGACGTCACCGGTGTGGGTGTAATGACATAACCGTTAATTTTTTTAAATAGAAATTTGTATAATGCGACACCTCATTTGAAAGAGAATTTAATTCTCTATTTATCTTACATTTTTATTAAATAAAAATTATTTTAAATTAAAAGTTCGAAATGTCATCCATCGGTTCCTGCCATGACTTTCTGAAGTAAATACTTAAAAAAGCAAAAATAAGTAAAAATAATAATGGACACAAAAAGTTATCCCATAAACACTGAAACTTTTTGTCAAATGTTAATTCAAGCAAGTGATAGTGGCCTAGTTACTGTAATATTTATTGACGTATATATTTTGATTTTGTGAATTGTCATCAGTTGTTAAATGTAATTTTTACTTTTGAATACTAAATTATGGCACACCTAAATGAAACACAATGCATAGAAATATTAATTCTTAGCGATGCGGAGATAAAAAAGAACACAGAACGAGGTATGCAATTTATTCAATGCAAAATATCCAGACAGACCCATCAGCCAATCAACAGTAAGTAAAATAGTCCGAAAATTTGGAGAAACTGGGCACTTTAAACATATTCCAAACGCTGGGCGTCCTAAAATTGAAGACAATGTGAAACTTGATATTTTATTAAATGTACATGAGAATCCTTACAGTCGTTCAACACAAATGGGTGAATATGCTGGAGTTTACCAACGATTGGTATTACGTATTTAAAAAAAAGAAAAATGCCATCCCTACAAAATTCAACTACATCGGGAATTAAATGACGACGATCCCGATCGCCGACTTCAATTTTCTGAAATTATGCAGGATTTATGCATCCGCAATCCACATTTCATCAATCAAATCCTTTTTTCCCATGTAGTCACATAAATTATACATGGTACCGTGAATCGTTAAAATTGCAGATATTGGAGTCAAGAAAACCCACATTGGGTGACTGAGTCACACACGCAATATCCTCAGAAAGTAAATGTATGGGCAGGGATCATTAATCACAGAATCATTGGCACTTTTTTCTTTGAAGAAAATCTAACAGGAGAATGTTATTTAACTTTTTTGAGAAATCAACTTATACTTGTCCTTGATAACATGTATCCATATGCCAATAATCCAAATTTACCTAGTGAAAATATCTGGTTTCCACAAGATAAAGCCCCTTCGCATTGCGCATGTGAAGTACGTCAATTTATAAATCATTGCTTTTCCCAAAGGTGGATCGGAAGACGAGGTTTTATAGAGTGGCCAGCAAGATCGCCAAATCTAACAACTCTATACATTTTCCTGTGGCGTTAGATAAAATCAAATGTTTATGTCAATAGACCCAAAAACTTACAGGATTTGAAAGATAGAATTAGGGATGAAATGAGTCTAATTACTCCAGAAGTCATCCGAAATATACTTGATGAATGTGTCCGTAGATTCGCATATTGTCAAGAAACCGATGGATGGCATTTCGAACATTTAATTTAAAATAATTATTATGCATAATTTGGTTACTTTATTAATTAAATCATTAGTTGTAATTTAGTTGAATTTAAATTAAAAAAATTGTTTTTGTACCCTTAAAAAATATTTTAGTTAAAAATGTAATGTCGTTAAATAGAGAATTAAATTCTCGTTTAAATGAAGTGTCGCATTATACCGATTTCTATTTAAAAAAATTAACGATTACGTCACTACACCTACACCAGTGACATCATCCGTACACCATGTGCGTTACAACATGGGTATTTTATAACAAAAATCAACCTATTTCGGTATTTCCCTCAAAACTCGATGGTTCTCGAAATAATGATAATATTCCATAATTTAGCCGTTCACTGTATATTAATAATTACAGTGTTTGGGTTGCCAATGACGTTATATTAGACAAATTGGACAGTGGCTGAAACCGCGGACTACACAATACAAAAGTGACTGCAACAGAAGAAATAAAACATGCTCTGCTATCGATATTTTATAAAAACAGGCCACCAGTTTGATTATGATAACGTGAAAACATTGCACTTTCCAAAATTTCGAAACCGCTTATCAAACGACTTCAAAAAGACGTACCCTTTATTTTTAATTCTAAATGACACAATCATTGGCCCTTTTTTCTATGAAGAAAATCTAACAGGAGAATGTTATTTAACTTTTTTGAGAAATCAACTTATACAAAAAAGAAGCCTTTAATGACCTCAAAAATATATTAATATTAGACCCTATTCTTATATATCCCAATTTTGAGGAACCATCTTTACTAACAACTGACGCTAGTGAATTCGCAATTGAAGCATTTTTATCACATGGCCCTATAGGAAAGGATTTACCAATCGCATATGCCTCCAGAATACTATGCAGTGCCGAAACAAAATAAACTACTATGGAGAGAGAATTATTAGCTATTGTATAGACAGTCAAATATTTTAGACCATATCTTTTTGGCTGTAAATTCACTCTTATTACCGATCATTAACTGACTATCAAGAATAAAGATTAACCATTTCAAGGTTTTTGCAAACTTTCGATCAAAAATATCGTTACATGCATCAAATAAAGACGAAACGGAGACGGAAGAAATCGATAATAGATTATTCTAAAAATGAAACGTCGAATATAAACGTTGTTACCTTTTTCTGGCAAAATAAACTTGAGGAACTTCTCGAGAAAATAATAAATGACATATTTGAAGAAAATGTAGAATATTTAACCGAAGAATTAATATTTTATACAGTGAAACTGTAAGAGACCGAAAATATTTTATTATACCCTTACCTTTTGATCCCGTACGAGTAACATCGCAGCGGTTTCTCGTACTTTTTCTAAATAAAGACCAATTCAACGAATTAAAACTTATTGTATCAAAAATAATATCTATCTTCCTATTCTAAAGTTATTTTCTTATTTTTTTGCTGACAACGAATTGAAATTGGGAATCGGTCAAAATATATGTAAAACAGCTAGCGAAGCTAGCATCCCTCAGCCCAGAATAGCATCCCTCAAATTCTAAATCATTATAATTGTGGCAAAAACAATTTACACCGAGGAATAAACGAAACTGTCAGAAGAATAAAGGAGAAACACAATTGGAAGAATCTAACAAAAGATTCTATTGTATCTATTGATACGTATTTCGACTTAAAAAGTCTCATCAGAATAGTTATTCATAGCCGTTCTTAACGTGAAAAATAATCTTCTCTGTCTTATTAGAAGCAACAATAACATGGCTTCGTTATGGACGCAATAGCGACATCTGATAGAAAAATCGGTAAGATAGTTTCGAAACAAATTCAGATTTCTGCTTTAATCTGGAGCCTTCTAAAAATTGCAAGACATGGCCAGACGATGATAAAGATGTTAAAAGAGACATAAGGAATCTACAATTTGCATTCCACGACATGTCTATTCATCTAGGCAGAAATCCTAACGAATTTGTTTCTCGTACTCATACAGAGTAGATCCGAATAAAATGAAAAAGACAGAAAAGATTTGATTTCACGTTCAAAGCGTCTATGTATCTATTGATACGTATTTCGACTTAAAAAGTCTCATCAGAATAGTTATTCATAGCCGTTCTTAACGTGAAAAATAATCTTCTCTGTCTTATTAGATCTAGTTTCTATAATGGCATTGTATTTTTTTTCTCTATTGTAAAATGCTAAAAATCCGAAATATATGGTTTATGCAAGATGGTACACCACCACATTCTAGAGAGAAGGCAGTTAGAACATACTTAAACACAACTTTTCTGAACGTTTTATTGGTCGCGGTAGTCATATTCCTTGGCAATGTGGTGAGATATTGATATAATTATTTAATTCATAAAAAATCCGAAAAGAATACTTATTGTTTATTACGTAAATTGTTTACCCATTTTTATTAGGATAAATAGAAACTAGGGCAGAGGTATTGAATAACACATACGTGTCCTGTTTCATAATACTTTTGCAACAAATCTAACCTAAAAGACTCTGCATGTTTACAAAAACATCATAGTTGTCCTAATAACCGATATTGTTATAAATATAGTAAATACACAGGCAATTTAGTTCAGCGTAATATTAGTTCGTTAGTAAATCATAATAGACCATTTGTTCGAGATGTAATTATAGTTACTTGTAAGCTGTAACGTAATCATATAAATAAGTAATGGCATCGATAGGTTATTCCGTGTGTGTATATAAGTAACCAATGAACGAGATATATCACAGTTTAAAAAAATATTTAACTTCTGCAACAAATAAGATGTAGTTCCCTAATATACCATAAAATTTGGATATGTATCCAAAATAATATATTTTTATCCATTATACATTATAGCCACCACGTAGCCCTGAATTTAATCCGCTTGATTTTGGTGTATGGGGCGCATTAAAAGAACGTTTCTATAAGAATCCCATAAACATTCACAACCAACTATGGGAAGAAATAAATACTGCAGCAGTTTTCAATCATGATATTTAATATGAGACGATCTTTTATGGAATATATTGACAAATGATTTAAAGAAAATGGTGGACATATCGAACACTTACTTTGACAAAAAGTTATGTTGTTTAGTTTAACTATTTCTTAATTTGGTTTGTAAACAAAATGTTTTGATTATGACTTTAATTTAACATAAAACGTAAAATGTTTGATGTAAGATCCTATTATTCTGTTATTTTGTCAAATCCTATTATTAATTATCCTGCTGATATATTTATTTTATTTAATATTTCGTTAACTATTAACTTTAGTTAAAGGTATTTTATACCAAAATTCAGAAGTATTAATGTTTTTGTCTATTTTTTCTTCGTTGCCTGAAGTAATTGCCTTAGATCAGAATTATGCAACTGATTTTTAAAATGCGATTATCTCGAGAACTGTTGAGTTTTGAAGTTATTACCAAGTATACCAATGTATCTTTAATATTTTTTATCCCAAATACAGATAACTTAGAGAGCAAAAAAGTTAAGTGCAAATTTATACCACATATGTGGCATAAGTGGCGCCCTCTATCAGGTACATCAAAGTGTGCATCAAATTATAATTTTTCATATTTAATAGTACCCAGTTGTAAATTTTTATACATAAATGGTTACAAACGTGAAAGTTATAGCGAAAAATAAAATTTTAATTTTGCATTTTAACACCCTGTATCTTTCTTAATATCAATATTTTATTAAAGCAATTTGGCTTAAATCGTAATATTTTTAAGTGTAGAATCTACTGGTTCTTTTTGTACAATTACTTAAGGACCACCCTGTATATATATATATAAATATATATATATATAATATATATATATATATATATTTATTTATATATAAATAATGTAAATAAATTTTAAGTGGTGTTAATAATTAATAAAATCATATTATCTGTCAGGATAATCAAGTTTGTAATTAAATTGATACATACTATGTCAGTCAATATGTAAACGAATCGAGAAATTAAAATTGAAGTAATTAAAAACAAATATAAATAAATTCACTATGTTTTATTAATCAAAACATGTTTTCTGCTGGCTTTGATACCATCGTGTTGAATGTAGAGTATCTACCGTAAAATAAACCACTCTTACTTTCGCCGGTCAGTTCGCTGAGAATATATTCGTAATTGCGGTAAAAGTAAGTGATATTGTCTGATTTGCACATTAATGAACCACAATGTCAGGAATTTTTTGTACAGTGAATTCAAGGATATTGTTTCAATTAAATCAGTTAATAATTTCAATAAATAAAATGGTGTATCATAATCAGAGCTCGGATTTATAGGCAATAAAAATTTAAGAAAAAGACGCCTGTATATGCAAACAACTTATTATTTATTATACGAAGTAAAAACTTTACACAAATATGTTTACATAACATAACATTAGTAACATATTAAATTAATAACCAATTCATTGTTAAATATTAATTGAACATTGTATTCACTTAAAATTTTATCATTAATAGCTACAACTAAATGCTTTTCAATATTTCTGGTCTTCTAAATATATTATCTTCGATCAATTAAAATTGATTTGTACATTGAAAATTAACTTTCTACATGAACATATGAGCACCTCGGAGGTAACAAGTCACTATTTTATCAAATGAGCAATTACAAAGATATGTGACATTAAACAGTACAAACTCACAGACTACATTTTAAGTAAACTGTATTGTCAGTGAATTCTTTTAACCTCGAATTCTTGTAGTCACGTGTCTGACTTGGTATTAAATTGTCATTGCGTTTACAGGTACTACGGGATTAAAGCAGGAGTCGTATTAAATGGACACGACTCCATACGACTGTGTTGAGGGTATTGCTCTATAATATCATCGTGTTGTCGTACGGCCGTAACGTCCTCCTGGTTTTTGGGAGTTTCTGGACGTTCTATGACCGCCGCTCTCGAAGAGGATCAAAAGTTTCGAGAGTCCATCATCGTTTCGTGACGTTGGTGAGGGGACACCGGCAATCAGAATTCTGTAACAGTTTGAGCTTTCTTACAGACAGTATTCTCACAATGACTTAATATTTGTGTTAGAATTCTGATGCGTGGTGTATGTCTCAAATTCCACAGAGATGCCGGCCTTCTCAATTCGTGTAGCCGCGTCCCCTCTGCTCGAGAGAGGCATTTTCCTTCTCCTCGAACAGTATTTTCTATAGTTACTATTTGCATAAGGTTTCTGGCGACGAAGCGCTATCGCAGCTCGACCCTGATCGGAAAAGAAATTACAAGTCCCCGTCGGTGCTTTTATTCGATTCTCACCGTGACAGGTCCCAAAGAACGCTGTGGTCAGTTCAACACAATTTAAAATAGTTCTAAGACCAATGTTTTTCTATTTCAAAAAGTCGTGTTCTACTGCCAGGGAGCGTTCGTAGTCGACACGCGCGCCGGATCTCGTGCTCTTGTTGATTTAACTTCTAAATTGGATGAAGTCTTCTTGGGTTCGATGTCTTCGACGATAGTAGGTTGTTGGTTAAATAATAAAACTCAAACAGCATATTTATAAATATGGACGATTTTCAGGTCAGTCAGGTCAGTCCCTCACGGGCTCTCCTAGAGTCTTTTACTCTAGGGGCTCCACTCCTGTTATTTTCCATACTTTGTGGCTGAGAGTTTATTTTACTGTAACCTGGAATTTTTATTTCGACTTAATATTTTTCATATAAGAAATATCTTGTCTTTCTCAAGACAAGATACCAAAAGAAACATTTTACAAGTCCATCGCAGTAAATGGAGGACTGGCGACACGACATGTCGTACGGCCGTAGCATCCTCCGAGCTATTCGGAGTTTCTGGATGGTCGACGACCGCCGCTCTGGAGGAGGATCGAAGGTTTCTCGAGTTCATCCTCGTGTTCGTGGAGTTTATGTGATCTAGGCTTCCGCTTAGCGATAAGTTTACCGGGCACTCTGTGGTCGACAAGGTGCCACCAGCAACCAGAATGCTTTAACAGTTCGAGGTTTATTTCTTACATTAATTTGTCTTATATGAATATTTGTTTAATATTCTGTGCACAGTGTATACCTTGAATCTTACAGAGATGCCGTGGCTTCTGCGAGGTTATTATAAGTCCGTTACCAGACTTTTCTTTAAATAGAAAAGTTTGTAAATGGTAAACCGATTTACATTTAGAAAAGTGTAAATATGTAAAATGTCAATGGTAGTAAAGGCTTAGTGGGTGCCCCTCTCGTCGTTTCCCTGGTTGTTTTTATTTTCTGATTTCTGTGCGAATCACATTCTGCGCACTGAAGGGGCGCCATGTCGTCTCGTTGTGATTAGTTAGGGTCTTAAACACCTTCAGGATCTCGGACGCTCTGTAGAGAGCTTCGAATAATACTATCGAAGTCTACTTCTTAAGTCCATTTACTGGGAAAGACTTGTAAAATTTGTCTTCTGGTGTCTTGTCTTTAGAAAGGCAAGATATTTCTTACATGACAAAATATTTTAGGTCGAAATAAAAACACCAGGTTGCAGGCTCCCATATAGGGTCTCCTATACTTTAGGAGCCTCCTTCTCGAGGCTCTGCTCCCCACTCGTCCTCAGATTTTTGCTAGAACCTTTCTACTACCAGTTTGCGTTTTATTTGTGAGAAATACCTAACCCACCAAATTGGGATAGAAATGCAGAGAAAACTGGACAGAGTCAAAGCCCTCAGTAGAGCACCTAGGGAGCTGTAATGGAGTTATGTTTTTGTAAAGATCCTAACCTCCCTACGGTGACATGGCGCCTAACTAACAGTGAGTCTTGCGACCCAAGCTCACTCTGACAAGCTATACTGAGCATCTTCCAGAAGGAGAACATTTCCATGAGCTCAATACCAATCCACGCCGGCAGGTAACCTAGACCGTGGACTGTCATGGTATTCTGCAGTTGTTGACGCTGTCTAGTGCCGAATATTTCGATGAACGAGAAGCCCCTGTAGCCACAAATCCCAATAAGCAACTGATGCCTCGGAGTAACATCGGAGTCACGTTTGACGCTACCGTATGTAGTGTTCAATATTCACGAAGGCACAAGTGTACCCCCGGCGATGATAAAACCCGGCTAGCAAACAGTTATGGCACGCAAAAACCCGGCAAGCAAAAAGCACTTCGACCTAGGTTTGTAAATTTTTTATACAAGAAGAAGACAAAGGGTAATTTCCTTAGTAAATTTTAAACGGATAAAAACATTAATCAAGCACACTACATGTTACAATTTTATAAAACTTGTTTCCCGAAGTATCTCCTATATAAACTATTTTTTAATATTGTTTTGAAGCTACTTTCTTGTGGCATTTTAAACTAATTACGATTTAAATGGGAATAAGCCACAATTAAAGGTTAAAATACGTTTATTGACGTTTCAATTTCCACTTCGGAAATCGTTCTCAAAATACAAACATTAGTCACTAATGGGATTCCTGACCTGATCGTGCTACCAGCAACTGGTTTCACAAACAGCTCTGAAATATTAATAGTAAAAACCGATAATTAACAAGTTAAAATTATTACCAAAGTAATTATAGTGATTGTTTAAGTGCAGGGAATCATACGTGAGTAAAGAAAACTTTGATTTTGTTTGATTGCATGATAATAAACTGAATAAATTATTGTCCTAACTAACCTAACAATTTGGTTAAAATAAAAAGAGCAATTATGAAAATCTGGTTGCTCGTCAACTTTTAAATAAAACAGATCCGTACTCAGCCGAATTGATGAAACCGAAAAATCGAAAACGACCAAAATGAATAGTAATAACGGCAATGTTATTATTGAGACTGAGAACTCACCAAACACTAAAAAATACTCCACAGCATTGATTCACTCACCAACAACTTTTCCTAGCAAAGATCAGGCAATTATCTTTTCTGCAATAGAGGGCCTCAAATTACAAGATTATTTATTAGAACTGGGACCACTTGTAGATCCAAAAAACATAATTTTTTCATCCAGAATTTCAAACAACCGTGTTTGTGTATACTTATCAAGTAAATCAGCTGTAGACAAATTTTTAAAAGAACATAATTCTATTAAGATTAATAACACAGTAATACCAGTACGAAAGCTAGTTACCCCGTCACAAAGACTTATTCTATCCAACGTAAGTCCCACAATTCCACATAATTTATTGGAAACCGAGTTAAAAATCATTGGATTACAGCTAATGTCACCCCTTACATTCTTACGAATTGGAGCAACCGATTCAGCGTATAGTCACATACTTAGTTTTCGAAGGCAGGTGTACATATCTCCTCCAGAAGATAGTTTCCAAATTCCCGATACACTAGAAATTAATCATGATGACTTAAAATATCGCATATTTCTTACAACAGATTCATTATGCTATAAGTGCAAGCAACCAGGACATTTTGCATCTCAATGTGCCGGCCTTCAACTCCAAACTTCAACTTCTTCATATACTAGATCACAACAAGAAAGTTCCTCTCTAAACCATTCCTTAGACAGCAATAATGTAGGTGAGTCTATATCAAATACTACTAACCCTGAAATGATATGTGAACCAACACCAATTACTCCTACATTTAATGAGCCCAATCCTGACATACCCGCTTCTAATGAATTTCAAACAACTCCGATAACTAAACCTAAGACCTCCAAACGAAATTTATCTGAAATTGCAACACCTAGCCCAGAAGATACACCAGATATTACTAATTCCTCAGAACCAAAATCTTACTTTCCAACACCTGTTCCAAAAGTTCCAAAGAAAAAGTTGAAGTCGAAAGATAAACCCCTTATTAGAATTTCCAGAATTGCCCCAAAAGATAACTAATTTTATTGACAATCACAATCCCAAGTTCCCACTCGATAGTCAACAATTCACTGATTTGTTAGAGAACACTCACGGTAGTAATGATGCATTAAGCATTGCTAAAGACTATACCCTACATATTCCATCTCTTATAGAAATGATAAATGAAATACATACCCAGGCTGAAGATCGAAATATGAAAATTAAATGTACTAGACTAAGTAAAAAATTAACCAAACAACTGCTCGAACATGTTGGCTGATCTGACGTAGACAGCGATATATCTCAAAACTAATTATTTAAATAAAAATAAATTCATGTATAATAATATTTTACAGTGGAACTTACAGTGGAAATAGTTTTTACACCCGCCTACCCTTATTCCAGGTCCTTATTAAGAAATATTCACCTGATATTATATGTCTTCAAGAAACTAATTTTAAAGGCAACAATGCGTATAACTTGAGGTCATATAATGTTTACTACCAAAATAGACAAACAAATCACGCTAGTGGCGGTGTTGCGATATATGCTAAAACCGATTTACAAGTAAACAGAATAACAATTAAAACAAACTTAGAAGCGATAGCAGTAACAGTAACAATAGGTACTAATCAAAAAATGAACATATGTAACGTTTATATTCCCCCGAGCCAAAATATCCAAGGAAATGAACTTTCCGACTTAATTATGCAAATTCCATCACCAAAATTAATTCTCGGGGACTTTAACAGCCATAATCTTCTATGGGGTTCCAGAAAAACAACTAAAAATGGAAAGGTATTAGCAAACGTAATTAATAGCATGAATTTAACAATAATGAACGACGGAGCTAAAACTCGTTTCGACGCAGCTACTGGAAATTTTTCAGCTATTGACTTGTCTATTTCTGACCCATCGACGTTACTAAACCACACATGGCAAACCGTAGACGATTTATATGGAAGTGATCATTATCCAATAATAGTAACAAAAATTTCCAACCCCACAACAAAAACCAATCCTTTGCAAAAGTGGAAAATTAAGCGAGCCAACTGGAACATTTTTAAAACAAAAATTACTGAAGAAATACCGAATATCCCTATAATTGAAGAAGACATAAACTTAACTTTAAAATTGTTTAATAACTTAATCACTGAAGCCGCCACAATTGCAATGGGAAAAACAAAGTATATAACAAAAAACAAAGTTGTTCCCTGGTGGAATGAAGAGTGTAAATTGGCAATAAAACAAAGTAAAAAAGCTTTAAATACTTTCAAAAGACATAAAACCAATGAGAACTTAATAGAGCTAAAGAAAAAAAGGGCATATGCAAAATTAATTACTACCAGATCTAAAAAAGAGTCCTGGAAAAAATACGTTCAAAGTATTAACAGGAATACAAACATGTCATCAGCATGGAAAAAAGTTAAGAAAATTTCTGGCGTTAGTACACAAAATGGAATAAAATACCTAGAACGAAATGGAAACATAATTAATGAAACAAGAAAATTGTAGAAGAATTAGCTGAAACATACAGACAAGAATCTACAAATGAAAATTACAGCAATATTTTTTACGATATCGGGAAGAAGAAGAAGCAAATCCAATAGAAATTATAGCCAATAACGATGATATAAATACTCCAATTAATAAAACAGAACTATTAGAAACGATCCAAATGTTAAAAGACACATCACCAGGTCCAGATGACATACCCGCAATATTTTTAAAACAGTTACCTAACGAAGCTTTAGACTTCCTATTGAATCTTTTTAATACAATCTGGTGTAAACATAAATTTCCTGACTTATGGAGACAAGCTATTGTCATCCCTATACTAAAACCTAAGAAACCGGCTACAGCGGCAGAATCATATAGGCCAATATCACTTACATGTTCTACTTGCAAACTGCTAGAGAAAATAATAAATAATAGACTTATGTGGCATTTGGAACATCACAATTTACTTATACCGGAACAAGCTGGATTTCGTCCTTTGAGATCTACTATAGATAATGTTTTACATTTAGAAAGTCAAATTAATGAAGCCTTCTGTAACAAACAGAAATGCGTAGCTGTTTACTTTGACATCCACAAAGCATTTGACTTAGCATGGCGACACAGAATATTAACAAAGCTGCAGACTTGGGGAATTCAAGGAAACATGTTGGCATTTTTGAATAACTTTCTACATGAACGCAAATTTTCTGTACGTAGTAATGGAGAAATTTCTAGTATTAAGTCTCAAGACAATGGAACACCACAAGGATCTGTAATTAGCCCTACACTTTTTTTAATTGCAATGAATGATGTTATAAAAAATCTCAAGAGACCTGCACAGGCTAGATTATATGCTGATGATATGATAATGTTTATCAAAGGAAAAAATATTAACTCGATGGTCAAACTTTTACAAGAAGAACTAAATAAAATCGAAAGGTGGTCTAATAGGAGTGGATTCTATTTTTCAGCTGACAAAACACAATATATTATTTTTTCCAAAAAGCCTATTCACACTAACATACCTGCCTTAAAATTCGGCACAAAGTTTTTAAAACGAAGTACAAAGATAAAATATTTAGGCATAACATTCGACGAAACTTTAAGTTGGAAACCACATATTAAACAATTGGCGATATCATGTCAAAATGGTATAAATCTTCTTAAATGTTTAGCCAACAAACAATGGGGTGCTGACGGAGATACATTATTACTGTTGTATAGAAGCCTAATTCGATCAAAATTGGATTACGGATGCATTGCATATTCTTCAGCGTCGAAGTCAAATTTAAAAATCTTAGACATTATACACAACAATGCATTACGCATAATCTCTGGAGCTTATAGAACAACTCCTGTTGCAAGCCTCGAGTGGGAACTTGGAGAGCCATCATTACATGAACGACGTAAATTACTTAGTCTATCTTACGCTTCAAAACACTCATCACTACAACCTGACAACCATTTTCTTACTCAGCCATCGTTATCAAATATCAATATAAGAACACATTTACCATTTCAATTAAGGATCAAAAACATTTTAAACTCTATTGAAATTTTCAACTTTCCCTCAACACATTCAGCAAACGTAAACACGCCACCTCCTTGGTTAATACCTTTGCCTACTTTAAATTTAGAACTATCATCATATCATAAATCTGAAACTAATCCACAAATATTTATAAGCAATTATAATAGAATACTTTCTTCTTTCCCTGAATATACCCAAGTTTACACAGATGCATCTAAAACAACTTCTGGTGTAGGATCATCATTTGTTATAAGAGACATAATAAAAAGTTTCAAATTGCCCACAGAATCCACTGTGATAACTGGAGAATTGTATGCAATATACAGAGCTCTAACTCACATACAAACAGTCAAACCAGATAAATTCCTTATTATTACTGACTCAATCAATTCCCTTCATATACTGTCAAAAATGTACACTTGCAACCCGATAGCTAAATTAATTAAAAACAAGATGCAGCAGCTGGAAAACAAAACATTAGTCTTCGTGTGGGTACACACACATCACATATAGGCATTAAAGGAAACGAACTAGCTGATAAAAATGCTCGGGAAATAGCAAATTCCCCAAATATCAGACCGATAATAAAACCATTAGCAAAAGATCTCAATCCGTACTTTAAACAAAAGCTGATATGTAATTGGACTAAATGTTGGGAAGAAAATTCCTCAAAGTTAAAAGAAATTAAACCAAATTTTGGACGATGGACTAACAACGCCCCTAGCCGTTTCCTTCAGGTTGTATTAACCAGGCTCCGATTAGGACACATGTAACAGTCGTTACTTTTATTACAATTTAAATTAAAATAATAAACAATTTATATTAAAAATAATTTCAGAGACGTAGTATGGGTTGCCTAACTTTAAGTGTTCATTTGCCCATTAAGTGTGTATTGTTAATAATTTAAGTTGTCACTCTGTTCTAATTTGGTACCATTGCGGACAAGAGAAATGACAGGAGATTAAGGGAAGTGGAAATTGGCTCTTCTTGGTTAATTAACTGTGAATTAAAATTCACTTTTGATCGAGAGTTTGGAGTGGTACAAGTGGCAGTTAGCGAAAGAAAATCCAATTAATGCATAGAATTTCCTTCACTTCAAGAAGTTAAATATTCTAAGTATAACCGTAATCAATTTAATTGACGGTGTTTTCGCAAACTCGGGAAGTTGAAGTGAAATTTCTAGCACGGAATTAAGTAGCTATCTGGTAAATAATAATTTTTTTTATATTATAAACATTAGAGTATTTTATCTATATCCTATTATTCAGATTCATTATTTCATATTTTAATATAGTATTTTGTCCAAGGCCATTATATATTTACTCTATGTGAAGCAAGGTCACGCTACATCCGATTGGATGGGTTTTTTTATCTACCATAATTATCTTTTTGCTCCGGTTTCTTATGCTGAAAGAAACTTTCCTCACTTCTTCTTTGATTTCTTTTTATCAATATTGAGATTAGAAGTAACGGGGAATTGTTTTCAGCCACCTACCATGGAATTATAAATTTCCCTCAGAACATCCGAGGGAGAGTACCACTTCAACTCTATAAGAATCAGGGTCATTGGGACAAGCCAGGGAGTATTGTCTACTCCACCCTCATTTTTTCTCCAGCCTGCACCTAGAGGTAGGGCAGGACAGTCATCATCGAACTAAGCCAATTAGCACCAGCTCCGTGCTAATTTCGGACCTCAAGGAGGACTTCGCTGGGACACCGAAGCTATTCGGGAGTATCCTTCCAGACAACTGTTTCACCTAGGAGGACAGTTGGTTTTTACTTCAGAACTATATATATATCTTGTTTCACCAGTTATAGGTTTTTTTTATAACATATATATATATTAATTAATATAACTCCCCTTGGTGTAAGGTATCGGTAAGTTTGAGCTCAAATTCTACCCAGAGATTATCTTCCATTGTTTTTTTGTATTAACCATTTATTTCATTATTAACTTTAATTATTTTATTATTTGTTTATTTAACTAATTTGTATATTTCATCTTGCGTTATTAACTCCGGTTATTATCCCTTCAGGATAATATACCGTTTCAATTGTTTAACTTGGCTTGTTCCCATTTATATATATTATTTTGTCTGTATGTGCATTTAGAGTTGTTTAACAATATTGTTGGTCATATTGTAGGTTAGTATGATATATTTAATTGGCTATACGTTCTTCCAACGTTAGCATTATTTTTTTTCTAAGGTTGTTTTTAACCTAGATGTAGGTTGTACACTCTATATCAGAGTTATTCTGTCTAGTTTTCAACTTTTTATTATAGTTGTTTTCAACATTCTTTTTTTAAAATATTATATTGTGAAATTTTCATATACTTTTTGGTAACTTAGAGATTGTCAGAATCTAAGAAGTTATATTTAATAAACTTGAATTTGTTTTGCATATAATTTTTTTTATTAATATTTCCTTACCTTTTTACATTTACAGCATTTTTGTTTATTAGATCAACTTTAATTAATTTTAGCAGTATACGATACCTGGAAGAGTGACCGTTACTCTTTTTAGAGTAGTATCCCTCTTCTGGCGCCCTCAATTTGTTTTCTTTGTTAATTTTCATTATATCCATTCATTTTTCTTATCTTCTTTTCTATCTATCATACATATTTTCCTGATTTACTGTCTTTAAAAGGCATGCAAATTGGCCGTACCCATCCTGAGTTTCTAGTGGTCATTCTCTTGCCTACATTGCTAGCCTAGCCACATTCCGTTCAATATTTTTTTTTCATACTTCTTTACTTAATTGTTATCTATTTTATCCCATATATATAGACCACTTTTCTTATACCTCTCTCCTCCTACACACCCCAGTATTTTGCTACACACAGCAAACTCACCCATGAATACCTCATGAAGAAGGAACCTCAACCAAAATGTACGAGATGTGACGTGCCGTTAACAGTGAAACACGTATTAACGGAGTGTCCCAAATATAGTGCTGAAAGACTAACTAATAAAATCCCATCAGTTATAAGGGACATTTTTATTGAGTGTACCAGTGAAAATATTGTGAAATTTTTAAGAGACTGTAACATATTGAACCACATATAAGTATGTTATTTATTTGTTATTTGTAATCATTATTGTTTGTATTAAATTCATCCGCTAATAACCAATATGGTTGATGCGGCTGCCTTTAAATAAAAAAAAAAAAATTAGTCACTAATGTTTGTATTTTGACTACAAACGATTATATATATATATGTCCATACTACTCAAAATAACTGTCATTTGCCATAAGCAAATTTCCCTCGATTAATATTTAAAATAACCAAAAGAGTATTATCTAGCTATCAGATGAATTCCATTTTAATTAAATCAAATAAATAACAAAATAGTTACAAAGTAAAACAATTATCGCACTTTCTGTTTCAGAATTTATCAAGCAAGTAAAACGATTTAATTAATTATATGAGATACATATTTAATTATCTGAGATACACTATACCTTATGTACTAATATATATGTAAGATACATTATGAAACAATCTTTCCTGCAGTGACAAAATCGGTGTCTTTACATCATGTTTAACATAAAATAAAGCGAGTATAACGTATTACATTTACATCAAAATATGGCTAAAATAAACTAGTAAAAAGCAAATAAAATATAAATATTTATTCATTTTGAGTTGACAGTGATATGACAGAAATAAATTGAGTTTCTTGCATTCTGAAAGTATTAATTGCGTACGAGATTAAATTAATAAATGCCCACCAGTTAATTATTGCTTGATTTAAATTATATATCTTGGAACTACTTGTTACCATGTGCCCTACTTATTCTACGTGTAAATACTAATTATTCTAAAAGCTCACGATTTTATATTAACAATAATTTTCTTTCTTTTTTATTATTAGATAGACCAATAATATCGAAAGAGACGGATTCAATCTAAGGGACATAATATGCAATGGTGCGAGAGAAGTGATTCGTTACTCCAAACGGAAGAAGAACGAGAGAATCACAGAAGAAATATTACACCTCATGGACACAAGGAGGAAAAATAAGAATAATTTCAAATGATATAAGGAACTAGATCGAAATGTCAGCAGAAAAACAAAAAAGCTCACAGTTCACAATTTGTTGATAGCTCACTACAAGTTTAACCCTAATTAGAAAACTGAAATACAGAGAGGATAGGTAATACGATATAATAGTAAAAACCAACCTAAAACTGACGGTTTAAGACGTTTTCGACTAACCCACCTTATATCTGAAGGAATACAATACCTGATAATCCTATTACGGGGGTATTTTGAATGGTTAGAAATGAACGACCAGTGTCGTAGAGTATATGATTGAAACATTTATTTGAACTAAATAAATATATTTTTTAAATTGTACTTATGTAAATTGTATTTTTTAATAAAACTTATTTATTTTATTCAAAAATAAAAAGTTTCTTGCCATTTGTAAAAGATACATTTATTTAATTAAGGAAAAAGGCGCCAAATGTCGCCTGGCAAAATTTCCAATGTGTTTTAAATGTATCCTATCTATGTATATAGAAGAGAATTGTTTAGAGCAATGATAGACCTAGGAGTAACAAATCAGTTGGTAAGTTTAACCAAACTAAAAGAAACAAATTCTGGAGAAAACACTGGAATACGGTGTAGACACGCACCACATATTTATAGACTGCAAGGTAGCCTACGACTCTGTAAATAGAAGAGAATTATTTAGAGCAATGATAGACCTAGGTGGTTTGGTTAGAATTACCAAATCAGTGGGTAATTCTAACCAAACTAACCTTTGAAAAAGTTGAACATTTTAATACAAAGAACGGGCTACGTCAGGGAGACCCATTTTCCTATATACTATTCAATCTAGCTCTGGAAAAAGTAATACGTACGTCACAAATCACAACTACCGGTTCAATATATAACAAATCTGTGCAAATCTTAGCATATGCTGATGATATCAATATTGTTGGGAGAACGGAAAACGCAGCACGAGAGGCGTACGTAGCATTAAAGGAAGCGGCTACAATAATGGGTTTAATAATAAACACCAACAAAACAAAATACATGAAAATAGGTACGCAACCACAAACACTACGGCCACTTGTTATAGAAAATGACGTCATCGAAGCAGTTAACGAATTTGTATACCTGGGAACGCTCGTCAATACTGAAAATGACACTACCGCAGAGATAAACCGCAGAATTTGCACGGCTAATAGATGCTATTTTGGGCTTAATCTCCTTTTTAAATCTACAGTTACATCAAGAAATACAAAAGTAAAACTCTACAAAACAATAATACGCCCAGTCCTAACATATGGTTCAGAAACCTGGACTTTAACAAAAAGCAATGAAAACATGTTAGGATGTTTCGAAAGAAAAATACTAAGGCGCATCTATGGAGCGGTAAATGAAAATGGTGTCTGGAGAAGACGATACAACTTCGAACTCTATAGGATATACCAGGAACCAGATATCGTAAAACACATAAAGATAGGACGTCTGAGGTGGGTAGGCCATGTTATGCGGATGGAGCAAACCGACCCAGCTAGAAAAACGCTCCTTGATAGACCTATTGGTCAAAGAAGAAGAGGAAGACCCAGAACAAGATTCCTAGATAACATCGATGAAGACATGAGAAATATGGAAATACGTGCTTGGCGGAGGAAGGCGATGGATAGGGACGACTGGAGAAAAATTCTTGGGGAGGCTAGGACCCACACAGGGTTGTAAAGCCAAAATGATGATGATTTAAATGTATCCATTAGTTTCGAATCCGGAGAAAACTAATAAATATTTTTGAAAAATTTAAACGCAGAATGAAAGATTACATTATTACTCAGGGCAGAAAGTCCCTGAAAACTTCTACAATGTTTATTTTAATATGTTATGTAACAGGGGTGAAAATAAAAGAGAAAATATAGTATAATTTTTAATTGAAAATATTGCATGCAAAAGAAACTTTTTATTTATTCTAAAAAATATTTCATTCTGCCTTTAAATTTTTCAAAAATGCTTTTTAGTTTTCTCAGGATTTGAAAAAAAAAATGGATACATTTAAAACACATTGAACATTTTGACAGGCGACATTTTGCGCCTTTCCCCTTTAATACCTTACGATTACAACTACTATTACTTACCTTATATATTAGGTTAATAATCTCTACGGTCGCATCAATTATGTTATCAAGATCCCACATTTTTTGTTCTTCTTTTATTACATGTCTTACTGCATCTTTCCAGTTTTGTTTTGTAATATGTTATAAAGACTCATATAACAATTCACGTACAGCTTGTATTTTATATGACGTATTTTTTCTAGCCACATAACTTTTCATTTGTGCCCAAATGAGTTCAATCGGATTTATTTTGCAGTGGTAGGGTGGAAGTCTAAATACTGTGATGTTTCGCTTTTCCGCCATTTTGCCAACTACGTATTTCTTGAACTTAGATTTGTGTTGCCGGGCAATTTTTAAAAG
This sequence comes from Diabrotica undecimpunctata, assembly GCF_040954645.1. Taxonomy (NCBI): domain Eukaryota; kingdom Metazoa; phylum Arthropoda; class Insecta; order Coleoptera; family Chrysomelidae; genus Diabrotica; species Diabrotica undecimpunctata. The sequence continues at coordinate 103,927,916 of NC_092808.1, forward strand.
TTCTGCTTTTACCATTCCATCTTCGTGAGGCAGATACTTATACCGCAGCCAGTCAAGAATATCCTGTTTCTTCCACGCATTCGTTAGAAGTCTTTCTACTAGTCGTGAATGATAAGGTGCATTATCTAATACTATAATTGAATTTGGTGGTATGTGTTCAATCATTTGCTCAAAATACTCTTCGAAAGTGTGAAAATCGAAAGTTCGAAATGTGAGAAATTATTAATCTACTGCCTTTGCCAGAAGGTGGGGAGATACCAGTAGACCAACCTTCCATAAAGGCTTGCCTGGAGCTTAATATATTTTTATCTGACCAAATTTTTTTTATATATGACCTGAGTTTACCCACGTTTCATCCTGGTAGAAGATGGGCCTTTCTTCAGCCCGGAATTTTCGTATGAATCTTAGATAATTTCTTCTCCAACATCATCTTCTCCTCTCGGTCAATCAAAAGTGATTTTCGGTCTGATTTCACCCACCGGAAATTTAATTCTTTTAAAACTTGCCACAATTTAGTTCGTCCGATATGAGCTAAATCCGGGTCGTCTCTAACTTCTTGTAAAATTTTGTTTAGGTTTGGTATTTCTTTTTTGAAAAGACATTCATGAATTTTCCTTCGAATACCATTTTTGGCAAATTCATCAATTTCAATAGGCTTTTTCCCTCTCTTTAAGTTTTCGTTTGTGTTTGGGTTAGCTATACCGTGTTTTTTTCTTTCTGATAGGAACCTATATAAAGTTGACTCTCCTACGCCAGTCATGTTGGCACAACTTTCGACTATGTTGCGAACAGTGTTTGTGGGATTCTGAGAAACCAGAGCATCGTGAACATTCAGGACAATAGTCTTCTCTCTTGGTGAATAGACAGACTTACTGACTGTACGCAACAGTACCGGTGTAAAACTTGATGATGAAGTCATCACAAACAATCCAACAAGAGCGAAAGGTACGTATATGTTCGTAGGTATATGGAATAAAAAATCACTCACACACTGCATATAATTCGCAAAAGAAATATTTGAGACGCTAATTACTGCCGTAGACACGGAAACACCGACGAGCCGTAAATTACATGCGATCAAAAACGTACTAAACAAAAAAATTGTTTTCGTTCGTAATAACTTCACCCTTTCAAGTTAAGTTTCGAATATAATTATATTATTAAAAATCTGGGGAATTCCATCTGAATTATCTTGCAACGAATAGTACATTCGGATATGAATTCCAGGTTTTATTATTTACAAAATTGTTAAAGGTTAAATTCTTATTTTTATTAATATGATATAATAACCAACATTAGTCGTGAAAGTTTTAATTGTTTTTTTGCTAAATATATTAGTATTAAAATATTAGCAATATTATATATAACAGTATTAAAACATTATATTATTATTTAATGAATAAACACCTTAGGAACGCCTATGATTTACGACCGTTTTATGAGTTTGAGGCATATTTCGTGCTCTCAACAATTTGTGAACAGAGAAGGAATACACAATAGCTTTAATGTGCACAAAAAAAAACAAAGAGTTTACTTTTATTTACCAGAAAAGTCAGGTTAGTTTTGATAGTTAATAGACGAGAATAACAAACTTGTTATCGACAAAAGAGAAGTTACAGACTTGGGAAATTTACATAAAAAAAATTTTTACGGTATATTATCATGTAACGAAACTATAGATTAATCAAAAGATGAAAAAGCAACAGGATGCAATAAAATGTCGGTAGAGTTTTTAAGATATACGACACCGGTCAAATTCCATCAGACTGCTAAACGCGTTCCTTAAGATCACAAAGCGTTCGACACTATCCAATATGAAAAATTCATAGAACTATTACGTCTATCAGGAATTGACACTAAGGACATCCAGATTAATAAAAATCTCTTCTTCTTCTCATTGCGCCGTCTCCTTTCGAAGATTGGTGATCCAAATGGCAATTGTAGTTTTGGAAACTGCTGCGCGAAAGATCTTTGCGGATGAGCGGTCGAATCATCTCCTCAGGTCTTTCAGCCACGAGTTCTGGCGTCTTCCTACTGATCTTTTGCCCTGTACTTTTCCTTCCAGTATAACTTGAAGTAATTCATATATTTCGCCTCTCAGCACATCACCCAAGTATTACATTTTCCTCTCTTTGATTATTCTTACTAATTCTTTTTGTTTACACATGCGACGAAGTACCTCAACATTAGTAACTCTTTGTACCCATGGAATCGTCAACATTCGTCTGTATATATACATCTCAAAGGCATCTATTCTTTTTTCTATTTCAGAGTCCATTGTCCAACTTTCACAGCTATACAGTAAGACAGAAAAAACGTAACATCTGATCATTCGGATTCTAAGCTGTAGACTAAGGTCTGATCTTGTAAAAAATGTTTTAATGCTCATGAATGTTTTCCTTGCTTGTTCGATTCTTGATAGGATTTCTTTTTTTGGATTACACTGACTATTGATATTTGTTCCCAAATATTTTATGGAATTTACGTGTTCTATTATTTGACCCTTGGCATACACCTGTACGTTTATTGGTATCTTTGAAAATACTAAAGATTTAGTTTTGGAAACATTTAGATGTAAACCGAACATTTCTCTGTGGTGAACTACCGCATTTATTATATTTTGTAGTTCTTGTGCGTTGCTTGCTATTAAGACGGTATCATCAGCATATCTGATGTTGTCTATGCTGATTCTGTTAATCTTAATTCCGCCTTGGACCTCGTCTAATGCTTCTCTGAATATAGACTCCGAATACAAATTAAAGAGTAGCGGTGATAAGACGCAACCCTGTCTCACTCCTCGTCGGATTTGTATGTCTTCGGATGTTGTGTGCTCTATTTCAATTGTTGCCGTTTGGTGCCAGTATAGTTCTGAGATAATTCGCAAGTCTTGTTCGTCAACTCCAGTTGTTTTCAGAATTTCGATCATCTTGTGATGGTTAACGCAGTCAAATGCTTTTCGATAGTTAATAAAACATGCATATACATCTACATTCATGTCTCTGTATCGTTGCGTAAACACATTTAAAGCAAAAAGAGCCTCTCGTGTTCCCAATCCGTTTCGAAATCCGAATTTAGTGTCACTCATCTGGAACTCACACTTCTTGTAAATTCGTGTATGGATAATTCTGAGAAAAGTTTTAAGGACATGAGACATCAAGCTTAATATTCGATAATCATCGCATTGTGAGGAATTCGATTTTTTTGGTAATGCTACGAATGTTGATTTTAGCCAGTCTGTTGGTATTTTACCTGTGTCATATATCTTATTGAATAGTGCTGTTATTAAATCTAGGCTTTTACTTTCGTTATCTGCAATTAGTTTAAGTTTAGTTTAATAAAAATCTAGCCAGATTATTAAAATTAAAAAGCAAAAAATTGTTTTAATTGTGTTTTCTATTAAGAAATGAACACATTGCTGCGATTTAATTAGTGCGTTGACGACACGATTTATCTAGCAATATAAGCGTTTTTTCATGCCATGAACACATTGCTGCGATTAGTGTTTTGTCTCATTGATCACATTGAACCGACGACTACAGCATAGTCTGGAATGGATTCTTTAGAATCGGAGGAAGATTTGATTTTTCTGGTTCCTTTAGCAGACGAGGAGGATCAAAGGCGAAATATATAAATATATATTAAAATTAAATATTATGTATTCACTAGGTATCTGAAAATATTATAGCAAATATCTGTTTTCATATAATGGGCAAGTTTTAATATGTGTTAATACTTTTTATGGAAAAAGAACCATCGGACTTTTCGTCGTCGACGTCGTCTTTCCAAATTTATCATAAGATAAACAAATTATTGAAAAATATAAAAATATACATATGCGAAGTATCAGAAACAGTAGAGAATGACAAAGAAAAACGTAGGATAATGGAGGAATATCATAACCACCGATTTTTGGGGGTTATGTAGAAAATAATAGGCTAATAAAGAAACTAAAGGCAAGATTTTAATGGAGAAACATGGAAAAAGACGTAAGAAAATATATTAAACAATGTCATAAATGTCAAATTGACAAACCAACAAGACTACATGTCGAGGAATTCGTGAAATGTGATACTTTTTCAAAACCATGGGACATAGTGTATATAGACACGATAGGTCCATTCCCTAGAAGTAATGAAGGCAGTAGATACTGTGTCACAATGCTGTGTGAGCTGACGGAATACGCAGTGAGTATACCAGTGTGCAACAAAGAAGCCGAGACAATAGCTTGCGGAATTTTCGATCATTTTATACCAACATACGGACTCATGAAACAAATCAGAACAGACCAAGGCAGAGAGTACAAAAATGAAGTAATGCACGAAATAACAAAAATGCTATATATATAGCACAACTTCTCAATGAAGTACCACCCACAATCGATTGAAAGTTGTGAGAAACTACATAGAACATTAAACGAGTACGTGAGATCATTCATCGATAAAGACAGACAAAATTGGGACGTGTGTTGCAGAATGTTCACATACTACTACAACACAACCCCTAACGCGTATCATGGATATACACCGTTCAAATTGCTGTATGGCAGGAAAGTAAACTTACCTGAAGACGGTACACGAGATGTTCAACCATGTTACAACATAGATGCCTACTACAATGAGTTACACTATAAACTACTATTCGCACACGAGAGAGCTAAAACCTTCTTGTTAAAGCACAAAAAGGAGCGTCAGGAAAGAAATAAGTCAAAAACGACGCCACAACACTTCGAAATAGGAGACCTAGTCCTAGTCAAAAGAGAAGAGAATTGTAAGTTTGATAGTATTTATGCAGGTCCTTTCATAACAACAGAGGTAAATAACGTTAACAGTAAAATTAAGATAGATGACGGTAAGATCAAGGAGGTGCATAAAAATAGCCTATACGCTTACAGTCCAGAAACACCAGTGAATTAAGTGTTATGTGAAAATGCAAACAAAATTATATTGATATTGAACACTTTTTTATTAGATATAAAGAAATATGTACCAAAAATTTGTATATAATTCTATAAATATGTATATGTAAATAATGTATATATGTCCAGTAATCAGTTGATGATGACACGAAAAATTTCCTTCTTTCGGAAAGAAAGAGTAAAAACAGTTTATGTAATTGATTGAAAACGAACAGCACTCAGAAAATTTTTCTTCTGAGGGATAGGGATGTACCGGGATTTAATTAAGCACTAGATCTAAGTAACCCAATTCAGTTTAAAAATTTAAAATCCTTTTAATAACATTAAACTATTATTGCTAAACGCGATTGTTTGTTTTTGACATTGAAAATATCGGTGTAACTGGAAAACACGCTGACCTAGTGAAATTTGCAATGTAATCAAAAGCTTATTAAATATGGTGTACAAATTAAATTAGTAAAACATGATTATATAAACAAACGCACGTGAGCTAAATAACTGGAAAATAAAGGGAGTAGATTATTATTATTAAGAATGAAGAATGAACAGTCGAAACTAGTGTTATCATCCGTCAACTGGGTACTCTCTCTATTATTGTACTTAGAGAACTAATAAAGTAATTATGAGTATCCAGTGAGTTCAAGTTAATCATTCACATACAGGGAGTAAACTAGCCCTAGAGTTCCACTATATGGAACTATTGATGGAAGCAATCTCCTAAGAATATACAACATTATTATATGGCGATCATACATTATTATATGGCGATCCTACACTATTATACCCTATCCACCACCTGGGGACGTGTTTGATGGGAGACAGACAACTTCCCACGGATTTTTGATGGATATTCTTGAGTTAAAGTTGATTTCCTGTAATCGAATAAACTATATACTAATAAAATCGTCCCACGAACGCAACTTGTTAATATTACAATATTATTTTAAAGTTTAAATTTACTTTAAAATGAGAATTGAGAAAAAATAACATACAATACAGAACCAACTGGTTAAAAAAACTAGCTGAAGAAAACACAATGACGGACCGATAAACAAAACAGGCACAGAACAGGGACATGAGCAGATCTAAAGATAATACAAACGGAAGTAAAAACAAATTGAAGTACAACTTAAACACAGAAAAGAACAAAACAATTTGGAAAATGGCATCATGGAATGTGAGAGGTATAAATGGGAAGGAAATAGAACTGGGGGAAGAAATTAGAGATAAGAACATTGAAATAGTAGCTATAACAGAGACAAAGAAAAAAGGAAAAGGATCAATAATATTAGAAAACGGAATGTTACTAATATACAGTGGAGTGGAAGAAACGAAGAGAGCTCAGGCAGGAGTAGCGTGCATGATAAAGAAGGAGAGTATCAACAAAATAAAAAATTGGATATATTACAACGAACGTATACTAAGAGTAGACATAGATATGGATACAGAGGAAACCAATACAAACCTAATCATATGTTATGGACCAGATGAAGACGCAACAAAAAACGAAAAGAATGAATTATGGGACAAATTACAAGAAGTGATAAATGATTGTACAGAGAAAATTGTTATCACAGGAGACATGAACAGCAGAGTGGGGAAAGAAACAGAAAAATGGAACAATGTCATCGGACCTTATGGGGAGGACAAACTAAACAAAAATGGAAAATTACTACTCGAATTCTGTCTAGACAATAACCTGGTGATTATGAACACACACTTCCAACATAAAAGGATACACAAGATCACAAGAAAAGTCAAATCAAGAGACGAACAATCAATTATAGACTATACTATAGTGCAAAAAACAGAGAAGAACTGGATAAGAGACGTAAGGGTAAAAAGGAGTTATGAAATTGGTAGTGACCACTATCTAGTAGAAACCACATTTAAAAGCAAAAGAAAAGAAATAAAAAGAAATGAGAACATAAACAGAAAACGCAAAGAAATAATAAAAATTTATAAACTAAGGGAAGAAACAACGAGAATAAGATACTCAGAAGGACTAGAGAAAGAGATGGACAATGAACATGAAATAACAGAAACAATAGAAGAAGAATGGGGAAAATTTAAAAATGCGATGATAAAAACAGCTAAATCAATATGTGGAACCACAAGAAATAACAACAGACGGAAACGAACATCTTGGTGGAACGATGAAGTGAAAAGAGAAATAAAAGAAAAGAAGAAATTATGGAAAGAATACATCCAAGACCAAACACAACAAAAATATGAAAATTATAAGAGACAAAGAACAAAAGTTAAAGAGATAGTTAAGAAAGAGAAAAAGAAAAGTTGGGAAAAATTCGGGGAAAAAATGGAAGAAAACAGCAAAGAAAACGTAAAATTATTTTACAGAACACTAAAAAACCTAAGAAGCAACAAAGAAACGAAACTGAAACAAATAATGAACACGGAAGGAACAATAATAAACGACGATAAGACAATAATGGAAAGATGGAGGGAACATTTTCAGCTGATACTGAATGCAAATCAAGCGAATACAATGGAGAAGGTAAGCCACAACAGAAGAGTATCCATAAGAAACACGAAAAATACAGAAACTATAGAAAAAGAAGAACTGGAAAAAGCAATAAGAAAGATAAAGATTGGAAAAGAACCAGGAAGCGATGAAGTAGCACCAGAAATGATGAAATATATAGGAGTAAAAGCAAAAGAAAAATTGTTATATGTACATATATAACCTAATATGGAAGAGAAAAGTAATACCCAGAGAATGGACAAATGCAGTAATTATACCTATATACAAGAAAGGAAACACAAGAGACTGTAGGAACTATAGAGGTATATCACTACTATGTGTAGCAGCAAAAGTATACGAAACCATAATAGAAAGGAAAATTAGAAAAGAAATAGAATATAAATTAGAGGATGTACAAAGTGGATTCAGGAAAGGACACAACACACAAGATCATATATTCACCATGCAACAAGTAATAGAAAAAGCCTTAAAGAAAAATAAAGAAATACATCTGAGCTTTATAAAAATGGAAAAAACATTCGACTCAGTCAAAAGAAAAGATATATGGGAAAGCCTAAAGAAGAAACAAGTAAGTGAAGAACTGATAGAAGCAACAAAGAGTATATACATGAAAACAACAAATACAGTAAGAATGTTAAATATACAGTCAGAACCATTTGAAACAACCCAAGGAGTTAGACAAGGGGGAAGTCTCAGCCCAGTACTATTCATAAATGTAATAGATGAGATAGTGAAAAAATGTAAGAAAACATTCAAGAAATACTGCATCGGTTGGAACAAAATGCAAATGATAAATGCTGAGATGTGTATATTTGCAGACGACATAGTATTAATTGCGAAAACTGCAGAAAAACTGAAATACAACTTAGAGAAATGGAACCTAGAAGCAAGCAAATACAACTTAAACGTAAACAAAGAGAAGACTCAAATAATGAAAATATCAAGGAAACAAGGGACGGAAGATCAAATAGAAGTAATGATAGACCAACAAAAAATAATACAGACAAATTCATACAAATACTTAGGAACAGTAATCAACAACAAAGGAGACATCGAGGATGATCTTAACAACAGAATGGAAAACATAGAAAAACTATTCCAAGCACTAAATAGAGGATTCCTTAATAACAAAGAAATATCAACAAAGACCAAGATGACAATATACAAAACAATATATAGACCTACAGTGACATATGGAGCAGAAAATTGGATATTAAACAAAAGACATCAGAGCAGAATTCAGGCAGCAGAGATGAAATACCTCAGAAGAACGATAGGAGTAAAAAGAACTGATAGAATCAGAAATGAAGAAATAAGAGAAAGACTCAAAATCAAACCGATACTCGAGTCAATCAAAGAGAAAAAATTGGCATGGTTCGGACATCTAACCCGGATGGACAATAATAGACAAGTAAAAAGAGTGTGGGACGCCAAACCAATAGGGAAGAATAGAAGAGGAAGACCCATTAAAGAATGGAACAGTGACATCTCGCAGATACTGCAGAGTAAGGGTAAGACTTGGCAGGAAGCAACACAGATGGCATCCAATAGGAAGGAATGGAGAAAGTTCGTTAAGAGCTAGGATACCTCAGAAGACTGTCAAATATTGTAATTTAATGAATTGTATTGTAAACGGCCCAACACCGAAAGGTACAAATGGGTTCTACTGATTAAGTAAAATAAAGTACTTTAAAATGTAAACTATATGTCTGATTTGTCAATATGAAAAAGTCAAATGAAATTAAATTATTAGAAGAATTTTTTACCAAGTCCCAAAGAACTTGCCACAAAATATATTTAATTTATTATTGTTTTGTCTTTTGAGAACGATTTCCGAAGTGGAAATCGAAACGTCAAATAAAAAACTTATTTTACAGAAAAGTTTTGGTTTATTTTTAAGAAAAATAGTAAGTTTATGATTTATTCGCTAACTTAAAACGACAAGTACAAGCAAATTGCAAAGTAACCTAATGCTAATTTGTACAATTCTCGACTAGCAACATGGTCGATACCATTCGTACACGCAAACACATACAATAGCTTGATAAAGTATATAATTTTTTTAAATAATAATCAATTTTTTGTGATATTTATTAAATACATATGTAACTACGATCTAATTAGTATATATACTGGGAATTATACAATTATTATTCAGTCAATGTACTACCTTTTTACTTAATATATTCAGTAACGACTGTATTTTATTGGCTAATGAACTCTATATTTGATCAAAGTAGGATATTATGATATAAAAATAACTAATACAACTAGTTTAATATCAACGCACCTATCTTAAAAACAAACTGTATATTTAGTATGGTATAATTAGACCCAAACCCTGAAATCCAAAGTAAAAGTTATTCTCCAACATCAAATTGTTCTATATGGTCCACATACATAGTTTAGTACAGACTACTTCAACAGATGAGTGTAGGTGGGAGTGGTAGGGGGGTCTAGGGGTGCGAAATCAGTAAATTAATTTACGTTTTTCGCAAATATTTCGAAGACTATGGGATTAAGCGTGAAAGAGGCTGTATACAAAAATGTTCTACGTCAAATTTAAAATAAGAAAGGTGCTCTGTGTAAAACAAGAGGTAGCTGGTTAAATGATTAGAATAATAACGAATAAAATGCAACATTTTGATTGTGAATAAATAAGCAATTAATTTAAATATCACGAAAAATATCTGGCTTAACTCATTGCTGTTATCTATTCTATACAAAGAAAAAAACACTTACTTTTAAAGTAAAGTGCATTAATCGTAGCAATCGTACTATTAAATATATATACAAAAGGAACATTTTTATTCCCGATAGAGAAAGAGAGAGAAAATATATCTTCTGTCTCTCTCTTACTCATATCTTACATATGTAATGATTTCACCGATTCACCGCGCGTATAGAACTATAACTTCAAAAAGCAAAACACCAGAAATTATTTTACACCATAATAAATCCAAAGGGTCCGTTGACACCGAAAATAAAATGACCAGAGAATATACATGTGTTCGTTTAAGTAGGAGATGGCCATTTAGGATTTTTATGGAAACTATTGATATGGCTGCACTCAATGCCTATATTATATTTACTAAAAAGTTTCCCAATTGGAAAAGTAATGACCGAAGTAGGCGAAAGATTTTTTTACAAAACTTGGCACAAGAACTTGCAATCCCAAACGTTCTAAACAGGAAACAGAATAGCAAAAATTTTCGCAAAACCGTAAAAACCACGATAGATGTATTTCTTTCTAACAGTAATGCCACAGTATCAGAACACCCTGCTAGAGGAACTCAACATTATATAAATCGAAGATGCAGCTTTTGTGTTAGATCACGGGATAGAAAGACTAAAATATCATGCAGTATAATGCAGAAAACCCATTTGCAATATACATCGAAAAGAAAGTAAAAATTTTGTATGCCCTGACTGTAAAAATAATTAATTTAAAGATTTTAGTTAAAGGTAAAAATAAAAACAAATTATTTTAGTTACCAGTGCTTCATTGTATAACTTCGCAAGCAATAATATAAAATTTAAATGAATTATTAAGGTATTTTGGTGAGGTGCCATAGTTATCCCACACGTCCTGAAGAGTAGGTTAAAGGTTAAAGGTTAACCTCAATGTAAGCTCCGTTAAGAAATTTAAACATTTTTCATTTTCAATAATAATTTAAATTCTTATAAGTGTTCCCAACGTCTGTAGCTTGTTGTAAATCGTTACAAATGTCGCCCAACCTGTAAGTTTTGTTTTTAATATTATTTGTAATAACTGTTGATGTGAGGTAATAATAAATATGTAATGTTTCTCTCCAAACCAGAAGTTTGGAAAGAAACATTCCTAACCTGAAAATTTTCACCCTTTAACATTTTTTAGGAAAGAAAAGCCTTTCGTTCTATCCAGCAAGAGGATTTGTTTAAACGGCGACCATTTCAAATAGTTTAGGAGCCTTCTTGTGATTGTTGCCCAGGAAATCTATGTAAGTATTTTTTTTAGTTCTTTGTAGTTACCCCCTCCAGTCCCTTCTTTATTTACTAACTTACGACCTAGCTCTTCAACCAAAACAAGAGTGGCCCTTCACAAACGTTTCGGTTTGTTTGATTACCCTATCTCCAGCCCAGTAATTGCTCAGTCCCGACTTTCAATCCCTTATAAATGATACACAATATGGTAGGCAAATTAAATTCTTACAAAACACATGGTGACCTGTTTTTAAGTTCAAAGAAATTCACTAGTTTTGTTATTTTTGCTAACTACGTTGCAGCCACAGAAAACGTTACAAAATATCATATTTATATATCATAAATATCAATATTTAGTTAAAATTATAGCCATTCAAAAGCGCAATACAATAGAGTTGATTTATGGGGTTGCACTTGCTCTACGAACCTACGGAACAACACCTGCAAAGGTCATAAGAAGGGTGGCAAGAGAATTTCGGAGTATTTTATACAAAGAAAAGTCACTTTAAATCGAGACGAATTTTCAGCGTGCTGAAAACATCTCCAGTTTATCTCCGGTGACGTCCCTTTTTAGTGCTTCGGTGTTCCTTGCGTCGCAACGCGCATATGTTACTATTGTACGATTGCTATGATTAATGCATCTTACTTTAAAAGTAAGTGTTTTTTCCTGAACGAACATGTACTCCGATAGGGACCAGGTAGATTAGCGAACATATGTAAAAACAACAAGCCGTATAGCAGAAGACCCGTTGGAAGGCCGTCAAAAAGGTGGAAAGATAATGTACAGTCAACAACGACTAAAACAGAATAAGAGGCAGACAAACAGGAGTATAAGTCATGTCTTGAAATTGCTTTTAAAAGTAATTCACAATAGAATACATAAAAAATTAGATGAAGGCATAAGTAATACACAAATGGGATTTGGGAAAGGACTGGGAACATGAGATCCACTGTTTGCAGTAAGTGTTCTTTCGCAGAGATGCTTAGATATAAATCACGAAGTATATGCCTGTTTCATTGATTTTGAGAAGGTATTTGGCAGAGTGCAGCATAATCGGCAAATAAATTTTATTAAATAAAAACATAGACAGTAGAGACATTATAATTATATGCAACCTCTATTGGAACCAAACAGCAAAAGTAAAAGTTTAAAATGAACTGAATAAGTATATCCAGATTCGTCGTGGGATCGGCCAAGGGTGTATTTTATCACCCTTGTTATTCAATTTATACAGTAAAGCCATTTCAGAATTAGCGCTTGCCGAGGTCAGTGAGGGCCTTATAATACACGGTGAGCCACTTAGTAACATAAGATATGCTGACAACACCGTCCTTCTGGAAGGAACAATAGAAGAACTGCAACACCTTGCTAAACAACTAAATATATATTACAACAATTATGGACTAAAATTAAATTTGAAGAAAACCATGATACATGAAAATACATGAAAAGTTCATAGTATTTACAAAAGCACAAAACATCAAAGTTAAGCTAGTACTAGATAATACAGAAATTGAACAAATATCTTCATACAAATACCTTGGAGCATGGATCACAGAAGATACTGATCACACAAAAGAAATAGGATGACGTATTGAAATTTCACGGTCAACTTTTAATAGAATGAGAAAACTTTTATGTAATTGCGATATCAATATATCGCTCCGAATAAGAATGCTTCGATGTTATATTTTCCCTACCCTTTTGTATGGGGTTGAAGCTTAAACACTTAGAAAATCCAACATTAAAAACCTAGAAGTATTCGAAATTTGGTGTTACCGACGTATTTTGAAAATATCATGGATGGATCGCAAAACAAACGAACAATTTCTCGAAGAACTAGGAAAAAAATGCGAAGTATTAAGTTCCATAAAAATCAGGAAATTGGAATACTTGGGGCACATCATAAGAGATGAAAAATACAAACTACTAAGGAATATAACGCAGGCTAAATTCAAAGGCAGAAGAAGCATAGGAAGACGTAAATTGTAGTGGCTACGCAATCTTCGTGAATGGTTTGGATGCAGTTCAATTGAACTATTCAGGCGCGTAACCAACAAAATTATAATTGCCAGAATGATTTCCAATCTACGATAGGAGCGGAATTTGTAGAAGAAGAAACAGGAGTAATCCTACTCGCACGAAGAAGAAGAAGAAGATCTCTTTACTTGGATCTCGTTGGTCTGCATTGAAGCTTTAAAATTAATAACTCTCTTAATGTTTTGTTGATCTATCATAAATTTTGTCCTAGAAACATTCATAGAAACGTAGATCTTTACCATCAATGAGTTTGGTGCTTAATATGTTATTTCATGCTTCACCTTATCAAAAGCCTCTTCGTAATCGATGAAAGCTACATAAATATCTTTACGTTGGTCGCAGAATTTTTGGAGAAGTACCTTTGCGCCAAAAACTGCCTCACTGGTACCCAACGCACTCCTAAATTTAAAATGGGTTACATCTAGGCTTATTTCGTAATGAATAATTCCAAGAAAAAACTTTTTAATGTGTGGCTTCCTTCGGAATTGCTATAAAAACAGACTTTAACCATTCCTCAGTTATTTTAACCAGTAGTATATATACAGCATTAAAAAGCTTAACTAGAGCTCCTCTTGAATAATTTTCAGGAGTTCAGCTCTTATTTAATGTCTTAAAATTAAGATAGCTATAATGGTAACCAATATTCTGAAAGGACATGCTGCGTGAAGAAGAAGAAGCTGGGATGTTGTCTAATTCAGTTGCTTTCTTGTCTTTGAGTCATTTTATTTTATGAAGAAATTCAAATTTTAAAATTTCAGTCCCTTGATTTACATTTCTCTGTATGCTTGGCCTGCCATCTTGGAGCAATTCAGTTATATAATTATTCCGTGTTTCAAATATTTCTAGTTCATCAATCATACCTTTTCCTTTATTATCTACTAGAGTATTATTGTTTTTTTATTATACAGGCCAAAAACTTTACACGAACTTTCTTGAGCTGCAAGTTAAACATGTCATGCTTCTTTTCTAAATTTTCCATTTCTGAAGCCACTTTACTTTAGCCGCTCGTATTTTTTGTTTTATTTCTCTTTATTTTTTTTGTGTTCTTTATATTTCCTTCTTTCTTCAAAAAGGTCTAGTATTTTTTATGTCCTCCATTGAATCTATCATTGACACTGTGTTCTTATATTATCTTGGTCATATGTTCACGAAATAATTTCTATGTTTTCTCAATATTTTCGGTCGTTCTTATTTCTTTAATGTGATTGTTTACATTATTTTCTATTTTACTTTAGTTGAGAGCTAAAATGGTCAAAATTCTTTTGCTGATGTTTTTTCTATTCGTTTTAGCAACGGCGACTAAAGGATTGTGATTAGATGTAATCTACTTCAGGGTATGTCGTAACTCTATTGATGGAGTTGCTAAATTTTTTGTTGATAAGAATGGAAGAAAGAGGTAGGTATTTAAAAAACAATTCAATTAAAGTTACTACTGCTCTGGCCACAGGTTTGCCAGACACTCGGATGCTTTCATTACTGACATCCGGAAAGTAGACGAAGAGGGTCTGGAATTATTAAACCACTTGCGTTAACTTCGTCTTCGTTGAACCAATCGGCATCGCTGGGCGATGTTTTATTGTAGCACACAATGCAAAGAATTGCCTTTTTGGCAGCAAGTCGCTGTGGCATATACTAATGTGGGATGGGAAACAGATCCTTTTGTATGAATATATTATGTTCTTGAGGTCTTGATGTTTAAATGCTTTCAGTGAAGGCGACAAATCAAATTAAAACCTCACAAGAAGTAATGAAAACTTGCATGAACCTTTATCTAACTGACAAAGGCCGGTATCCCGGCACCGACAAAAATTTAAAATTTCTAATTTAACTGAGCTGTCACCGTTCTTCGGAGGGCACGTAAAGCCGTCGGTCCCAGCTACGAAAGCGGTATTGGCTGCCCGTGTGCAACTTAATATTTGCCGCCCCCCTTCCAACACTTTAGACATACATACTATTATTTAAAGAAATGTGCAGAAGATGCATAATATAACAATAATAATTTGTAAAAAGATAAATACGTACTTAAACATTTAGACTAATCTCCATGATCGAGCGTCCATATATTATCCAAAGGTATATCTTAATATCCCATCCGAATATCCTAATTTAAACGTCAATGATCCTAATTTAATAACCATGATCCAACGTCCAGAATATGTATATTCTAATATCCTAATTTAAACGTCCATTTAATTAAAATAAACCGTGAATAGAAACATAAACACATAAAAAAACTAAAAACGTACTTTTCGGGCTTTCGTCTCGAAAAACTTTTTGACGATATCTTTAATGTCCAATGTCGCACACACTTCATGTTCTATAGATAACATTGCAGAAAGCAGAAACACATCTTACTACAATTGTTATTTGTTGTACGTGCGCCCCAATGTTTTTTCTCCATTTCATATAATTTTTGATGAGCAGAGTCAACTGTTAATCCTTTTTTTAATGTTGTAGATAGTTTAAACAGTTTTTGAAAATATTTTATATAAGCTGCACCGGATTCATGTCATTCATGTCTTTTTAAAATATTAGCTAAATGTTGCCAGTCACTTACCCCATTAATTCCACTAAGTAATTGTCGACTGCTTTAATCACAACAAAACAGTTTACAAGGTGCACGAAAAACACTATTTAGTGATAATGAGTAAAGTAACCACGGGCGATGAATTTGGTCTTGCGTAGGTCATGTGCGATAAAAATAAGTTTCTGAAAATATCTTATTACATATTTGTATCTCTGGGGAAGTTAATTTTTGTAATTTGCTGAGGAAAGTTTTCAACAACAGATTGAACTTCACTTGGATTCATATTTGCAGGCCATTATTGTCATCAAATTATCCGTCTCTATCCGCAGGAATATTTAATTGTTTGGTACTTTTTTCTATGGTTTGGACTTCGCTTGAAGTTGAAGGTCCTAAATTTATATCCGAGTCTTCTATATTTTCATGTATGTTTTTCATCAAAAATGATTCCAGTGCACCGCTAAGGTTTTTTTTCTCCTCAGTTTTTGCCTCTTTTATTTTTCTATATTAAAAACCTAAAAGTCGTTTTCTTTTTCTTTCGAACATTTTGAAATCATCACTTAAGAACGAAGCCGGGCGAATTTAACAAAATAAATCCAAAAACACTGCAAATAAGTTGTCCAAATAATGTTTCTCCAAATAATATGTAGCCGTAACGCGTATACGAATAAAATTGCTCTGATCTCGACGTTACTTCGAAATACAGTACCCACTGTGCAAAAGAAACGGGTACACTACGATATTTTTTTATTTTACTAATTCTCAACTAAGACTGAACATAAGACATAATAACCCATCTATAAACATAACCATAGGAACAATATTATAACAGAAACTTTACAACCACTTGTCCGAAAGCCGCCAGCCGCTTAGAATTAAAAAGTATTAACGAAACTGCGTTATGATTGTACCTGCAAATGGGCGGCAGTCCATACAATAAATAATATTTTCTGACTTTTTTTTAGATTACGATGAAAAAAAGAAGTATACATAATAAATGAAACGCATTTAAGTATTATCACGTACTGAATAATTATTATTGTTTGGAATATTAGAGTTCACAGAATTATCTGAATCATTACCATTTAATTATTTGAATTTATTTTCGTTTTAAAAAAGTATTATCATCAGTGGACTGCTTTTGGCCCGTGTGCGGTGCACACTTGGCACACATGGTAGCGGCGGCCCTGGTTCGAACCCCCCTTCCTGTCCTGTAACGCACCGTAACGTTTTACAACCCCTTACCCCCTAATTGCGTTACATAATACTTGAACGATCTCAAGGAATATTTGCGCGAATACGACAACCAATGAAGCTTAGAGTAAAATCTTGTGCCACCTTTCAAGAAGATACAAGAAAACGAGAAAAGATATGAAAAACCGAGAAATAACTACCTCTTAAAACCCACCAAATATCATTTGAATATTTTAACCAGTTTCAGGGAAATAAATAATTCCTCAGTTTGTAAGAAAAATTTCAAGACTCCGTATCTATGTAAACGAAGCATTTTGTTTATACAGACATACATTTATATAGAAAACTGTCATTATTTTTTTATGCATAACACCTCAAGAAGTTTGTTGTAGTTATTTACTAACATCCTATATATTTTACAAATATGTATGTATTATTCAAATGGACTAAAAGTTGACACTTTAACCTTTGTAACTCAGAAACAATTGATCTCTGAGTCTTGCGGCAATGAGAACTTGTAATCAGCATGACCAAAACTTTATCTCTGTTAAGTTTCAGCGAATTTAACTGAAGCCATTTTTACGTAAGGAAAGTGCCGGGATTATTTTTGTAAAAATGATTGTGTAAAAAAGGTTCGCTCATTGTTTATTAATGATTGTTCAATGATGGAACATCCAATATATTTGAAAATTTGCATATTAATTACTAAATAGGTGTGTAATAATTCTGTGTAGTACTTTATTTGTTTTCGAGAAAAATCACTTACGATATTTTACGTGGACCAACATAAAAAGTAAATTATAGTATGTAACACTTACTATGAATTACGTAGGGCACTATACAAAACTATTTGTCGTATGTCATAGATACTATATTCTTCTTTGTAAAAAATGGTAAATATTTGTTGTAAGTAGTAGATAATGTTGACCACAGTCAACACAAAATGGGACCAGTCAACAGAAATAAGATCACAAATTGAAAAAGCGCAAAACGCGTTCAACAATATGAAAAAGTGGTTCACAAGCAAAATCTCAATGGAACTAAAATTAAGACTGGTCAAGTGTTATGTCTTCCCGGTCTTGTTCTATGGAGCAGAGGCATGGACCACAACGGAAGCCACCCTGAAGAAACTAGAATCCTTTGAGCTGTGGATATATCGCCGTATTATTCGAATATCCTGGACAGACCACATCACTAACGTGGAAGTAATGCAGAGAATAGGCAAAAGCAAAGAAATAATCTTCACCGTAAAGAAACGGAAGCTTGAGTACTTCGGACATGTCATGAGGTATACTAAGTACCGGCTGCTACAGTTAATAGTCCAAGGAAGAATCGACAGTAGGAGGGGACAGGGAAGAAGACGACACTCATGGATGCATAACCTGCGACAATGGTTCGGACTAACATCGACCGAACTGTTCAGAGGTGCTGTAAACAAAGTCAAAATAGCCTTGTTAATAGCCAACGTCCGAAACGGATAGGGCAAAGGAAGAAGAAGAAGTAGATAATATATTCTACTTAGTTAAAATTTTAAATAATAATGTTGTAAGTTTATTAACCTCATTGTAATAAAAATATTCAGGGGTATTTTTAGGAAAGTAGGCAATGAAAAAGCATGAAATTATTATTGATAGAATCACACTACCATATTTTATTGATACAATTATGGTTATTTGTTATACAAATTCAAAAAGTAGTACCTTATTGTAATTATCTTAAGGTACCGTATTGTAAATAAATCATGCAATAACTTTTAATAACCCTTATTCTAAGAACCATCAACATAACCTAAATTTTAATTAAACATAAAAACCTTCTAGTAACAAAAAAATAAAAATACAACATAACTTACTATCACCCTCATTCTGAGTGTGCTCAACTTCTAAAAAGCAATGACGAATAGATACTTTTAAAGGTAATGCAGCATACAAATACATGGCTATGCGAACGCGGTTTTGGTCCACACAATTATTCGAACAAAATCTAAACTCATTTGTGCCTAGCTCCTTAGGTTTTGAAATAAATTTCATCTAATATATAGAAACTTTATTAGCTCCCCTTTTGCCCTGCCCTCCATGCTACATGAAGCAAGTACCTTCTTTATCCACGACATTGAAAACAGTCAAGTTGAATATTGATAGTTTACGTTTATAATAAAAATAATAAAGAAAGTATTTTCTGAAAATTAAATGTAGCTCTTAATATTATTCCCTAAGAGATTTTAGCTTAGTTTTTATTAAAGCACTTTCTTTCACGCACGAGATTTTGACTATGCAGATGTGACTCATAAATTGGTGTTTCAAACAGATTTCTTTTTTAAAATGCGACATTTATCTCATTGGTCCATTTAGAGAAGTATAACTGTTTGTCAAACTATTTCTTGTATAAATAAATCAAATAAGCGATCGAAATTCAAATCGCTATCCAAATAAAGGTTATGACTTTTACTTCGTGTATAATGAGATTTTATGGGTTGAATGGACTTGATGTGATCACAAACACTTTTGACAACGTCTTCGGTTCATACCTTACGATGATTGTGGTGGTATCTCTGATCTATTTATATCAAACCACTATTAAC
This sequence comes from Diabrotica undecimpunctata, assembly GCF_040954645.1. Lineage (NCBI taxonomy): Eukaryota > Metazoa > Arthropoda > Insecta > Coleoptera > Chrysomelidae > Diabrotica > Diabrotica undecimpunctata. The sequence continues at coordinate 103,947,637 of NC_092808.1, forward strand.
GTCTAGTTTTTGCAAAGCAGTGTAGACAAACTGTTCACTTATAGAGAAAGTATTTAAAAACGTCTTTTTACAAACATATATAAATTCGTTTTTATCACCTCTATTTACATTCAGTCTATAAATAAGAGTAAAATTGTGCCTTGATACTGTATCAGTAAAAACTCTTCGTTTTTTTTTTGTTTTCGTACTAAGTAAGCTACAAAATCCCATTGCTTTTTCTTCCTTTTACCTAAATTCCAAAATTTATTGAAAACGGAAATCTTTTCATCGGTAATAATTTTTAACGAAAATTTTTTTCTACAATTTTCTGGACACGTTGGTTCTATTGATTTCGCAAACTGGTTGTAAAGATAATGGATTTTGACAAGAGCTATGACCTTCTAAATAACAGGTAGACTTGTGTACTGCATCGGCATAACTCATAGCTCTTGTCAAAATCCATTACCTTTACTATCACGACTTTTATATGAGTTACCTGTATTTGTTAGTTTCTTTCTTGTATTAATAATTCAAGATGTAACATGTCGACGTCTGATGTTATCGACATGTAAGAAACCTGAATGTGTATGTTATCTTTCTCTGACTGGTTCTCTATTGATTCTAAAAATAATTCAATGTTTGGTTATCATTGTGTACCTATACATAATATCCAGATTTAGCCATACGGCTCACACTCCCTCTAAGGGGAAAATTCACTCATCCCAGATACCTACGGTATCAAAAGGATTGAGCTCTGGTGAAACTCTTTCCGTGTCATCGAGCCCTAGGTGACTTAGTTTGCTGAAGTATCTCCCAAAAATTTTCGTACACATCTGGACGTCGCGAGGAGTACAGCTTTCTGCATGGCCTTATAAAGATGTTCATTTAGACCCAGCTGTTTTATGTTCGCTATGTTCGCTAGGAGGTTTTTGGGAATAACACCAGTAGTAGATAGAATAATAGGTACTGTCTGGGTACTTTCCATTCTCCATTGTCTCCTGATTTGTATTTCTAGATCTCTGTAGTTGGCGATCTTTTCGTTGTATATAACACGTAAAGTATTGGTGTTGGGTATCGTCACATCAATAACACTGGTATTCATAGTGCGTCGCCAGGAAGAGTCGCCGGCGGTTCTTCAGTTAGCGAACACTCCATCGAGATTTCATCCCCTATTTCATAGTCAATCTTCGGAGAACCGCTAGTGGGCGATCGGTTACTTACTACTCGATATGAAAACATAGACGTATTTGATGACAAGGATCTACAGCAATCGTACTTGTGAACTAGTCGACTGGAGTTACAATTTGCCAAATTTAAATGTAATCGTTTCTACTCATTCATATTAATATTATAATGTATAATATATTAAAGTTTTTAATATTGGTAATAGTATTAAAGCTTTTAATATTGTTTTTTAATATTAACAATAATATTAAGTAATTAAATAATGCGCCTTGCATAAAAAAATTTGCAAAAGTGCAATTTTCTTGCAAATGCTTGGAGACAATACAAATTGTATGAAGAGTAGCTAAGCGTTGGGTAGTCAGTGGCGAATCTACGAGGAGGGAAAAAGGATCTTCTAAATTTGCCAATACTTTGACTGAACACACAACCAAGAGAGGATGGAATGTTGTCAGACCATTATCAATATTGAAATATAACCAGTACGTGACAAAAAACGATGTAGAATATGTTGTATGGATACAATTTGAAAAAACACAATTTACGAGTGTGCTGATAGTGACAAAAAAAACCTGGACTATGCATAGGATATTGTTTTCGCAAATACCATTCAACCAACAGATAGATTGCATTCAGTATATTAGTTTTTATTTTCTAAAGACCTTTTAATTGTTAGCTGATGTCCCACTAACAATTTCTAATTTGATTTTCTATTTTATACACATTGATATGTTATAATTACTCGTACATACATTTGTATTTCTTGATTTGTTTTTTATTTATTGATATTATAATGGAAAAAGTGATAGGTTTGTATGGAATTTTGAATAGTATTGAGCAGGAAAATTTGGAATTTTAGAAAGGGAGAATTGTATTTATTTATTAATTACTTCAACACAGCTAAGTGAAAGAGCGCCAAATGGTGTAACATAAAATTGAAATCAATTAAAATGTTATAAGTCTTCTTCGTACAATCTGTCCAATATTTTGAGCTTGATTCGGTATGTGAGGTTCATTATCATCTAGTTCTTCTTCCACATTATCTTTTTCATCATTTACATCATTCACTTTGATCCCAATATTGTAAAGAACTGCACATGCCACAATTATTTCTGGAACTCTTTCCAATTTATTATTTAAACCCCGACTCAAACAACAAAATCTTTTTTTCCACAATCCAAACAATCTCTCAACGGTATTTCTCGTTCTTATATGAGATCTGTTATACCTTACTTCTTGTTCAATTCCAGGATTTAAAAGAGGCGTCATTAAATATGGTAAACAAGCATGGCCACTATCTCCAAGAAGAAATTTTGTTAAACTGCCATTCTCGAAACAGTGTTTCACTGAACTATTATTGAAGATCATCGAATCATGTTCTCTTCCAGGCCAACGAGCTACAACATCGAAAATTTCTAAATTGGGTCCACCCACTACTTGGACGTTTATTGAAAAATATCTTTTCCTGTTTCTATATACCTCGGCCATATTCCCTCCAGGACTTTTTATTGGTATGTGGGTACAGTCTATACACCCTGTTACTTTGTGAAAAATTGGCAATATCGTAAAACAGCCTTTGGTTCTTTCTCTGGTTTTCGAGACCTTCAGGAAATTTTATATATGTGGGTAATAGCTGAGCAAGTAGGCGGGAAATTTTAGTAGGCAACTAAAAGACATAAAATGGGTGGAAACGGTAATCCACGTCGATTAATTTTCACCATTTCATCATTTATTACTGGCAACATTATTTCAATAACTGTTTTCGAAATCTATACCTTTTTCGAAATTCATTATCATTATAAAAGTGTAATGGATTTTGCATGTCCCTTATATATCTTCTGGGTACTTGTAATATATCGTTTTGTTCATTTATTTCTCGGTTAACTACATAATATTGATGTAAATCGTCCATCGCAAACGTATTTCAAATTGACGGGCGAATCGGCGAATCGCCAGAGCATGCATATACCTTCTCTGGCGAAGCTTCGAAAATCTCTAAACAGGGCATGCGTCATTCGAGCGAGGGTGAGATGACTGTGAAAGCGACTGGCGCGTACCCAGCGACATGCCAGCTGTGCCAGCGACTGTTCGGAGAAAGATGCTTTACGCTTGCGTCAACCAGGCTGTAGGTCGACTATGAAACATAGATATGGTGGTGAACCATGGTACAATGAATACACAAGGTATGATACATAATGTTCCAAAATCGGTTCGCTTTCGCGCATGACGTAGTCAAGATCGCTTATTCCCGCAACATTTGAATGTAGTTGTATAGGAAAGACTTTTAATTTTAAGTTTTTTTTATATAATTTGGCTAATTTAATTATAGTAATTACAAAGAGATGATAAAATTATGTTATTATAATATTTATCCTTTATAAAACATAGATATCCTTTATAAGACAAGTTTTAATTATCTTTTATTACACGTAGGTACAGGTTAATTAACTTATACTCCAGAGTTCGATATTTCAGATGTTTAAAAATATACAGAAAAGTGGTAATGGAGGTACACAAAATTTGTACGTATATATACCTACTGAACTAAACACAAAATCAAAATAAATAATGACAAAGTCAACTTTATTTATATCGAATGAGCTAGCTGGCCATCGAATATGAGTGTAGTGAGGGCACACAATATTGCACAACATTTAAAATGACATTTTTGTAATATTCACACATAAAATTATCTTGGTATTGTCTATAATGATCATAACATTGTATATTTTAATAATGATAACATGATTTAACAAAGAAAAATATGTTATTTTGGAAGATGCTAAATTGATTTCCTCCGAAACAGTTCTTATTGCAAATTGCATAGCAGGCTGAGGCTAATTTCTTACTTAACAAATCGATATGAAAAAACCATTAAGGTTTCATGACTAATAATTAATAAAAATAAAGATTTAGACTTACGTCGTTGACCTAGAAGTAGTAAGAAGCTGCTCAACATACTTTTTGGACTCTCTTTGTTCGCCTCCTTGTACGCGTTTCTTTTGGTTGGTTAAAAGGGTAACCGATGTTGATTTAGGCAAATAAAGACTAGGTACTGCCTCAGGTTTGAGTTTTAGACCCTTTTTAGAAACGTAATTTAAAAGTTCCTGTTGTAGATTTCTTTGGTAATCTTCAGTTTTAAAATGTGTATAACAAATTCTTGCAGTATTACAATTAAAATTATCCTATCTACAACAAGATACAATCCACAGTTTTCTGGTCACGCTATCTTTAGGAAATGTATGAAACCTAAAGATTTTATCTTCATTGTCACTATTGCAACAAGCAATTGCACAGCGTACTTTGAAAAAGGTACAAAACCAGATATACAATGGCAAATAACTACTATATACTATACAGTATAAATAAATAGTAACTAAACACCATTTGTATAAAGACACATATATAAGCATATATATAAATTATTTTTCTATTATAAAATATATGACTCAGTCAGTATTAAGATACTTTAAAATATATTTATTATCTCATAACTTGCAATTTGCAATAGTCACCATTGATAACCGATATTATTGTTGAACTTTTGTTTTTATACAAGCTTTCTGTCTTGCCGGTGTAAAGTCGTCTGAAGTCGATATTTATTGTGTTTTGCGTTTGAACTAATTTGTGTCTTATTTTCATATTATTATATTGTTTGATAAGTAAATTTTGCATATAATAATCGGTAGGTTATAGTAATGTGTATATTTTTTATTTTACTAAATTTCATTATAACTCATCTAAAATACCATATTGAATTGTAAAACAGATTTTTCTCTATTGTACTCTATTTTGTTTTTATTTCAGTAAAACTGCTTGGAAGTGAGTGACAGTGAATCAGAATAAGCAAATCTACTACTATTTACCTATTCACAGTATTTCTTCTGCAGAAAAATTTTAAATTTCAAGGGATTTGCATACAAAAAGAGTACTTATATTATTAGTAAATATGTATGAAAACAAAAATAAATATTTTGCCTGAATCTCTAAGAGAAGTAAAGGTTTTACGCTACTGAAAATATATTTTTTATTCAATTATAACCAAAACAAAACATTTAAAAAAAAATTAGATCACTTTTTAACCACAATTTCAAAATTAATGTGTACGTTAAGCTGTAATAATGGGTTCGAGGTGGTTCAGGCGATCTTAACTACGTCACACTCCTGGGCCAGCTGTCAAATGTCATGCGCAATATCATACCTTGTGTATTCATTGTACCATGGTGGTGAACAGCCAGCGACGCGCTGGAGTCGGACTATGAATACGAACGTAAGTGTTGTTTGCCTAGTAAGTTTATTAACTAGTATGAGATCCGGTCTACTATTATTATATTAAATATTATAATATATTACTATTATATTATATTAAATAGTATTATTATTATCATTTTTATTATTTTTTATTTATAGATATTTACCAGAAAACAGGGAAGGAGGAACGTTATTCAAATCTTTATCAACTGTATCTGACAAAAAATCCATAATTTGTTCTATTGCACTCTTGTCTAGATCCGATGGCAGAGGAGATTCTCCAAAAAGAAAATGAAATTAGTTCTATGTAACATTTTTTTTGACACGTATAATGTTGTAACTTAAATAACTTAACAAAGTAATCTATGGCATGTAGTAGATACGATAAAAAACAATATGAAACGCCAACGTAAAACATCGTATCATATACTTACGACATAATTTTTCATTAAAGACAATATTATTATCAGAAGGCTCAGAATAGGTCACACTCGTCTTACTCATGGATATCTGATGTCGTCTGAAAACCATCCTCGCTGTGAACATTGTAATGAGTCCTTAACAGTCCAGCACATATTACTAGAATGCGTCCACTACAAACCTCAAAGAGACTACTACAACTTTCAAAATAATTTAAGTGATCTACTTGGTTCTACAAACATGTACAGTGCCATAATTCGTTTCCTAAAAGACTGTCACCTTTACTACTTAGTGTAATTATATTAAGATGTTATTAATGTATCCTAACTTGTATATAAACAGATTGTATATGTATGTAAACATAAACATATTGTTATAAACTTGTACCAGTGTCAATGGCCCATAGTTGCCGAGACACTTTAATTTAAAATAAAAAAAAAAAAAAAATATTTTTCATTGGTAAAGATAAAAATTATTACGTTTATATTAAAATACTCATTTTACTATAAAATATCAATACACAATAATACATACCTTTATTTCTTTCATTTTCTTAAACTAAATCTTCGGCCCCCGTATAACCTCGGCATATATCGGTAGTAGAACATACGATTGTATACTTGGACAAAAGTAAACATACGACATTTTACATTCTAATTTTGGAGGCCTTCTATTAGAAATATGGAAATTTTAATTATTGCAGAAGTTAGTTTACATGCTTAGAAGTATGAAAATGAAAAAAAGGGAAAAACCTGTGATAAGTAATACTTTACGTAGGAGGTGTCGGTGTAACTCTAAGAGTAGTGTCTAGTTTAAAAGTTGTTCTGAAGCTATTTTCTTGTGGCATCTTAATGCAATTTACAATTTTTGTTGGGAACAAGCCACAATTTTTTCACTTCAGAAATCGTTCTCAAAATATAAAATATTAATAAATTAAACAAATTTTATTTTTTTTTATTTGGTAAACAATCCTTCTAATAATCTAATTTTATCTAACTTATTCATGTTGACAATTCAGACATATATTATACATTTTAAAGTAGATGACTAAAAAATGATATTGCCAATATTTTTGTGTTGTGTTCCTGGGACAACTTTCTATATCTGTAGAGTAGGGAGGGCGAGTTAAGTTCCACAGCACTTAGGCCATAATTAACCAATTGTGCATCCTCCCAGGGAGCTGTCAATCTTAGCTCATTGTCCATCCAGCCATTTCTAGGAAGGTGGACAAGTCACCAGGAGAAATCTCTCTTATGTGGGCAGGTGTGGGCCAGGACTCGCCGAACGTGTACTCTCGTATTGACGATAACTCCGGGCATTCACATAGGACATGCTCTACAGTTTCGCCTTCTCGTTCACAGTTCACACTTTCTACAAAGAGGTGTGTCTACTAGCCCCAGTGTGTGGAAGTGTTTGCTTAGTTGACAATGACCAGTTAAAAAACCAACTGTCAAGCGTAGGTTTTTCCTGGTCATTCCCAAGTTCTTTGATGCTGACTCTTCAAGGTTACTGAGTGTTACCCTGCCAATTTTACATCCTAGCCCTTCTTCCCATCTTTTTACGCTTTGCGTATGGGAGTGACATTTGACAATTTCCGCGATTGTTGTAGTTGACCAACCAAAAAGATCCCCAGATCCTAAGAGTCTGCAATGCGGTTGCCTTTATTCCTATTGTGTCCTTTAACCCACCTCAGGATGATGGTATTACCATACGAAGCTTGAGTTAGTGACTCGTGACACTCCATTACTAACACTATGTGACAACTTTATTTTAAGATAGTTTATGAAATTAACCATTACTTAAGAATATCCGTCAAAAAAAAAATAATAGCATGCGGTTTGTCTTTAAAAAGAACCATATGCAAAGATGACAGTAAAGTTCTCCTGTTAGTGATTCCATCGTAAATCATGAGGAAAAAAAAAGGAAAAAAAGTGATACAGTAGGCTGTACTGATGACTAGCGCAGAGCATCATACTATTTTTTGTGTATTTTTAAAATTTAAATAATATTTTTTTAAACTAAATAAAGTAATTTTATTATGTATTTCGACACCCTAAAGTGCTAGCCTGTTAAGTCCACTTTTAATATAAAATAATAATTTTGCAGGGTTCGAAAGCTATTTTGCTTTTTTCCATGAGAGGTTAACCAACCAACTCCTAATTATGCCAGAAATACCATCTATTACCTGATACGAAAACCTGCTATCTGTAAGAATCTGGATTCGTAAAGGTAAATACTGCTAAGTCATCGCCGTCACGCCATTTCATGTCTAGACTCGCTGCAGCACGGTCTCAAATTTTTGTCGAGTGTACATTCAAGAGATATAGATTCAAGTAACATCATTGAATACCCAGCAAAGAATAAGAAAAGAAAAAAAAAACGTTCTCAAGTGCACGAATTAACTTGGTTTGTACAAAAAAATAAACGATTACGGGAAACAGGAAAAGGAAATTTGGCAAGAGAAAAAATGAAGAAAAATGGAACTATGAAGAACGAAGGAAACCTCGTGCTATGAAACCGAGATGCAAAAAAGGGACAGCTGCTACAAAATGTCTGTCCTTGACAGAACAGGACAGACGTCAGATATTTGAAGCATTTTGGATGAGCTGGGGGGAAAAAGACATTTATAAACAGTCATGTTGTTTCTCTAGCTCTCAAAAGGACAAGAAATCGAAAAAAATCGAAAGAGACAAAAAGGGGATAAACGCTGCAAGGTCAAAGGCCAGAATCTTAGAGTGTGTAGAACCATGTTTTTGAACTGAAATATTAAAGAAATACCTATTAGCAGAATAGAAATCACAACAATCTCTCTACGAGTTCTATGTTAACGAGTGGTGCAAATTAAAAAAAAAATGAATCTATCAATAGCCACTTTTTCAAATGCCTTTAGAAATGAGAATTTTGCCTTGTCCCACTTGAAAAAGGATGAGTGTGAAAAATGCATCTGTTTCAAGAATGAAAATATTTCGGAAAATAAAAATAAAGCACAAATTTAAAGAAAAACAGAAGCCAGAGAAGAAAAGAAAAAGGACAAAAAGATGAAAAAGTTTGTTTTTACAGTCAATTTACAAGCAGTGTTGATGGCTCCAAAATCAAACGTTAGTACACTTTATCATAGAAAAAATATACAAGTACACAACCTGTACTTCTACAATCTAATAAATAGTAAAATGTATTTTGTTATCTTTGGAATGAAGCCGAAGGAGCTAAATTCCGAAGAATTTGCAAGTATTTGAGTATTATTTTTCGAAACCCACATTCTTCCTGAAATTGCTAAGCAAGAGAATGAGAATGAAGAGACCATTACTATTTTTACTGATGGCTGTAGCTATCAAAATCACAATTGTGTTATTGCCAATGCCCTAATGAATTTGGCAAAAAATCATAATATAACAATAGAACAGAAATTTCTTGAGCCTGGCCATACACAAATTGAAGTGGATTCTGTCCACTCAGTGATGGAACAAAAACTAAAAGATAAGATAATAAACGTACCTGTCAATTATGTCACCGACTATCAGCAGGCAAGAAAGAAACCAGCTCCATATAATGTAACTTATTTAAGTTTTGACTTCTTTAAGAAATACAATGCAGTTCAGTTTTACAAAAGTATCCAACCATGGAGGGTAAAGGGCGATGCAAAACTTACCGATGTTCGTGCTATTCGATATTCACCCGAAGTACAAATTCACTATAAGTTACATTTTACATAAAAATGGACAATCTTCCTCAAAGACAGTCACTAAAAAATCTACACTCAGAAAGGCGTAAAATAACCGCGCGAAAATATGAAGATCGACAAAATATTAAGAAGACTTTGCTCGTTGATTACACACACATGCACACATGTTACGACGATCTTCCCCATGAATAGCAAAAAAAAAAAACGTTCCGTTGTTATTTCCGATTAATAGTAGTAATCTACTTTTTCAATAACTTTGATTTACGACTTGGATTTCATTTTGTATTAATGAACTCATTTTATTTTAAAGCAACAAGATCTAGTTTTATTTTAAAAGATCCTTGAAAGACTGTGAAGTTCATTTTTACTTTCTCTTTTAAATGGCGAAAACCTGCTATCTCCAAAATTAGTACTTTTCAGCTAATAACCAGACTATATCTTGTAAATTTTATCAGCATATTGTAAATAAAGACATTTCTAAATGAATAAAGTTATTAGATTAATATTTTAAACAAAAAATTGTATTTTTACAACGTTTTTTTGCTCTCCTATAAAATTAGTTAAAATGGCCTTAGCAGGTTAACCCTTTAGGTTGACGATTTATTAATTTTACAGATTTTAATAGAATTGATGTAGTGTGTAAAATAAAAAATTACATGTTGTATAACGACTTCCTTCGTAACTTAAATGGACCAAATGCTTACTGTGACAACTATTTCGTAAAAAGCCATATTTATTATGTGCTGCTTTAGAAATCTCTTCCAAAATAAAGATATGAAAATTCAACTTAAAATGTGTTACTAATAATGTTTTATTGTCGTAGTTTAATAAAATAGTCGAACTGATAATTGTAAAAATCCGACATTGTGTTTATATGAAATTGTTTTAACACGTAAAGTGTTAAGGGGGACAAACGTTGTCCTCCGTTTGCATATATTGTTTTCCATGAATGTGGCCGTGGGGGACACATGCTGTCCGACAGGTCAGTTCACACTTCTAGCTGCGTCTCATTGCGTTTGTTAGACAGATCCGTTTAAGCTAATATGTAAGCGGTGAGATCATGTATTGGACAATCATCATCATCATTTTGACTTTACAACCCTGTTTGGGTCCTAGCCTCCCCAAGAATTTTTTTTCAGTCGTCCCTATCCGTCCATATTTCTCATATCTTGATCTATGATATCTAGGAATCTTGTTCTAGGTCTTCCTCTTTTTCTTTGACCAATAGGTCTATCAAGGAGCGTTTTTCTAGCTGGGTCGGTTTGCTCTATCCGCATTACATGGCCTACCCATCTCAGACGTCCTATTTTAATGTGTTTTACGATATCTGGTTCCTGGTATATTCTATAGAGTTCGAAGTTGTATCATCTTCTCCAGAAACTATTTTCATTTACCGCTCCATAGATTCGCCTTAGTATTTTTCTTTCGAAACATCCTAACATGTTTTCATTGCTTTTTGTTAAAGTCCAGGTTTCTGAATCATATGTTAGGACTGGGCGTATTATTGTTTTGTAGAGTTTTGATTTTGTATTTCTTGATATAACTGTAGATTTAAAAAGGAGATTAAGCCAAAATTGCATCTATTAGCCGTGAAAATTCTGCGGTTTATCTCTGCGTTAGTGTCATTTCCAGTATTGACGAGCGTTCCCAGGTATACAAATTCGTTAACTGCTTCGATGACGTCGTTTTCTATAACAAGTGGCCGTAGTATTTGTGGTTACGTACCTATTTTCATATATTTCGTTTTATTGGTGTTTATTATTAAACCCATTTTTGTAGCCGCTTCCTTTAGTGCTACGTACGCCTCTCGTGGTACGTTTTCCGTTCTCTCATTAATATTGATATCATCAGCATATGCTAGGATTTGCACAGATTTGTTATATATTGAACCGGTAGTTGTGATTTGTGACGTACGTATTACTTTTTCCAGAGCTAGATTGAATAGTATATAGGAAAATGGGTCTCCCTGACGTAGCCCGTTCTTTGTATTAAAATGTTCAACTTTTTCAAAGGTTAGTTTGGTTAGAATTACCCACTGATTTGGTACACCTAGGTCTATCATTGCTCTAAATAATTCTCTTCTATTTACAGAGTCGTAGGCTACCTTGCAGTCTATAAATATGTGGTGCGTGTCTACACCGTATTCCAGTGTTTTCTCCAGAATTTGTCTCAGGGCTAAAATCTGATGAATTGTTGATTTACAACCTGGTATTGTCCTATTGTGCTATTGTCCAGACTTGTCGAATTCTGCCAAAGCGAGGAGATGGTAATAATGAATACAAATTTTAAATTACCTAAAAGAAGACTTTATACTTGGAAATCACCTGCGGATTCAGAAGACTACATTGTTCGAAACCAGATAGATTACATTTTAATAAAATCTAGATATAAAAACGCTATAAAGTCTCTGAGAACATACCCCGGAGCTGACATAAATTCAGACCATAATCCATTAGTAGGCGTAATGCAGATAAAATTGAAGAAGATCCAAAAACAAACCAATATACCACGGTTTGATGTCTCAATGATAAAAGAAGAACCTATACGTCAGAGCTTAAAACAAGAAATAAATGATAACTTAAAGAAAATCAAACAAGACGTGATAAAAACAACAGATGTTAATGACAAATGGAACATGGTACAGGAAACTTTAATAAAGGCAGGAGAAAAGCTACTGCAGACAAAAATAAGAAAAAAACAGAGATGGATGACTTCAGAAATCTTAGATCTAATGGAGGAAAGAAGGAAACATAAAGGCAGGAGTAAAGCAAAATACAAGGAACTACAGAGATTGATAGGAAAGAAAATAAAAGAGGCCAAATCCACCTGGCTTGCTAATCAATGCAGTGAAATAGAGGCATATGCTAAACAGTATGATAGCTTTAACATGCATAAGAAAATAAAGGAAATGACAAATACACTGAGAAAAAAGAAAGATGCCCTTCTGAAAGACGCAAATGGAAAAATCATTATAGAAATTAAAGAGAAATTAAAAAAATGGAAGACATACATAACAGATCTGTTTGAGGATAATCGGCAAAAACCGGAAGAAATCGACAGCGAAACGGGGCCAGAGATCATAATAGAGGAAATCGAACAAGCAATACGAAACGCAAAAAACGGAAAAACTGTAGGTCCAGACGAAATACCTGCGGAACTACTGAAATGTCTAGACGATGAAACTCTACCTGTACTTCTGGACCTATTTAATAAAGTATATAAAACTGGAAAAATCCCACAGGAATGGTTGGTGTCCACCTTTGTAGCAATACCAAAAACAGTATATGCCAAATATTGTTCAGACTATAGGACAATATCACTAATAAGCCATACCCTCAAAATATTTCTAAAGGTGATTCATGGAAGATTATATAGAAAACTAGAAGATGATATGGATGATACTCAGTTTGGGTTCCGCAAGGGACTGGGAACGAGAGAGGCATTGTTTGCTTTTAATGTCCTCTCTCAAAGATGCTTAGATATGAACCTAGATATTTATTCCTGTTTCATCGACTTCGAGAAGGCATTCGACAGGGTCCGACATGAAAAAGTAATAGAAATACTGAGAAACAAAGATATAGACAGACGAGACTTACGAATCATTATCAATCTGTATTGGAATCAAAAGGCCAATATAAAGATAGAAGAACAAAAGTTCGAAAATATGGATATAAAGAGAGGAGTAAGACAGGGTTGTGTTCTGTCACCATTACTTTTTAACGTGTACAGTGAAGCCATATTCCAGGAAGCGATAGCGGATCTGGGTGATGGAATCTCTGTAAACGGAAGAATAGTAAATAACATAAGATTCGCTGATGACACCGTTATAATGGCAGACACCCTGGAATCGCTACAAGAATTGGTAAATAAAATTAACGATTATTGCATTAGATACGGACTAAAAATAAATAAGAGAAAAACTAAATTTATGATTGTCTCAAAAACGCAACATGGAAATGAAAGATTAATGATAGAGCAAACCCAAATAGAAAAAGTAGAGACATATAAATATCTGGGAACCTGGGTTGATGACAAAAATGACCAAAGTAAAGAAATCAAAGTCCGAATTGAAACTGCAAGGCAAGCATTTGTGAAAATGAAGACAATGCTTACCAACAGAGACCTTCAGTTGCATCTCAGATTGAGGGCTCTAAAATGTTACATATTTTCTATCTTACTATACGGAATGGAAGCTTGGACATTGAAGAAACAACACATAAGGAAAATAGAAGCGTTCGAAATGTGGTGTTACAGAAGAATATTAAAAATTCAGTGGGTTCGAAGGATTACCAATGCTGAGGTACTACGACGTCTAAATAAGGAGTTAGAAATTATGAACAGCATTAAAAGAAGAAAACTAGAATATTTGGGTCACATAACCAGAGGAGAAAAATATGAGCTGCTGAGAATTATTATGCAAGGAAGGATCCAAGGAAGAAGAAGCATAGGAAGAAGACGCATCTCCTGGCTGAAGAACCTTAGAGAATGGTTTAACTGTAGTTCACTACAACTTTTCAGAGCAGCAGCCAACAAAGTGACCATAGCCGTTATGATATCCAACCTCCGATAGGAGATGGAACTTTAAGAAGAAGATTGTCCTATTATTCCCTTTGCATATGATGCCATACGATGGCATAGTATATTGGAGAATATTTTATACGATGCATTTAGAAGCGTAATTCCTAGATGGTTAGAGCATTCAAAGATATCTCCCTTTTTGTGTATGGTGCAAAGTATTCCAATATTCCAATCACTGGGAAGGGACTTCTGTATCCATATTTCTTTTATAAGCTGCTGTAGCGCTATTATGATATCATGGCCACATTCTTTATATAATTCCGCTGGGAAATTATCTATTCCGGGTGATTTGTTTCTGGCTAGTTTGTTTACAGCGTCTTTAACTTCCAGGATCGTTGGTGGATCCTCCTCCCTTTCGTCTGCTCCGCTTACCTCACAGCTTTCATCTTCCGGGTTTTCTTCTTCTTTCTCTATATTAAGTATCTGGTTAAAATATTCCGTCCAACCGTTTAGTACGTCTGTTCTTGTTGTTAATAGATCGCCATTCAAACTTCTACATTGATTTGTGTTTGCCTTGAATTCTTTTCTGTTGATGTTAACTTTCTTATAGAATGTTCTGAATTCTTTCTCTCTGTTGAGGTTCTCTATATATTGAAGTTTCTTTTTTAAGTGGTTTCATTTCTTCATTCTGTGTAGTTTCTTTTCTTCTCTTCTCTTTGTCTGGTAATTCTTTATACTCTATACTTGTTCTAGTTCGGCGGGTAGGCATTTTTGCATAGGCTTCATTTTTTTCTGTGGTGCGTCTTTGCAATCATCTTCAAACTACATATATGATTTCATCTGATCTAAAAACAATTTTACAGTAACAAAAAAAATGTTTTTATATAATAAAGTTACCTGATAAATCAATATAGGCCTTATGTTTGTTGTATTCCAGCACACTTTTGGGCTTCAATAATTCACCTGAACGTCTGTTGACCCCCACCATTTCCGGTAAAAAATTTGTGTTTAGCATAAGGACACCCCTCTTTTTCTTCCATTTTTCTACAAAAATGCTAGTATTGCTTTCTTCTGCAATTATTTCTCCACGTTTTAATTTTGCTTGCTAAACAGTTTTTGGGTTTAATTTTCTGTTGCTACTAAGAGTTCCAATTATATGGGTATTATTCTCTAGCAATTTATGTGCCAATTATACTGATATGTACTAATTATCCACTACACTGGTTCTTCCGCTCTTCTGAAACCTCTTTTTCTCTTCCACAGTACACCTTTCAATCTTTCACTTAAATTTAAATCTTCCACAGTACACTAATTTAAATTTTATTAATTTTTTTATTAACAAAATAAAAAGTTATTAAATACATTTGAACATCGAGGAATTACCGGCTTTTAAATTTGTACGAAATTTCCCCCCGATCGGTCAAATAGTTTAAAAGTTATTTAATTTATTTATCCCTGAGGCTAAATATTTAAACTATTGAACTTGCTTTATTAATGATTGCCATATGACATATGACATTTAGCAAATTTCATAGGATTCCTTAAGACTTAAACTATCTTAGAAGTTAAATGCATATTGCGTTTTCATCGAAATTATTTACAAAATAAAAGTTTGAAAAAGAGAAATGTTTTTTACTTATAAACAATCGTAATAACTTCTATATTTTTCAAGCTACATACTTGTATTACAACCATTAGATAGCTGGTAAAAAAACTCACTTTTAGAAAAAACCTATGACCAACAGGAACGAAGTTAGGGACTATTTTTAAAAAAAATCATATCTCCATTGTGTATATATATTAAGAAGTAACATTTGCACAAATTCTGAACGAAAATCTAAACTTTATATTGAATCTTATAGCTATAAAATTCATCAATTCAATTTTTCGAAACTTACAGCCTTTCGAAACGAAGGTACTTTCGAAAGATCGACATAGGAAAGTGGAGGGGATAACTGTTTCAGCTCCGATTTTTTTTTCGAGTTCGGAACTTCACATTGAAACCAGTAGGAAAAATTTACATTATCTCGGCTTCCGTTGCAGCTAGAAGCCTCTTTTTCTAATCTGGGGTAGTTCGTCGAAATAGGAATAACTACATAGTTTTCACTGGCCGGGAAACATGAGAAACCTCGGAAAATTTGGGTCCAATTGAAATTCACGGTAAAAACTTACTTTTTTTTTTAAATTGGGCTGGAATAGTCTGTCGCAATAATAATAACGATGACATAATTTTCACCCCTCCGGAAATCTCGGAAAATCCCGGAAAATACACATATAGTTTTTTTCATTTTATATCAATGATGTAATAATACTTATATATTTTATAAATTAAATTTCAGGTAATAGCTTGAAAAATATAGAAGTTATTACAATTGTTTATAAGTAAAAAACATACCCCTTTTTCAAACGTTTATTTTGTAAATAATTTCGATGAAAATGCAATATGCATTTAACTTCTAAGATAGTTTAAGTCTTAAAGAATCCTATGAAATTTGCTAAATGTGTGTAGCATCATTAATAGAGCAAGTCCGATAGTTTAAATATTTAGCCTCAGGGATAAATACATTAAATAACTTTTAAACTATGTGACCGATCGGGGCGAAATTTCGCACAAATTTAAAAGACGGTAATTGATCGATGTTCAAATGTATTAATAACATTTTATTTTGTTAATAAAAAAATTATAAAAATATAAATTAGTGCAAAAAAACTGTTTTTTTGCAAATATTTCTGTGAATTATTTATCAATTTTAATTTAAAAAACGGGAAAATAAAGATATTCTTGATATAAAAAAATGAGATAAATATGGTTTATGTAAAATATAAGGGAAAAAACTTATAGACAAAAAATACAAGTACTTTTTCATCTATTCGTCATCTAGTAACCCCCGCCTATGTCTTAAAAGCTTTAGATATCTGCGAAATGTTTTTCGACCTTTTTTTTTAAACCAGACTGGGAGAATATGTTATTAATCGAAAAATATATGTTAGAAGAAAGCCAGTGGATAATACTCAATGAAATCTGGGCTCAAATAATATTCATAAATTGATAAATTCAATACGCCATAGTTCCAGATATCTAGTAGTTGGTAACTTTTTTACAAGTGTCGACTTATTTGAAAAATTATTGTCACTTGGAATTACTGCAGTTTGAACCATTATAAAAAATAAAAAGAATGCATGCAAACAAGGAAAGACCTGTAAATTTTTCTTGTTTTGGATTTTGCGAAAATATTATATTGGTGAGTTACGTACCTTAAAAAAATAAAGCTGTGATATTGCTAAGCTGACTCCATAATGACAAACATATTAATAAAACAGAAAAATAGAAATCAGAAATTAAAGATTTCTATAATAAAAGAAAAAGAGGTGTTGACGTAATGGATCAGAAAATTACAAATTACACATGTAAAACACAAATAAAAAGATGGATAGTTCCAAACTGAAAACTGGATGGTTAGTTGGAAAAATATCGTAGCTGTAGGGGCCCTCACTGCATTTATTTTTAGTTTTGACTGAACACTTCGACTATAAGAATGGACGAAATGATAAACGGAGCTTATTCCTAAAGGAATTTTCCACATAATTAGTTTTACCCTACACTAAAAGAAGAGCGGAAAACGGAAAACTCCAAAAGCATATTCTTAAAGACTTGTGAAAAATTTGTGAAAATTTGTAACTACAATTTAGGGCCTACCTGTCAACCAAATTGTGAAAAAACTACTGTGATGCTACATAAATATGTCCATCCAAAAAGGATCAAAAATGCGATTTCGTTTATGCTAAGTGTAATGCATTTATTTACAAAGAACATTCAATTTATGCCTGTAAAACAGGCTTTTGAAGTAAGGTTTTTTTACTTTTATGTTTTAATGTATTAGTGTAGGCGCAAAATTTCGGGTCAATGCTTTTTAAATGCATTAATTTTTTTCGAATCCTGAGAAATTTAATAAATGTTTTTAAAAAACTTAAACGTAAAATGAAAGATTACATTATTAACGAGGAAAGAAAGTCCCTTAGAATAAACAAACAGTTTCTTTTGAATGAGATTAAAAATTAAAAATCACACTTAATTTTCTCTTTTTTTTTTCACCCCTGAAACTTACTAAAATAAACATTATAGAAGTTTTTAGGAACTTTCGGCCCTCCATAATAATGTAACCTTTCATTCTGCATTTAAATTTTTCAAAAATACTTAGTTTTCTCAGGATTCGAAAAAAAAATGAATGCGTTTAAAAAGCATTGACCCGAAATTTTGCGCCTAGGCTCTTAAGAAAAAATGCTTAAATCATATGTAAACATAAAGAACTGTCCTGTCATGTATCCTATAGAATGCAGTAGGCTCTAGTTACACATATTAAAAAAAAAAGAAATGAAATGAAAGAAAATACCACTATGTATTAGTTAGTCAATAACATATCAAGTAACATAATTTATATTGTAAAATAACATACATAAAATCAGAGTCTGGTGTTAATATTAAGAGTAAAATAAATGTAAGAATAAATACTTACCATGTCGGGATAGTTTCCCAAGGTTTTTTTCTGGTTTTTTCCTAATGATTTACCATAAGATCACTAACTGGTGAATTTTACTGTCATCATTGCACGTGATTGTCTGTTTAAAGACAAGTTACACGTTATGATTTTTCTGACGGATATTCTTAAGTTAAAGTTGACATCATGTAATTAAATTAATTGATGAATGAATGAATAACGTCGTCTTAGAAACGCAACTCAATATTATTAACAATATTATTTTAAAGACATATACTTCAAAATATATCATAAATTTATGTCTGTGAGAAGTGGAGATCGAAACGTCAAATAAACTTAATTTGAGTAAAATTGTGGCATATTCCCAACAAAAATAGTAAATTAGTTTACAATTTATGCCAATTTTTTATAGGCTGAAATTAACAGTACCTTTATAAAACAATTTTTGGTTATAAAAATGAACCTTTTTTATTACAAAAAGTGACCTCTGAGTTAAACAATGTGAATAAATTTTAAACTATAGTCGAAATTCAATAGGATTGTCAGGTTATCGCTTAGAAATTATGGATCCTCGAGGGGTTTGAGATGAGAGACGCGTGTAGTTCAATGGTGGTGTGTATATTTTTAAAATAAGGAGAATAATAGGAAACTTGCACATAAAAATATTTTTGCGTCAACGGTAAAATTGTTAATTTATGTTAAATATATTTTGTTAAAATGTTATGTAAAAATATTATATTCAAAATATATTACGTCTTAACAATTAATTGTGTAAGCCAGATGTACACACAATATTTTTATTTATTTATATTATTTTTAGTATAAGAAATATGTACATGTTTATTTTACAACATCTCAAATGCTAAATTATACTTACTTACTTAAGCCGTCCTTTTGTACCTTACGGTGTCTAGGTGCTAAATTATATTATATTTTAAATCCAAAACTTTCTCCCTTATAATAATGAAATGTCACGAATATACTTCTGGTTCGTAATAATTTGTAATAAACAAAACCTATCATTTATAAATATCTTAAATTCATAACAAACAAAAAAGAAAATAACTTAAAAATATAAACGAAACTTTCAGTAGTAAACGTAAGAATAACTAGTAACTATTGTATCGCCTTGCATTTCTCCAATAGAATATCTTCCACTGCTTTTTATAAAGTTTTCCACCGTTAAGACATCAAACTGTAGATGAATTTTCAGATTAACCTTTTTAAAAACCCTCGTTAGTCATAATATGCGTTTTAAACTAAACACGACGTAGCATTCAAATTGAGCAATTTCCAAGAATACAAATATAATACCTGGAAATTTCCAATTAAATACGACTAAAATGGAAATAATAGAATTCCCGAAACAACCTTGTTTTTTCTTTTGAACTTTTATTTACAATCAATTTCTACATGAGAGTTTTAAGTAAATGTGAATGAATTTGTAAATAGGTAATAGTTTCGAAATAACTTAGTCGCTTTGTGATCGACTTTGAGATCGGTAGAATGTACAATATTTTTTTTTAAATAAAATCCATATTAACATATAAATACCAACTTCTTTACAGAAAATAATAATTCTAGACCCAGCAACCTAATGTAAACTACAATTGTGAAAAACAAACTTGCCATAATAATAATAATATAGTTATTAGGTACATACCTACATAGAAAATTATAACCAGGTAGGACGAAGGATCTCACAGGTAGTCTCCGAATGTAGCAACAAAAAATCTCTAGAACTGTACCTATTAGTTATTATTTTAAAGAAAAATTTTTATTCTGAATCACTTCCTGTTCTTAATTCACTATCACTACTGTCTTCTCCTGGAGTACTGATAATGGGCTCGATAAGAACATCAACACGCGTGTCTACGTCCCACATTTTATCTTCTTCTTTCTGTGTATGTTTAATGCATGTCTGCCAGTTGGAAGCGGTTATATTTTGTATGGCTTGGTCTAATAATAATTTGACATCTTTTAATTTAAAGGTTGTATTCTTTTGCGCTACCTCATTTTTTATTTGTGCCCATATTAGCTCGATGGGATTCAATTCACAATGATACGGTGGAGTTCTTAATACGGTGATGCCATGCTCGCGTGCCATTTCGTCTACTGCAAATCTGATATATGAACTCTTATGTTCGCGCACTATATCAAGTAATTGAACCTTTATCATGGATTCATCAAAATCTATATTTTTACTTCTTAACCAATCTATTATATCTGCCTTTCGAGATGCAGAAGTCGGTATTTTTTCCATACGACGGCTGTGATAAGGTGCATTGTCCATTATAATTACCGAACTAGGATCTACAAGAGTCAGTATAGACTAAAACCACTTTTCAAACACATCCGAATTGATATCCTCATGATAATCGCCCGTTTTGATTGAGGTAAACACATTTAAACCATCTTGTAAAAAACCTGAATCACTTCCAATGTGCGTTATAATAAGACGTCTTCCTTTGCCCGAGGGTGCTTTTAAGCCGGTTGAGAGTCCCTCAATGCAAGCCTGTCGCCCACTTTTAATATTCAAGTCTTGTCACACTTTGGATTTCGTATGACCCTCATTCAACCACGTTTCGTCCGTATAATAAATTTTTTTACCAAGTCGTCTAAAATCACGAATTTTTTGCAAATATTTTCTCCGCCATATCACTAATTCGTCTCTCTCGATCAACAAACTTTTCCGATTTCTCTTCACATACCGAAAGTCCATTTCATGTAAAGTTCTTTGTAATACTCTCATGGATATTTTATTTAAAGTATCATCTGCGTCTGCATTAACTTCTCGTTGAATAGCCCTTAACGTGGGCAGTTCGTTCCTAAAATAAAATCCATGAACTTTTCTTCGGATTATACTTTTCGTACTATCGTCCAATATAATTTTTGCACATCCTTTATGGATTGGTTTTTGGATAGGTTTCTTACCTTGAATTATTCGGAAAACCGTACGAGCCGATACTTTCGTTAAATCTCCAGACAATGCCGCGATGTCCTCTATAAGCATATCTGGATACCTTCTACACAATCCCTCATAAACCGATTTTATCATTTGCTTTTCTCTCACAGAGAACCACCTTTTTTTATTTTGTTTATTAACAGATGTACTGCACGTTGGTTTTGATGCCATGATGTTACCCGACGGTACGCTCATGAAATACTAGCACCAACCTGATTTTAATGGTTATTTGTGGGTGAGTTTTCACAATGTTGCCGTATTGCATTAAGAATATTACTTTCGAAAAGAAATAACGGTGTCCGCATGCCTCTCTATTGGCATTCAGGGTATACCTCAATGGCACGGATAAGCTGCAAGCGGTACTAAATAATAAATTTCGCAACAAGGCGAGTGTACCTTCTCTAGTTCGGACTTCCAACAGATGTAACGGTCAAAAATGATAATTGAGAAGTGGATTTGTGTGCTAATAAAGAAATAAATATATAGCCGCTTACCACCGAGTGTTAACGAACTACAAAATGTCTGCCCTGACAATCCTATTGAATTTATAGTATAATTGATGGATAAAGCTAAAGTTTAAGGATTTAATAAGCACTGTAAGAACCCCATTTAAAAGTAATCAAAAAAGTGTAAAATAATTTTCACAAAAGTTATAAACAATTAACCATTTTGTCTTTTTGTACTGTTTTTGGAGCCACGAATTAATTAAAAAAAATACACAATTTTGAAGATGTGTTCTTTTCTTAACCGATAAAATAAATAAATTAATATAATAATTAAAAATAGATAGCTTTTTAAGCAAACATTGGAAAGAGTGGCAATTTTTGCACTAAACTGTTTATATAACAATAAAACACTGAAAACTTTGTTTTCAAAACTTCCACAAAATTATTATATTTACTTATCACTACAGCTGTTTCGACAGAGTGCCTTTCTCAAGTGATCTATTTTTGGTGTGTATTTATACTTTATAGTCTTTAACGGAATAGGTTGAGGAGGGGAGAAATGTTTCTCCCAAGTTGGTCATTCAGAATTATGTCTGTGTTTTTAATTTGTTAATTTTCATAGATTCTAATAAAGACAGCCCAAGGCCTTTATTTTGGATGTGAATAATTTGAAATTCGTCATTAAAAGAATGGTTATGGCTAATGGCTAGAAGGTTAAAACAATAATAGACAAACAGATTCTACATACGTATTTAACCTTTTATATCATAAATATTTTTTAATGACGAATTTCAAATCCTTCACATCCAAAATAAAGGCTAATAATCTTTATTAGAATCTATGGAAATTACCAAATTAAAACACTTTGACTCCTATGTGTATCATACATAATACACAACAGCTACTCTCCCTGAGCCTAGGGGAAATGTGCCTATGATGGATCCCTTAAGGAAAAAGCTCCATAATAATTTCAATTATTTACTTAGCAGGGTTTAAATATGGTCATATTTAAATATGGACATAACGTCGTCTTATTTGTATAATATGCAAATGTTTTAAATTTTGATGAAAATTAAGATGACAAAAGGGGTTCATAGTTTACTAAAATCCTAGTAAGGGTCCATCATGGGCATATATGTACTCATGATGGACCCTTTGATACGCCCATGATAAACCCGTTGCATTTTGTATAAAATAAGTAAATACCAAATTATTTTATTAAACCAAAAGATATTCTAAACGATACATAATATTACAAATAGGTATTTTTAAGAAAAAAGTTACCTGCACAATTCACACAAAAATTGTTTACGTCCAGGATTTACATCTGCACATTTATTGTGACACCAATTCTTACACACTTGACAACGAATCCATTTTTCTTTGGATCGTGAATGCGAAAATAGTTCGTTAGAGTAAATGCAAGCTGCATCGTTCGAGTCGTCTTCTTAAAAAGAAGATTCACAATCGTCTTCAGAACTGTTTGTAGTTAAAACACGAAATTACCTTTTAACTTTTTTTGTGTCTTGTTTTCTTTTTTTTTGCTTCTTTTTCTGCAATTTTTTGTTTTATATCATCAATTTCTGGCGTTGAATTTAAATATCCTGTTTTACCCTGTTTTCTACCCCTTTTCTGAGTTACTTTAGATACTCCAGCTAAAGGAGAAGGACAAATATCTTCGACCGAGATATTTAGGACTGATGATGATGTTGATTTCTGATCAGTGCTTTTTGATAAACCTTTAATCGAAGAAACATTTTGCTTCCGATATTCTGGTAGTAAGTTCTCGTCGGACCTTCTTGGTAGTGGGTTTTGTTCATAATTTTCTCTATCTGTTGTTATAGACGGCAAAAATGGCCAATCCCCGAATACATCTGGATTAAACGGTTCTATTCCTGTCTTTTTAACTGCATTTATAGCATTTAATGGAAGTGCACTTTTTAAATATGCTCTATTGCAGATACTGGCTACTTTAAATTGGGTAACTGTGTTACCTGTATTCTGTAGCAGCCATAATTAAATTTCTTGGTCGTAGTAAGTTTGAAGTGGTCTTAAAAATCCTAGGTCCAAGGGTTGAACGTGATGAGAGCAGTGAACAGGAAAACAAAACATGATAATACCGTTTTCTTTTGCAAACTGGGGAGCTTCAAAACTTTTATGACTACCATGACCATCGACTAACAACAAAACTTGGTTGGTTGGTAAGCCTTTCAAACCTTAAAAAATGTTGCAGCCAGAGACAGAAAATGTAGGAAGTCGAGGAAAAATCATGGCAGGAGGAACATATGTTCCAATTGCATTCATTGCACATACGACCGTAACATGTAGACTGCGCTCTGCAATACTTAAAGCACCAACTTGTTTGCGACCCTTACTAGCATAAATCTTCTGCGATCTCTTTTGCACAGTTGTCAAACCGAACTCGTCCATGTTATAAATGTTGTCGGGTGGAAATTGAAACTAGTCTAATATATGTTCTAATGCTGTAAAATAAGCACATATATTTGGTTTATTAAACGCTTGAGCCCTTGCCAACAAAGTATTTTCTGGAGTTCGTAACGATATTCGAGGATTTAGCTTTAAAAAGCCTCTTACCCATTTCCAGCCTGCCATCTTGGTTTCCTTATTAAAACTGTGGCTAATTTTGTTTCTTTCAGGTACTTCGTATACAAGTTTTCGTGAATCTTTACTGGTCAGGCCAAAAAACGAGCTTCCATAGTAATAATATGCTTAGCAATTTCCTTTTCAATAGCAGTGGAAAATATTGGTCTTCGTCCTTTCAAATCACCTTTCGTACTTCCTTGTTGCTTATTAAAGCGCCTTTTCAAAGTCGTTTTTGGAACGTTAAATGTTTTTGCTGCCAGCTTAAACCCCATAGTTTTTTCTTGTATGTTTTTTAAAGCTTGCTGCATATTACTCTCATTCCACTGTTGCCTTTTATGAGAATCCATCCCTGTAAAATGTATTATGTTAAGTAGCAACTTATTTCCTTTTTCCTATGTTGGACCCCTAGTCAGTCATAGGTAAAGACAAAGGGGTCCATCATAGGCAAATAGACAAGACAGTAAATTTAATTTTGTTACTTTTGTTTTGACCATTCAAACCTAAAACAAAGTATGATATTTGACAAAGTGTAGTCATTATATACAAATCAAAAACAACATTTAGCTTAACGTATGTTACCAGTAAAATATTACTTACCAAAAAATTTTATTACATCAGCAACGTCAAATTTCAATTTTATTTCACAAATTTACTGTTATAACCGCCACGGGTCTGAAACTTTGCAAATACTAAACTACAACAACGAACTACAAATTACTGATGCTATAAATCATGAAAACGTTACGACAAATTTATATCTTACTAACTGGAATGATACTAATAGAGAAGAAATATTAAAATTTTTGGGAATATTGATATGGATGGGTTTGAATACAAAACCACGACTACGAGATTACTGAAGAACTAATTTTATCCACCATTGCTCAATATACAAGACGACAAACATGCCGAGGTGTAGATTTGAGGCTCTTTTTGCTTGCTTCCATTTTTCAGATAATGAAACTTGTCCTGAAGGAAGCAGATTGTTCAAAGTTGAACCATTGTTGCAGGCGTTCAATAGAAGTTTTCAATGTGCTTTGGTACCAGGCAAATACGTTTGCATTGATGAATCGATGATTCTCTTTAGAGGACGTTTGTCATTTTTACAGTACATACCTGGCAAACGTAATAAATATGGCGTAAAACTTTTTAAATTCTGTGGAAAAGGCGGCTACACATATCACGCAAAAATTTATAGTGGAAAGCAAAAAATATCAAAGGAACAATCACTAGCATCCCTAGTGGTCATGGAATTAATGCAACCTTTTCTACACTCAGGAAGAAGCTTGGTTACGAACAATTTTTACACCAGTGTCAGTTTGGCACACGAACTAGATGATAACAATATTCATCTAATTGGAACACTTCGTAAAAATAGAAAATACAATCCCAAGTCGGTGTTTGAAGCAATGCTAAATAAAGGAGATATGATGGCGCTACAGAAGAACACAAAAGTTATTGTAGGAAAATGGATCCACAAAAGAGAGGTAACATTTTTGACTACAAAATCTTGTCCAGAAATGGTCGACATTCATACAAAATAAGGAATAAAAAGAAAACCGTCTACAATAGTAGAATACAATTCTGTTAAATCTTACATTGACGTCTCTGATCAAAAAGCTTCCTACAGTAATCCCATCAGACGTTCTATAAAATGGTATCGGACCTAGAATAGAGTTATTGACCAATACAGCCGTAGTGAATGCTTTAATTCTGTACAACAAAGCTTTGAACAAAAAAATGGATGTTACACAATTTTGCGAAGAATTAGTGACTGCCATTTGCAAAGACAATAATGTTACAAAACCTCAACAAACACACCATAGGCTGGAAGAATATGACAAAAGAGGACGATGTGTTATATGTTACAGCACACTGACAAAATCCTTTCATAAATTCATCATTTTTTTCTTAATAAAGTTTCATAAATAATGTGTATCAATTTCAATATATATAGGCTATGGGTAATGACATCATGAAAATTCGTCTAGGTGAACTGCGTGTATCAAAAATAAACACACCCTACAAAGCCCTTTTTAAATAAAAAAATGTCATTATATGAATTAACATATATACATATAGACCATTTTATTAAAGAACATAAAAAAGTACAATTTAATACAAACAGTTATTTTCTACTCAACCTATTCCGTTAAGGTGTAAAGTGTAAACACATACCAAAAATAGATCACTTAAGAAAGGGATCTATTTTTCTTCTCTCACTCTGCTAAAACAGCTGTAGTGATAAGATATAATAAATTTTGTGGAAGTTTTAAAAATAAAGTTTTCAGTGTTTTATTGTTATATAAAATAAAATTTCCACCAAATAACGGTCGAATCTATCACTTAAATAATTAAAAACCTATTTTCCGCGCCGAAACTTCTTCAGAAAATGTGTAAGTTTGCTCACTTGACGTATATATTAGCGAAAACAGTCAGTAAATACCTGCCTATTGAGATGTCTTTAAATTTTGTTTTTTCCCAGAAGTATTAATCGAACGTACAAATTTTCAGGTTTTGAATGTGATCATTTTCAGAAATACGCCTAAAGTGCAGTATAAGTAAGACACCCTGTATAATTTACTAAAGCCTTACTTTTAAATTTTTAAACAGGCTAAAAATTTTGTATTACAAAATTAACTTTTACTCGATTAAAGTAGTCACTAAATTATTCGAATATTCATGTGTCACTACACAACTATTTTTTCTTCGGTTAACTCAATAATCTACGGAAAATGAACAACTTTCAGTATGTACGTGTATATATTAACCCTATCCTCTATATTCTTACCACACTTTCGTCGTGACAATCCTTCCTCGCATTTGTAACCTGTGTGTTATTTGACCGTGAAGTAAGCAGTTCGGTTTAGTGATATCGTAATCCGTTACTCTCTTTGTTTTAACGTAAGTAAACCATATTTTTGTGTGGGTGAGCTTGACTCGGGCATAGTTTTATTTACCTATATAAAGTTTTAGACACTTTTTGAAAATTCGTTATTATAGTTTTAATTGTTTTTACTAAGATATTCTTAAAAACTGAATACCTACACAAATACGTTCAAACAAAGAAAAAAAGTTTTGAAAAATTTAGAGAACGAGGTAAGTTCTTCTTCTACTACTTTTGTGTTGTTATGGTAGATATTTTCGATCGTTGTGATTATTCCAAAAGGCATCTCTCTTTCATACAATAAGTGGATTACGTTCTTTAATTTGTCCATGTCAAATGCCTTTTTAAGGTCCACGAAACATAAATATAAATATTCCTGTTTGTTGAATGGTTTCGCTTACACTTGTCTCATTATATATATATATATATATATATATATATATATATATATTGTATAATATTATTATTATTATTATTATTTTATTAATATTTTCTAAAATTCAGGTTTTGTGACAAATAAAACGGCAAAATATCTTATTATTATAAATATTTTCATTATTGTTTATCTTATATTTTATTTAGACCGCAAGATACATAAGAATACAATAAATCAAATTTACATTTATATTTTCTAAAGTAATATTATGTCTCCTATTTGTCTAGGAGCCCGGCGGAGGGTTGCGTATGCACTTTTATGTCCCCCCAATTTAAAGGTATTTTTTTAGCTTAAAAAAACTTTTTAAAATTCCTTTTTCTTTATAACTCAAAAAGTTATAACAACTAAACTTTTAAATTTTAGTTTTTACTAAAAAGTTGCGAATTAATTTGTTTATAAGATATTTAAACAAAATTAAACTATAATAAACTTTGAAAATCTGGTTAATGGAAGTTAAGAATTAAACAAATTAAAGTGCGAACATTTTAAGTTTCGGTATATCTTAATTTTTGACCAAGATTTTGTTATGTATATATGTTATGTGTATATATATATATATATATATATATATATATATATATATATATATATACATCTTATACACAAATAAATTAAGAAAATTTTAACTATAATTTGACCTTTAAAAATCATACAAACAAGCTGAATTTTGCCGAGAATATCAATTTTGGGACCCCAAAAAAGATGCAAAAAAGTTTACCACTTTATCACCCGGGCTTCCCCTAAAACCCTAAATTGCGCCACGTTTATTTATGTAACACCTTTTTTAAAAACTGAGTTCATTTTCGGCAAAATACAAAAAAAAACGAATACGAAAGCTGCATTCTTTACCTTTACAACGAACCTTGAATTTTATCGATAGGTTAGTCGGATTAAAAGATATTGAATTTTTAGCATCAAGCTGATAAAAATTATTTTATTATGCATTGATTTCGCGCAAATAACTGACATTCAAAATCGTCGATCGTTTCAATCGTTGCTCCTGAGAGAACAGTTCATTCTAAACAGAAAATAAACGTTTTTGTTTAAAATTATCTTTGCTACATTTTTTATTTGAAACATTTTTTTCTGTCGCGTGCATATTCTTGGTAAATCGATGTTGTTCCGTTTTCCCCTCTAAATGGGGGTTTTAGGGGAAATCCCAGGGGTCAAAGTGGTAAACTTTTTTGCATCAGTTTAGCGTCCTAAAATTGACATTTTCGGCAAAATATTCAGCTTATTCGTATGATTTTTGGAGGTTCAGTATTACTCTCGTCTCTGAAGACTAGAGTAATTTTATTTATAACGATAAAGTAATATGCATCTCTAAATCTACATGGATTTTACGTATGTAATGGTTTTTATTCGACGCGAGCTTATTTAAAGTTCCTTGTTATCTTGGTCAAACATTAACATAGAAATATTTGTAAAAGCTAAAATGTT
Organism: Diabrotica undecimpunctata; assembly: GCF_040954645.1. NCBI lineage: Eukaryota > Metazoa > Arthropoda > Insecta > Coleoptera > Chrysomelidae > Diabrotica > Diabrotica undecimpunctata. The sequence continues at coordinate 103,976,943 of NC_092808.1, forward strand.
CATTTTGAGTTGTTCTATAACTTCGCTTAGCCAGATTTTACAAGTTTATAACTTAATTTTGTTTAAATCTCTTTAAACAAATTACTTCGTAATTTTTAGTGAATTTTTAATGTTTACTTGTAATAATTTTTTTATTAAAGCTTTTTAAAGGGGTCAATTTGGGAATCGGTAACCCTTCCTTGCCCTTGCTGCAAGTCAAACGATATAGTAATAATAATAATGTTTATTTAGGAAGCTTACATAGATCATAAGAAACAAAAAGCATACTAAATACTAAATAAACATAAAAACTCACTGAAGTAGAGCTAATATAAAAGTAGCACCCCTTGTGCGTGAGATAACACATGTCTTTTTGTCAATTTGGGACCGGGCTGTTTCGCTCTTTAATAATTGTTGCATTGCCTGAGCCTTAAACCCGCTTTACATTTACGAGTACTAGGAGTGCATCTCGAAAGTACGAGCCCTAACAACTAAATGCTCGGACAAACGCTCGGAAAATTTATTAAAAACGTTCATCTTCACGATCTTTCTTATTGAACCAAAGAACGAGATCAATAATACATTCAATTCTATCATTAATAACAAAGGATGGAAAGGGCTCGGTCTATACAAACTTTGAATTGCAGCGTTGGCGGCAAAATAAACAAAAATATTGCATAACCTGGTGACAATTACATATTCGGACAATTCAAGAAATTACTATTTTAATATGGGGTTACATCGTCACATGCCTTTACCACCGAGGCAATCCTGTCTAGCATTGTTCGTACTTAGGATTTACATAAGTCAGGGTAAAAAATATCTCATAATTTACCCACATGACTCTTTAAACCGGCAACAATTTTTTGGGGATCATTACGCAATTTTTGTTTCATATTACGCCACAATGTCTTAATAACATGAAGGATTGTACTGTTCGAAAGAAAGGAAACGACTTGAATTTTATTGTGTCCAGCCCATTTTTTAGTTGTTTTAGCTAAATGGCATGCAGCACCATCCTTCTGGATTATAACATTCAATTCCTGGTAGAGATGGTGGGCACTTGGTTCTTCTTCCTATACCGTCCCCATTAACGGAGGTTGGCGACCACATTTCTAAAAGTTTCTCCATCTTTTGCAACGTAGAATAATTCGTCTACAGTCATGTTTGTCCAGTCTCGAATATTTCGCAGCCATGACTTCCTCTTTCTACCTATTCCCTTTTTGCCATCGACTCTACCCTGCATGATGACCTGCAGAAGACTATATTTATCATTCCTCAGTATGTGTCCAAGGTATGCAGTCTTGCGTACTTTTATTGTTCTCAGCAATTTTTTGTCTCGACCATTCTTCTCAGCACTTCCTCATTGGTGACCCTGGCAGTCCATGGAATTCTTAACATTCTCCGGTATATCCAAAGTTCAAAGGCTTCAAGCTTTTTAACTATTTGCGCTTTTAAAGTCCATGTTTCTACCCCGTACAATAGTTGGGACCAGACGTAACATTCAACAAACCTCAGTCTCAGCGCAGTATTCAGATTTTTGTCACAGAACAATTATTTGAATTTTAAGAACGCTGCCCTTGTCATTTCTATTCGTACCCTGATCTCTTGGTCTGAATCTAATTCTGTGTTGATATAAGCTCCCAGATATTTATATTTTGTCACTCTGCCTATTTGCTGTCCACCAAGGGTTAGTTGTTCATTATTTATAGGACTCCTTGATACTATCATAAATTTGGTCTTACCTGTAATAACGTTAAGTCCCATTTGAATGCATTCAGTATTTATTGCATCTAGTAAAGTTTGTAGTTCTTCTATATTCTCAGCTACTTGGTACAAGACTATTTTTTAAAATTTCTAGATACTTTGCTGCGGTAATTGTGTCTGTCACCACCTTATATCTTCATAGACCCTCTGATGACATGCAGCCCAAATCATAAATCTTATGGAAAACTTCACAGTTCTTTTGAGACAATCTTTATGTAAAGCTTCATTTTAAATTGTGATAACCCGTATTCCAAAGTCTTCGACGCAAACATTAAATTTCCATTCGTCACTGAATATCACTCTGAACCAGTCATTAACGGTCCATGGAAACGTAAAGCAAACGCTTTAATTGGGCAAGATCGAAGATTTCATAGACCGTTGATGGCTAGTCCAGAATCATATTCAGTGACGAAACAAAATTTGATTTTTGCGAATGACTTTTGAAAATGGGTTATCAAAAGTAAAAATAAAGCATTCCATAAAATAGATCTCAAAAGAACTGTGAGGTTTTCCAAATAAATTAGGATTTGGGGAAGCATATCAGAGGGTCCAGTAAGATATGAGGTAATTGAAGGCACAATTAACGCAGCAATTAAAGTAAATCAAGAAATTTTGAAAAATAGTCTTATAGCAAGTGCTAACGATCTCTACCCGGACTTGAATTTTATATTCCAGTAGGACAATGTTGCATGCCTTACAGCTAAAACAACTAAAAAATGGTTTGCACATAATAAGATTAAAGAGCTCTCATGGCCTTCGAATAGTCCAGACCTTAATTTTATTGAGACATTGTGGCATAAGATGAAACAGAAATTGCGTAGTGATCCCCAGAGAACTGTCGCCGATTTGAAAAGTAAATGAGGTGAATCCGTATACTAATTTTTCGAAACTAAATTCAGATTTATGCTTTAATCTGTGCCTTCTAAGAATTGCAAGGGAAAACAGACGTTGATAAAGATGTTATTAGAGACATGGGGAATCTAAAATTGCATTCCACAACATATCTTCTCAACTAAGCAAAAATCCTTAGCGAATTGGTTTCTAGTACTCATAAAGAGTATACCGGAATAAAAGGAAAAACACAGTTAAGATTTGATTTCACGTATAGTGCGTCTGTATATCTGCTTAACCCTAAGAGGGATCCTCAGAACGGCTGATAAATCTTTCCTATCTTGAGAAGCAACTCTAACATGGCTTCGTATGGACGCAAATAGCGACCTCTGGTAATAAATCCGTACACTAATTTTTCGAAACTAAATTCAGATTTATGCTTTAATCTGTGCCGTTCTAAGAATTGCAAGGCAAAACAGAAGTTGATAAAGATGTTATTAAGAGACATGGTGAATCTAAAATTGCATTACACAACACTCCCCTCATTCACTCATACCCCACTCCCTTTTAGGGTGAAATACGTATAAACGGATATACAGACGTACTATACGTGAAATCAAATCTAACTGTCTTTTTCCTTTTATTTCGGTATACTCTTTATGAGTACTAAAAACCAATTCGATAAGGATTTTTGCTTAATTGAGGAGATATGTTGTGGAATGCAATTTTAGTTTCCCCAAAACGTCTGTTTTGCCTTGCAATTTTTAGAAGGCACAGATTAAAGCATAAATCTGAATTTGATCTCGAAAAATTAGTTTACGGATTTATTATCAGATGTCGCTATTTGCGTCCATACGAAGCCATGTTAGAATTGCTTCTCAAGATAGGAAAGATTTATTTTCACGTTCAGAGCATCTGTGAATAGCCTTTCTGAGGATCCCTTTTAAGATGAAATACGCATAAGCGGATATACAGAGGCAATATACGTAAAATCAAATCTTAACTGTCTTTTTCCTTAAATGAGGTGAGTTATGGGATAGTTTTGATCCTGACTTATGTAAATCTTTAGTACAAATAATGCGGTACGCGTGGCGATGTAACCCCATATTAAAGTAGTAATTTTTTGAATTTTCCGAACATTTAGTTCTCACGATGTTACGCAACATTTTCGTTTATTTTACCGCCAACGCTGCAACTCAAATATTATAGAGACCGAAACATTTCAATATTTTGTTAATTACTGATAAAGTTAATTGTATTGTTAGTCTCGTTCTTTGGTTTAATAAGCAAAGTTGTTAAGATGATCGTTTCTAATAAATTTTCGCTTGTCCGAACATTTAGTTGTTATGGATCATACAAAAGCCTTCTTTGAACGTTTTGCCAGTTGTATACGAGTATGGATCAAAGTTGAACGCAAACCGAGTAACAATACGAGAGCACTGTAAATTACAAATAGAAAATGGCAGAACTCGCATTTTGGACAACATATGGAGCTGTTTATTGATCTTTACCCATCATTCGAATGCTTGTAGAATGTTAAACTCAAGGAGTATCGGGTTATTAACAGAAGGGATAATGCATATGAAGCTATTGCAGATATAATAAATATTTCCACAGAGCAAGTGAAGAAAATAATTATATCCATGTAGTGATGAGCAATACATCGCAACCGGCGACTTTATAGCTGCTATTTGAAAATCGCAGTTAGCACTGATATGGAAAAATAAAAATAGCCGCGATTCTAAATATAGCTATTTATAAGAATATGCGAATCGAATAGCAATGATCAACAGTTTTGTATTACTACTGATTATTGGACATCTATTAATACCATTATCTATATTGATGTAACTGCTCATTTTTTAGATAGTAATTATAAGTTGTACTCTGTTCTGTTGGAATGTAGTGCTATTGATGTAGCTCATACTTCGGAGAATTTGTCGAAAGAGCTTCAGCGAACTGTAGAAGCTTGGGGTATAGAAAACAAAATATTGCTTGCAGTTTCTGATAATGCCAATAATATTAAAAATGCAATAATTTCTAAATTAAACTGGAATTGTTAAAGACGGTTTGAAAAACAAATTAATTGAGGAAATTCTTTGTAAAGTGTAAATTTTACATGTTGGGAGAAATTCAGGCGCGCTCATTAATAAGGAACTTCCTTTTATAAATGTAGCTGATTGGAAAAACATTAAACATTTATGGAGTATTCTAAAACCATTCGAAAATGCTACAAAAATTATTAGTGGAAAATTATACTACACTCTATCATTAGTAATTCCCATGTCTAATGGTTTGATAAGTGTTTACAGACAATTATTAAAAAGGATTTTTCCCAACCGATTAAGATCTAAGAACTTTTCTGACTGGCTTAACTAAGCAGCTATGAAATGCAGAGAAAAGTAAAACTTTAATTATCTCAACATTTTTAGATCCAAGATTTAAAACGTTTGGATTTTCTGGAATAAATTCAGATGATAATGCCAAACAATATATTATAGCAGCAGTTCCAGAAAAATATGCAGAAGAACTTATATACGCAAAAAAAATATTTCAGCAACAGATTTATGTCCTGAAATAACATCCACTATTTCCACTGATAGTGACGAACTCTCAATCTGGAGCTCTTTCGACAAGTCTCAGTACAAGTGACAGTAGCTCAACCTCGTGGAACCAGAAAATCTCGTGCCATTATTGAGTTTTTTTTTGGAGGACAAGATTTGTGGAGGATGAAATTTTACCAAGAAATGAAAATCCCTTAAACTGGTCGCGCGAACACAAATACCACTATCCCACTTTATCAATAATAGCAAAAGAAAAATTATGTGCTCTGGCTTCCTCAGTACCTTGTAAAAGGCTGTTTTCAAAAGCTGGGCAAGTACCAAATGAGAGAAGAACTAGACTCAGTGATAAGAAAACAAAAATGTTATTATTTCTAAATATGATTTACCAATATTGTGATGTTATTGAATAATACCCTTACTTTGTTTATTGTACATACAGAATAATGGCACAGAAAAAGCAAATTTTTCTTAAAATTCAAAAATGCTGGTTGGATATTTTTAGTTTTGTACCTTAAAACAGTAAATTAAATGATATAATCGAGGTACAACCTGATATCGATGCTAAAATTAGATAAATTATTCTATTATAAATAACTAATTTGCCCATGCAACTTTCAAATTAAAAAATAAAAAATAATAAAATACTAACGACTCGCAATAATACCCAAACAGAATTAAAAAACCAACACTTATTTCTTAAGCATCAGGTTTTCTTCTAGCGAAATATTTTTATTTAAGTACAATAATTTTCTCAAATATTTTGTATATTACAAGTTTATGTGGTTTATTTTATTTTTATTTAATCATTTTTTCTTGTTTCAGAAATAAATAATAATTATGATCATTAACAATATTTTTATCATAATAATAATCCTTCGCCGTCACTGCTAATTTCGTAACTATAACATGTGCGATCATAAACCAGATGGCTACAATAAGACTGCTATCATTCTTTCGATCCCAATAATGTTCAACTTCGCTGCTAATATATATCGCTACCTGCTATTAACCATTGTGTGATATATGGGATCGCAACAAAACTGCGATCGCAATAGCAAGTAAAAATAGCAGCGATTTAAAAATAGCAATCGCAAATAGCAGTGCTATTGAAAAATAGCGACTTCGCTCATGAATAATCCATAGGCATAACATTTTCAAAATTCTTTGCACATTGCATTAGTAATGTGAGCAAACCTTCTTTAATGCCAAATATCTTTTGCTAAATTCCAAATATTACTTGCCACTCAAATGCTTCCCTTTTTCTTAATTTTTATATTATTTTATTATTTTTATATACTAATCTTTATATTTCTCTATTCAATGAAAACGTTCGCAATTCTACTCGTAACTCGGATCTGGAGAAGCTCATAAGTGCATACTTAACTCCTCGAGTATTTCTGTTAATATTTGTTTTGAAAAAGAAACAGATCTTTCAACGTTACAAGATGTAATTGGAGCACGTTTTAAACTTATTAGAGATGGATCCATATTAATATTTTCATCAAAGTTGTCAAGATCAATTATATTATTTATTGAACGCAATAAAGTGAAACCATCATTTTGGGTGCACATGAATTGTCTTCCGCTTGCATATGTAATGGGCTTTCTATCGAGAAAAGGGTTTGCGTGAATTGGCACCCGATGAAATTTTTGGAAATTTAAGTAGGTAGGCGAAGGATTTTATTGGGGTGGATGGCCAGTTAGAAATTAAATTTTTCCATCATTCTTTAAATTCGTATGCCCTTCGCCATAAACTTATTTCAAATTAGTTAACTGATCGTTTTGCGTCTTGCTTGTACTTGATCATATCATCGTAGAAAATGAAAGCTACTAAACTGTTTAGCGAACGAAGAAAACCCATGATATAATTATTTGGCGAACAGTTTTAAATATAATTTTTACAAGTTGCCATGACATGGCTCTTCTGCCTACTTCTCTTCAGTCCTCTATCTTCCCTTCAATTATTATTTGTCTCTATCTTGTCGGTTCTCTATTACTGAGGATCGTGATTTCTACCAATATTCCTATCATTTTTTCTTTTCTCCATTGGCCTCTATCTTCAGCTGCTCTGAATACTAAATAGCAGATTATAATTGTCATTTGTCATTATGCGACCTAGGTACGAGGTCTTTCTTTTCTTAATCGTTGTTATAAGTTCTAAGTCTCTATTTATGGTGTTTACTACTGTTCAATTCTTAATGTGTTGTGCCTACGAAATATTAATTTTAATGTCCAGGTTTTAACTCGTTACAGAAGAACTGACCAAACGTAGCGTTTAATAACTTTAATTCGGATTTGTTTGGGATGTTTAAGCTTAGTTTTCAGCTATAGATAAATTTTTTTTCATTTATTGTACATGTTTCCAGCCTGTTTTACTCGTGTCTTTATTTATATACGGGACGCCCACTAATCTTTTAGTACTACTCCTAAATATTTAAATTTGTGTACTTATTCTAATTTAGGTTAATACGATAATTTTCATCGGTTTTGCTATACCCGGTTACTTTAGTGTTTTGAAGATTTATTGTCAGTCCCATTGCTTCACTTGCATTATTAACTCTGTCTAGTATATTTTGTAAGTCTTCTATTTTTTTGTCTATCAGAACGGTATCGTCTGCATACTTGACATTGTTAACATATTTAATGTTTATTTTTATACTAATTTCGGCGGCATCTAGTGCTTGACATTAGAAAAACTACTTTTCCTATTTTTGCTACATATGAAACTAACGTTATACTCTCTTGAAATCCGAATATTGAGGAATATACTGGCCTGTTTCTAGATTTTATAAAACTTTTAGGTATTTGCCTTTTGTTTTTTTCTTACAGTTCCAGTAGACGTCAGTTGATGATCTTTTAAAAGCTTCAGCATCAGCTCATAACTTGTGAACCAATTATCGAATGTTACATTTCGTTTGGTTCCAGATATCGGAGTTACAATCCCACTTGTAGTTCTAAATTCAAAACATAATATGATTTTGCATCAACGAGAGCGAATATCTTTAATCCGTATCGTGCAGGCTTTTTCGGCATATACCGCTGTTGTTTCCAGCGAAAACCACAGCGGCCTCTAAATGCCTCCAGCTTTTCATCAATAGTAAGGTATTCGCTTGACTACCATTTGCAGTTATTTTATCAAGTTTTTTTTCTTCTCGATTTTCTATATTGTCAAAACGTAGAAAAGACTGTAGAAAAATAAATCGTTGTAAAAACATCGTCTCTCTAAATAAGCTTATTCTGGTTCCATCGGTAGACCAAAGATCTTCTAAATTAGACCGAGCAGACTTGAACACCCCAGCCAAGTACAGTACTCCAAACAATGCTCTTATTTCAGTTGCATTGGTTTCGCGAACTGCATACTGATGGTTTTCATCGTAGCAGGTGGACTTCCTTCTTATTTTTATATTAGTCCAAGTTACGACATCGTCCATCATACTAGGTGTAAAAAGTAAATTGAAACATTTCACGGGAGTTTTCGCCATTTTTGCATTTCGTTTTACACCTAGTAAATGCGTAATGAAATTTACTGAGCGTGTTCTTACATTTATAGGAAAGCATGTTGAAGACCATTTAGTGCCGTCCTTACCTACGTAATGTTTCTTTTGACTCTCCTGTTCTTAACTCAAAAGTTCATTTTCGATTTCTATATCAGTCACCGACTTTTCTAAATCAATAGCATCTTCCTCGCTGTCAGAGTTGTGTCTACTGTTGTCTTCATTGTCGGATTCGCTCTCGCTTGCAGATCCAATTACTACATCATCGTCTTGATAATCGTTCCATAAAACTTGGAGCCTCGCCTGCTCCCGTTCATATCGATAAGCCATAATCTAGAACAAAAACTTAAATAATTTATGTATAAAATTTCACATTTTCATTAAAAATAAATAATTTCAACGGAAATTATATAAAAATGTAAATGCCCAACTCAAACAATACTACCATAAATATATTAACTTACCTGTGTGGTGGGGTATATGATACCCCAACGACATTTGGATCAAAATAGTGATGAGTGCGTTGACTTCTAAAGTAAATCAACAACTGCGAGACCTCCTTCAAGGTTCTAACGAAAGGTGCTGAAATACCTGTCGCGCTAATTTACCGATAAAAATATTGGCACTAATTTTAAACTCAATGGGTTATGTCATACCCCACCACTCTGGCGCCGGGTTAATAGTATTTTTTCAAATGGTGCTTGGTCAGGTATAAAAGAATTTGGTAGGAATTTGTTAACAAATTTAACTATTGCAGCATAGTTTGTTTTTTTCTAAACATTTTAAACCAATTAAATATAAAAAATCTTAGAATGAAGTAAACACTTCTAATGTATGATAGTATATTTTTATTATAACTTTAAAAATTATCCAAACGGATGACACTTATCTTCAAAAGTTTTTGGTCCGTTCCGACGATCATCAGTGAAACATAAAAACCTTTAGATTATATAAAGAACAGTTGTCGGTATTATAGGATATCACTAGACTTCGGCAAATATGCATATTGCATATTTTGCATATTAAATATTTCATATTTTGGCATATTTGTATAAAAGTTTGCATAAAGTGCATAAAAGTTCAGATTTTTATACTGTGTTTGAAAATTTTTAAACATACCAATTTATTTCAATTCTTGTATAAAATTTTGTAGTCATTTTAATCAAGAAATGATCTAAGTACGTAATCTCTACAGGTACAAAACATTTACAATTTCAAAGAAGATCAATTTAAGTAGCCCTCAACATTCTTAGAAAGTCTTGGTCACTGAGGCATTCAGTTATTGGATAATCGCTAAGGGTTCGCTCATTTGCATTTTATGATCTAATCCCCAAATCTATCTACAATTTATTGTATCTTTACAGCAGGTAAACGGCTAATAGTTTTGTTCCTAATTTAGGGATTTTCCAAAATCTCACAGTTTATTGAATTAGGTACCTAAACATTTCTAATTTGAAGCTCAGATTTGTAAATCATTTTTGTTTTGATATTTAAAGCGTAAACACTCGTTGTGCGTAACAAAAAGGAAGATTGTGATTTTATAATGCCTAAAACAACCAGTGCTTCAACTTGGATTAAACCTTATAAAGAGCTGTCTATGGATATGGGAAAAATCTACTGTTCAGTCTGTGGGAAAATTGTAAGTATCTAATATTTTCTATTAAATATCTAATATTTCATACATACAGGGTGTTTCCAAATGACACTTACAACGTTTGACTGTAGATACTTCTCGAAAAATTGAACAAAACGATATAGTTAATGAGGGGTCAAACTTATTTACTTTTCGAGATACAGGGTGTTAAAATTAAAAAAAATTAAATTCTTTTAGTTAATAACAACAATAACTTTAAAACCAATAAACGTATTTACTTGAAATTTAGTACTCGTAGGTTGTTTTTAAATGAAAAATAGCTTCCTTTAGTGAGAAAAATTGTCCATGGTACAATACAATGGTGTGTATTTAAAACATTTTTCACCTTTACTTTTTTTTATGAAGTCAGCTATTCTAAAACACAATTATTTTTATTGTAATTGAATTAACAAAAAAAAAACTTTTGTTGAATTTTAAAATAAGTTATATGATGTACTAATGGTTAGTAACAAAAACTAATTTGTGGATTAATACTGCATTTAAAACACTTAGCGAGTGTTTTTTTTTTCCAAACCAGTTATTTGATTAACCAAAAACACCTTGTATATTTTTATATTTTAAAGGTTGGGTTAAAATAAAGGTTTTTATTTTTATTTATAGATAGCATGTGAGAAGAAATTTCAGATAGACCAACATGTGAGAACTGCTTCACACATTGCAAAAAAAGGAAAAATAGGAGGAAAACATCAAACTTCAATGGCTAAATGTTTCCAATCTACTTCAAAAAAATTAGATGAGCAAGAAACTTTTAATGAAGACTTGTGTCGCGCATTAGTGTCTGCAAACATACCGCTTTCAAAATTAGCAAATGTAAATTTTTGTTCGTTTCTAAAAAAATATTGCAAACTTAATGTTCCAAGTGATCGGTCTCTAAGAAGTAATAATGTGAACGGGCTATACTCGTCGGTGTTAATTAATATTAAGGAAGAAATTGCAGATAATTATTTTTACATATCTGTAGACGAAACCACTGATTCCTCAGGAAAGTATATTGCTCATTTATTGATTGGTGTTCTTAAAGAAGATACCTTACCAAAATCTCATCTTATTTCATGCCAGCAACTTGAGAAAACAAATGCTTTAACAATTTCGCGTTTTATACAAGAAACATTAGCAACTTTTTTTCTTTCGACAACTATTCCTTCTAATAAATTACTGCTTATTTTATCGGATGCTGCTCCTTATATGGTGAAAGCAGGACAAAATTTAAAAATATTTTTCCCAGATTTAATACATGTTACTTGTGTAGCGCATGGATTAAACAGAGTTGCAGAGGAAATACGAAAAAAGTTTCCTCTTGTAAATACCATGATATCCAGTGTCAAAAAAGTATTTCTTAAATCTCCTATAAGAATTCAACTTTATAAAGAAATGCTACCTAACATTCCTCTTCCACCACAACCTATTTTAACGTGATGGGGAACATGGTTAGAAGCAGCTAATTTGTATGCAGATCATTTTGTTAAAATAAAGAACATAATTGATACGTTAACAGATGAAAGTTCCGAATCTCTTTTGGATTCTAAACAAACTTTTCAGAGTAACTTGCTTCAACAAGAACTTTCATTTATAAAATCAAATTTTAGTTTTGTTCAAAAAACAATTACTCAGTTAGAATCACCAAAACTGTCATTGTTCGAAAGTACAGCATTAATAAAAGAATTTGCGTCATGTTGTCGGAACGTTAGAGGTAATATTGGAAAAGATATTTTAAAAAAATTTGAAGCTACTATAGAAAAAAATAAAGGTTACCATATTCTTTCTGAAGTAGTCAGTGTTCTAGCTGGAAATATTTCGGAAACAATTAATTTAGAACCAAATGTTTTGGTTAGTTTGAAAAATGCTCCCGTTACATCAGTTGATGTTGAACGAAGTTTTTCCATATATAAATATATGTACTCAGACAGAAGCCACAAGTTTTTGTTAGAAAATTTTGAACACCACTTGGTCATTTATTGTTACCATAATTCTAAATAAGTTTATTCATACTTAAAAATGATGTAGTTACTTAAAATAAATATAAATCTTAATGAATAGTAGGAAATATTTAGTTATGTACACTTTTTTTTTTTTAAATAAAATTGTTACTTTTTTACGATTTTTTTATTTATTTGTATGCATATTTTGTAAAATATTTGCATATTTTCGGGTAAACACGTTCATATTTATGCGCATATTTTCTACATTTTTATTTGCATATTTGCCGAAGTCTAGATATCACTTTCATAGACCATATTTGTTATCCTTGCTTGAAACATAGACAACTTGTTTAGCGGTTGATACCAGCCAACTAAATGTTACTGTCAAGATGTTTCATTGATGATAATGACTTTTAATTTCAGCTTAAATATGAGTTTTTAAAATAAATTTTAACTCTTTAAAGCTTGCTGGCACCAGTGTGTAAGTTTACAAAAAAAGTCTAGTATTCTAGTAGTTGAGCTGTGTTATGCTGAAACCACTAATAAAATTACCTCAAGATTATGCTCTGATTTTTTTTCGGTTGCGTCACTAATTAAATAAGACGTACATTTTTTTAAAAGTTTTGGATATTTGAAATATATATTTTTTAGTAAAATATCAATTTTTTATATTGTAAGCTGATTTTTTTTTGTATTTTAAATGGTTTAAAATTAAAAATTCTACCATGATTTAGAAATAGGATTAGCATCTACAAAGAAACACGACCTCAATATTGTCACAGAAGAATTATTGCGACGGCTGGTGAAGGAAAACAGGAAGATATCATAGAAAAATGCAAAAATATGTCTGGGAATACGAAATAAAAGAAGAAATATGTTAACATTGATTTTGAGATCACCAGCAGACTTCATATTACGTATAAATAAAAGATACAGAAATTCAGTATTAAGCAATCAAAACATATCCACGTGCAGATGTACCGATAGATCACAATATTTTGTTGGAAAAATTAAGACCGAGATTGAAAAAAAATTACAAGGACTAATAAACAAACAGTTACTATTCATAGAGAAAAGATATCAACTAATACCGTAAAACAAGAAATAACTAATGTATTAAAACAGAAAATGAAGGTCACATCCAGCAAAGATAAAAGTACTGAGAAAAACCGGACGTAAATTAAAGATATATTAAAAACCGTACAAAAAACAGAATTAAGTGTAGTAAAAACAAATAGAAAGCAAGGGTGGATAATAGAAGAAATACTGAGACTCATAAACCAAAGAAGAGGAATTAGAAATTAAGATAAAAACGAATACAAGAGGATCCACACAATAATGAGAAGATAAGATATATATACAAAAACAGAATTTCATAGAAAAGAATGTAATGAAATTGAACAATATAAAAAGAAATACCATACATTTCATCTGCAAAATACATTAAAACAAAACGCTGGAATCAAACGGAAACAACTATCCCAAAGTTTAGAAGATAAAAACGGACACAGAATATTAGATATTAATAAACAGTTCACTGTCCTTGAAAGAATGGAAAAACTACATTTCTGAATTAATTGCAGATGAAAGAGTAGAACACTAGACACCGATTGCTAGAACAGGTCCATCTATAGCAGAAAGTGAGGATACATGAGCAATGCAAATGGCAAAAATTGGAAAAGCACTTAGCTCCGATAAACTAAATGTTGAAATACTAAAGTTTTTGGAAGAAAATGTAGTTAAAGCGTTGTGAGTTCTCTTTAAAGAATTTATGAAATATAGAAAGAATAGAATAGAAATATAAAGATAAAAACATGGCAAACGATAAAACATGACAAAAATAATTACAGCGAGTCATAAGGATGATATGTTGATAAGAATTGATAATGAACCTCAGTTACGTACCAGATGTTTATTAGCAATAACTGGAATAAACCATGCTTCAGTTTTCAGAATATTAAAAAAGAAGGCTTAAGATTATCATTTTAGTCCAGTGCAGAACTTGCTACCCATAGATCTTCCTCGACGAATAGAATTTAAACAATTTGTTACGGACAGTACAAATGTAAATAATAATTTCGTTAACAATATTCTTTTTACTGAAAGCCACTTTCACACGTAGAGGCGTTTATAACTGGAGAAATGGTCATATTTGGGATAACGAAAATCCACATGCCGTCAGAGCAGCACACTTTCAACATGAACTAAGAATAAATGTTTCCAAAACTTTTAAAAAATGTACGTCTTATTTAATTAGTGACGCAACCGAAAAAAAATCAGAGCATAATCTTGAGGTAATTTTATTAGTGGTTTCAGCATAACACAGCTCGACTACTAGAATACTAGACTTTTTTTGTAAAGTTACACACTGGGGCCAGCAAGCTTTAAAGAGTTAAAAACTTTCATCTACACGTCTACGGACACCTATAACTTGATCCAATGTTAAACAACATTAACTTACATACTGTACCTAAAAATAAATTGTAAATTGTATACGTTAGAGATGTAGCAAAGATATTGTGAGTTAACACTTTCATTATTTGTATCTATTAAAAATGTGTGTAAATAAAATAAATAGGAGAAAGTCACAGCAATGCTAAAAATAAATTCGTTTCCCTGTACTGCTTAAGAATATTAAATGAAGATTAATAGAAATTGTAATTTGCCTTTTTCTGCAATAAATACAACATATGTTTGCAAAACAATAATTCTTTATAGAAGAATGATTGCTTTAGATACGGCTAGATATAAGGATATAATAAGAGAGATAATGTTTTAGATAGTCAACAAAAATCTTATTCAGATCTAAATAATAGAGAGACATAAGTAGAAACACAGAAATAAGTATAATTACAGACAACGAACATGATATGCAGTTGATGTTAAGTAAACAACATCTACCATAATTAATTATATTGTGTCAGATTTCTCACCCCTTGATGTCTTCTATAAGTTCCATCTTCTGTCGAAGGTTGGAAATCATCTAGGTAGAAGGTAGAAGGTTGACTGCCGCTCTAAAAAGTTCTGCACTACTGCATTCAAACCATTCCCTTAAGTTCTTAACCCAGGATATTCTTCGTCTTCCAACATTTCGCTTTCCTCGGATTTTGCCTTGCATAATAAGTTGTAATAATGCGTATTTTTGCCCTCTCATCACATGTCCTCAATACTCAAGTTTTCGTCTTTTGATAGTTAATATTATTTTCGCCTCATTCCCTATTCTTCTAGTTACTTCCACGTTTGAGATTCTTTGAATCCATGATATTCGTAGGATTCTTCTGTAACACCAAAATTCAAAGGCTTATTCAGATGGACTTGTTTTAGTGTCCACGCTTCCAAGCCATAAAGAAGGGTAGTGAACACGTAACATCGAAGCATTCTCAGGCGTATTTCTAACCTTATATCCCGACAACAAAGAAATTTTTTAAGTGTAATAAATGATGCACATGCTTGGTTTGGTCTACATCTGATGTTATCCATGTTTCTAAGTATTGCAGTATCTTCAATAGTCAACTGGATATTTGCATGTGCAGATTTAGTCATGATTATGCATTTAGTTTTCTTTAAATTTATCTTCAGTCCGTACTCATGACAGCGTTCATTAAGGCGTTGAATTACGTTCTGTAAATCATTGTTGTTGTCAGTCATTATTACTGTATCGTCTGCAAAACGTAAATTATTCAAAACTTCTCCATTGATAGATATATCTTCTATTGAGTCTGAGAGCGCTTTTTGTACCCCTTGATGTACGCTCTACAATTATTAATGCATGACTCTCTGACCATGAAGCAGTATATACCAAGTTTAACACTCTTAACAAACAATCCTCGAAAACCCAACGTTTAGGTAGGATTTTTTTCGCTAAGAACTTAAGTAAATTCCAAAATTTGCGCTTGACTTCTGGTTGGCACTTTCCCTATGTGGAGGTGGACTATAACTTCAGTGATTTTTTAGATAAGCTTGTCTGTATTTTCAATAAGGCATTTCTTTAATTATAATTAAGTCAAAACATCACAAACCTTGGACTACCAAAGGTATTAGCATATCAGCCAAGAAGATGCGTTCACTACTGTACATCAAGAAATTTACTACCAATGTTTTGTCATTAAATATATCTCCAAGTACAGAAGAACCTATCTAAAACCTATCAAAACAGTTAAAAAAATGAAGTATAAGAATCATCTGGGAAGCTCTAAAAATGCTGAAGGGAAACATAATGAACGATCTTCGAAATAAAACTAACACAACTTAAACATTTTCTATTCCAAACCCTGAAAATCTAAATGAAAACTTTGTTAATGTGAGTGAAAATGTAACATCAGCTGTTTTGCCAGAACAAGATCCTATTTACTTTCTCCCCAATTTAAAAAAGGCCTCGAATTAATTCTTTATAAGACCAGTTGATAAATCTGAACTGATCCAAACAATCAGTAGTATCAAAAGCAAATCTTCCTGTAGTAATGATGGACTATCTATTAAAATTTTCTTATATAAAGGGTGTTTC
This sequence comes from Diabrotica undecimpunctata, assembly GCF_040954645.1. Classification (NCBI taxonomy): domain Eukaryota; kingdom Metazoa; phylum Arthropoda; class Insecta; order Coleoptera; family Chrysomelidae; genus Diabrotica; species Diabrotica undecimpunctata. The sequence continues at coordinate 103,993,655 of NC_092808.1, forward strand.
AAAAAAAGGTAAACTACTGGCAACATTGTAATGAAATTTATTACGAATATGTTTTGGAAGCTGATACATCCCATGAATTTGTTTTTATATCTGATTCTCATAGAGGGCGCTAGTTACATGGATCGTACTAAGTATTAGTCAATATAACTTTTTTAGGAGTATAATTATTAATCAAAATTTCAAGTAAACTTAAACATCATTCAATTTTACACGAAAAAGATACTTTTGGTAAAACTCGATACTGTGTACCGTTTTCGGAATATTTTGATATGAAAATTTATTAACAAAATCGTATCGGCCAAATTGGTTATCAGCGAGACAATAGTAACGAACAATAATTTTGTATTACATTTATATGTTTAGATTGCGTTTATAATGTTGATTGAAGTTAAGAAACTTTTTGGGTTTGGCATATTGCACTGTAGACCTCAAATATAACTTGGTTTGTTAGGTATATTGTACAACATGTGATTTGGCGTTAATGCTAGACATTTCTCTAATATATGTTTGATTGTTAACTTTTCTTTACAGTTGTTACATCTCGGTTCTTGTTTGTTGGAAAACACATGGCTATTAGTTAATCGCATATGACCCAGCCGGAGTCGCGTTAATATTATCTGATCTCTCCGACTTGTTGGTAATATGTGCCAGGGTTTTATAGATTTTTTACTATCGCGTAGCTTGGCCGATGACACTTTTCTTCCCACATATATCGCAATTTATATTTGTATCGTTGTCTTCCTCTTTATTTCCTTAAACTCCAGTATGGGATGGTATCCAGAAGAATATAATATTTTTTCCATTCAGTTGAGCGGTAATTGAAAGAAGCTGTAACTTAAAATGGAAATGGGCTGGACACGTTGCCAGAATGAAGGACGGAAGATGAACTCGCAAACTAGTTGATCACCACGACGATGGCAAGACGACTTACGAAAGACAACAAAAAACGATACAGCAAGTACAAGATAGAACACTTAGGCACAGGGCACTTAGATAGCACAAACAGGTGAGGCCTATGTCCAGCAGTGGATTGAAAGAGTCTGATGATGATGATAATGATGTTGTGTCTTTAAGATTAGTACTGTTGATGGCATCAGTGATTCATTTCTTTGTGTATTCCCACGTTTTGTCAGGGTCTCCGGTAGTCACTGGTAGGTCAGCTTCTGCTAATGCTTCTCTAAACTTTTCCGGGTGTTCTGGAATTAATGTTTGTCTTTTATTTGTGATTGTTTTACTGTGTAACTTATAGCGAAATTCTGCTTGTAACCTTTTGTGATCGGAACTACAGATCGCAGCTGGTTTTGTCTTCACGTTGATAATTGAGCTCCTCCATCATTTAGTTATAAGAATATAATCTATTTGATTCTTGTATCATCCTCCAGGCGAGAATCATGTTGATAATCTCCGCAGATGATGTTTAAACATTGTGTTTGCTATACTAAGATCCATATCGATGGCAAATTGAAGGAGCCGTATACCTCTTTCATTTCGCTCGCATAAGCTATGCTCACCTATCGTTACTTTCAAATGGTCATCTTTATTGTTTTTTTCCATTCCTGTATTCCAATCTCCTATTATCATCATTGGTTCTTTTTTTGGGAATGTTAGAGATGGTTTTATGTATCAGGTGGTATGTTTCTTCTACTGTATTTTCTGCCGCTTCGGATAGCATATATACCTATATCATATGCGTTTTGGCTGGTTTAGTGTTTAGAGTTATTTTGATTATTCGATCATTTACTAAAAGGTATTCATGTACATATTTTGCCCAACGTTTTTGAATTAATATTACTACGTCTTTTTCTCCTGGTTTGTTTGCTCCTGAGATAAAAACTTTGTAGTGAGTGGCCTCGCAATGTCCTTGGCCTTTCCAGTGTATCTCAGATATTCCACAGATATCTATCTTCTCATTGATCAGTTCACTTTCTAATATATACAATTTAACTGGCTGTAGCAGCCCCCTAACATTCCATGTTGCGATGCGGTGTTTTATACGTAATGTTAAGTTTAATCTTCCAGTATCTCATTTCGCAGATATTGCCTGGTCGTCCACAATCATCTGCCCGGTCTCCCATTTTACACAATTCGACCCGGAATCAATATGGCGCCGGTTGCTAGCTGGATTGCAGAGCACAGAATTTTCTTGCTTAGTCGTCATTTATACATAGATACATCTAAATCAAACGAAGATACTTGTACTGCATAACCCCAACATCGACAAATAAATACAAACTGCCTTCAGAGTACTCCATTTACTCTGCTGAACTCTACGCTCTATACCAAGCCACCCTTGCTGTCAATGCATCCAATAATACCAATTATATTATACTCACAGACTCTCTAAGTTCCGTACAGTCCATCCAATATATCTACCTAACGAATCCTTTGGTCATCAAAATAAAACAAGAAATTCATACCGCTCAACTGAATGGAAAAAATATTATATTCTTCTGGATACCATCCCATATTAGAGTTTAAGGAAATGAAGAGGAAGACAATGATACAAATATAAATTGCGATATATGTGGGAAGAAAAGTGTCATCGGCCAAGCTACGCGATAGTAAAAAATCGATAAAACCCTGGCACATATTACCAACAAGTCGGAGAGATCAAGATAATATTAACGCGACTCCGGCTGGGTCATATGCGATTAACTAATAGCCATGTGTTTTCCAACAAACACGAACCGAGATGTAACAAGTGTAAAGAAAAGTTAACAATCAAACATAATTATATTAGAGAAATGTCTAGCATTAACGCCAAATCACATGTTGTACAATATACCCAACAAACCAAGTGGTATTTGATTATGTAATATTATATATATATATATATATATATATATATATATATATATATATATATATATATATATATATATATTATAAAATATATATATATATATATATATATATATATATACACAGTGAACATATTATGTCAAGTTTTTGAAGAATGGTAAAGTGGAGCAACGATAGGAGGAAGAAATATAAAAAATCTACGTTATGCTGATGACACTGTTCTATTGGCGTCATCACCAGAAGAACTGGAAAAAATTATGAATAGGCTAGGCACGGTGAGTACGGAATATGGTTTGAAAATAAATATGCAGAAAACCAAAGTAATGATCATCGATAGAATCAGAAACAACCATGCAGAGATAAGAATCATGGCAGGTTACGAAGTGGTCAAGAAATTTAATTACTTAGGCTTCGTTATTACTAATAGTGGAGGATACGAAGACGAGATCCGTCGACGCATCAGAATAACCAGATTGTCAACAGCCAAACTCACAAAAATTTGGAAGAACACTGACATCACAAAAAACACAAAATTACGTCTTGTTCGAGCATTGATATTTCCTATCGCCACCTATGCTTCAGAAACTTGGACATTAAAAAGATCTGATTCAAAACGTATAATGGCATTTGAAATGTGGGTCTATAGTAGAATTTTGCTTATACCATGGACCGCCCATCGCATAAATAACTCAATACCAGCAGAACTTAACATAAAAAGTAGATTCATTACAACTATCAACCAAAATATACTGAGATATTTTGGACATATAACTAGAAAACAAGGCATGGAGCGAATGATAGTTGAAGGTAACGTAGCGGGTAAAAGATCCAGAGAAGAATTTCAGTACGATGTTCGGACCAAATAAAGGAGATGAGTGGTTACTCATTCTCCGAAGGAAAACAACACGCACAGGAGAGAAATAATTAGAAAAAAAAATAGTCAAACAAATTACATGACGCCCATACATTCTTACGAAGGAGAAAATATCAAGAAGGATAGATAACGAATAAACCTCTTTAGAGTTTTTATATCAAGCCGACTTATGATAAATACAATAAATTCCTGTGAAAAAACTCTGTTTTAGTACTTACAGGATGGAAGTGAAGGCACTCTTATACACTTAATTGAGAAAATAAAAAATTATTAATTTAGAGGAGAAGGTCCTCTTAATAGGGATATGGCCTCTTAATTTGTTTTTCGACTAGAAATAATAAACAACCAACATTTTTAAATTTTAATTTTTGTCCACATAACTTTTAGTCTAATATTAATAGAGTATTATTAAGAAATATAAAAAAATCAAGATCTAACATAAAAAAAATATTTTTGTCAGTATCTAGGATACTGTGAAAAACAAAAATGTCATTAAAGGAATACAAAAATCTATCTGCAGAAATCGCAGATATAATGTTCAGTTTCTGCACCGGCACATTCATTGTGTGCCCACAAAAGACAGCTACGACACTGTACCCAAGATTCCCCTTTGCTATTACTTGAATAAGACTCCTCGCAAAAGATGCACACGACGTCGTCGTTATCAGGAATTGAACCCTGTAAACTTAGTTCGGAATCTGTATCCTCTTCAATATTGGAAACATCACTTTCTTCGGTGTCAGAATCTTCGACGGTAATAAGTTTCCGAACTTTCTCTTGCGCTTTTTTGCAAATTTGACTTCGTCCTCGTCCCTTTCCGCGTCCCCTTTCGCGTCCACAACTCTGTTTACGGTCTTCAGTTTTCTTGAGCAATTGTTCTAATTCAAATTTATAAGGCGATGATATAATTACCGTGGCTTTTGTTGATTTTCTTCCTCGATTTGAAGTTATTATTTCAAGCATGGGTACCTATTGGTGAAATTTGATGGCGTAGTATAAGCGAAGGGTTTACAGCTGATGATGTTCTTGGTTTTAAATAGAAGATAGAAGGCTTTATAATTAGCAGCCTTCTATGCTCGATAGATGATTTAGGTTGAAGATATACTGAATCTGATGTTGAAGTGCTTGGAGTACAAGACTTCGGTTGAATTGAGGATTAAGGAACAGTGCATGAAGTGGGTTGGAGAGACGATTCTACAGTTAATGTAGCAGTTTCGACAGACAGCTTAGGTGGGTTCATCATCGAAGAAGTTGTACTCGATGATATATTTTCCTCTTCCATTTGAAGCGATTGTGACTGCTAGAAAATCAGCATCCTAAAAAATTTGAGGATTGAAGGGATATATTCTAGTCGCTCTAAAACCATTTACTGCAATCTCAGCTATTGCACATTTTAAGTAAGCTTTACCCAATAACTCAGCAATATCATGAGGCTTAAGCATTCTGTAAGAAAGAAAGACAATTGGATGACCGACGAGATACTCGGCATGAAGGAACAACGAAGACAAGCCAAGAACAAAGACAGTCATAATTACAAAATCATTAACAACGAAATCAGAAAAAAGATAAAAGAGACAAAACAAACTTATTATGAGGAAAAATTTAAAGAAATAGAGGATCTTCAGAACAAATACGACCTATTCAACATACATAAAAAGGTTAAAGAAATGGCAGGACTGCAAAAAAGAAACCACAACACAACTCTTTTAGATAAAAATGGAAATACTATGCTAACGACTGACGAAAAACTAAAACGATGGGAAGAGTATATGGAACAGCTCTTCGACGACAAAAAAGGAAACCCACAAGACTTGTCTTTTAAGGACACAGAAACAAATGTAGAAATTACAAAGGAAGAAATACTGTATGCACTAAAGAACACCAGAAACGGAAAAAGCCCAGGGCAAGATCAACTGCCCCCGGGGCAGTTGATCTGCCCCAGGGGCACCGGTATATTGATATCCTTAAAATAATAGAAAATGATACATTGATGTCCTCTTAAAGCTTTTTAATAAAATTTATCAATCGGGTGATATACCCAACGAATGGTTGACCTCAACATTGTAACACTGCCGTGCTACAATGATATATACAAGCCAGAATCGCTCACTGTCGAAGAGAATTGGGCGGGGTTTTCTTAAACATATAGAAACTATATCGTATCTTAAATTCAAGCACAATTAGATAATATGGAATTATAATTTATTATTCAAACTTTTCAAACATTATTTTGGGGGGTTTCGAATAGAGAGTCGAAATTCGAAGGTCTTCACACTAAGAGTAAAATTTAGGCAAATGAACAGATACTATAATGAACTATCATTGGTAACTAGACAGAGGAATCTTGATATCTTTGGTATAGATACCAAAAAAATTACTTGGATTTATAAATCCGTAAAATAAATTGAATTTTGTATCCACTTGAGAAGACAACTAAAGGTATGTACAATTTATTGTAATATAAACTAACATAAGCATAAAAATATCACATTCTACCAAGGCATTCTAAAAATAAAATGAGATTAAATTTTGCAAACACCCTTAAAATCAATATAGGTTCTTGGTCGGGGTAGCACAAACTCAAGATCTCGATCAATACAAACTAGAGAGAGAATAATACCGAAGTAGAATAAGATAAGATAAAAATAAAATTTATATTGAACACAATAAATGATCAATATTATAATAATAAAAAGTAAAACAGTTCAACGAACTGGGGTACGAGCCAAACTGAGTTGCTCTGGAGATCGACGTGCGGAGTCTCCTACACTACTTCCAGAGGCTCGTCTCTTTGCAACAACATCTGAGATACACAAAATTATTAATAGGAATAGGGATAGGTCCACTAATCCACTTGACTATAGCAGGATGCTCCCTGACTAATAGTCAACACCACCGACATAAAACAAGGGTTGTCGAGACAGCTCAAAAAAAATTTAAACGTGTCAACTTCCTGAAGGGAAAGAAGCACTAGGGGACAGATTTGCCGAAGCAAAGTGGTATTCAATGTACTAAGTACTAGGGTATCAGTGCTGTACTGACCCCACGCCAAAAAAATTTGGAAAGGAAACGAATCCTCTCCAGGATAAAGTTCTCTTCCTGTACACGGGCCACGGAGGGGTTGAATAGTCGCTGGAGAAGGTAGCAAAGATTAAGTACGCAAAGGCGTACAGGGAATCAACTAAAAAATTAAAAATTAAGAATGGACTGAACATTTTAGAAGAAAGGTATTAAAAATTTAAGAAAACCGATTTATTCGGTTTCAGACAAATCTGAATTATCCAACGAAACACTGACTTAGATAAGTTTTAGGTCTAAATAAAACAAAAAAAAATAAACAAAAATCACGACATATTTACATGCAAAATTAAACTGGATGCTCGATTTGATGAATCGACATCAGGTACAGTTTGTAGGCACAACGACCAATGGCAGATTTCCATAAATATGGCTCTAACCTAACCAAAAGTGTGGAACAGACCAGTGTTAAAGTTTCTGGGAGCGAAAAGAGGGATGCTTCCAGCTCAACAAAGGCGGTAGGCCAACTAAGTAGCTTTAGCAAGTTTCGCTATGGTTATCCACTAGGTAGACAACCTAAATAGCATCAAACAATAATAAAGTTGACTATGACAGTCAAGTAATGAATGAATTTCCAACCACTGGTTGAAAATTAAACTAACGCAAAAGAAGAAAGACAGGATGGCCAATAGTTCCATAAGAATATCTCTGGGATTGATCACAGCGGAAAATTTCCAAGCAGAGAAACTTCCAAAAGGACAAAAGAAGAAAATAAATCCAATCCGTTAATACACAATCTTGGAGAAGAAGGAAAAAAATGGGTATATGGCATACAAGCCACAATCGCTACACAAATAGTCCAGTTTCAAACTGTTGTTTCCAAAAGAAACAAAAAAATCGTAAGAGTCTTCCACGAAACAAAAACTTACGATAAGACTTAAAAGGAACGGAAAAATCATTACAATCTTCCAAAGAAATAGAAAAATATTACAGTCCATCGTTAATAATAGAAAATCATGATGTTGGATGTAACACATCACAACAATAAAAAAAGTTGAATAGTAAAACATTTTTGACACCTAATTGAATCCAATATGGTCGTCATACAAATCACAAAGAAATGTTTACCATTTTTTACCAGAACTCTAACAGAGTCAAAATAATATAAACTTTTAATTCTCAGTGGGTCATTTAACGGTAGTACCAGAACTATTTCAATTGTTAAACAAACGTGGTCTTAACGTCGACATAAAGATAAAAGATAAATTCACAATAGGCGGCAGCGGGTTGTTTCACCTCTGTTTATACAAAGAGTCACAATAGACAACAGCAAACTACTTCAACCTTCACTTGTACCATATCATGAACACAAGATAATAAATGAAAGCTTTTGAGCCTTAGCCAAAAGTCTCAAAGCAAAAAGATATATGTGGTCTAATAAACTATTAGAAGACCGCAAAAATGTCAACGACAAAAAAGAAAGCTGCTGGGTATACCAGTAGTCTAACATCAACACAAATAACTCAAGATACAATAATACAGGTCACGTGCCTGTACGTCCTACAGGACATCTCGAGAAAAAAAGGTAAAACCACAAATAACAATAAATTCCAGTACCAAAAACATACTTCTACTACATCTGACCACACAAAGACATAAAATTAACATAACAGAAGGAGAATAACAATATTTCCGCTCTATATTCTCAACAAAGACGCCTTAGGCAGAGCGAAACGAAGTCATATCATTACTTCCTTATACATTCAAAACAAAAGAACCATGGACTCTAAAATATAGAAAGCATTTTCCTTTTCAGGAAATAAAGTTTTCTTTTCAAAGTACGAAAAAGTTAAACTATGAAAAAATAAATTTTTAAAATAAACGAAAAACAAATTAAAAAGAAAATTTATCAGGTAACAGATTAAACATATTAAAAACATCCAAGATCAAAGAACTCAACTTCAAATCCTCGCAAAAAAATATTTCGCGTAATTATTCTGCACGAAACCAGATAACACATTTTAAAATTACGTAGGGACAGCCTGTATATAGATATAATTCCCAGCTGCGAATAAAAACCATGAATCAAGGTTAAGAAATAAAATTCACTTAATTGATTTTTCAAATAACAAACGCTAAGAGCCATTTCGTTTATTTAAAATAAACACAATAAAAATAAACACATTGAGGAATATATGAGAAAGAATTGAGGACTATACAAATTGTCGAGACATATTAGCCGGAATAATTTCAAGGTTTCACTCAATCTAAACACTAAAAAAGAACGACGAAATATTATATTACTTACAAACGCTTCTAAGAAAAGGCCAGCGTTTAGATACCAAATCAATTATTTCATGAACGTAAACAAAATTTCTAACATGGAATGTTTATTTTAGATAGACGAGTCTGGAATTAAACAACTATATCATTCCAAATACGTTTGAAGTATTTCACAAAATTAAAAATACGACGAAAATATTTCTACGCAATTTTACGAAGATTAAATTAAAGGAAAATGAAAATCGTAGCAGTGTTGATTTAATGAAAAATAGGATAAAACAAATACACAATTTAACCAAAAAAATGGTTCAAAACATACAGACCTAATTAACTACATATACAGGGGGGTACAAAACAACTAATAATATTGAAAAAGATATCTGGCTTCGGGAAAAGGGATAAAAATCTAAAAAATTCTGAAGATGCAGGAATATTCAAAAGCCTCAAAAGGGCCTCTAGAGCAAATAGAGCAAATCTAAAATATGCCACACGACGGGGCGCCATTTTGTAACACTGCCGTGCTACAATGATATATACAAGCCAGAATCGCTCACTGTCGAAGAGAATTGGGCGGGGTTTTCTTAAACATACAGAAACTATATCGTATCTTAAATTCAAGCACAATTAGATAATATGAAATTATAATTTATTATTGGACGCCACCCCTGGTTTATCCTCGAAGGGGAAGAGCAAAAAAAAATTAAGATTTATTGAAAGTTTACAAGAAAACTATTCTTTATTATTTCTTAGTAATGAACAAAAAGAAAACATTAAAAGTTACGTCATCCCAAAGGGATTCCAAAATATTATTTTATGTTAACATTATCATAAACAAAAAATCTTTGTATCGTATTAAATTAAGAATTGGTTATAAAGAAAATGAATGTATATATATATTAAACCCAAATTTCGAAATTTGTTTACATTGAAAATAATATAGTTATTTATCAACTAGGAACAATGAAGAAAATAAACCTTTAAATTAAATTAGAACACTTCACTATATTTTCATTTTTTTTTTTGAGTTCATAATCATTTCTGTTGTCTTGAAAGTAGGTATAATAAAAATTGGTACAACCTTAATCTGCTCTGTTTCTCTTCTTATTTAATCAGTCACCAAATAAACCATTGATTCAGCTACGTACTATATCAAATCACCACCATCCTAGATAAGAGGGGTTAGGTATTCCATAAAAAGATACTGCTACTGGGCCATGATCTGGAATAACTCCATAGCAATACTATCTTGCGACGAGTATTAGAAATATAATATCAGCATTATAGCCTCTCCAATAAGGGTCTAAAAAAATAAATATCTATCTGAAATATGAACAAGAAAAGGATTGCTTGCTCACCTCTGAAATTGAGACCCACTTTGGAAACACGTCTTAACGGTTGGACGTTCTTAACAGAAAAGAGCGAAGCGCTATCATGGCGCCTGATTCTGGAAATTGGGCGTGAGTGACAAGTTGAAAAATATGCTCATCTACCAGATATATTTGGGAATTACAGAAGAATCCTTGAGTCGGCTCCAGGTAGGTACTTGACAGATAGATGGGGTTAGAAGTTTTATTTAAAAAAAAATTATTGAAATTTATAATGATTTTCTTTTAAATCTTTTGAAACGGTTACAACATTCATTTGTCTCCTAAAAAGGAAAAATGCTAGAGAATGCACCGACCACCGTACCATAAGCCTGATGTCTCACACACTTAAATTGTTTTTAAAGATCATTCATAAACGCATTTACAAAACACTTGATATGGATATTGAAGAAACTCAATTTGGATTCCGTAATGGCTTAGGTACCCGTGAAGCTCTATTTGCATTCAAAGTACTAATCCAGAGAAGCTTGGATGTGAACCAAGATATGTACGTCTGTTTCATGGACTACAAAAAAGCTTTCGACAAAGTCCGCCACAAAGAGCTAATGGATATCCTCAAAGCAAAACAACTACAACACAATGACCTTCGAATTATAACAAATCTATATTATAAACAGCAGGCACACGTACGCATTAATGAACACAGATCAGAAGAGTTCGAAGTTAAAAGAGGAGTGCGACAGGGGTGTGTATTGTCACCACTACTATTCAATGCATTCTTCTTCTTCAGTGCCTTATCCGGTCCGGATGTTGGCGATCATCAAGGCTATCATGGCTTTGTTGACTGCTCTGCGAAACAGCTCCGCTGAGGTCATCCCAAACCATTGTCGGAGATTTTTCAACCACGAAATACGACGGCGTCCCGGTCCTCTTCTGCCAAATACTTTACCCTGCATAACAAGTTGAAGAATTCGATATTTTTCTTCGTTCCGCATCACGTGGCCGAGGTACTCGAGCTTACGTTGTTTAATTAAATTAAGCACTTCTTTTTCTTTTGTCATGCGCTGTGGGACCTCAACGTTGGTGACATGGTCCACATAAGATATTTTTAGTATCCTTCTGTGCATACATACAATGCATACATATTCAATGCATACTCTGAAGAAATTATGAAAAGAGCTCTTGAGGGAGAAACAGCAGGAATCCAGGTCAATGGAACACCAATTAACAACATTAGATATGCGGACGATAATATCATAATAACAGACAACCTCCAAGACCTCCAAAAGCTAATGAACAAGATAGTTGAATATGGACAAGAATATGAATTATCAATAAAAACCAAGAAAACCAAATTTATGAGGATATCAAAAACCCAAAATAATGGTGAAAGCCTGACAATTAACGGTAATGCTTTAGAACAAGTTGAAAACTACCACTATCTTGGCACAATAATTAATCACACAAACGATTACTCCAAAGAAATAAAAGTTCGAATAGAGAAAGTACCTACAAACTTCAATAAAATGAGAAAGGTACTTTGTGCAAGAGAACTAAAATTGGACTTGAGAGTTAGGCTGGCAAGGTGTTATATTTTCTCGATTCTGCTTTATGGGATAGAAGCATGGACACTTAACGCGTCGACTGCTAAAAAGTTGGAAGCATTTGAAATGTGGGTGTATAGAAGAATCTTGAAGATATCAATGACCGAGCATATAACAAACATCGAAGTCATAAGAAGAATTAACAAAAGAATAGAAGTATTGGAAACTATCAAGACACGAAAGCTGCAATACCTGGGGCATGTTATGCGTAATGAGAGATACAACCTACTTCAATTGATTATACAAGGGAAAATCCAGGGCAAGAGAAGTGTAGGAAGAAGAAGAATCTCATGGTTGCGTAACTTGAGGGAATGGTACGGATGCACATCAATTGAACTATTCAGAGCAGCAGCATCTAAGATCAGAATAGACATGATGATTGCCAACCTTCGTCGCGGAGATGGCACGTGAAGAATAAGAATGTAACAGAAATTTTCTTATTTCCTATAAATGTTTTATCAAGCGGCTGCAGCTTGTGCTTAGTATGAGGAGGCAAGCTGATAATGGTGACATGCTTTTCACGAGTAACTTCTACAATATCAACATTCCGAGTGTGGCTGTAATGACCATCGAGTATAAGAAGGACAGGAGAATCTTCCGTTGAATTGGCCTTTGATACAAAATGATTGAACCATTCAGAAAATAAATTGGTTTGTATCTAAACAGAAGGGTGTACTTTTTCGATTGCTCCTGGCGGAGCCCCTTTCACTAATATATCTGTAAAATTTTTTCTTGGAAAAATTAACAATGGCGCGATGAAAGTTGCTCCTGCGCTCATTGTGCATACAAACGTCACTAAAGACTCGCGTTCTGCTGCAGTTAACGCTTCTATTTGCCTTTTACTTTTTTGTCCTATTACTTGCAGTACTTTTGATTACACGATTGTAAGTCCAGTTTCATGTACGTTATAGACATGGTCGGGAGAATAATTTTTTCTTGCATATTCAACCTCTAACAGATCAAAAAACTCCTTAACTGCTGGGCGATTGAATTGCACTGGAGCGTAAGATGTTTCCATTGGTTTTCTGAGAGATAATTGCTTTTTATGTCTATTTTATAAAGGTGCGCTCCACTTACAAAAGGTAATCGACTAATTGTTTCTCCAGAGTTAAAGGTAAAATAGTTTTTCTACCTAATGGTTTTCGTACTAATGCTTACTCGTGATCATGAACTAGCCTTCTTAACGTAGTTCTTGGTACAGAAAATGTTTTGACTGCTTTCTTAAAACCCATACGCTTATTACGAACAACCTCTACTGCCTTTTTCATGTCGTTGTTTTTTTCTCAGATTTAGGAGAAAGATTAGTACGAGGCATCTGAAAATAATAAAGTGCAAACATGTAATATGGCCCCCTCAATGTGTATGTAATATGGACCCGGGTCCATAATGCATACACATTCAGGGGATCATATTAAAGCAATAGTTACATTATAAACAAAATATCAAAAACAGTTTATATCTATTGCAAAATGTTCATAGTTATAATACCTTTAAAAGTCAATATTCAATGGTTTTTCTACACACTAGCCAGAGAAAGATAATGTTTTTAACTGGTTTCTTCGAAAAAAACAACATAAAAACAAGAACGGCAAAAAGTTTTGTTAAGCACGTGAATGAAGCGAGCTTTGTAAGTCGACTACAGGCTAAACGCGGTAGTTTTCGGGTCCTGGCCAGTTTCGATAGATAAAGATAGATGTAGTATCAAGCTTAAATCAATAATGGCATTGGCAGAAGTCACAAATTCCCCAGGGGCCGACTTACCAGCAGGGGCCATATTCCCAACTTCTCCTTACTATCTAAATAACTGTTTTTGTTTGGAGCTGACAAATTCGCACTAATTAGTATACCTGTCAGGACCGAACTCTGTAAGTGTCTTATTTTCCCATAAATTGGTACTTTGTTAATATGTCAAATATGTTTAATATGTCAAAATATTCACAATTTCATCTTTCGTTAACCGTAGCACTAGTCGGTAGATGTTTTTCCTATTAAACATCTGCATTTAACAAGTTCTCATTTTTTGATTTTTATCTGTTGCTAAATAGTGATATTACAAATATATTGCAATCCAGTTAAAATAACAAAAAACCTATTTCTAAAACATATCTACATATATGCATTGCACTTCTTTTTTACATATATTTTATGCGTTTGTGTATATCAATGTCAGAGTTTTTTAATCCCGACATAATCTAGACTTAATCTTAATTTATCTGTCTTAGCGAAGTTGTAATATATAATTACTGAAAACCTTTTACCGATCGGCCTTCACTTCACCTACAACTAGAGTTGCTCTGTTACTGATATATGTTAGTAAACATAACTTTCAATTTGTGATCGTAATTATATATTGTTTAATTATTCATTTACCTTTAGAATTTTTTCGATTATCATTTTATACATAGAATATTTCTCTTTTTAAGATGTTATTGTAGATGATTGGTATTTAAAACTCTTACGTCTAATTATTAAAATAAAATATCCCTGTAGGTAATTTCTTTGTATTTTATGAATAAAAAACAGAAAAAACTCATTATGCTGTCCTAATAAAGAAAGTATTCTCTCTCAATGTCGATATAAAATATTAAATACCAAAACTAAAATATTTTTTAATAAGTATATTATTTTACAAAGAAATGATATATTCTAGATCTGTTGCTGAACTTACTAATCGTGTTATTTTTTTTTAGTGACTTGTTTTAATACATGTAACCAAATGAAATAAAATGATAGCAGCTTTTTTGATTTTTCCTGTTTACCATTCGCTTCCTTCTGTACGATGGATGACTATATACTACCAATAAACTTAACGTTTAATGGAACTAGTCTGTTAAACTTAACTCAAATCTCTCAAGTACCATATTTTTGATATATTGCTGATGTTTACACATTCTAACGTTTAGTAGTCTTGAGGTTTGACCTAAATTTTTATAATTTTTCGATGAAATTATTTACCTAAATTACTGACCAGATGTCAATAAGATAATAACTATAACTACCTAATAACTTTAAATTGACTACTAGTGTATTAACAACTATCTTTTTCTAAGGCTTTTATTACCACATATATTTCCTTTTAGTATTAATAACTAAGACTTTATCTTTCTTTTGGCAATTGGAGTAAAGTATACAGTTTTCTTACTTTTTATTTATTCAAAAATATCACTAACTTCTTACCACCCTGTACATATTACTTCCTCAATTCCTTTAATTCTCTTCAATGATATTCTAAACATTAGACGCAGGCAATAAAAAACTTTTTGGTTTGTTAATGTATCTGACTTTTAATAAATATCATTCCATTCCATATAGAGAAAAACTTACGATTACTTAGAAATTTATGAAATCTCAAGAAAGCATTTTTGGCTTGTTCTACTAGTCTGTATAGGGAATACTCTCTCTCTTATACTTTCTGAATATCAGTCTCAGGGTCTCATCTATCATTTAGCAGACAACCCAAGCATTTATGTAAACTGTTTAAATTTACAGATTGACAGAAAACATTTTTACGTAGACTTATTAAAAGATGAGAAAGTACAAGGACAATTTAATTTATAAAATTTAGAAATTTATGTCGAAGACATTCAGCAAGAGAAAATATCCATAATAAAAACAAATACGTAGGTAATAAAAACCCGGAGGCAATGAAGAAGCTAGTTCTGAATATTGCAACTGTCAGAGTAGGAAGTACGACAGAAGAGAGCTCACCGATTTCATGTAAAAGAGAAGGATTGGTGTACTTTGTGTGCAGGAAGCTTATTGGAAAGGTAATAAATTGAGAAATCTTGATGGATGCAAGTTAATATATACTAGTGCTAAAAGACGTGGCAGAAATGGAATAGGTATTATTCTGATGATGATGATGATCTTGTTAGACTATTCAGAAGAAATAATAGAATAATGAGTGACCGACTGAATACAGGTTTTATCAACGTGGAATCATATGTGCCTACTCTCCACAGGTAGGCTGTAAATAACAGGTAAAGAAAGAATTTTAAAGTGCCCTTGATTGGGAGATGCTCGAGATTTCTCTAGACGAAAAGTGATTATTGAAGGTGACTTGAATAGACATATTGATAGAAAAAAGTGGGAATAGAAAGACTTCATGGGACTTTAAGTATAGGAATAAAAAACATGATGGAAATAGTGTGATTGACTTTGCAGTGAGATGGAATTTCCATGTACTCAATACATTTTTTATAAAAACTGACAACGAATATGCTACCTATAGTAGCGGTAAAAGGCAAAGTTAAATAGATTGTGTACTGTGTAGAAGAAGTCAGCCAAAATAAGAGATTACCTTCTAAAGTGATATGAGGTTGTAACGTTTCGTCACTTAATTGATTCAAAATCGTTTTTAATAAAGATTTATATATATATATATATATATATATGAAATATATATATATATATATATATATATATTTCATATATATATATATATATATATATATAATATATATATATATATAAGAAATTAAACCAAAATTTACTTTTTGAACTCTACCAGGAGACTACAGAGTCGACGTCACACAGTGACAGATTGCTTAGAACACATAATTGAGCTAGCTGAGGTATATATTAAATTAAACAACGAACCACAGAATTTAAAAATTACAACATTTATTATAAATAAAAATAAAATTAATAAAATACAACTTTTTCAATATATATATATATATATATATATATATATATATATATATATATATATATATATATATATATATATATATATATTCTCAATGGTTTTTACTAAATCCAGTGATATTCCCTTTTCATATAATAAATGTATCGCGTCCCGAATTTTCACTCCATCAAACGCTTTCTTCAAATCTATCAGACACATATATGTTGGTTTGTTGTATTCCAGCGACTTTCCAGCTTCTTTTATTTGTATTTTTACAAAAACTGCATCCGTGCATGATCTTCCTGTCCGAAATCCTTGCTGTTCCTCTTTCAGAGATATTAGTTCGTTTATTTTTGTCGCTATTATTCTTTCTGTCAATTTGAATGTTGTATTTAATAGATTTATTGCTCGATTATTATTGCGGTATTTCTTATCTCCTTTTTTGAAGAACATCATTATGATCGCTCTCCTCCATTCATCTGGTATTCTGTTTGTGGTGATTATTTTATTAATAAGAAGTTTCAGTTGTTGTACAAGGTGATCACCTCCATATTTTAAGAGTTCATTTGGTATTTGATCTTCTTCTGGTGACTTTCTGTTTTTTAATTTATTTATTTCTTCTTTCACATCGTTTTGGGAGTTTTCGGTTTTTTCCTCAGTTATTATATTTGGCGTTTCTGGTAAAGGTTCTTCGTTTTGTTTTTTAAACATTTCTGTCAGGAAGGCCACCCATGTATCCTCTTGTATGTGTTTTATTTCAACTAGTTCTTTTATTTCGCTTCTTTGTTATCTTATGGAGCGCCATACTTGTTTCTGTTGTCCATAGAAATCCATCTCTATTCCTTTTGTGAATCTTTCCCAGTAATCTGTTTTTATTTTTCTTACCAATTGATGAGTTTCAGTTCTTATTCTTTTATATTCTTCATAGGATAATTTTTTCTTACCTATATTTTAGGAAATCTTTTTTTTGGTGACATTTTTGTTTAACCTCTAGTGTAAATCAAGGTGTTTTCGTTGACCACTTTTTGTTTATTATTTTCGTTCCAAGGGCTTCTAGGGCAGCATCCAGAATATGTTTCTAAGTTTTCTCCAGCTAGTCTCTACATTGCTTTTATTTTCGATATTCTCCATTTGTATTTTCTGTTCTAGCCTTTTATGATAATAATGATTTTATGTCATCTCTTAAATTTTCTATTTTTATTATTTCCTCTGCATTGGTTTGTTTAAGCTTCTTTTTCCATATTTCATTGAATTTAATTTTACCAAGTACCAAATAGTGATCGCTTCCCACATTGGGCGACCTTAACTTTTGATGTGCATAAGTCATTAAAATTTTAAATATTGATCAAATTAGACAAAATTTGGTATCCAGCATCTCAATGAGATTTTTTAGTTATATGGCTTCTTTACAAACAATATGTTATATTAACCAGGATATAAATAGCTCTTTTACAAACATACTGGTATGTTCAAGTTAATGTCAACCATAATGTTATTAACTCCTTACTATTGAGGTGTGGTCTGTACTCTATAATCTGCGATTACAAATGAAAGTATTAGTTTTAAAAATATTTTATACCTCGACATGCTGCATGTTTCATAAATTAAATCAACTTTAGTTTTTATTTTAGATGACGTATCCATAAATTATTTATTTCTTCCTACTGGTGATGTTTTTTTTACTACAAATGTGTAATAGTATTTGTCAAACGTTCTGTGAACATTGATTGATACACGGCTATTAAATATACCTCTGGTATAATATAAAAAAGGGAGTGGTGGTCTATATTCGCCAATATTATTTATTGTCTATAATTACAACAAACTTCTATTTGGTTTATTTACTGTACGCTTTACTTTAAAAATGTATATATTGGGTATACAGAGTGAAACAGCCAATTGGAATAAATTAAAAAAAAAGAAGACTATCTGAGTTTGTACAAAAATTTGCTACACAAACTAAAAAACTAGTTAGTGATACTTTTTATTTCTTGATAATGTAAAAAAATAAAAAAAAATCATCACTCTGAATGTAGGAAATATTCAAAATGCTTGCCGCGAATATCTCGGCAGTGTCCTAACTATAAATATTAATTTCTTCGATGTGACTGATAAAATCGTGGTACAGACCAGAGAAATTCATCATTATCATCATCAGTAGCTCGACAACCCTTTCTGGGTCCTGGCTTGTTCTAGGATTTTCCGCCATTCTGTTCCTTGCTTTGTTTTTCCAGTTGGTAATCTTAAGTGTTTTCAGATCTTGTTCCACTTGTTTCATGTATCTAAGTTTGGGTCTTCCCTTTGACCTTCTTCCTACTGGTGTTTGCCTCATAATATGTTTTGGTGTTTCAGTCTCCAACATTCGTTCAACATGGCCCATCCAGCGCAGACGTCCGATCTTTATGGATGTTATGATCTCGGGTTCATTGTATGCTGTGCACAGTTCAAAGTTATATCTTCTGCGCCATATGTCATTTTCCTTTACCCCCTTATATATGTGTCTAAGGATTTTTCGTTCAAATGTGCCTAATAGGTTTTCATCGCTTTTCGATAGTGTCCATGTCTCTGATCCATATACAAGGACCGGTTTTATCAGGGTCTTGTATATTTTGCATTTGGTTTTTCTTGTGATGTTGTTAGATCTTAGATGTTTAATTAGTCCATTATATGTTTTATTAGCGATATGTATTCTTCTCTTAACTTCTTCACTGAGACCAGAGAAATTACCAAATAAAAAGTGATTCAACTCTTTTTTCGGTATTTGTGGTGCTCCTGGTTAGGTGCCCCTTCGAATCACAGACAATGTTTAATTGCAATTCATTTTTTGTGCTATCTCTCAGGGAGCTATATGATTACTATCTTTATTTTTACCTTTGTTAAAACTCTGGACCAGAAATTTATTAACACCAGTATTTTGATATGCCGTTTGAATATTATACAGTCCTGGGAAGTCCAGTCTTCACCAATAGTGGATATATATTTCATATTTTCTTGACAAATCTTGGAATATTTCTTTCGGAAACATCGTTCGCTGCAATGACTAGTTCAAACCATTTAATAATATAATATAATATTAGCCTGAAGTTTTTTCTTTCTCTAAATTTTGAAATATATTGGCGATTACCTCATAAGTTTAAGCATTTAAAATATTTTTATGTAGTTTACTTCTAAAATCCATCACTTCTTTAATAAGGCGCCATTCTAATATAGTTATCACACAGCGTTATAGTGCACAGCGTACATGCAACATGCACAGCGTACATGCAGCCAAGTCGAGAAATGAATGAAAATGTATGAGCTAGAACTATCTGCGGGTAAGACTGAGGCTATAGTTCTCAAGGGATCAAGGAAAAGTGACGGGATAACATTCGAATATTTAGGAACGGAGTGGTTTCAAAGAAACGCGTGAGGTATTTAGGGGTTATTTTGAGTCAAAACGGAAAATAGGGGGAGAACGTAAAGGAAGTGATTCAAAGAGCTGCGATGAGATCCGCCGCATTAGTGGGATAATGGGGGGATAAAATACATCGGGGGGTCCAAAACTGAGAGGAGGAGGGCCCTTCATTCTGTTGTGCAATCTATCGTCCTCTATGCTACGCCTGTCTGTAGTACTGCAGTTTTAACAAAGGCGTACAGAAAGCAGCTCACCCGAGCAGATAAAAAGAGAATATTGAGGGTGACGTGTGCATACAGAATAGTCTCTGCCGAGGCGTTGGGAGTTATCACCGGGTGTATTCCCATGCCCGTGCTAGTGAAGGAAAGAGGAAGAATCAAGAGAAGAAATGAAGACAGAGCAACAGAACGTTTAAAAAAAGAAGAAAATAAGAGGTCCATAATGGTGTAGCAAGAGGAACGGGACGAGATGAGAAGGGTGGCGCAGTGGACGAAGTCGTTGATCCCTATTCTGAGAAGGTGGATGGATTGCTGGCACCGGCGTTTGGATTACTTTCTGACACTGATGCTCACAGGGCATGGTTACTTTAGGGCATACCTTTACATATGTTGCTTAGGTGGTCAGATCGGTGGAGAGCAGTTCAGAGATATGCGAGGAGAACATTGGAGAGAAAGGAACAAGAAGAAATGCGACCCGAAGGGAGGCAGGGTAAACAGGAGCAAGCAAGAAGATAATGGGGTGAGATTGAACATGAACAGGGAGGAACAGAGGAAGAGAAGAATTCAGTCGTAGAGAGAAAGTACTAAAATGCATAAAAATTGTTCGTGAATGAGAGATCGGGTGAATGCCGTGCCGATATTGCGTCCCAATCAGGGCGATCCAACCAGTAATTCACCGCTGAGGAGGGTGTTTTAGACCCTCCCTCATAAAAGAAAAAATGGTTATCACGTACGCCCAAGTAATAGAATTAAATCAAGTGTTCTAAACATTATCAATTTTGTGCGCAACTAGGAAGCTTGGGAACTTATAACCGACCATGGTTTATTCTGTGTAATGTATGTAATATTCGTTAATATCGTACAAATTTTGCTGAGCATAAATAATAATTGTTGTCTCAGTAATATTATTAAAGAAGAAGCGGGTGTTCATCCACAAATTTTCGGGTCAAACCCTTGTGACGAGCTGTCGAATCGGCTTACAGGATTTTACACAACTCTTCACTGACCTATTAAACTAATACACAATAACCAAAGGCTTCGTAAATTAAATACTTTGTTCTGATATGGAACGTGTGAGTGAGAGAGAGAGAGAGAGAGAGAGAGAGAGAGAGAGAGACAGAGAAAGAGAGAGAGAGATAGAACTAAACTGAAATTTTTGTATGTAAGACAAATTACTAAGAACAACTTCCTTCTTTTAGTTATGAGATGATACTGTGAGGGCGAGGAGGTGAAAAACCCAGGGGCGGACTAGGACCTACGACTTTTTATAACTTATTTTTACTTTTATTTAACACAAAAACATAATATTTATAAATTAAATTTGAATTCAACTTTCAAAAACGCGCATGTTTTAAAGTTATAATTAGGTTAGATATATTTTTTTAAAATGAAAACTAAGCAATTACTCTAACTATATTATAATATATTCTTTAAACGTTCGATGTAAAAACAAAGAGACCCACTGCGTAATAATTCGATTACGTCTGTTAACGTGTTACTCTGACTTGAAAATCTCAAATCCAGAAATTCCTAATTAAACTTTATTCAGATTAATTTCAATATCTTTCATATTTATAATTTTCATATGTATAATTATATTATAATAAATTACCCACTTTCTCAAGTACTCCTATTTGCAACTACATTTGTGGAATATCTTGTGTGTTTATAGCTTATTACGTATAATTTTTATAATAAATCAGATCGTGGTTTTTCATGTTGTTCCTTGTTAGTTGTCGCTAATTGTATCATGGGCGTGTCTTTTTTTCTGGCATTGAAATCTGCTAGAATTGCAGTTTATTTCATAATACTTGCTTACTTGCTAGTAAGCACAGTAATATTTTTGGTATAGGTGTGTAAAGGTAAAGGTCATTTTCTGTTTCGATTTGCTTTCTTGCAATATTTAATTGTGATAGGAATAATTTATTATTCAGCCAATACTAAACATATTTTTCTGAAAATATTTTCTTGTGGCGCGTTTTTCACTAATTATTTTCATGTGAATAAAACAATTAATTGTAATAGAAATTACATTTTTTTGTTTTATTTTGACGTTTCGGTTTGCAATCCGGAAATCGTTTTAAAAACAAATTCTTTAATAAAATTGTGAGATATTCATTTAATCTTAAACATTACTTTAAATTGGCGGTTAAAAAATTTTGAATGAATATGTTTATATGGGATTAAGCCACAATTGATTGTAATGAAAATTACAGTTTATAATTTTAAGCCAATGTCCTATTTTTGAGATATGTTTTCAATTTGTATTATTTTAATAACTGTAGCTTTTGTATTAAAAATAGCATTTAGAATAATGAGAACATACCTCTTCCTCTTTATAATCCCGCCATTTTAAGAACTGGCTTTACTAACATCAGGTTGCAGGGGATATGACATACGGTGAAATAGATGGGATCGGTTCGCCATATTGGTGAGTATCTGACAGATTGTTGTTTGTGTCGAGTAGTTCTGTGCATAGAAATTTAATTTTAAAAATATTTTGAGCTTATTTTTGTACGGTTTTTACGTTTATTTAAAGTGAAACTATTATGACATCGTGTTCTTTTATTTTGTGTCCAAATACCACTCGTAATAATAAGAAAATCTCCACTGGAATATCTTTTCATAGGTTAGTATGAAATTGTAAACACTGTACAGGGCGGTATTACTTCCGTTTTTAGTGATGCCGCGTGTAAAAAGAACATGTAATCTTTTTAATTTGGTTTATGTGGTTGTAGATTTCCTAAAGATGTTGAAAGGAGAAATGCCTGGATACAGTTCGTAAATAGTGTGGGAACTGGGAACCTTCAAAATTTAGTAAATTGGACATTATAATTATAATTATAATTACACCTGGACATTACACAGTATACAACTTCAATTGTACATTTCACTTGCATTCATTTGCAAATAAATAAGTTTGTATAGGTGTGAACAAAGAGAGATTTCAACTAGAAGGTTCTTGATATTTTGTATAAAGTACTAGTTAATAATTAATCACATTTTTGTTTTGGCCATTCTTTAAATATGTACTATTTGACATTTTTTTTGATGTAACAACAGCAGTTTTTTGCGTTTAAAAATATGATTTATGCTTTTTTTATAATAAAGCTACTTTATTTGTGTACAAAATGAAGTTTCAGTCAGCTTATAAAAAAATTTTGGTGCATGTTGAACTGAAAAATAAATTTAGTGGTAACTGCTTTCCTTTAGAAGATTTAAATATTTTAAAATGCAATCCCACCGATCACATTAATCTCACTTCCAGAGAATATAGATTGAGTAATAGTTATGATACTGATGTGTCAGTAGATATAATTCATGATCACAGCTATATCAATCCTTTCTCTCAATACTCTAAAAGCATAACTACATACATTGCTGGTTATGTTGTGTTTTACCTACAAAAAAGATTAGTCTGTAGTGAAAGTTTAAGCGCCTTAGTAAGTGTCACTCGGAACAACTTTTTATTTTCATATATTGATAAAAAAAAATAAAAAAAGGATTGCAATATCCGTCTGAAAGTGTAATTGATATATGCTTTATGGCTGAGACAGTTTTAAAAGAAATCCCTTCTCCAACTTGTATGAGTACCAACGATTTAGTTACAAAAGTTTTACGGAGGTACATAAACAAAGACATTTTTTTAAATTTACTTAGTCATAGCATTGATCAACAATTCTCAGATAATCACAGAATACTCCTAATAAAGGCTGTAGCAAGCCGCTATATTGATATTAGGATATGATTGGTCATTAACTTTAAACAGTCGGAATTCTGTCGATGTAGTTTACTTAGGCTTCTCCAAAGCTTTTGACCATGTCCCAAAACGTCGATTACCAGCTAAATTGGATCACTATGGTAACCTCCACGGAAAGTTAAACATACTTCAGGGTTTGTGTTGGGACAGACTACTCCCTCGATAAGCTAGTCAAGAGTGAAGTCCCACAAGGATCAGTACTTGGACCGCTACTTTTTTGTGTCTACACTAGTGATCTTCCGCTCATTGTATCTAGTAAGGTTTCCATTTACGTTGATGACACGAAATTATATGTGAATCCAACTATTAACCAACATGTTCTTCAACAAGATCTTGACGCAATATTTAAATGGTCTTCAGAATGGTTACTTCTGCTTAACATTAAAAATGCGTTGTTTTACATATCGGCAAAAATAACCCATCACTACCATACTTTATTAATGGACATCCCTTAAACTCGGTAACCTCCCGCAATGATCTCGGAGTGATAATAAATAGTGATTTAAATTGGTCTGGTCACATAGTGTCGGTGTGTAAACGTACAAACAAGAAACTGTTTTTGATCCGTAAATGTTTTACAGGTATATCTCTAACCTCTGTTAGTAAACTTTACTCAATATACGTTAGACCTATTCTTGAGTTTGCCGGACCAGTGTGGAATCCAGATCTCAGTCGCAATAAAGCTTACTTGAAATGTTTAGCGTAAAACCACAAGACTGGCATACGGCCGTGTAAGACCTAACTATGGTTGAAGAGAGAACAAACTATTGCAAGGTCCAGGGTGAACTTCTTGCCAAATAGAATCTTTAATATCTGGAACAATTTGGATCAAGACACCATAGCGGCAAATAATTGTTTAACTTTACTTAACTATATAATTGGTGATAATTTTATAAGGATATTTTTTATTTTTTTTTGCTTTTTGGGAATAAGAGGAGCTCGTTTTTCTGCCCTTATTTATTGTATAATAATAATAATAATATAAGTCGCAAAGGGAGATGGTTGTATAATTTTTTTGCCAAATATATTATAGATTTCTTTACTAACTCAGTGGACGGGATCGGTAAATACACATCAAAGCTTGAATTTCTGGTGGCGTAGTAATGATTAGGTCTTACTGAAAAAACATGTCGGTGTTTACTAATTAAACAGTTTCTAGAATATATAAAGAGAAAAGAGTTAAAAGAATGTGATTTTTGAAGTAGCTTCTATAATGTGTCGTTCTACTAAGGCCAAAAAGATAGCGTATTGCTCTTTTTTGTAATTTAAAAATACCATCAGATTGGGCAGCTGTACTAGAACCCCAAATAGGAAGGCCATATCTAAGATGAGACTCGATCAAAGAAAAATATGTTATTTTGGAAGATGCTAAATTGATTTCCTTCGAAACAGATCTTCTTTGGATAGCGGGCTGAGGCTAGTTTCTTACTTAACAAATCGGTATGAAGGGACCACTTAAGTTTGCTGTCTATAAAAACACCAAGAAATTTTACAGAATTAAGGATACAAATTAAGAATTAAAGGTTGAGCTCCTTTATAGGATAATGCTACTGTCTTATCCACGTTAAAACAAAAGTAGATGTAATCGGTTCAAATCAGTTTTCATCCTTTTGCCAACCAAAATGCGAAGGATGAAGATTATTTTAAAGCAAACTTATATTTGATAATACACTCTCAAACAATGCTTATCCGCAGTATTTTCTGTTCGCGGCAAATATAATCGAACAAAAAGAGAATTCGTTTAGAATTCGATCTCTCTATTAAAAAAAAAGTGTCTGGCCCTGCAAAATGTATAGAAATTGAGGAATTTCTATTAACTATCAAACGATTCTCAAAAACGAATTGACCAATCTGATCTTACGAAATCTCATTTGATTTGTAATGAAAAGAGCTATAATATGAATCTTAAAAACCTTTACAAAATTTTTTTGTAAATTAAATCGTTAATTTTGCATAAACTACTGGGTCGAACTTAATTTAGCGTAGCTAAAATTAAAGCTTTTTATGTGCTTTAATTCAATATTATGCTCAGTTGCAAACACTGCAAACGGAGGTTACTCAAGGTATTGCACTTTATAACGCTGTGATGTTTTCAAAAATTCAGTAATTATTGCACATTTTTTTTCCACTACACTATTGTTAAATGTGCATGAAACTATTGTTAGAACTATGTATATGTATAGTCTCAACATGAGCCAAGATGACAGGACTGAGTAAATACATTTTTATACTTAGGCTTCTTAGAGAGAGGAAAAATTAAAATATAACTCGTAAATAATCAATGGGAAGAAACTCACTTAATATTGATGAACTTATGCAAAATATAGTAAGGCGAAAAATTCATAGCTTTTTTGTTAACAAAGTAAATCCAACATTTGACATAATTCCAAAGGTAGTAGAGGAAGGCGAAAATTTTTCTCACATAAGACGAAGAACTTTTGTTAAGCGCTACAACAGGTGTTAAAAATAGAAAAGAAAGGCGAACGGCACTGTAATATATAATTAATATAATATGGATTGTTAAAAAAATCTTTCTTAAAATAATTAACGGTATTTAAGTACATAAAAGGAGTATTTTATGGGTAATAAATTTAATATTTTAGTAGTATATTACATAAGCTATGTGCTAAATAGCACATTATGCAAGAGAAGGAAAATTCTTAATTTTAAATGCATAAAATATAGCTCGGACAAGTATGTAATTGACGCACTATATTATATTTTTTTCCAAAACGTTATTACCTGAAAGTATACGAGGTCGTAACATTACACCACTACACTAACAGTGGTGTTATTCTATAAACAACTTTAAATTATATGTATATATATATATATATATATATATATATATATATATATATATATATATATATATATATATATATATATTGTTATGATATGTAAAATCAAGAAAATATTGGTTTGTTTAAAAATATTTCAAAGTTCAAAAACATTAAAATAATTCAGATAAGTAGGATAATATCCAACAAACATTTCGGAGAAGGAAAGTTATTAAATCTTTGAATTACCTGTACCAAACAAAATGTAAGCTTTGCATCAATCATTTCTTTTGTTATACTTCAGTTGACCCGCATAAGTTTAAGTGAAACAAAAGACAAATTGAAACGGGTTTTTACAAATACATTAGTGTAGTGATTAAAGACAATAGCGGATTATAGAAAGAGGTTTTTGTTAGTTTTTAAGATTTATAGAAAAATAGTATTTGTAAATAAGTTTTAGGAAATTTATAATTATAGGTAAAAATTTGTTTGTTATCGAAATGAAGAAATGGGGGAATTGTGACGAGTTGTGATTGGCGGAGATTGAAAAAGGTGGGATAAGTGTGTGGGAGAAAGTTTAGCGAGATTGAGGAGAGAAAAAAGATATGGTGAGTTGGTTTCCAAGTCTTCAAGAAAGAACAGTGTTTGTTCTCTGTCGGTTCCCGAAATGTAGCAAGCAGTAGTGTTGAATGTTAGTGAGTTTTTGTGGAGTTAGTGTATCTGACAGAAGCTGAAACAACAAAATATTGTAAGTCATATTTCTCTACTTATATTCCAAGAGTCACTGTTCAGGCCAACAAGAGATTCAGTTTATCGTAAAGAGAAGATATTCCAAGAGTCAAGTTTTCACTCGGGCCAACGAGAGATTCAGTTTATCGAGAGGAGAAAGGCTATCATAATTTGAATGATTTGTGCTTTTGAAGGAGATCATTAAGGACGATATACTTGCAACAATCTGATGTAAGATTGCTGATTACATAGGGAGCGGTTGAGAGGAGATAATACAGTCTCTACAAGGAACAAGGATTTGGACCACTCATCATCAGAGAGAGATATTTTTTGTTGTTCTGAAGTTTTTTTTTTTTTTTTTTCTTTTATTGATAACACAATTTTTACACGTAATTTAGAAAGGATATAAATATTTTGATTAGGAGAGTTAGAATAGTTTGGATTTTGAGTTTTCAATTAATATTGTTTGTACCATTAATTTTGATTGTTCACGTACGGAGAACAAAATTTTGAGAATCCTTATATGAGATTTGTTTATTGAAAACTTTTGAGTGTGAATTATTTCATTATATTTTTTCAATATATAGTGTTAGATCATATGTGTTTTTTATTATTCCGGTATTCTCTGGACCTTACCTTTCACATGTAATAGCATAGATATTGAAGCACGAATTTTAACCCTGAGATAAAAGAATTAAAAATTGTGATAGAGTCATAATCACATCATTGAAATAATTTTAATTAATTAAAAAAATTAATTAGCTAATTATTGCTTGGCGCACCAAGACTTTAAATATCACAATAATATATATATATATATATATATATATATATATATATATATATATATATATATATATAAGAAAATTAGAATTATAACATAACTTAGACAGAAATTACACCCGCCATTTTAAAAATATTAGTCCATTGAAATGTTACATTTGTTATGTCTTTGCGTGCATCTCTTAGAGGACGCAATTTGATTATTTTGATGTGTTGGAAGGGTAAGTGTAAGCTTAAGTTCAAGTTTGTGGGGTCGCCACCCTTGTCACCCGTCCGCCATATTGTAAAAGGGGGGGAAAGGGTTTTCGCGCTGTATCTCGTAAACTAGCAATTCTACAAAAAAAAATATAAGACATTATTGATAGGTAATATAACCGCGGATTTGGTCATCATCGTGAAGGACCGTAAGCTGCAGTACTTGGGACATATAATGAGAAATCAAGGCAGATACGAGCTACTCCAATGCATTTTGCAAGGTAAAATTTAAGGAAAAAGGGCTCCAGGACGAAGAAGAATATCCTGGCTTGCTAATCTGAGAGCATGGTATAGAAACACCTCAACACAGCTATTCCGTATAGCAACCAACAAAGTCATCATAGCCAGAATGATCGCTAACGTTCGGAACGAACAGGCACCCCAAGAAGAAGATTGATAGTAATATATTTTTTATTGAAAATATCCAACAGGTA
Organism: Diabrotica undecimpunctata; assembly: GCF_040954645.1. NCBI lineage: Eukaryota > Metazoa > Arthropoda > Insecta > Coleoptera > Chrysomelidae > Diabrotica > Diabrotica undecimpunctata. The sequence continues at coordinate 104,022,544 of NC_092808.1, forward strand.
GTTTGGGAAAATAATCCCACAATAACTTCCGGAACAAAACATACCACCGTGTGCCAACGTTCGGAACGAACAGGCACCCTAAGAAGAAGATTGATAGTAATATATTTTTTATTGAAAATATCCAAGAGGTAGTTTGGGAAAATAATCCCACAATAACTTCCGGAACAAAAAGGAACAATTATCAACAGGAAATAAGAGAACTCATAAGAGAAAAAAGAAAGTTAAGAAAAAAATGGCAGCAATACAGAGCTGTACGAGACAAAATTAGTCTAAATAATGCTGCACAAAAACTAAAAAGGGAGATACAGAATATAAAAATGTCAACAGTTGATTCCTTTTTAGGTAATTTAAAAGCTGACCAGAACACAGATTATTCGTTATGGAAGGCAACAAAAAAAATGGAGAGACCAATTATTGATTCTCCTCCTATCAAATTGGAAAACGACAATTGGGCTAAAACTAACGAACAGAAAGCAGAACGATTTGCAAATCATTTGGAAAGCAAGTTACAACCCAACGACAATGATGGTGAAGAACTGAGATGGAAGGAACCATTTCATACAAAAAAAAAGAATAACGTTTACATCATTTAGAGAAGCATCAACAGAGATAAAAGAGAATATAAATCCTAAGAAAGCTCCAAAGTTAAGCTGACACACCTAATAAATCCTGCTTTTAGATTGAGATATTTTCCCAGAGTCTAGATGGTTAATGGAAGTCATTATAATCATAAAACCAGATAAACATTCTAATGAAATGACATCCTATCGACCAACATCACTCCATCCGGTGATGTCAAACTATTTGAAAAACATCTATTGAAAAGATTAAAACCAACAATAGAAAGAAAAAATCTTATACCAAATCATCAATTTGGTTTCGGAAATAAAAATTCCGCTATAGATCAAGTCCACAGAATAACGAATATAATAAAAAAACATTAGAAGAAAAGATAATCTGCTCTACAATCTTCTTGGACTTTTGACAATATCTGGCATGAAGGTTTAAACTATAAACTAAGATCGTTTATGCCTAGACAGTCTTCAGAAATCTTTAGAATCATACATTGCGAATAGATGTTTCAGAATAAAACAAGAAGTGTACATCAATTTAAGGGAGATCAAAACTTACGTGCCACAAGGGAGTATATTAGGTACGGTCCGTACCTATTATATACGTGTGACATTCCAGAGCTAGAACAAAATACTATTGCCACCTTTGCGGATGATACAGCTATACTAGCGATAGGAGACACTAGTGAAGAAGCGACTGATAAGTTAATACAATATCGAAGCGACTATCAGTAAATACAATACATACCTGAACCATAAAATGGCGAATAAAATAAATCTGCACACATTAACTTTACAAATCAAAAAATTGAAAATTTCCCAATTAAAATAAATGATTCTTAACTTTTAACTATGGGCTACGTTGTATTCAGTATACCATTCGCACCAAATTGGCTGTCATGTCTGATAAGCACAGCTTACGCACGCGCCCCTTTACCTTACCTATCTCTGAATGTGTCAAAGCTATAAGCTATAAGTAAATTGATTACTCCAGAGATTGGACTAATGGATGGAAAATTCGGAAGAAGTTTACCAGTGGAGTATGTAGTACACCAAGCACCTAGTTATGTAAGTAAATTTTGAATTGTAAAAAATTCTGATTGTAAAAAATTCAACATTATCCATTTATAATAAATTATCTATTTACAAGCAAGTACTGAAGCCAGTATGGGTATATGGGTGAAAACTCGGGGGTTGTACCAAAGCTAGTAATCTACATATTATCTTGAGATTTCAAAATAAAGTACTGAGGAATATTGTTGATGCTCCTTGGTATATCCGTAACAGCAACCTCCACCAGGACCTGGATATGAAAATTTTGACCGAAGCAATCAAGAGAATAGCAGCAAGTCATGAGCAAAGGCTGAATAGTCATGTGAATGTCGAGGCAATCCAGCTTCTTGACAACACCGAACTAAAGAGAAGACTCATAAGGACAAAATCATTTGAGTTAGTATGTGTAACAGTTTAGTGTAAAAATCAGAGTATAGTGCTGTTATGTTATTGCATGTTAGTTGTAGTGCATTAGTTAATAGATAAAATAAGAGTAAGCCATAGGGTAAGCCCTCAGATTTAAGTATTTGTTGTTTATTAAATTAGGTCAGAATATAACTGATAATTTGTCATTTGGACCAGATAGTAGTATACAAACACTGTACAGGTGTTATAAATAAAAATATTGGTAGCAAATTAAATTTTTTACAAATTTGTTTTATATTACTTTTCCTTTATATTTCCTTCTTTCTTCCATCTGTAATAATATTTCTTCTGTCATCCACTGTTTTTAGCCTCTGACCTATGTTGTATCAAACTTTCTTGAGCTGGTTTCAGTACCGTGTTTTTTATATTATACCACTTTTTATTTACGTCCATAATTTGCTTGTTGTCAGTTAGTGTTTTTTACATATTAACATTCACATTTTTTTTTAATTCGTTTTTTATTTCTTCGTTTTTTACATTGTTACATTAATTTTTGGTTGTTGTTTTCTGAGTTCAATTCTTTTTAATTTTGTTTTCACGTCAGCAACTAACGGATTGTGGCTTGAGTTAACATCTGCTCCAGGATAAGTTTTAACTGAGGTTATAGAGTCTTTAAATCTGCTATTTACGAATATAAAGTCTATCTGGTTTCTGACAATGTGGTTTTTTGTATGAGAAGGAGACGTCCATGTATATAGTCTTCTCCTAGGAAGCTAAAACCAAGCCATACCATATTCTTTTCTTGACAGATTTCTAAGAGCCTTTCTCGTCTCTCGTTTCTAGTTCCTAATCCGAACTGTCCAACTATATTTTCAACTGTACCTACTCAAATTTTTACATTAAAGTCTCCTAAAATGTAAGTAATATCTCTAGGGTCAGCCGTGCCTTAATATTGAATCGCCATCAGACGAGTGTTCTAACGATATCAGCGAGGAGACATCTGATGATTTTTGAACAATTTTTTTTTCTAAGTCTTTTAACTCTTTTTCTGGTAATTTTAGAGTAAAGAGATATTAAATCAATATTATAAACAGTTTTTAGCTTAAAATTTTCACTATATGTGTGTTTAATTTCAATAATTTCTCTCGGCTCTCCAGTACTCCGAAGTTGACCTTGTTGAAGTTCTTGAACTGGATTCATAAAAATACTATAAAAACATTAGGCTTAGTTTTTTATTATACAATTTTTTATTCATATAACTTATTATTGTGTTAATTTTCCTATGGTAATATTAGTTTATTATCGACCTTTTTTCCTACCTCCTTTAAAATAGAGTCTGGAGCCGCGTTTTAAATTTAAACTATATATTTAAAAAAGAGTATTCCCGCTATTGTTTTTTATTTTCTTTGGTGGTTTAGGCTCCGGTTCAGGTTTTAATTCAGTATCGAAGGTGAATGTTTGCCAAAGAACAGAAATTAGAATTGGCGTAATTGTGAGTAATTCATCTTCAAATTCTTCAAATTTTTCAATTAATTGCAGGTTTCACCAGAACAATTGAGGCACACTACAGAGCATTTGAGACCTACTAGTCGGCAACAACACATACAGAAGTATAAAGAAATACAACGAATAATTAAGGAAAAAATCAAAACAGCTAAGGAAATCTATTTGATGAAACAATGTAAAGAGATAGAAGAACTAGAAACAAAATATGATATGAGAAATATGCACAAAAAATAAGAGAAGTGACTGGAATGGGTTGAAATAGACAGCAAGGACACATAAAAGATAAAAAAGGAATACTACTAATAGATTTACCAGAAAAATTAAGACGATGGGAGGAGTACGTTAGAGAACTTTTCCAAATTGAAAGAGGTGAAATGCAGAAAATTCAAGAAAATCAGGCAGCTGGATTAGATGAAATACCAGTAGAACTGTTAAAACTAGTGGAAGAGGATAACTTGAAAGTATTAGCAGATTTATTCAACACGGTATATGATACGAAAGAAGAGTGCTCTGATTATCGAACACTGAGCCTCATGAGTCATACTTTAAAAGTACTGCTGAAAGTAATACGTAAAATAATATAAGAAAGGCTAGAGGAGGATATTAGCGAGACGCAGTTCGAGCTCTGAAATGGAATGGGTACTCTAGAAGGACTATTTGCCATCAACATATTGATTCAGCGATGTCGGGATGTAAACGTTGATCTACACTTGTACTTTGTTGACTACGAAAAGGGTTTCGATACAGTGAGACAAGAAAAACTAATATCAATACTTATGAACAAGCGCATTGACAGTAAAATTATAAATATAGTGCAAACATTATATTGGAACCAAAGTGCCATAGTTCAAATTAATGGACAACACTCAGAAGAAATGAAGATCTGTAGAGGAGTTAGACAGGGATGTGTTTTATCGCCACTTTTGTTTAACTTATATTCTAAAGAAATTTTCCAAAACACGCTCAATAATATCAAAGCGGGAGTTACCGTTAACGGAAAATTAATTAACAACTTACGATATGCAGACGACACTATGATCATAGCAATGAGTATAGAAGATCGACAACATCTTATCGAAAGCTTAAGTATGAATAGTGCTGAGGTGGCAATTACTATAAACGCTAAAAAACGAAGTACATACTAATTACAAAAAGACCACAAAATTAACATCACCTATCAACGGTAAAGTGATAGAACAAGTAGAAAAATATCAGTACTTGGGAACTTTGATTAATGAAACCAATGATCATACTGCAGAAATAAACAGGCGAATAGAGATTGCCAGATCAGCATTTATACGAATGAAGCCACTCCTAACGCGCATAAATCTAAATTTGGAGATCAGACTACGTACCATTCGCTGTTATATATTTTCAATATTATTATATGGAGCTGAGACTTGGACATTAAAAAAATGCAATTTAAAAAGAATCAAGGCTTTCGAACTCTCGTTAGACTGATAGAACTGATAGAATTACTAATAAAGAAGTCCTGGAGAGAGTTGGTAAAGAAACAGAACTAATCACCACTGTACAAACCAGAAAACTGGAATACGTAGGCCACGTGATGAGGGGACCAAAATATAAAATTTTAAGACATAGCCATTATGATTGCCAACCTCCGTAGGGAGACGGCACTCTAAGAAGAAAAAGACTTTAATCTTAGCTATCACGTAGATGTCTCCTCGCTGATATCGGTCGAACCCTTGTCCAAAGAGCAAAATAACTTTTTTTGCGGCCGCGTTTTGCATAACATCCGTTTTTATAATTGCAAAAAATTGGATTGGGGTTGAGAAGTAAAATCTGGATTGGTTTTAATGTGTTGTCGAATAACTTTCAACTTCAGTTGTTTGGGTCAATGTAGTTGATTATTAAGCCACGCTTGAACTTGATAATATACCCATTTGGTAAGCAGAAGAGGTTTGAGCAAGATAACCTAATTGCACTGCTTTTTATTACAAATGTCTTTCTAAAACATATGTATCGAACTTATTTGAACAGGTAACTTTTTTGGAGCTCTGTAGATCGAAAGAATAAAGCAAATTCCGTTTACGATTATATTCTTTGGAATTAAGTAAAATCTGGTTTCTTTTTGAATGCTGTTATTGCATGTAAAACAGTACATGATTTTGACACTTTGCAAAAGTAGATAAGCTTTTGGATATATTTATTTCTGAACGAAAGTAAGAACTTTCCCAGGTTTCAATAAATAACAACAGAATTACCTCATCGTGAAGCAACTCATAGAATTATTATCGTGCCAATATAAAATCGGCAGTATAGATTTATGCATCATATAAATGCAGAGACTCGGTAAATATTCCAAGCAAAACAGCTTGATTACCTAAGATTATATGAAACAATTATAGATATTATTATAGATTCTTTTATCACATACGTATTTTTACTATTGTTGGCACTCATAAAAAGCTTCAATATATATACACCGGTATTTAGGCGATACGCCCTTCTGGTAGGGATCTATGGAGGAGTATCACCGAGCCGCGAGCCCTTATCTCTTGCCGTACTGCTCTAACATAGGCCGATCAGACACCAGCATATTCTAGACTAAGACGCAGATTCATTTAGAATTTTAAACTGCTGCGTTAGCCTTTTTGTTTTTCTGTACACCGAGCTGGGGATCGAACTCACATCCACTGAACCACTCGCAGTGAAGCGAATGAGAACCGACCGCCCAGCCCGCTTGGCTATCTGACCGACAAAGCTTCAATATTTGTCAAAAATATGGTTTTGTACAGGTACAATTACTCCATTGCTAGATCAACGAAGATATTATACCAATACCCCAATACATTATTTCGCAAGAATAACTGAATTTAAGTATCGTCAACTCACTGCGGTCTTTTACTGAAAAAGTGCATCAAGTTTTTTCAGTTGGCATGAAAAGAAAAATCTAATGCTCTATATGATTTTGTCGTATATAATATTTTAAAAATTTATATATGTATTATATGACATCGGTTTAGTAAATCATATTTAAGTACACTTTAGGACGATAATTAAAATTCATTGATATTTAAATAGTGTCATAAATAATCATTGTTTATGCCTCTGCACATGCTATACATATAATTTTACCATAAACTTTCCGTTTGCTGAACATTAATATTAGTTACTATTTATATGCAAATATACAATACAAATACAGGTCGATAACGCTGTAATTATTTTGTAATAAGTATGCAAAATAGTGTAATGAAAAAAAAGCATTTCAAAAGATGCAGCCTTCAATAGCCTATTCCAGGTTTATGCGCCTCAGATATCCGGCTATACATTCTTTCAGAAAAAAAAAAACCACTTTTTTATTGTTGTGGTAATAAGGAACTGCTTATTTTAAGTTACTAAACAAAAACCAATAAAAGAATAAATATTAATAAAATGAAGATGAAAATTTATAATTTTAAGTACATGTATATATATATATATATATATATATATATATATATATATATATATATATATATATATATTTATATATACAGTATGATGCAAATATATGGAATAAATTCATTATTTCAGAAACAGACGACTCTGAACAAAAATTTTAAAACACGTCAATTTTAATTATTGAATGTCCATCAACTGATATATATATATATATATATATATATATATATATATATATATATATATATATATATATATATATATATATATATATATATATATATATATATATATATATATATATATATATATATATGTGTTGGACATTACGTCATCAGTGTCGGCGTAATGACGTAATCGACGATTTTTTTAAATACAAACCGAAGTCACGCGACAGCTCATTCGAAAGGTCTCCTTATTGCCTTTCCAACGATATAATCATTTGAATATTTATTTCTACAGTGTTAACCGAAACTGCTGGTTTATTAATACAATTAACTTACAATACATGTTTACTTAAATACAATTAAATTACGACAAATGTTCAAATTGACGACCTTCAGAAATAATACAATGTGTAAGATGGACAATAAATTCTTTCCTAACGTGTCCGATGACTTAAGGTGTTATTTGTGCAATTGTCGTTCTGATACGCTTTTACAACTCTTCTACCTTATTCTGTCGATTTTGATACACTCTGCTCTTTAAATATCCCCACAAAAAGTCTAACGGAGTTAAATCTGGAGACCTTGATGGTCATTCGATGGGCCCCTTTATACCTATCCACCTACCTGAGAAAACGTTATTAAGGTAATTTCGTACCTCAACGCCGTAGTGTGGGGGAGCCCCATCATGTTGGTACCACAAATCATTTCTATTTGGAAATAGTTGATTCAGCTGTAGCAACAAATAATCCTAAAGAAATTCTAGATAACGAGAAGCAGTTAAGTTTTCCTCAAAAAAATATAGCCCTACAATTTGACTGTTTATAATGCCGGCTCAAACATTTACCTTCTCGGGATATTGTGTCCTATACTCTTCCATGCAATGTTGATTTTCACTTGCCCAGTATCGATATTTCTGGCGATTAACTTGACCGTTCAGCTTGAAAGACGCTTCATCATAAAAAAGTATCTTTTTTGTATGAAATCCTGATCCCTGCTACTTTTTTCCATAACGGTTTCGCAGAATTCGATTCTTCTATCAAAGTAATCTTCTAATAGCTTCTGGACCAGATGTACTTTGTATGGATGGCACTTCTCCTATTTTAGCACTCTTACAACAATTGATTGTTAGACATTATTATCTAGTGCAACCTGCCTAGAACTGATATGGGGATTTTCTTGACACGCCAGTACAACGTCCAGTTTCTTGGCTTCGGATATTGATTTTCTACCACTTCTGGGAAGATCTTTAACACGGCCAGTTTCTCTATTTTTTTTTACTTACTGTTGATTAAGTAAATATTTCGCAATTCGGGTATTTAGCATTAAATAAATTACGAACTTCTGCTTGAGTCTTCACTCTATCTCTATAACCAATCATGATTAAAATCTGGATTCGTTCTGTTAGTTTCAGTTTTGTAAACACTGTTATTAATGCTTAAGAGTAAAAATTTAACGTCTATTATTTGACAGACTCACAGATCATTGACAAATAAAGGCATGACAAGACAGAGTCAATGACAATATAAATTTAATTATTTTTGAAAAATAACTTGGAATACTTACTACAATAACTAATTTCATATTATAACGTAGCATTGTTTGTTATCAATGTATTTTTTTTTGGGAACCAGCTAAAACACTATTTTGTTTCATTTTCAGTGGAATTTCTTAGTATATTATAGTTCAGTGAATGAATATTTATTGTAATTCCACGTTAAATAAAAAAGTTCATAATTTTGGTCAACCCATTATCAAAGACGATAAGGAGACCTTTCAAATGAGCTGTCGCGTGACCCCAGTTTGTATTTAAAAAAATCGTCGATTACGTCATTACGCCGACACTGATGACGTAATGTCCAACACATATATATTAGTTGATGGTCATTCAAAAATTAAAATTGACGTGTTTTAAAATTTTTTTAAGTCGTCTATTTCTGAAATAATGAATTTATTCCATACAGTTGCATCATACTGTATATAAATATATATATGCACAGTGTGGAAACCACTTATGGAATAAAATTGTTTGTGTCCTTATTTTAAAAAATAATAAAAACATTGAGATACCTATTTTTTAAATTTAAATGTGCGCTTTTTAAACATAAATTTGAATGTACGGGGTGATCCACGCAAGTCTGGTATATTCCATAATCTGTATTTTAAATGAAACACCCTGTATATTTTTAAAAGCTCCTTAACAACCTGATCTCAACGAACTATATCACGTAGAATTTATTATGAGTAATACAAGGTGAAATTTTGAAATTAACTATAATTTTCTTCAAGACAATTAATTCATAGAATACCCGAGGTAATTAATTCGATTACATTAAAATAAATGCTTAAAATGTTCTTCACCTTGTTGTTCGCAATAACACAGTCTCCTATAAAACTCGTCCCGAACTTTGTTTAAAGTTTGAGGTGAAATATTCCGTATTTCTGTAGTTATCCTTTCTTTGAGGTCTTCAATGCTAGTTGGTTGTGTTGCATATACTTTGTTCTTGAGATAACCCCACAGAAAAACAATACAAAGGCATAAGACTTGGAAACATAGCTGGCCACTCAAAAGTACCCCTTCGTCCAATCCATTTATTGAAGAAGACTTCATTCAAGTAATTTCTCACCATTAAAGCATAATGGGATGTTGGGTGTTTTATGCAGTAGGGTCAGATTTTCTATTGAATTGGGATATAAGTTGCCAACTGAGAAAGAATATCGTCTCTTATCATGCTTAAATATTTTTCCGCTGTCAAATTACCATCTACAAATAAAAGACCAATAATACGATCTCCTATAATACCTGCCCAAACATTTAACTTTTGAGGATACTGAGTGGGTGTCCCACGCATCCAACGAGGATTCTCCGCTGACCAATATCTACAGTTTTGTCGGTTTACCTGTCCGTTCAATTAAATTTTGATTCACCAGAAAAAAAATATTGTGCCGACAGCTATTTCATTTGTGTTAATTTTATCCACCATTATTTGGCTCTACAACAAAATTACTTCTACCTGCAAAAGTTAGCTCCTGCACAAAAGTTAATTTATATGGATGAAGTTTTTTTTTTCATGGAGACACCTTAGTACAGTTGTGTGACTCACATTATGTTGACGTGCAATTTACCGTGAATTTGACGTTGGATTCTCTGCGACACTTCACAAAATATCCACTTTCACCTCATCTTCAACGAAGTTCGGTTTTCTTTTTAATGGTTTGACATATCCAAGTTCTCTGAATTGTGTGCATAAATTTTAGACAGAGTACCTTGTGCAATATTAGGCAACTGAGGATACCTCTGATTAAATAAGTTTTGTACTTCGACTTGACTTCTACAATTCTCCCCGTAACCGATCATGATTAAAATCTCAATTCGGTGGGTCTCAGTTAAATATTTCATTTTTATTTCTGCAAGAAATTAGCTTTTAATTCTTCTTAAAGTGCCCTCTCCTCGATGGAGGTTGGCTACTACAATTTTAAACTTTTCTCTATCTTCAGCTGTTCTTATTAGCTGTTCAAAATTTAGCCCTGTCCATTGTCGGATGTTTCTGAGCCACGATAGTCTTTTCCTTCCTAGGCCTCTCTTTCCCTCGATTTTTCCTTTCACTATAAGTTGGGCATATTGGTACTTATTATTTCTCAGTATGTGGCCTAGGTATGATGTTTTTCTAACTTTTACTGTGTTAAAAAGTTCTCTTTCCTTGCCTATTCTATGCAGCACTTCTTCGTTTGAGGTATGCGATGTCCATGAAATTTTGAGTATTCTCCGGTAGATCCACATTTCAAAGGCCTCCAATTTATTTACGGTTGATGTTTTAAGGGTCCACGTTTCAACTGCATATAGAAGAGTCGACCAGACGTAGCATTTTGATAAACTTAGTCGAATTTCGAGTTTTATTCGAGAATCACAAAGCAGTTTTTTTATTTTTTCGAAAGATTTTCTGGTCTGTTCTATTCTCGATCTTATTTCTAGATAAGGATTTAGGCTGCTATCGATCCAACATCCCAGGTACTTAAATCTATTGACCTGTTCTAAAATGTGCCCATTTATTGTGCAAGGTTGAGGTACGTTTTGGTTTTTTCGGATTGACATCACTTTGGTTTTTTTAATGTTTATTTTCATACCAAATTGCTCACAGGTCGAGTTCGTCTTGTCGATGAGTCATTGTAGACCTAAGTCGGAATCCGCAATTAACACTGTATCATCGGCGTATCTGATACTGTTGATATTTGCGCCATTCACATTGACTCCATCCTTGGAATCCTCCAATGCTTCTTTAAATAGAAACTCGGAGTAAAGATTAAACAGCAGAGGCGACAGAACACATCCCTGTCTAACTCCCCTTCTAATTTCTACTTCTGCGGATGTGGAACCTTTGATCCTAACTCTGGCGTTTTGGTTCCAGTACAAGTTTTTTAAGAATTTGATGTCTTTTCCATCTAAACCGACTTCTTGCAAACGTTCTAATAGTAGGTCGTGTCTTACTCTATCAAATGCTTTTTCGAAGTCTATAAAGCATATAAATATATCTTTCTGTTGGTCGTAGTATTTTTGGGCGAGAACTAGTAAACTGAACAGGGCTTCTCTCGTTCCCATGCCGGCTCTGAATCCAAACTGATCGTCTCCGATGATTGTTTCGCACTTTCTATAGATACGATTATGTACGATTTTTAGTAGGACTTTTACTGCATGACTCATAAGGCTTATCAGACGGAACTCATTGCTGTGTTGTGGTTTAGGCTTTTTTGGTAGTGGGATGAATATTGACTCCAGCCAATCTTGGGGTATTTTGCCTGTATCATAAATGCGATTGAATAAAAGGACAAATATTTCGATATTTTCTTCGCTGATTAATTTTAACGTTTCTGGGTATATTCCGTCTGGACCTGGGCTTTTATTTGTTTTAAGATGATTAATTGCATTTATGATTTCAGATTTCAGAATTGTTGGCCCTTCGTTGTTATTTTCCAATCTTGGTTCTTCTCGTATGTCGTGAAAAAGAATTTTAATATAGTTTTCCCATTCTTTCAGTTTATCTTCCGTTGATTCTAGCAGTTTGCCATCCGTGTTCAGCATGGTGTGAAAAGTCGTTCTCTTGGTAGTCGATGTAAACTCTTTTACCTTTTTATGTAAATTAAAAAGCTATTAATGTAAAGCTTTTAATTAGGAATTTATTATTTTAATGTAAAATGTCAACACAACAACAACTGATTGATAACAATCCGCATTATTTACCGATTTAGTTTAATTAGCAGTCTATCTAGACAGTTTTTACCTATTAACGACAAAAAATAATGATAACACGGTTACTAAACAAATTTTCCCCAATATACTGACACTTGGAGTATTGTCCGTATTTACCTGATTTAAAAAAATACCGTAACACGTGATAAATTATTAATTTCAAAATTTCACCTTGTATTATTCATTACAGACCCTACATGATATAGTTCGTTGAAATCAGGTTGTTAAGAATCTTTTAAAAACATAAAAATATACAGGGTGTTTCATTAAAAATAAGGATTATGGACAATGCCAGACATGCGTGGATCACCCTGTACATTTAAATTTATGTTTAAAAAGCGCACATTTAAATTTAGAAGTTAACGTGTCCCAGAGTTATTTATTATTTTCTATAATAAGGACACAATCAATTTTATTCCATAAGTGGTTTCCACACTGAATATATATATATATATATATATATATATATATATATATATATATATATATATATATATATATATATATATATATTCGATGCTTGAAATCGAATTTAAGGACAGTAGTTCTATCGCTTTGTTTATTTGTTTATAAAAACATTTTTCATTATATATACTTCTATTATAACATCTTTTAATCTATTAATCTAATGTATCTCATAAGATCTAATATTTATAAGCTATATGAGCACTAAAAGTAGATTATATAATTTGGTTTTGTTTTCAGGTCATATTAGCTCAATATCGTAGACCAATGAAACAGTCAACAATTGCATATTTAACAGTTTTATTAATTACTGGTTCATCTGGTCTACAATTAGTAAAAGAATGGAACTTTCTGACGTATGATTTTCCGCCACAATTAACCGCTCACAATTTCAAACCAGAAAATACAGTGCCGACTGGTATTGAGATAACTAACGACAGAATATTTATCTCCATTCCGAGGTTAAGATCTGGAGTTCCTGCTACATTAACTTCCATTCCCATCAATAATCCAAAAGACATAAGTCCAATTCTTCAAGCCTACCCTGATTGGTCACTACATGGTGCTGGGAGTGGAAACTATAACTGTTCTGGACTTATATCGGTCTACAGGACTAGGACAGATTCCTGTAATAGACTTTGGGTAAGTTTATTTTTTCCTTACGTTTAGTAATATACTGTAGCATAACAATAGGTAACATACTTAATTAGTATCGAGGTAATGGTGTGACAAATTTTAGAGGATCTCAGTCTTCTCAAGACTCCAGCTCTATAGTGTTATCCTGTGTATACCTTTGTATTCTTGCTTCTACTTTTGTATACTCCTGTGTATCCTATATATATATATTCTTCTTCTTCTTGTGCCACTCGTAGCGGAGATTGGAAATCATCATGGCCACTGCGACTTTGTTAGCAGCGCGCCTAAAAAGTTCAATCGAACTCTCTCTCTCTCTCTCTCTCTCTCTCTCTCTCTCTCTCTCTCTATATATATATATATATATATATATATATATATACATTTATATATACAGATTGAACCAATTAAAAACGGAACATACAATTTAATATATGTCTGTTTGAACTGCATTTGAAATAGTGGACCAATATAAAACTTGGACAAAAATAAATCCATACCCGGTGATAGACATTGTATAAAATATCGTTCAACTATCTGCCTCCTTTAAAGTAAAGAGGAGCTTGACTAATAGTCGGAGAGATAGAGCCGAAATTTTGAACTGATCAGTAATATGACATTTCTCTATTGGAATATATTCATTGTAACTGGGTTAAGACTTTGCCTTACAGGCGGACGCCCCTCGTGGTACAGGGGGTGGCTATACAGGGATGAAGTTGTCATTTTTTTTCGGAAAAATTAATGATCGATAATATGGCTGAACATTTGCCCAGAGTAAGATCTTGGTATAACTAGACGAAATCCCAAAGGGCGGACGCGAGAGTGGATATATAAGGGGTGGCGGACAGGGGTGAGGTTGCAATTTTTTGGGGAAAAATTAACGATAAGTAATATGTCCGCCATTTTTATGGCTCATTATTTAGCCCCTAAAAACTCTAAATATAAAAGGGCGGACAGCTGGGTTGGTACAGAGAGCCATAAAACGGGGTCAAATGTACCACTTGCCTGCGCATTTTAGGTCTCGGTAACAATTTTCAAACTGATTTTATTATGATATTTTTATACCGATTGATTTGAAAATTTGTATGCTCACTTCTGAGCTTTATATAGTAATATATTAGTAATATATAGTAATATTCAGAATAGTAACTTTGTATGTTACTATTCTGAAAAGCGTCAAGTAGAGTTTTCCTCAAAATTTCCGTAAATGAAAATTTTCGTAATTTTTTGAGGTAAAATCTAATTTGTAGAATCCTTTCGATTTTCTGTCAGTTATACCATGATTTTTTTCCAAAAATGTTCAAACGATTTTTCCGATAAGAAAAAAAAATTTAGAAAAACTTTAAAAATTTCGTCATTTTTCTCACTCTCATTGATGTCATCACATTCATCATCTTCGTCAATTTCACTTTCAATAATATCACATTCATTATCTGCTTCATTTTCAATCACTACTTCTCGAACTGATTCTGGCATCTGAGGTCCACTAAATCATTTGAATTTATATGTTTCATCTTCAAACTCCTAACCATGTTCTTCAACAATCAATTCTGTTGGTACTTTTTTATGAGCATTTGTCCAAATATTTGAAATATAATGAGCTCGCAGTAGATGTTGGTGTAATTCATCTTGACATGGTGGTAAGCTTGAAGCATCGAAATTTTTTAGTTTTTTTTAAGGCTCGTTCACATCATGCAACTTATACTGCCGGTTAAATAGTGAAACTCTGACATCGTTTACTTTTCTTTTTGGAATTGTTCTCGTCAGTCCTGTTCCATATAAGTGACATATGAAAGTTTCTAAGGTTTAAAAAACTTCATTACAATCGAAGTCAGTTTCACCAAGTTGAATAAAAGCATCTTGATACTTATTACATTTAGCGCATGCGTCTAGAATTACTGATCTAAATGAACGCGCATCATTATTATTTTAATATTTTAAAATATTAATGATGCAAAATTAATGTCCAAACAGAATTTGTAAAATTATAATTAACTAATGAAAAAAAATTCAATCAATTTGAAAGTTAAAAAAAATATTGAAAAATCTACAAAGTAAATTTCAAAACTTAAAAAATTGATAATTCCACTATTAAATTGATTTTTATTAATAGTTATTTGTAAAATGTTAAAGGAATTCTACAAATTGAATTTTACCTATTGATAAATAGAAATAATATATTTTGTAATTGATTATTAATGTAATAATCTAATAATAAATCAAATTTTTCTTATATCTGAACAATCATTATTTATGCAATATAAATTTAAAAACCTTTTTATTGCAATAAAAAATAAGTAAAATTACTATTTGTTATACCAAAAATATTTAATAGTTAACATTATAAAATTACTTTAATTTAATAAAATATCAAATATCAAACATTTATTCAATTAAAAATTAATTCGTAAAATATTTATATTTAAGAAAAAAATGTGATTTGTAAAGTAAATATGACTTTAGTTTGAAATAAAAAACATTATCATAATATCATTTTAAAACTACAAAATATTCTATAAAAGATTCAGACGATGACGTAGAGTTTTATCAAATGTTTTAGAAAAGTTTTTCTAAATTTTTTTTTATCAGAATAATCGTTTGAATATTTTTGGAAAACAAATCATGGTATAACTTACAGAAAATCGAAAGGATTCTACAAATTAGATTTTACCTCAAAAAATTACGAAAATTTTCATTTACGGAAATTTTTTTGGAAAATTTTGAGGAAAACTCTACTTGACGCTTCTCAGAATAGTAAGAGAAGTGAGCATACAAATTTTCAAATCAATCGGTATAAAAATATCATAATAAAATCAGTTTGAAAATTGTTACCGAGACCTAAAATGCGCAGGCAAGTGGTACATTTGACCCCGTTTTGTGGCTCTCTGTACTAACCCAGCTGTCCGCCCTTTTATATTTAGAGTTTTTAGGAGCTAAATAATGAGCCATGAAAATGGAGGACATATTACTTATCGTTAATTTTTCCCCAAAAAATTGCAACCTCACCCCTGTCCGCCACCCCTTATATATTCACTCTCGCGTCCGCCCTTTGGGATTTCGTCTAGTTATACCAAGATCTTACTCTGGGCAAATTTTCAGCCATATTATCGATCGTTAATTTTTCCGAAAAAAATTACAACTTCATCCCTGTATAGCCACCCCCTGTACCAAGAGGGGCGTCCGCCTGTAAGGCAAAGTCTTAACCCAGTTACAATGAATATATTCCAATAGAGAAATGTCATATTACTGATCAGTTCAAAATTTCGGCTCTATCTCTTGGACTATAAGGAAGCGATAAGTGGTTTGACAGCATAATAACTGCTTGTTTAGTCTAGTTTTCACAGTGATTCTAGGCAACCTATTTGGGTGGAGTTTTGACTTGTTCTTGAATGAGTTCCGAATCCAGTAGCCCGCTGAAGTATTGGATTTTTATAATATAATTATTTGACAACCTTTTGTTGGCCTACCACCTAGAGCGGAGTTGAGCCGAAATCATTGATTTCGTATGTTCCGTTTTAAATTCGTTCAATCTGTATATATATATATATATATATATATATATATATATTATACATACATATATATATATATATATATATATATATATATATTTATATCATCATCATCAGTGGTGCTACAGCTCTAGTTGAGCCTTGACCTTCCCCAGTCTATTTCGCCAGTCGTTTCTGTTCATCGCCAACCGTTGCCAATTTGCCGCGCCGATTTTCCTTGCGTCCTCGTCCACACCGTCCCTCCATCTCAGTCGTGGTCTGCCTCTACTCCTATTTCCCACTGGGACCGATAATAGAGTTCGTCTGGGTGGGTAATTTTCATTTGCTCTTGACACATCTAAGCCCATCTAAGCCTACCTATTTTTATGAAGGATATTGCATCTCTACCATTTACTATTTTTTTATACTTCTCTATATATATTTATATATATATATATATATATATATATATATATATATATATATATATATATATATATATATATATATCTTTTTTCAGTTAGAAACACCGATCTTCTGAGTGTCTTGTGTGGCCTTGTATATTCACATTAGTCTAGATCTGTCCTATGTTGTGTGGTTGCCATTATTAGTAAATTATTTGATTCGTACCACTTAACTAGTATGGTGAAAAAAAAGTTTAAGATATGACGGAATCAAATTAGACTTTTGAATTCTTTGTGTAAATAAAACAAACAATAAAGGTATAAAAGTAAAAAGGTAGTAAATTGCTAATAGTACAGCTATAAAAATTAGCATATAGTACTATGGATGTTTTTGGAACAAAATATACAGGATCAATAAAAAACTAGGTTAATGTTGATAATCTTAAAACAAATAGAAAAACACATTATCGTGTCGAAAATAGAACATTCTCATTTAAAATTGTTCAAATATCTTCAAAAATTTAAATCAGAATAAATAATAAATCAACAAACCAGTTGCTGATCCTTACATCTATTATGACTATTTGTTTTGACACAATGATTTTTACAAGGTTTAGGTTATCATGTGGGATATAGCCAACTCGACGAATAACTTCTATTTATTCTCTGGAAATATTCACCATTTGAACACGCCAAATTAAATGGTCATGTATTAGCTCTTTTCCAAAAGCGACGGTGAATTTTTGCCGTGTCAAATCGGATTCTGGATGGGCACTGAACCAAATAGCCTGTGGCCATCTTCTAGTACACCTTCCTACTTTATAATTAGCACTAGTTTGATACAGTACATCCACTTCCACTTTATTAACATTGTAAAAATGTATCATATTTGACAATATTCTTTCTGTTTGCAAAAGTTTGTCATTGTGATGGAAACAGGAAATGAGACAAATTGATATATTTTTTGTGGTACGTAAGACAGCAAGGTTTTGTCTTTAGTAAAACCATCTTTTACTTTTTTTTCTTGCTCTTTCTAAGCAATTCTGCTTGTTTTCCTCCATTTTGCTTATGTGGTTATTCCATTATTTTTAAATTTTTTGTGTCTATTCATTTATACACTGTACGTTACATTTTCTTATAAAATCTTCATTTCTCTTTCGATCTCTCAGCGTATTTTCTGTAATCCTTCTCAGTACATAATATCTCTGCCATTTTTAGTTTAGCCTTTGCGTTGTAGCTGTATCGGGCCTTGTTTTTAAGGCATATGTTATTATTGGTCCTATACTGGGTTTATATGGGTTTATTTTTAAACATTATACATCGGAGAATACACAATAAACTTGAGCAGGACATAAGTGACACACAATTTGGATTTAGAAATGCACTGGGAACGAGGGAAGCCCTGTTCGCCGTGAATGTACTTGAACAAAGGTGCATGGATGTTAATCAGTTAGTAGGTATGTGTTTCTTGAATTACAACAAAGCCTTCGATAAGGTCAGACATAACCGTCGTATCGAATTACTTGAAAAGAAAAACTTAGATATGAGAGATATGAGAGACATCAGGATCATTAACGCTATCTATTATAATTAGATCGCTGTGCTAAAAGAGAACAACGTATTTTTAAATGAAATACAGATTGAGAGGGGCGTCAGGCAGGGCTGTGTTCTGTCTTCTACTTTGTTCAATTTGTATTCAGAGGAAATAATCCAGGAAGCACTAGAAAAACTAACTATGGGAATAAAAGTAAATCGCCCACCAATCAATATTATACGGTTTGCCGACGACACTATTGGTTGACAGAGTGGTAGAAGTCAGTGAAGAAAACGGACTGTCCCTAAACACAAAAAAGACACAATTTATGGTAATTACAAAAGCCCAACAGCGCCAAGAAAACATAACAATACATGGAGAACAAATTAAAAAAGTTGAAAAATATAAATATCTGCGTACAATAATTAACGAAAAGAATGAGTACAGAGAAGAGATTAAGGCAAGAATAGGACAGGCAAGATATTTCTTTAACAAACTGAAATAAGTACTCTGCAGCAGGGACACTTCATATTTCTTTAAATATAAGACTTCTGAGATGCTACGTGTTCTCCGTATTATTTTATAGGTTGGAAGCTTGGACATTAAAGAAAGATGTTTCGGGCAGATTAGAAGTCTTCGAGTTATGGGCCTACAAAAGGATATTAAGAATAAGTTGGGTGGATAGAGTCACGAATGTGAAGGTGTTGAGAAGAATGGGAAAAGATAAAGAGGTTTTAAATACAATTAAAGTCAAAACACTGCAATATCTGGGATATGTCATGATGGGTAAGCGTTATAACTTGCTGCAATTATTAATACAAGGAAGAATACAGGGTAGAAGGAGTCGCGGAAGAAGATGCATCTCCTGGTTAAACAATTTGAGAGCTTGGTTTAACTGCACTTCTGCTGACCTCTTTAGAGCAGCGGTATCGAAAGTGCGAATTGCCATGATGGTTGCTAACCTTCTTAGAGGAGATGGCACATGAAGAAAAAGACTGGGTTTATAAATTCTTAAATTTATCTTAGCGTTAATGTGTCTATTTCACCATATAGTAATATTAAGACATCCTGCCAGTCTATTTGTATATTTGTTATTTTGGTAGATGTTTTCGATAGTTTTTATAATATTTAGTGGAACTTCTCTAATATACAAAAACTATTAGTAAAACCAAAGAGTGAAAAACAAACCTCGCCTTGATAGTACCTACGTAGATAAGTTTACGTTACTGTAGCTAGTTGACCAGTCTTAGCGAGGAAAACCAGTTATCCTAGTTACATCGTGGTTAGAAGTCACTATTGGAGTAACTAACGAAAGAACATTGTGAGTTGGTATGAATAACTTATGATTCGGTATTCTGTTTTCTTTTTCAGTATACACAAAAGCGTTCAATAAATAATGGGTGCGGACATCACAAAGGCACATTATTTTGACTTATATTTTGACATATATTTCTGGCTTACTTTCACTTTTGCGGAAACTTAAACAAACCCTTTCCTTAACTGCGTGAATGAGGTTAACTTTGTATGAACATTTATAGAGAAATAAAATAAATTCACCATAAACTTTAAACCAAGAACAGAGCAAAAAATAGCCAAAAATCCAACAAGCTAAGAGCCACAAGTAAACAAACCAGAAACGTCACAAATTGTACTTAAAATCTGAAAACGTTCCCAGGCGCCTTTTTGGTACCTATGTCTTATCTCGACAGGTATTAATGACGCACGGTTAAAGAACCATGGACTCAACTCTAAGCGATGTCGTAGGGAAATAGCTTTCAGGCGAGGTTACTGCATCCTCCTGCCTTTCTGAAAATTAAATAAACACTGTTTGATTACGGTCAAAATTGACCCCGCCATATAAATTAAGAGTTAAGCTCAGTTTCCTATTTCCACATTAATTCCTAAATTATTACGTTATTCTGTCTCTTCTCTGTTTTTTTTTTGTACAATTTCCTTTCATCCCTTTTGAAACATTTTATTTTATAATCTCTACGCTGTTTGAGTATTTAGAAGAGATTGGAATATATGATTGGGATCTGAGACTTTTACATTGGAATCAAAAAGCTTTTATTCTGCTAGATGGCAAAGAAAGAGAAAAAATTTTTATTGAAAGATATTTTAGGCAGGCTTGTGTGTTATCCCCCACTTTTTTTAACGTATACTCGGAAATAATATTTAACGAACCATTAGAAGGAAAATATGATGTTTAAATTCGGGGAGAAACTATCAACATTATATTAGATCTGCAGATGACACAGCGATCATGGCTGAAAGTATCGAAGATCTTTAATTCCTTATATATCCATTTACTAGGGAATGCTCCAGTAACGGACTTGGTATAAATACATCAAAGAAAAAGTTATTTAGTAGTAAATAAGGCGATGGCCCTATTCAACTCATTTTCAACAGTGAACCGATTCCAAAAGTTGACCATTTTAAATACCTAGGATATTGGATAAACCGGACACTAAATTCTGATTATCTAAATTAGTCTCTAAAAGAATAGGTTAAGGCGAAAGTGACTTCACGAAGTTGATAAAAAAGAGAAAACTTAAATATCTTTTACATATAATGACAGGTAGCAGATACTGGATACTGCAGTTATTACTTAAGCAGAAAAATAAAAATTAGCAGATAAATTGTTACATTCTGCTTAAGATCGAAAAAAATATGAGAAAATAGTCATGGAAGCTACCCACACCTAATTTAGCACGGTACTCAAAGAAGCATATATATGTCAAGAACCCTAATTTTTGTGTCAACATTGGTAATCCGATCACTAAAGTTTTTAATTGTGTCAGCGGATTAAGAAATGGAGACCTCATATACCTATTTCTATTTAACATTATTTTAGAATAGGTCATTAATAACGTCCAATAATAAAGACACAAGGAGGAATTCCATTGGATGGCAGAGAGTACACAATATTAGCTTAAGCTGACGAAATAAACATTATTGAGGCAAAATAGAACGTATTTAAATAGTGTATCATCAGTTAAAATCTTTACCAGGCAAAGTTTTCAACATAAACAAGACCAAATTCATGGAAGTGGCACGCAGAAACCAGGATAACTCTGATACCAATTCAATAGAGGTGGATGGGGACAACCTGGGGATAGTAAAGAACTTTAAGAGAATAGTATTTTAAGTTAAAAAGGAAATTAACAGCAAGACATAAGGATGGGGAGCTTTAAATAAAATTTTGGTATCAAAATTACTGTCAAAATATCTAAAATAAAGAGTCTCTTATACGACCAGTAGTATTGTACGGATGCGAGGGATGGTGAGTAATACTAAAAGGGTAGCAATGACATATTACCTTTAAAAACAAAATATTAAGAAACATACTGAGTCCAAGCAAGAGGCTGAAGGTATTTACAAGATTCGTTTAAACGTAGAAATTAGAAACTTCTCTAAACATAGACTAATGAGATCCCGGTGACTTGCATGAATGAGTCATGTCCTGATAGGGAGTAATGGCAGAGCTACAAGAAATATAACTGTATCGACGCCAATAAGAAAGCATCCACCGGATAGTCCAGAACAAAAACTGATTGACAAAATGATCTCCAGCAGCCCAAATGGTGTAGAAATATGGAAAATGTTAATAAATAATGTAGCATAAAAGTATGGTTGGTATGCGAATCATGTTTCTGTCTGGGGATACACGATCGTCGGAAAAGGGTAGGAAAATAACGTGGTGACAGAAGTGACCCATAATTTGATAGAGAACGGCATGTTCACCACACCGTGGGACTTATGGTATAAGGTGCTATTACTTACGGCAGCAGATCATCCGTTATTTTTACAAAAGACAATATAATAGCCTTACGCTCTCGTCAGGAAATAATAAAGCTTCATCTCATTTCATATCTAAACATCATCAAAAACCAAATTTTTAAGCAAGACAATGCTAGACCGCATGTTGCCAGAGAATCGTTATCCTTCATGGATCAATATCATGTCGACCAAGTTGATTTACAAGAACAAGTTTTGAAGAACATTTAATCATTTTACTAGTAAGGGACGTTAAACATGTCACAAAATTATTATAATATAAATGTATGTGTAGGTGTTTACATTTTTTTGTTACCATACCTACAATACCTGTGATTGTGTTGTAAGCCATTAAAAGAAAAATAACATTTGGGTTGAGAGAAATCAAACAAAACAGATATCCAATAAAAATGGGACTAAGCAGGTCACATTGCAAAAATAAAAGTCGAAAGACCGAATAGAAAAATTAAGTTTAATAAGATTATAATACAGGCAAAATAGAATAAGACTAATCACGAGAAGTCACGATGACCAAAAAAATGTAGCGAGCAGAATGTAGTTGCGACCAGCAAACAGCTTAGACAGGAGTGGAAAGAGTAACGAGAGAGCTATGTTCAATTTTGGACCAAAAATCTAAAGGAGACAAAGATCACTGGTGAATAATGTTTTTATTTCTGAGCCTTCAGAAGTATTGTGGACTGTATTCCTTGTATAAAAAATATTTATTCTGACTTTAACACCTTTATTATAATAATTTTATATAAACTTAAAATTAACAAAACCAAAAAAAGAATGTCTTATTTTTCCTTGACAGCTACGCGCCGTCGTTGTCGCTAGTGTTCGATCCATGCGCCCTGTGGTCCGTGCAGGGACGGCTCTTGCACTGTTGACTGCTGAACATGCCGCCCCCCCTTGAAAGGCTTAAGTGATGCCTTTCAAACAACGCTTCTTGTAAACCATAACCATTATTGTTCATCCATTGGCAGGACGGCTAACTTTACACAAGGCCTTTTGAATTCACCTTTAGAAGTACGCACAGTCACAACCCGCACAACATTATCTGTCCCAGCATGTAGTTGCAATATTCTACCCAATTCCCATTTAGTAGGAGGAAGACCATCCTCTTGAATAATAACCAATGATCCAATTTTCACGTTGTCAGCTGCTGTTCTCCATTTGGTTCGCTGCTGAAGTGAAGAGAGGTACTCACGTGACCAGCGTACCCAAAAACTCTGAATTATCTGAGTCAGGTGATGATACCGTTTCAACTTATTCGGATTTATTTCAGTTAGCTCTTCTTGTGGCAGTGCTACAAGTGGTGCTCCAATTAGAAAATGTCCAGGGGTGAGTACACCAAGGTCTTCTGGACTTTCCGACAGAGGTAATAAAGGACGGGAATTTAGGAGAGACTCAATTTGCGTCAACAAAGTATACATTTCGTCATATGTAAATTTATTATTACACATTACCCTTCGTATATGAAACTTTACCGATTTTACAGTTGATTCCCAGATGCCACCAAAATGTGGTGAGTGAGCTGGAATAAAATGCCAATGAATCTTATGTTCCGAAAAATAATCTAAAAAATTTGATTTTACCGTTGCATCATTCATAAATGAATATAACTCCTGCAAATGATTATTTGCCCCAACGAAGTTAGTTCCATTATCAGAATACATATTTTTACATAGACCTCTTCTAGCAATGAAACGTTTAAATGAATTTAAGAATGAATTAGTACTTAAATCATATACAAGTTCAATATGTGTCGCCCTTGTTGTAAAACATGTAAAAATACATATATAGCATTTAACTACTTTACAATTCCGTAAATAGCTTGTTTTCAATTCAAAGGGACCCCCATAATCTACACCACAATTATAAAATGGCCTTGTAGGCAGAAGTCTAGATTTAGGTAAATCTCCCATAAGAGGTACAAGCAATGTAGGTTTGACACGAAAGCAAGTAACACATTTATGCAGAATGTGTCTAACCGTGCTACGTCCAGATAATAACCAAAATTTTAAACGAATTATTGATAGCAATGCTTGTGGACCTGCATGCAAGTATTTATGATGATACGATATCACTATAAGTTTAGTTAATACATGACCGTTCGGGAGTATGATTGGATGCTTCTGGTCAAAAGACAATTCTGACTTTTGAAGACGTCCACCAACTCGTAATAGTCCTGTATCATCAAGAAAAGGATTTAATGATAAGATTTTACTCGATTTATGTATTGGTTTTGATTTTTTTATTGTTTGTATTTCCTGATGAAATACTTCATTTTGTGCCATATATACCAAACAGAAAAAACTTCTTTCTTTTTCATCTACAGTAAAAGGACCCGTTGTCTTATTATTAGATGATTTACAATTGGTGACAAACCGAAGTATATATGCCAAAACACGCTGCAATTTAGCTAAGCTGGAAAATCGGTTCCAAATTTCAGCAAATTGCACAGTTGATATAAATGTTTGAATTACCTTCTGGTCAGGTATGATAGAAATGTGTGAATTTGACAAAGCCTTAGTAGGCCAAGACAATTTATGAGAAGCTAACCATGGTGGCCCATTCCACCACAATTTTGAAGTGTTTAATAACTTTGGTTCATATCCGCGCGTAATTATGTCGGCTGGGTTATCATGCGAGTCAACATGATGCCAGCTATATCCATTAGAAAGCCTTTGTATTTCCGACACCCTATTTCCAACGAAGGTTTTCCATTGTGACGGTTCACCCAAAATCCAATGAAGAGTTATCATTGAATCAGACCAAAAATGTACCTCATCAAAGCTAACACCTATTGTTGCGATAACCGCCGATGCCAATTTGGCAGCCAATAAAGCACCACACAATTCCAATCTAGGCAAAGATATTGTTTTTAAGGGTGCTACCCTTGATTTCGCACATAATAAATGAACTAAGCAAGAACCACCTTGATCCAGTGACCGAATGTAGAGTGCTGCTCCTTAAGCAGACTCTGAAGCGTCACTGAAACAATGTAATTGTCTATTAATTGGATTAGAACACAAAACTTGCCTGCTAATGTGAGTTTTCTCCAAATCTGCAATTGATTCCCTAAACTGGTTCCAAGCTGTGTGTAAATCTAAAGGTAAAGACTCATCCCAATTTAATTTTAATTGCCATAGTGATTGCATTATTAATTTAGCTTTAATTATAACTGGCCCTACTAGTCCAAGAGGATCAAATATCTGTGAAACTAAAGACAGAACTGTTCTTTTGCTAACCTTTGTGTAATTAGAAAAATTGATTTTATATTGAAGCGAATCTATCTTTGAGTTCCAATAAAGCCCTAATGTTTTTGTTGTAACATCATCTGCAAGATAATGTTCAATGTCTCCCTTTATTTGAATATCCTCATCAAAAATTTCAGGTTTGTTTGATACCCATTTTCTAAGTGAAAATCCTGCTGTGCACAAAATATTATTTAATTCATCCTTTAATGATTTTACTTCTTCAATTGAACTCCCTCCTGTAAGCAAATCATCAACATAAAAATCCTTTAAAATCACCTGGGAAGCTAGAGGCAGGTTCAATTGATTCTCATGAGCTAATTGTTGTAAGCTTCTTATAGCCAAAAATGCTGCTGGAGCGGTCCCATATGTTAGCGTTTTCAGCTTGTATGTCTCAATTGGTTGCTCATCCGAAAACCTCCATAATATTTGTTGTAGTTTTTGCTGAGTTTTGCAAACAAAAACCTGTCGATACATCTTTTCGATGTCTGAAGCTATAACTACATTATGTTTTCGAAAACGAAGAAGAATGCACATTAAATCATCTTGTAATTTTGGTCCGACCATTAGAACATCATTTAATGACAAACCACTGTCAGTTCTAGCTGATCCATCAAACACTACCCTTAATTTTGTAGTTAAAGACGTTTCTTTTAAAACTCCATGATGTGGAAGATAGTAGTTGGGTGTTTCTGAATTGAAGTCAGTTTTATCTTCAACCTTTGACATGTGACCCAACTGGATATATTCCTGCATAAACTCATGGTATTTAATTTTCATTTCCAAATTTTTATTTAATTTATTTTCCAATAATTCAAATCTTTTTAGTGCATTACTATAAGAATCTCCTAAGTCAGAAATGTTTGACCTTGTTGGTAATTTAACAACAAAATGACCGTTTTCATTTTTAATCGTGCTAGCTTCAAACAACTCTTGACAATAAATGTCCTCCTTGGACATAACCTTTTTTGCACCAAATTCTTCTATTAACCAAAATTTTTCAATTTGGTTTTCCAAAACATTAGACGAAAAATTACATACCACTGAATTGTTGCTAACCTTAATTGATTGACTAACTGGCCCTGAAATAACCCATCCCAACTTAGTTTTTTGGAGAATTGGTTGATCTTTGCCAAGTTTTATCTGACCCACACATAATAATTGCCAAAAAACTGATGCTCCCAGTAATACATCAATTTGTTTTGAAACCCCAAATGTTTCATCTGCAAGTACAATGTTTTTAGAAATATTTATAAAATCCAAGTTTAAATCCGAAGTTGGTAAATTGTCAGAAATTTTATCAATTACCAATAAAAATGCATTTGTTTGATAATTGCTAAACTTTGATAAAAGTGTCCCATTTAATGCCTGAGAAATGTTTGTTATACCTTGACCTAAACCTTTAACCGGAATGTGTACCTTATCTGCCCGTAATTGTAATTTTTCAAAAAATGAACGTGATATAAAATTTGACTGTGAACCTGAGTCCAATAAAACTCTACATTCATGCAAAATTCCATATTTGTCTTGCATATATACTAAGGCCGTTGAAAGTAAAATATCAGTTTTTAATCTGTATGATATACCTTGCTTAGAATGATTTAAAAATTTAATTGAATCCTGACCTATATCACCCGAATGTGATTCTAAAAAACATGTCTGACCTATATCACCCGAATGTGATTCCAAAAAACCTGTCTGACCCAAAAAGTTTAATTGAGATGTACCTTCCATTGAATTATTATAGAATGCACCTTGTCCCTGAATATGTACTTCCTTTCCCTGATTAGATATGCCATTTCCCTGTGTGTGTGTTTCTTTCTGGGTAGATATACCACAAATTTGTGATTCAACCTTTGATCCGTTGAGTTGAGTTGCATTTGTTTGTAAATGAGAATTGTTTTTAAATTTACCATCCATATGTAAAAGAGTATTGTGTCGTTTTCCACAAAGTTTACAACCTCCCCATGTACAATGTTGTACTAAGTGTCCATCCTTTAGACAGTTCCAACATGCTTTTGATTTTGTTACCTCTTGTCTTCTAGCTGACACTGATAAATTATGAAATTTTTTACATGAATAAAAATAGTGCGGTAAATTACAAAGTGCACATTGGTTGGACGTTGCAATGAATGACTTTGATAATGTCATTTTTTGCACCCTTTTTTTTGTTTCCTTTGATATTTGCTCTATATCTTGTTTATCCCTTTCTGAATTTTGTAAGTGTTGTACTTTATGATCTATAAATGCTAAGAATTCCTGTATCGTAGAAAATTCGTTAACTGGACCCTTTTCTTGCCATTCCTTATTTGTGTAATAATCAAGCTTTTTCTCTATGGTACAAAGTAAAAGAACATCCCAATGTTCAACTGGATAACCTAACATACCTAGTGACTTTAAATTTCTTTTTATACAACCTGACAATTTCTTTAATTCTAAACTATTTACCTGAGTTATTTTTGGATATTCATATATAGCTTCAATATGACCACGTGCAATAAGTTTTTTCTTTTCATATGTTTCAGATAAAAGTTGCCATGCAATAGTAAAATTTTTGCTAGTAGTTTTTAGCTGCTCCAGTTCATCCTGGGCATCCCCTATCAAAGCCCTTTTTAAATAGTGAAGCTTGTCAACATCATTTAAATCAGAATTTTCTATGACCATACTAGTAAAACTATCTCTAAATTCTAACCAATGTTGATAACAACCATTAAAAGTTGGAACCTCCAGTGGTGGTAACCGTACATTTTTTAAGCTATTTCGATCTAAACTAGTATTGTGACCTGAGTTTGCTATAGTATCGTTTAAATTAACTTCATTCTTTAATATAATTTCTGCAGAGGCTATTAGTTTAAAATATGCATCCTGAAAATCTAACCTTTCTTGTAATTGTTCCTCTGATGTGTCTAATAAGTCAATTTCACTTTGTATTTGATCAAAATCATTCCACCATTCTTTGCATTTGTCAACCCTAACTTGTAATTCTACTATTTTATCGTGAGTAAAACTGCTTATAAATGAATCAAATTTTGTAATTTGTGCCTTAAAGATACCACGCTTTCTTTTTAAAACTGTTAACTGATCCATTGCATCGACTATGTATAATATTTATAAAGTTTAAAGCTTGCTATTAATAAATCCTAACAAACCGAAATTATAATAACCTTGTGACACAAATTAATATCTCTCTTATTCCAGGATAGGTATTATAGGAATGAAAAATGTGTACTCACCACATACCAAAGAAGATAGACGCTCTATATTCTTTGCACATACCATGCCATATAAACTTTTTCACTTGCCGATAAAAAATACACTTGTTGCTTGTTGATAAAATCCGGCTCGAAGGACCATGAATAATGTTTTTATTTCTGAGCCTTCAGAAGTATTGTGGACTGTATTCCTTGTATAAAAAATATTTATTCTGACTTTAACACCTTTATTATAATAATTTTATATAAACTTAAAATTAACAAAACCAAAAAAAGAATGTCTTATTTTTCCTTGACAGCTACGCGCCGTCGTTGTCGCTAGTGTTCGATCCATGCGCCCTGTGGTCCGTGCAGGGACGGCTCTTGCACTGTTGACTGCTGAACAACTGGTGTGGGTCATTTTTTTTTTTTTCATTTGATTCATAATGCCAAAAAACTAGTATAAACGTACTTTTACCAGCAGTTTTACTGGATTCATATAGCTTTTAAGTATGAACTACTTCATTAACAGAATTCTTCGATACCTACTACATCCAATAACTTGTATAATCTACTATGTATATAATAAGCGAGTCTTCTACAGCTGGCGTAGTTTCAATCATCCTAATTTCCAGCGTTTTCTTGATCTTCAGTTTTTAAATATCTGGCGGTCAATACATCTTCGACCTGTTCTCTTCATGACCATCGTGGTCTACCCCGTTTTTTTTTAGTGGGCAGAGTCCTTTTTTCTATCTTTTTTGGCAATCTATTTTCCGGTATTCTCTGCACGTGTCTATACCAGGTTATTCTTTTGACTTCGATACTATTATGTCTATTATGCCTAGGCCAATTTCCATTTTTCTCCTGATGTCTACGTTCCTCACCCTGTTAAGTCTAGTGTGGCAACAACATCGTCTGGCAAATGGTTTGTTTTTATTGCCTTCATTTTTGATTTGTTCTTTTTGATTAGATTTCTAAAGTTCGACGGCGTACAACCCAATACTTTCTAGTATTGTTTTATAAATTCTTTTTTTATTTTCTTTTGTTATTTTATTATTTCACCATAGTCCGTGTAGTAAATAGCTGACCTGGCTTAACCAATCTACAATCTACTTCTTCGTTACTCCATGCTTTTGATGTTATTTGGACACCCAAGTATTTGAAGGTCTTAGTTGATTTTATAGTTCCCATTCCAATTTTTAGGCTTTCTAATTTTTCTTCTGTAACTAAATACTCGGTTTTTTGTATATCAATTGTAAGACCCCACTTGGTATACTCCTCTTCCAGTTTTCTAAGCATATAGTCTATATCGCTTTCGTCTTCAGTTAGAATCGCTTAGTCGTCAGCAAAGTGTATCGTGTACAATCTCTCGTTTTAGATTGGTATGTCCATATTGCAGCATTTTCTTCTCCATACTGAGAGCGCCTCATTCAGATATATTTTAAAGAGTGTAGGTGCTATGCAGCAGCCTTGCTTGAGACCCTTACTAATAGGATTTTTTCTAGTTAATTTGTTTCCAGTTTTAATGTTTACCTTCATATTTTTGTAAAGCTCTTGTACTGCTTTTATATTTTTTATTTATTCCTTGTTTTTCCATTGATATCCAAAGCATTGAAAGTGATACACTATCGTATGCCTTTGAGATCCATAAAGACTACATAAGTTAAAAGGTTGTGGGCTAATCTTTTTTCAATAACGTGCTGTATATTCTACCATTAATAATAAAGTAGCAAAAGATTTGAACCTTATTCTAAATTCATAAATTTGTATTTTAAATTTTAAGGTACTAGACGCTGGAACATTGGACACCATTGAAAACTTCAGAAGGGTTTGTCCTCCTAAGATATTAATATTTGATTTAAAGAC
Organism: Diabrotica undecimpunctata; assembly: GCF_040954645.1. NCBI lineage: Eukaryota > Metazoa > Arthropoda > Insecta > Coleoptera > Chrysomelidae > Diabrotica > Diabrotica undecimpunctata. The sequence continues at coordinate 104,053,479 of NC_092808.1, forward strand.
TGATCAAGTTGTAAGAACTATTGTCTTTCCTAGAGAAGTTATACTAGCAGCCTCTATATTTACCAACCTTATTATAGATGAAAGTATTCAAGGAAAATGTGACTCTGCTTTTGTATACATTAGCGACACTATAGCACCAGGTAAATTGTGTTTTATTTATGAATGATTAAAGTTAGGCCGCCACATTTTAATTAAATAGGTCATGGTCCAATAGGACCGTGGAGCCAGTATTGATGAGCATGACGAAAATTGTATTAGTGACTGTGTGAAAAACTGTAGTAATTTGTCAAATGATAGACTTTGTAAATAAAAAGCTTTAGGAAAATGATAAGTAATAATAAAATGGGTTCAATGCGAAGACATTCTGTAAATAATTATTTTTGTCTTATTTTTTAATTTAGAAAATAGAAGTTGTAAGTATGTATTAAGGATATATTATTTAAGTTGTTTTGTTGCTGTTCAAGTCATTTCTAGAACATTTTTATTTATCGGTTACTATGTTTCTTTCATAATCAATGTATTCTTAATAGTAAATTTGAAGCAATATTAATTGCCGTGAGCAAATGAGGTATTGCAGAGATTAGAGTTGATTTATTTAACTACTTAAAAAATACAAATTTTGTTTGTCAAAAAAATACATAGTATGTAAAAAAGGAATATAAAACGTAACCTAAATATAGTAATAGACATTGAACAAACAAAGACTATATGGAAGAGACACGTTGAGAAGACATTCGATAATGACAGAGATAACAACCAGATGATTATGGAATACAACACAGGACCACCAATCACTGAAGACGACAACTTTCTTTCAGAATTTCTAAAAATCATGGGAGACGAAGGTGTAAAATGGCTTACGACAACGTTCAATAAAATCTATGACTTGGGAAAAATCCCAAAGAGCTCTTTAAAATATACATTTATTGCTGTACCTAAAAAACCTAATGTAAAAAATTACGAAGAGCATCGTATTGTTAGTTTAATGAGCCACATTCTTAAGACCTTCCTAAAGATAATACACAGAAGAATTTATCAGAAATGTAAGTCACAGATCTCACGAACGCAGTTTGGATTCAGCGATGCATTGGGTACAAGAGAAGCCTTGTTCGCCGTTCAGGTATTATTTCAAAGGTGCAGAGACGTCAACTGCGATATTTATCTATGCTTTATCGACTACCAGAAAGCTTTCAACAGAATCAAGCACGATACGCTCATGAATATACTAAAGGCAACTGATCTGGATAACAAAGACCTTCGAGTAATCAAGAATCAACTACAACCAATCAGCAACCATTCGGGTGAAAGACCAACTAACAGAAGAAGTTGCAATAAAGAGTACGACAGGGCTGCATACTCTCTCCCCTATTATTTAACGTCTATTCGGAACACGTCATGAGCCAGGCCTTAGAGCATATCGAAGAGGGTATTCTCATAAATGGTGAGCGCCTGAATAACATCAGATAAACAGACGACACTATCCTCTTTGCAGACATGCAGAAATGAGAGAGGAAAACGCTTTATAGAATTCTGCCTAGAACATAATCTTGCGGTAATGAATACTTTCTTCAAATTACCTAAACGACGCCTTTAAATTATTAGAAACCAAATTGGCTATATTTTAATAAACCACAGATACCGAAACGCAATACAATCGGTGAGGGCGTACCCAGGTGCAGACGTGGCATCGGACCACAATCCTCTTGTAGCAAAATCCCAACTTAACTTAAAAAAGATACAAAAAAGCTACAAAACTAATAAACTTAACATACAAAAATTAGAATCAGAAAAAGTCAAAGAAAAACTGAAACAAGAAATTAATGCAAACCTAGAATCCACACCGGAATCAATTGATGGTGATGTAGAACAACAGTGGCAATTCTTTAAAAATGCAATTATCGCAGAGAACTCACAACAATCATATGCAAGAAAGGAGATTGAATGACAGAAGAAATCTTGGAAATAATGGAGGACAGAAGAAGGCAGAAGAATATCAACATAACTCAGTATCAACAGCTGCATAATTAAATAAGAAGGAAAATAAGAGAAGCCAAAGAGCCTTATTTCGCTGGAAAATGCGAGAAATAGAAGACTTACAAAACAAATATGATAACTTCAATCTCCATAAGAAAGTTAAAGAATTATCTGGGGTAGCAAAACAGAAAACCTCAAGCATACTAATGGACAAACAAGGAAACATTTTAGTGGAGATAGAACAAAAATTAGGAAGATGGAAAGAATATATTATAGAGGAATTATTCCATGACCAGAGACAGGAAAATACATATAAAGATAATCAGAGTAAAGACGAGGGACCCGAAATAACAAAGTCAGAAATTATGCATGCAGTAAAGTCCATGAAAAATAATAAAGCTGCTGGTTCAGATGAAATACCAAGTGAATTGCTAAAACTGGCCAATGAAAAAATTATAGATCTTTTAGTCCAACTACTGAACACAATCTATTCCACAGGAATCATTCCACGTGAAATGCTGACATCAACATTAATTTGTCTACCAAAGAAAGTAAATGCCAAAGAATGTAGTGATTATCAAACGATTAGTCTAATGTCACATACCTTCAAAACCTTGCTAAAAATCATCCATAATAGAATACACGCTAAGCTGAAGATGGTTATTAGTGATTCCCAGTTTAGATTTCGGAATGGAATGGGCACAAGAGAGGCACTATTTTTTTTAACATGCTGACCCAAAGATGTTTCGATGTTAATCGAGATCTTTATGTATGCTTTATAGGCTACAACAAGGCATTCGATAAGGTAAAACATAACCGACTTATAGAAGTACTCAAAAACAAAAATCTGGATGTGAGGGATGTAAAATTGATATTAAATTTATACTACAGCCAACGATCAAATGTGAAAACTGGAAAAGAGGTATTAGAAGAAGTGGAGAGAAGGAGAGGGGTCAGGCAAGGTTGCAGACTGCGTTTCAGACGACATTTTTCTCCATAAATTAAATTACCATGGAATCAGAGGTATTTCTCTTTAGCTTATAACTACTTATCTATGTGGCAGACACCAGATCACTTAAAAATATTTCATGAGAAAAATTCGACTAAATCTGTTAATAGCACATGGATTGCTGCAAAAACCTAAAATCTGGTAAAAAACCAAGCAAAAATTTGATTATATCTGCAAGTAATTTACACAATGAACCAGATACCAAGGAGAATTTTGAACTATTGGGAATAACCATAGATAATTGACTGACCTGGTTGGCTCATATCTCACAACTAAAGAAAAAGCTTTTAAGTTCATTATTTGTTATTCGCCAACTAGCAAGGGTTGTCAACTTTAAAATATTAAAAATGACATATGTTTCTTTATTTCACTCTCACCTAAACTATAGTTGAATCTTATGGGGCAATTCAACAAATGCACTTTAAATTTTTAGATTGCAAAAAAAAGCTATGAGGATTTTGGCAGGGGTAAGTTACCTAGAACACTTCTGATCTTTCTTTATCAAATTCAAAATTATGCTGCTACCTACTCTGTTAATATTTCAAGTTTTAATTAAAATTCACATAAAACTGATTCATTTAGAAACTGTCACTACCTACGAACAAATCGTTGTAGAATCGTAGTCTTTCAGAAAAAAATTGCCTTCATTATAACTATTAAAATATTTCACCAAAAAGTATTAAACAACTAAGCTATAATAGTTTCGAAAAAGTTTTAAAAAAATATCTTATGAAACATTGTTTTTACTACTCAGAAGAATATATGACTCATTGCAGAATATCCGCTGAACTGCTTACTGTAACTTTGCCATAAATATTTTTCTATTTAATATGTCGCACTAATAATACAATAGTGTCGTAACTCAAAAAAGATGATTTTTCGAAATCAACGAAAATCTCATTAATTATTTCCTATTGCAGGTAAAAAAAAAATAATGCATAATGTGTTTCTAATTAATATTAAAGGAAGTTTCTTTATACTCTTAGTTGAATAAAAATACTAACAGTAAAGTTATTTAAGAATTTTAAGTTGTAACTATTGCTCTAAGCATAATATTCGAAATAAAATTATTTTTAGTTATGAAATTATTTATGAAATATTTTGTGTTACTACAATTTGATTTACTAATGTTTTTCTGCGGTTTACGTCAGTTTTTGGACTTACCAGAATTTTGTTGTAGAAGAGATTATATTACCCGTTAATAATTACCGAGAATTGTTGTATTTAATAAATAAAGATTGTTTTTAATTACGTTTATAATTTAAATTAAATTGAACAAAAAGTACAATTAAATAAACCTTCCGAAACAAAAACAGTTATTCCAAACACAGATAGGTATAACAAAATACAGTATTCTGAAACATTTTGTACTTAATCTGCATTTAACAAAATAAACCTTCCAAAAAATTTAAAAAATCCAGCCATATTTATTATTACACTTCTTATTTACTATATCGTATTAAATTAACAGCTGAATTCAGTTTAAATCAGTCTGAAAATCAAAGTATATAGATCACAATGAAATAGTAATACTGTTTATTAATTTGTAATCAGTCAAATCCCGATGCTAAGTTTCAGGAGTTGGGTATTATATTTTAGACGAGTAATTTTTTCAAATACCTTTTCTTATTTTGATTCGTCTTTTATTAAACCACACTGTTTTTTTATAGAGCTGTAGCAATTTCAATGTGTCAATGGGTCGATCGTTTATAGCAAGAGTATTAAAACATGTTTTGCTAACTCCAATGTGATCGTTGGTTATTGTAAAATTAAATCCAGTGTTTAGTTTATGAAAATTTTGTGTTAAAGAACATCTGTATTTTGGATTAATTTCTATAGTACATATGTGTAATAATGAATTCTCTTTCTTTGTTTTTGTAAGTCTCCCAAACTCCAATACCTAAAAATGTCTTGTCTTGATGTCTCGTTTTCTTCGTAAACGACAGTTTAACCTGCATTTTTGATCACAAGTCGAACCCAGGCACTTTTTTTGTTCACAGATTCATACACTTTGCCAGTATTGCGAAGTCATTTGGCTACATTGTGTTTCCAGGTGTACCCCCTTTTTACCCTTAGTGTTATTGTTTTGCTTTTCCAAAGAAACATTTGATTTATTAGTTAACCCACTAGTTCAGCAAAAGGACTTAAACTATCCACAACTTATCATCCGAGCTACTTGATAAAGAGCTACTGGTAGAAGAGATACTTGATAAGGAGCTTCTTGAATAAAAGCTACTTAAGTGTTTTATTGTTCGACCTCGGGGCAAACTATAGGTTTTACTTTGCACACCAGGAATGAAATACGGATCTCGGTCGGAAACATCGGAATCAAAGTCGCTCTGGTCTGAGTGCATCGGTGAAATGTAATATTGCCTTTGGTTGGATTTTGTAATCGGTTTAACATCAGCATTTGTTGCCGTAGCAACAAGTAATCGCCCACGATTTATGGGTATTGAATCTTAAAATGAATCAAGTAATTATTAGATTAAGTACATAGATACTTGACGCAAGAATGTCACGAAGAGTGTAGTAACTCTAAATTTATAAAATAAAGTAGTAAGTAAGCTTTTTAATACTGCTACACATTTTTAACTCTGCTACACATTTTAAATGAGATTACTATAGTGATTGACAAATAGATATGACAAATAAATGTTTTACAAACAACAAAAAAAACTGGTTTAAAGTTATGATTCAACCATAGTGTAGTATGTCAAAAATAATGAACTGAACCAATAATAGTGTCGTTAGTAAAAATATTATTTTAAAAAGTTTTGGTGTTAATCAGTAATAGTGTAATAACTAGAAAAACAACAATGTTATGGTTAGGTTCAAATCAAGAAGGATGTAATAACTCGAAATATAACTACGAAAATTACATACCTGATTCAGCAATAACGTAGAAACTCAAAATGATGAGCAAAGCGACACGTGCGTTCCCGATCACTGTTTGTCACAACTAAAGATGACGCAATATTGCGAGGAGGATGACGACAGTCGGTTGGTCATGAATAACGTCTTGTGGCGCCATCTCTTATTCATTTCTTGCATTATTAAAACGACAGTTATATTGACTTGTAGGGAATTGAAAGTTTGAGTTGCGACACTATTGCATTATTAGTGCGATGTGTTCTTGTTTGTGATATATTTAAGTAACGTTTTATATTCCTTTTTGATATACCATGTGTTTTTTTTTGACTTGCTATAAACAGTATTTGTATTTGTTATGTATGTTGTTAAATAAATAAACTCTAAACTCTGAACTATAAGGTCTATGTGTTTTCTCCATATGAGCCTGCGATCTAAACGCACTTCCAAGTAATTTATTTGCTTTCGCACTTCCAAGCTTTTGCTAAAAGATTTAATCTTTTACACATTTCGTATAGCCCAGAGGACAGAAAACGATATTATTAAATCGTTTTCGTTCATGCCAAAGGCCAAAGCAGGTAACAATTCTGTACGCTAACCACTGCAGTGCTCAAGTTTTAGGAGACATTCGTTGGACTTTCCGAGTTTGAATTTGTATCAGCCTAAGTGTCTGATGATGAGGCAGGGATATGCTGAAATGATTCATAACACTTTCTTGATACCGATTCGATCACGGAAAGTTTAACGAATTTGTCCTCCTAGGCCATATATTTGGCCATTTCATTCAACAAAGCGATAGCAGCTTTTGCTAAAAGAGTTAATCTTTTAGACACACACACACACACACACACACACACACACACATATATATATATATATATATATATATATATATAATATATATTATATATGTATATATATGAATATATATATATATATATATATATATATATATATATATATATATATATATATATATATATATATATATAGATTATATATATACTATACGTAGAAATATGTTATCAAGTTCGAGAATATTCTTTCTGCTAAATCAGTTTAATTTTAGGAATCGTAGTTTACGATGGTTCTAGCGACAAAACCTGGAGAGTTTCAGACCCGTCAATGTATCCTAATCCAGATTATGCGAATATAAACATAGAGGGAGAACAATTTTCTCTGATGGATGGAATAATAGGATTAGCACATTCACCTCAAGTTGCTACGGTATTTTACCAAGCAGTTGCAACTGATAGGTAATTTTTTCACGAATATATAGAGTGCATCTATTAAATTATACAGTATTGTTTTGTGAAAAAATAGTAATTTACGTTACAAGATCGGAAAGTGGGGTTTTAAGATAGAGAGAAAAATATTTTAGGGCCAGTCGTAGGTGAGCCCTGCAAGCTCGGGAAAACCTGAAAAACCCTAATTTTCGGTCTCTTGACGTACAATATATTTTTTTATCGCCAACACTGTGATGTAAACTTGATGTCTTTTAAAATAATTAACACATACTAAAATTAGATACTAGATACAATTACATAAACTGAATAAAGACAATATTTGTGAATATTTATGTAAAATGTTCAATGCTAGAGTTAAATATCTGAATGAAAAATGTGTCTAAAATGTTGGGAATTGTTATAATTTTTGTAGTAGTAATAACAAAATTAGTTTGCTGTATTTTGTTTTTGGAACATCATGCATGGATTTTGTTTGCTATATTAACTTTGTTTTTTATCGAATCTTCAAGGTAGCCTTCTGATACAGTAAAAGATTTCTATCCTCACTGTCGTTTTAAGTTTTAAAATCATCTCCTCCATCAATGAGTAGAGTTGCTAAGTGTAATAGAAATTGTTTGCAATTGAGGTTACCAAAGCAAATGCCGATCCCATTTATTACAAACAAAAACTAGTACAGTCCAAATAAACGTACCCATCGCAGACAAATCAGATGAGGTAATAGAGGCTTTTGATTCAGGTTGAACAAAAGTCCTAAGTAAGTTAAAAACAGATTACAGCTGATTAGCAAATCATACTATTGCCGTTCGTATAATTTAGTCCATGGTAGTGCCATTGTCCGGTTGGGAAAAAAAATATCGCGGCGCTGCTAACGCGACGACATTAGCGCTTGTGTATCAGGGTCCTTCTCTAAGAACTCCTCACGCTCTCTCTTCTTCTTCTTCTTCGTCCTTCTTGTATGTACGTGACTTATCTCATATTATTTGTACTATCCTATCCTCTGCCATTCTACTAATGTGTTCGTTCTACTCCTGTTTCCGTTTTGTCACCCATTCATTTATGTCTTCTATATTGCATGCCTTTCGTATATTTTCGCTTCTCTCTCTATCCAACAGACTTTTCCCTGATATTCGTCGGAGTATTTTCATCTCTGTTGTTTCTAGTAGTCGTCTCGTTTTAGATGTGTCAGATCTTGTCTCCGCCGTGTATATTAATATAGGTCTAATTGCTGCTTTAAAGATTCTTGTTTTTGTGTTTTGTCTTAGGCGTTTGTTCTTCTAGATTGTGTCATTAAGGGATCCCACCGATTTTATTGCTTTTAAGTCGTACTTCCTCTTCAACATCTCAGTAACTAGTTATGTCTATTCCCAGATATCTAAACTTTGCTTTCTACTTTATTATTATTTTATCAATTTCGATTTTACATCGTATGTTGTCATACATTTGGTTTTTTCTGCTGATATTATCATATTGTATTTCTTGACTGTTGTATTGAAGATGTGTGTTAATCTTTGGAGCTCGTTTTCTGTCTCTGCGATTAATGCGGCGTCTTCTGCATAAAATGATTTCTTTGTTCCCCATTCTGTTCACCATGACCTTTACGTACTGCTTGTATTATTTCGTCCATTATTATATTAAAGAGAAGTGGGCTTAACAAGTCACCCTGTCTGACTTCGCTTTGTACTGATATACACTGTGTTAGTTTTCCATTTATCTTTGCCTGTATTCGATTATAGAAGTACATATATATGTTTTCGATAGATAGACTGGTTTATTGTACTCGATGGTCATTTCTGTGATTTGTATTGGTAGATATACGGCGTCCTCGCAGGATCTTCCTGATCTAAATCCTTCTTGTTCATCTGATAAAGTTGTTATTTTATTGATTTTGTTGGTTAGGACTTTTGTGCTAAGCTTAAGTGCGACGTCCAGTAGATTTATACCTTTATAGTTGTTGGTGTCTTCTTTATCTCCTTTTTTGAACATTGGTATCATTATGCTTTTTCTCCATGCGTCTGGAACTTTGCAGTGCAATGTTAGTTTTTGTATAAGTTTTGTTATCTCTAGGGCTATTTTTTCTCCTCCGTGTTTTAGAATCTCGTTGGTTATTCTATCTGCTACTGGTATCTTTCTATTTTTGAGTAAATTTATGGCTACCTCTACTTCCTAAAAACTGATTTCTATTTCGTGTCTTAATTCAGGTACATTATTGTACTGATCATTATTTTCCTTTCCTTTAAACAGTTCCGTCAGGTATCTTTCCCATTCGTTTGCTGGTACGTTATTGTATTCCTTTAATTCTGCCATTTCTTTCCATTTTTATGAATCTCCATATTTGTTTTTGCGTAACAGAGAAGTCGCTTTCCATCCTTTTTGTAAACTGTTTCCAGTTGTCATTTTTTGTTCTTCTTACCAACTGCTTTGTTTCATCCCTTTCTCTCCTCACCAAAAAGAGACGCTATGATACTTACCTGATGTAGGACAGAGACACAACGCACAATGAAAAAAAAATATATGGTGTCGTCACTTAGCTCTACAGACTGCTTAGTCCATGTTGATACATACGTCTATGGTTTTATTGGGTTTCCGTAAAGTGCGCCCTGATTCATTTGAATACACGAATATAATAAATTGCTAATAGTCATAGTAGTTTCCATTGAGGGCCGACCCGGACAAGTCTACGCTTACTGTCTGACCACATACACTTTGTATTTTAAATGCACACAAAGAGAACGGAGATCGTGAAACTCATAAGCGAAACAGGAAACGAATGTACACTCCGTGCAGCTATTTTACTTGGCGAGACGTTACCAAAATAAAATTCAGAAAATTTATTTAAAAATATGTTAAGATGTACTACTGTAATAAAAACTGCTTATGCAACCCGTTCATGCACTTGTGATAAAGGAACTAATGGATCACCACGCTCTGCTTCTAATTTTATATAAATTTAACACATTGTGTACTGTTTCACGATTTTGTTCACTTAGAATTTTAAGTTTTACTAACGATTTTAAATCCATATTTAAAAATTCTTTTACCGACTTTAGCAACTGTAGAATTAATTACGTTTGTTTCGCGACGTTCAATCTACGACTGAGACCTCGCGATTTACCAAATGTCAACACCAGTGCGCATCAAAATTTAAAATACAAAGTAAATTTGGTCAGACTGTACCTTTAACGTCATTTTACTTTTATATTGTTATAAAAATTATTTTATCTATTCTATTTTATATACATTTCTTGAACCTTCATAAAAGTCAGTTTATTGCAGTACATTCGCTTTCCAGTAATTTGGTTTGGTTTTTTATGATTTATCATGCTAGTTTAACGAATGTTGTCTTTGAATGTTTTATTTTTGTTCAGTAGCATGATAGTTACCTAATTTAAAATAATTTCACCTTGCTCCAAGAAGGGGGCTGCTTCATTTTGGTCAAATTTTAGTTTATAGATGCATATTATGTAAAAAAATTAGTTAAATCGATTGGTGCAAGAAAGAAGCAGATCCATTTATAAATGGTAAACCTATAACTGTTTATGTTCCTGCCTCCGAAATTGTTTGCTGCAAGAAGGATGCAGCTCTTGAGCTGCCCCCTTCCTTCGCCAAAAATCGAGACGCTTCGGCTGTAACCGTTAGCTTGGCCTTGAACGGAATTAACGGAAGTTTAAGTTTAGTATTCAATCTATGATTTAGTCCATTGAAGTCCATTGCTCTAACGGTCTAAAGTATTCTCGCAGTGCATTTTTCGGTTCGTCTGATCTGTATAATCCACCCGAATCGGAAAAAAGCTCTGATCCTGATGAAGCTGGGCCTTTAGTGAAAAGAAGGTGTGTAAAAAAACACAAGATTCCAGTCAATACAGTTCAAAACGAGGTTCAGAGTGTTTCTTTTGCAAAGAATAGAAAAAGTGTTGATCCAGTGGAAACGGAATATTAAGAAAAATGTATTACAGAAAGAAAAAGTTATGTTAAGTAATAACTGTTTATGTACCTGCCTCCGAAATTGTTTGCTGCAAGAAGGATGCAGCTCTGGAGCTGCCCCCTTCCTTCGCCAAAAATCGAGACGTTTTGGCTGTAACCGTTAGCTTCTCCTTGAACGGAATTAACGGAAGTTTAAGTTTAGTATTCAGTCTATGATTTAGTCCATTGAAGTCCATTGCTCTAACGGTCTAACGTATTCTCGCAGTGCATTTTACGGTTCGTCTGATCTGTATAATCCACCCGAATCGAAAAAGATCTGATCCTGATGAAGCAGGGCCTTCAGTGAAAAGAAGGTGTGTAAAAAAACACAAGATTAGAGTCAATACAGTTCAAAACGAGGTTCAGAGTGTTTCGTTTGCAAAGAATAGAAAAAGTGTTGATCCAGTGGAAACGGAACATTAAGAAAAATGTATTACAGAAAGAAAAAGTTATGTTAACTGGAAAGGTAGTAGTGTGGGTCCTAGGCAAAGTAGACCTAATTGTGAATGTAAGTTTAAATATTTTGAAAAGGTGAACGAAGAACAGAGGCAAACAGTTTTAGTAAACTTTAATGAAATAGGAGACAAACAGATTCAAACTTGGATGGTTTAATAACAACAAGCAATTTTGCCAGAACTCGAGCTAAAACTAGTGAGCGAGAGAAGCGTAGTTGTGCTCACAGGTACCATATTAATCTGGGTATATAAGAAATACGAGTTTGTAGGAGTGCATTTGGAACAATACACGGAATGTCCAAAAAACGAGTGGATAATATTGCTAAAATTTTGCGCAGTAACAACATTACACCCCCGAACAACAAACAAGGTAAACATAAAAATAGAAAAAACCGCATTTCAAACGATTTACTGCAGAAGGTAGATAATTACATAAAAAAATTTCACGACGTGAGTCACACTACAGACGAGTGAAAACGTCCTGTTTTTACTTGTCTTCTGGTCTCAATGTTAAAAAGATGCATGAACTTTATTGGCAAGTGAATGAACCGGAAAGTGTTGTTGATAAAAACTATAAACCCAAGTGACATACGATTTTTATTTTAGGTATTTTAAAGCAAATTTTAATTATAGTTATGGGGCGCCTCGTTCAGACACCTGCAAAAGATGTGACAACTTACACAATAGCCTTCAACATCCAGCTCTTGATGATACTGAAAAGGAAAATTTACGACTTGAAAAGAAAGTATATAAGGTTAAAGCAAGTCGTTTTTTTACAGACCAAAAAGAAAAGACAAAACTGAGCCAACAAAATAACGACATAGAAATTTTAACCTTTGATTTTCAGCAGAATCTTTCTCTGCCGAAAATTCCGCCGGCGAAGCCTTCTACAAACGTCAACTATGGGTCTACATAGAGGTTTTCTGTATATAGGCTGGCTCAAATGTTATGTTAGTGAACACATTAATATTGTAAAATGTTTTAAATGTTGCAAAGCTGGTCACCAGAAAAAAGATTGTCTTAGTAATTTAATATGTCCGAAATGTTCTGAATCTCATGAAATAAAAGATTGTACCAGTCAGACAATGTGCTGTAATAATTGTAAAACGTTAAACTTAAGATACAAACTAAATTTAGATACAGCTCATGTTGCAAACAGTTCAGTTTGTGGTTATTTATTAGGTAAAATTGAGCAACTTAAAACTAGAATTCAGTATGTCTAACAAAAAGCTAAAATTAGCTCATTTTAATACACGTTCTTTGTTTTCAAAATTTAACGTTTTCTTAGATCTGGTAAATGATCACAGCTTTGATATCGTTTGCCTGTCCGAAACTTGGTTGACGTCGGATATCTCAGATCAGAGTGTATACATTCCGGGTTTTAAAATAATTCGTAAGGACCGTGGTTCAAGAGGTGGTGGAATCGCTGTTTTTGTACGTGATTCAATCATTTCAAAGTCAGAACTTGCTGACCTTCCCTGTCCATTAGGTATCGAACAAATGTGGATTTCTGTGAAAATACAGAAAACAACATTGTTAGTCGGTGTTATATATAGAACTGAGGCGTGCAGGATGCTAAATTTTATACAGTATTGTGATGATACTCTTTCTCACATAGTACCTCAATTTAATAATATTATTGTAACTGGTGATATCAATGTTGATCAGCTAGTAGATAATCAAATAAGTTATTGTTTTCAGTCTTATAATTTTGTTCAATTAGTAGAGGAACCTACGCGCATAACTAACAGTTCACAAACATTGCTCGATGTTATTTATACAAATAAAAGTGAACTCATTAAACATTCAGGCGTTTTAGATCATGAACTATCTGACCATAGAGCAGTGTACTGTGAATTTGATTTAGATATTAATTACAAAACAAATTTTTTAAAGATATATAGAAATTACAAAAACTTTTCAATATCTTCTTTTAACGCAGATCTGAAAAAAATGTCATGGGATAATATACTGTACGAAAATTTTATAGATAATAAAATTCGAATTTTCAATGATATGTTAGTTTCACTGTTTGATAAACATGCTCCCTATGTTGAATCAAGAATTACAAAGCCACCTGCTCCGTGGCTAACACCCACAATACAGAATATGATGAAAACTCGTAATGCTGCTTTAGCCAAATATAAGAAAACTAAAAACGTCTTAGACTATAGTTACTATAAAGATCTTCGAAACGCAGTTACTAACGCGGTCCGTTTGGAGAAGAATGGTTACTTAAATTATCGGTCTGCTTCTTTGAATAAAAAAGATCTTTGGAAAGCTGTGAGGTTATTCAAAATTGTAAATAAACCAGTTATAGAGATCCCTCAGGAGCTTAAAGATCCTATATCTATAAATAATTATTTTACATCTGTCTTTAGCCCTGTAAATTGTTGTTCTGAGACAACCCAATGGTATCAGTCAAATATTTTCAACCCAGATATTATTTTCTCGTTTAAAATGGCCACTATTGATGAAATTAAATCACTTATATTGGGGTTAAAATCGGAAGCTGTTGGATGTGATAATATTTCTGCAAAGATGCTACAACTCTCCCTTTCTATTACTGCTCCTTATATTACGCACATTATAAATTGTTGTTTGGAGGTAGGTTATTTTCCGGACACTTGGAAATACGCTTTGGTAAAACCACTGCCCAAATCAAATAAACCTGAATCACTTAATGATCTTCGCCCAATAAGCATCCTACCGGGACTGTCAAAAATTTTAGAAAAGGTTATCTATAAACAGATATACGATTATATTTTCAGAAATAATGTAGTTACGTGTATACAATCAGGCTTTAGAAAAGAGTTTAGTACAACGACCCTGCTTCTTGACTTAACCGCTAATATACTTCGATCATTTGATGAAGGAAAAGCAACCTCAGTCATCTTGCTTGATTTTTCTAAAGCCTTCGACACTATTGATCACGCTCTTCTGTGTGCTAAATTGAAATATTTTGGATTTGATGATACCTCCTTACAGTTTTTCAAATTTTATTTGGTAAATCGTTATCAGAAGGTCATAATCGATAATAGTTCATCAGAATTTGCATCTGTCAATTCAGGGGTGCCTCAAGGTTCGGTTCTTGGTCCTCTTCTTTTTTCAATATATATATCCGACCTGTATAAATCTTTAAATAATCTGAAATTGCACTCTTTTGCAGATGACACACAACTGTATTTCTCTTTTGAACCTAACTCTGTAAATCAAGCGTCACAAAAAATAAATCAGGATTTGGAATCTATTTGTACTTACTCCACTAGACATAATCTTAAACTGAATGCTAAAAAATGTAATTCTTTGTTATATTGTTCAAAAAATTATAAAGCCACTGTTCAGGATAACTTAAAACTAATTATAAAAAATGAACCTCTAAAAAATGTTAATAGTTGCAGAAACTTAGGAGTCATATATGACTGTACGCTACGTTTTCAAGAGCATGTCACCCTTTTAGTAAAAAAGTGCTATTTAGTTATGCGTCAACTGTATAGAAGCAAAGGCATTTTAAACTTTAAATTGCGAAAGTTACTTTGTGAAACTATGGTTATGTCAATTCTTAATTATGGGCTCTTGGTATTTTACCCTTGCTTAGATCAAGTTACGAAATTGAGGTTGCAAAAAATTCAAAATAATTGTTGCAGATTTGTTTTTGGCATAAGAAAATATGATCGTGTATCATGCAAAATTAAAGAACTTCAATGGCTAACAATAGATAATTTATACAAATATCACCTCGTCTCATTGATATATCGAATTATTTCGTCGTCAAATCCTATTTATTTAAGGAACAAATTAGTATTTCGTGAAGACGCTCATAATCTGGATCTGAGATATCCTCATAGTCTTATGCTGCCAAGATATAGACTAGCTATTTTCCAGCGATCGTTTACTTACAATGCTGTTTTAGTGTTTAATAGTTTAACAAAAAATTTAAGAGGTAAATCTCTTGATTTCATGAAGCGGCATTATAAGAAATTTTTACTACAATCGCAGTAACGTTATTATTATTATATAGTATATTGTTGTAATTGTTACAATTAGAATTTTTAGAATTTTTTTTTTGTTTTTATTTATCATTAATATCATTTATCACATAACATCACAAATTATTATCTTTATCTTATTTTTCTAGTAGCCATATGACTATTTCTACCATTTCAATATTATATTATTATTTATGTCAATTTATAAATAATTTTTTTTTTCATGTTCTACTTATTTCAAACTGATTTTGTAAACTTGAGGTTAAGTGGAGTAGCTCTAGCTAGACTTCGCCTCATGTATCTCTTGTTTGTAAATTATTACAGACTAAATAAAGGCAATTTATTATTATTATTATTATTCGAGTAAAACCGGCAAAGCTCATTTTTACATAAACAATGAAACAACCGCTAGAAAATTACGGAATAAAGTGGTTTCTTTTCCTTATCACTACATAAAAAATATTCTTCCAAAAAATGTCAGACAACTGTACCTTTTTTCTGATAATGCTGCAGCTTAAAATAAAAATTCAACGATACTACAGTTTCTGCATCTTCTTGTAAGAACCACGTCTTTGAAGAATATTCAACATCGTTTTCCTAAATCAGAGCACAGTTTCCTACCGTGTGACCGTTGTTTTGGTGTTATAGAAAAGTTTTTTCGAAAAAAAGAGAATATTTTCTCTCCTACACAATACTGTCAGTTTATTCAACATACATCCGAATATTTCATACTCATTATGGTTCATTAAGATATGATCTTCAAGATCATATCTTACTGATAATCTTGAGAACCATTTTAAAAAAGTTGTAATGAATTCTCAGAAACAGAGGTTTAAGATTTCTCAACACCGGATTTTTGAATACAGCAAGGACCACATGGATACAGTTAATGTGTCTGTTACAGCTGATATTCCTATTTTTGAATCGTACTACATTTTGATGGACAATAGAGATAATCTTTCAGTTGAAACTAACTTGATGGTGAACGAGTCATGGATACCCGTAAAAAAGGACAAGTATAAAGACGTAATGCAGTTAGCTACCAACTAGATTCCAGCCAACGAAATGGAGTTTTACCAATCCCTTAAATGTGATGACGTTGGTAATGATAACCATGATTCCCAGATTTCAGGCACAGATGATGACGGCCAAGCAGACGAATAGACTGATTTTTTGTTTAAATATAAAAGAAAAAACGTTCTTTTGTTAATTTTTAATAATAATAAACAAATTTTGCAGTAACTTTTTTTTATTTTCTAATAATAACTACAATGGATACTATTCTTTTGTAATTTTGGTGCAAGAGAGAGGCAGCTCCAAATTTTTTTGCATTTTTTCTGCAAAAAGAAGCTTATATAAATAAAGGAAAAAAATGGCAGGTGAACCAATATAATTATCTTTTAACTAAACTGCTATATTGTAATTAATACATGAGTAAATTTTTATAAAACATTTTTTCTATTTTCCCGAAAGTTACTATAAATGGAGTTGCCCCCTTCTTGCAGCAAGGTCCTCAATTAGACTTCATTATAAGCCAGAGTAATTTTTAAAATCTTGCCGATCTGCTTTTCAATTAGTAATATGATTATAGCCTTATTCTGGCTAGCAACATCTATTCATCTATTTTGGGCAACATTTATTCGTGAGCAGAGTCGAATTTTATTCATTGCAACATACATAGTTTGTGTATAATTTTTCGTTCATACTTCAAATTGTTGATTAGTTTCAGGTAGGATATTTCTTCTCGCGATTTTAAAATTTCTTCAGCTTTTATAACTTTATACTACTTGCGCCATATTCTCACTTGGATGATTTGTGTGATTTTTTACAATTTTATTATTATTAAACTATTTTTATTTAATTATGTTTCTTTTTGTAACTTATAAAGTATATTTTACAATTTTAGAATATTTAGTATTCCAACCGCCACATTAACTAAAGGAGCTCCAGCTGAATTTGAAGAAATTCCTATAATGGTAGCAGGAAAGAAATCTTCTCAAGGACTTCCTTTGGCGATTAATGAAGACGATAATACTTTGTTCTTTAGTCCAATGACAGAAACATCTGTCGCTGCTTGGAATGTTGTTAACAATAATCAGCAGTAAGTTACTTTTAAAATAATTATAGTACAAAGTTTTAATTATTTTGTTAAATACTTGATTTAAGGACATATTTATATTGGCAGATAATAAATATTTGTTTCACTTATTATTTTACAACACTTATTATTTTCACTTATTATTTATTATGCATAAGCTGCAAAGTAATATATTAATTTATTAATAATAATAATAGTCTACTTTTACACCGAAATTGCTATTTTGTAATGTATAGTAGGGTAATCTGCTATTTTTTAGGTCTACGTTATATTTACAAAGAAGATAACATTGCAAGATCTACTCTTCAGCCTCATTATTATGAATTCTGGTTGCCCAAGATACTCTTTTTATTCATGTTGAGTCGGCCTGGATAACAACTATATTCAATAACATATACGTAACTTTAAAAATACCCCAAAGCTGGTTAAAGTCGACTTTCGTGACCGTACCAAAAAAAGTAAATGCCAAGACATGCGAAGACTACAGAACAATTAGCCTAATGAGCCACTTACTTAAAACTTTCTTGAAAGTGATACACGGCAAAATTATAAAAAATGCGAAGAACAAGTATCATGGTCGTAGTTTGGATTCCGCGATTCCTTAGGCACCCGAGAGGCTCTATTCGCTGTCCAAGTGCTTGTGCAAAGATGCAGGGATGTTAACTGTAATGTGTGTACTTGTTTTATCGACTACAAAAAGGTATTTGATAGAGTAAAACATGATAAACTTATAAACATCTTGAAAGAAGTGCGGTTAGATGATAGGGACTTAAGAATCATCTATAATTTATATTACAATCAAACAACCAATATTAAAGTGGATGACCAATTGACAGAGGCAGTCTCCATAGATAGAGGAGTGAGGCAAGAATGCATTCTGTCCCCCGGTGTTATTTAATATATACTTTAGATATATCTTCGAGCAAGCGCTAGGCGAACTACAAGAAGGCGTATTAGTCAACGGAATACGTCTAAACAACATTAGATATGCCGACGACACAGTAGTTTTTGCGGATAGTCTGGACGGTTTGCAAAGAATAATGTCGCGTATATCAGATATAAGTAGAGAACACGGACTTGATCTTAATACGAAGAAAACAAAGTACATGGTAGTCAGTAAGCGCGAAATATTAAATACTCAGCTTTTGGTTAACCAACATCCAATTGATAGAGCGGACAGCAACACATACCTTGGTACTAACATTAACAGCCAATGAGATCACTCCAGTAAAATAAAACAACGCAGAGGAAAAGCGAGATCGGCGTTCATAATGATGAAGTCTCTTTTCAGAAGTCACGATTTACCACTTTCTACCAAAATCTCTCTCATTAGATGCTACGTTATTATACGGAGTAGAGACCTGGACACTTTCCGAAGCTTCTTTAAGAAAAGTCGAGGCATTCGAGATGTGGTGTTACAGACGTATTTTAAGAATTTCATGGGTGGATCGTGTGACTAATGGTGAGGTCCTACGTAGAATAGGCAAGGAATGCGAGATTATTAACACCATCAAAGAGCGCAAACTGGAATATCTTGGCCATGTTATGAGAAATGAATGGAGATACGGCTTGTTGCAACTCATTCTTCAGGGCAAGGTATTTGGAAGGAGAGGACAGGGGAGAAGAAGAATATCTTGGCTTCAAAACCTGAGAACGTGGTTTAATACATCGAAAACCGGACTATTCAGAATAGCAGCAAGCAAAGTTAGGATAGCCATGTTGATCGCCAACATCCGGAACGGATAGGCATCGTAAGAAGAAGAAGAGTCGGACTGGCATCGTTTTCATTTAAAAATTATCTGGATGATACTCAGTTTGGGTTCCGCAAGGGTTTGGGAACGAGAGAGGCATTGTTTGCTTTTAATGTCCTCTCTCAAAGATGCTTAGATATGAACCTAGATATTTATTCCTGTTTCATCGACTTCAAGAAGGCATTCGACAGGGTCCGACATGAAAAACTAATAGAAATACTGAGAAACAAAGATATAGACAGACGAGACTTACGAATCATTATCAATCTGTATTGGAATCAAAAGGCCAATATAAAGATAGAAGAACAAAAGTCCGAAAATATAGATATAAAGAGAGGAGTAAGACAGGGCTGTGTTCTGTCATCATTACTGTTTAACGTGTACAGTGAAGCCATATTCCAGGAAGCGATAGCGGATCTGGGTGATGGAATCTCTGTAAACGGAAGAATAGTAAATAACATAAGAATCGCTGATGACACCGTTATAATGGCAGACACCCTGGAATCGCTACAAGAATTGGTAAATAGAATTAACGATTATTGCATTAGATACGGATTAAAAATAAATAAGAGAAAAACTAAATTTATGATTGTCTCAAAAACGCAACATGGAAATGAAAGATTAATGATAGAGCAAATCCAAATAGAAAAAGTAGAGACATATAAATATCTGGGAACCTGGGTTGATGACAGAAATGACCAAAGCAAAGAAATCAAAGTCCGAATTGAAACTGCAAGGCAAGCATTTGTGAAAATGAAGACAATGCTTACCAACAGAGACCTTCAGTTGCATCTCAGATTGAGGGCTCTAAGATGTTACATATTTTCTATCTTACTATACGGAATGGAAGCTTGGACATTGAAGAAACAACACATAAGGAAAATAGAAGCGTTCGAAATGTGGTGTTACAGAAGAATATTAAAAATTCAGTGGGTTCAAAGGATTACCAATGCTGAGGTACTACGACGTCTAAATAAGGAGTTAGAAATTATGAACAGCATAAAAAGAAGAAAACTAGAATATTTGGGTCACATAACCAGAGGAGAAAAATATGAGCTGCTGAGAATTATTATGCAAGGAAGGATCCAAGGAAGAAGAAGCATAGGAATAAGACGCATCTCCTGGCTGAAGAACCTTAGAGAATGGTTTAACTGTAGTTCACTACAACTTTTCAGAGCAGCAGCCAACAAAGTGACCATAGCCGTTATGATATCCAACCTCCGATAGGAGATGGAACTTTAAGAAGAAGAAGGATGATTTTGCCGATGTCAGGTAATAAACGTATGCCTTCTACGTGGTAGTCAAAAACTCTATCGTTTGACCTTTCCGGCCCTCGCATACATAAATTGAATGTTATTCTATCTATATAAAAGGCTTTGATGACAGGTCGCATCGTTTGTCCAGTAAGGTAACGGCGCCATCTAGGAAAGAAAAATGAACTACTATATCTACCGTACCACACATCATACCACAATATATAAAAAAAATTATTTCAAATTTTTAGTACAAGGTATAAATAGAATACCCAAACGGGCTGTATCACAAATACAAAACGTTTTCGGAATGTAAATTCCATCATCAGTGTAACCTGAAAGTAATTAACCACTTTAATTAAAAATAACGTAAGATTTAAAATGTTGAGTAAGGTTATGCAAAATGTGGTTAACATTTACAAAGTGTACATGCTATGAGCCACTTAAATATATGAGTGAAAACCCTTTAAATGTTTTAAATTTACAAATATGTGACATTATATCCTATTAAAAATTAGGATGTTTAAGTTACCGTTGGAATTGATAACATGGCAACGTATGGCTCTACATCAGATACTTGGTCCTGAGACAAAGGGTCTTCGATGACCTGTTGATAATAACTGATAAAAATGACAATATTGACATGTTAGGACAGATATCGGAACAGAGCAGTCAGTGCAACTTACGGTAGTTGTCTAAAATGACAGAAGCTAAATTATTTAAAATTAAATAAATTACAATTGTAATAATATAACAGTATCAACCATCAATGTTGTAGTCTGTAACATGAATTTGTCCTATATTTATGTTGAAAAGGATTTATTAGCAATTTCGCATATTAATTTTCATAATAGTTACGCTCGTAGTCCTATTACTTATTTACTATATTTATTATGTTCATTTATTTAAAACTAAAAGTGTAAAACTTATTTTTACTTGTAAATTTAAATAGAATATTTTTTTTTTCATAACAAGTTTTTGTTAATTTTTTAGGGTGCTAGTAGCAGATCCTCTGAATCTTCAGTTTGTTGCAGAACTTCGCTGGAAGAATAATGGATACCTTTATGTCCTAAGTTCACGTTTCCATAAGTTCTATAAAAGGACCGTTACTCCAAACGAAACGAATATAAGAATTTTAAGAATACCTTTGAAGCAAACAGTTACCCGTTTTCCAGGACTTAGTCCCAACTTTTATTTTAAGTGACCAAAATAATATTGTTATTTTAATTTCAATAAAGGACTAAGTTATCAATATAATTTTTAATCTTTTAATAATTTCCGATCTAATCTAATTTATATTCCTGGTGATTGAAACTGTCAACAAAGGATCACATATGTTTCTATTGCTCCTAGTTTTTAAAAACCTAACATTTGTGGTGCCAAAGTTACAGGTAATTAAGGTTTTTAAAATAGTCAACATTGGTGGAAAAAATTACAAACATACTGATTTCGCAAATATAAATGATTTTGTGCTAAAATATTAATATGATTTAGTTATAAATCTATTAGGCCAGTCTGCTTATACAAAAATCATCGATTTCACGGCAAAATGTTTCGCAGATATCTGAAGCTTTTAAGACATAAGTGGGGGTTACTAGATGACGAATAGATAAAAAGATACTCCTATTTTTACCTTGCGTTTTTTTAAGCAATAATTTATGGCCACAATTTGATTTTTTGTCTATAAGTTTTTTCCCTTATAATTTAAATAAACAATATTTATACCATTTTTTTATATCAAGAATATCTTTATTTTCCCGTTTTTTCAATTAAAATTGATAAGAAATTTACGGAGATATTTGCAAAAAAGCAGTTTTTTTTCACTAATTTATAAATTTTATTAATTTTTTTATTAACAAAATAAAATGTTAATAATACATTTCAACATTGAGAAATTACCGTCCTTTAAATTTGTGCGAAATTTTTCCCCGATCGGTCAAATAGTTTAAAAGTTATTCAATTTGTTTATCCGTGGGACTAATTATTTAAACCATTGAACTTGCCCTATGAATGATGCTAAACACATTTAACAAATTTCATAGGATTCTTTAAGACTTATACTATTTCAGAAATTAAATGAATATTGAGTTTTTATCAAAATTATTTACAAAATAAACGTTTGAAAAAGGGGTATGTTTTTAACTTATAAACAATTGTAATAACTTCTATATTTTTTAAGCTACAGACTTGTACGTACAACCATTAGATAGCTGGAAAAAACTCACATTTAACAAAAAAAAATAAACCTTCTATGAACAATAGGAACGAAGTTAGCGACAATTTTTTGTTAACGATATCTCCATTGTTTATAAACATTAAGAAGTAAAATTTGCACAAATTTTGAATGATAATCTAAACTTTATATTGAATTCTATAGCTATAAAATTCATCCAGTTTTTCGAAACTTAAAACCTTTCGAAACGAAGTTACTTACGAAAGATCGACATAGGAAAGTGGAGGGGAAACTGTTTTAGCTCCTCGCTGCAAAATTTAATATTATGGTTACGTATTTATCATTCAAAAGCTTCAACAGTTCTGTAGGAATTTCATCATTTCCATTTGCTTTTCCATTTTTAGCGTTTCTTGTTGCGTATTCTACTTCTTCTTTCAATATGTCTGGCCCAGTTGCATTGATTATCTGAGTTAAGTTGTTTTTATCGTCTTCAAATAATTCATTCAGGTATTCTGTCCATATTTTTATGTTATTCTCTAGATCTACAATAAGATTTCCATCTTTGTCTTCAAGTTTACCTATTTGGCATTTCTTTATGCTTCCTGGTATCTCTTTTACTTTTTTGTGCATATTGAACGCATCGTACTTTTTCTCATAGGTTTCCATTTCTTCACATTGTTTTTTAATCCACTCCTCTGTGGATTAAGAGAGAACATAAAAAAGAGAATAAAAGAAGCCAATTCTTTTATTCTCTTTTTTATGTGTATATTTATTTCTTTGTATTTGTCTGGGTAATTCTTCATCTTTCTTCTTTGTTCCATCAAGTCTAGTATATCTTGTGTCACCCACCCCTTATTCTTTGTTGTTGTTTCTGTAAGATGTTTCTTTCCTGCTGTTTGTATAGCTGTATTTATGTACTTTAATTTTTGGTTAACGTTGTTTGTATCGTTAATTTGTTGCTGCACTGAACGGAGGTTTTCATTTATTTCTTCTCCTGTTTCTTGTCGTATATTTTTGTTTCTAAGTTTATTTAAATCTAGTGCCTTTCTGTGTGGTCTTCTAATCTTTTTTGATCTCGCCTCTATCACAGTAACTACCGGGTTATGATCTGAGCCTATATCAGCTTCTAAGTACGTCTTAGTACATTTAACAGCATTATGATACCTCCTTGCTATCATAATGTAGTCTATTTGATTTCTCACTATTTTTTCTTTGGTATGTTGTGGAGATGTCTATGTATATAACCGTCGAGGAGGTAATTTGAAAAAGGTATTTGTTATTACGAAGTCTTCACTTTGGCATAATTGAATCAATCGATCTCCTCTGTCATTTCTGTTTCCAAGCCCATATTTTCCTACTTGTTCTCCTACCTTACCTTGACTCACCTTGGCATTAAGATCGCCCATTAATATGTTAATGTATGGAAAGACTGACTTAATAAGTGAAGACAAGCAACCTGCAACAAAAAGGTGCAGACCTGACAGTGAAGTCGAATAAATGAACCAAATTTTAACTTTTAAACCAATGTATGTAAAGAAAATAAAAAAAGTAAAGTTCAATAAACATTGCAAAATTTAGTAAGGCAAGTGATGAAAAAATCGACTTATTTTATCAAAGAAGTAAGGCAGATTAGATTAATATTGTATATCATATTTGTAAGAAAAATAGAATAAAAATCAATATTTTTAATTATAAAAATACAAACAATTATAATTAATATAAGGAATATAATAATATAATGTGTAAAAAATTACCTCAAATTTAATTTATAAAATATATAAGTATTATTACATCATTGATATAAAATGAAAAAACATATGTTGATTTTCCGGGATTTTCCGAGATTTAGGAGGGTGAAAATATTGTCATCATTATTAATACTGCGACAGACTATTCGAGCAAATTAAAAAAAAGTAAGTATTTAGGGTGAATTTCAAATGGACTCAATTTTTCCGAGATTTCCCATATTTTCCGGCCAGTGAAAACTATGTAGTTATTCATATTTCGACGAGCCACCCCAAAATAAAAAAAGAGGCTTGCAGCTGCAAAGGAAGCCGAGATAATGTAAATTTTTCCTACGTGTTGGAGCTGAAACAGCAAAAAAAACGGAGCTGAAACAGATATCCTCTCCACTTTCCTATGTCGATCTTTCGAAAGTACCGTGGTTTCGAAAAATTAGATAAATTCTATAGCTATAAGTTTCAATATAAAGTTTAGATTTTCATTTAAAATTTGTGCAAATTTTACTTCTTAATGTTTATAAACAATGGAGATATGATTTTTTTAAAAATAGTCACTAACTTCGTTCCTATTGGTCATAGAAGGTTTTTTATTTATGAATGTGAGCTTTTTTACCAGCTATCCAATGGTTGTACGTACAAGTCTGTAGCTTAAAAAATATAGAAGTTATTACAATTGTTTATAAGTGAAAAACATATCCCTTTTTCAAACGTTTATTTTGTAAATCATTTCGATGAAAACTCAATTTTCATTTAATTTCTGAGATAGTATAAGTCTTAAAGAATCCTATGAAATTTGCTGAATGTGTCTAGCATCATGCATAGGGCAAGCTCAATAGTTTAAATAATTAGCCTCAGGGATAAACAAATTAAATAACTTATAAAATATTTGACTGATCGGGGGGAAATTTCGCACAAATCTAACAGATGGTAATTCCTTGATGTTTAAATGTATTAATACCATTTTATTTTGTTAATAAAAAAATTAATAAAATTTATAAATTAGTGCAAAAAACTGCTTTTTTGCACAAATCTCTGTAAATTATTTATTAATTTTAATTAAAAAAACGGGAAAATAAAGATATTCTTGACATAAAAAAATGACATAAATATTGTTTATTTAAAATATAAGAGAAAAAATTTATAGACAAAAAATCAAATTGTGGCCATAAATTATTGCTTAAAAAAAACGCAAGGTAAAACTAGGAGTATCTTTTCATTTATTCATCATCTATTATCCCCCACCTATGTCTTAAAAGCTTCAGATATCTGCGAAACATTTTTCCACCTTTTTTTTAACCAGACTGGGCTATATGGACAATGTCCATTAATCCCGATGAATAAGTTGGAATTTCTATAAATATAAGCAATAAATTCTATTCTTACCTCTCGGCCAATAAATTTTATTCTTATATCTCAAAAGGTTAAGTTCTGAGGCATACTCAGACGCATAAAACTTAAATGCTGTTGAAAAAAATCATGGTAAAAAATCACGACAAATCACGCAGATTATGGATAAACTAGCTAGAGTAACTGGTATAATGAAGACAGTCTATCCACTTGAAATTTTCTACTTCTTCTTCTTCTTTTTATATAGAGATGACTCTGGTTGTTTTTTAATGTGTCTCCAGTAAGTTGTCGTTTCATCGTTTTCGTGGTCTTCCCACTTATCGTCTTCTTATTGGGGAACCATCTTTTGCCCTCTTTACTGCTCTATTTATTGTCATTCGGCTTCTATGATCGTTCCATTCTACTCTTCTATTTCATACCCAGTTCTTGATGTTCTCCATCTTGCCTCTACGTCGTATATCTGTACTTCTAGTTCTGTTCCATAGTGACTTGCCATCAATTTTTCTAATTGTTTTTATCTCTGCTGTGTCTAACATCATTTCTGTCCTCTTTGTGTCAGGTCTTGTTTCTGCCACGTAGGTCATTATTGGTCTGATGACTGTTTTGTAGATTCTGCCTTTCGTTTCTTTTCCGATATTTTTATTTTTCTATTTTACTTAATTTAGGCAGCCTGCGGCTCTGTTTGTTCTATTCATTTGATTTTCCACTTTAGTTTCGAGCTTTTCGTAGCTAGATAAACTGATGCCTAGATATTTAAACTCTATCACTTCTTCCATCACAACAGATTATTTTAAGTTGTTTTTCTTCCATTTGGTATCCTTTTTTAGTTCTTACTTTTTTTATTATTTTATCCATAATCAGGTTGAACAATTGAGGACTTAGGGAATCTCCCTATCTTATAACTTATAACATTGCCAGCTACAATAGGATCGGTTACTTCTGCTACTTTTACTTTTATTGTGTTGTTTTGGTAGATATTTTCGATCGTTTTTATGGAGGTATCTCTCTCGCGTAGAGTAAATGGATAACGTCTTTAAATTATTCATCCCGGTCACATGCCTTCGTAAGGTACACAAAACATAGATATGCCGGTTTGTTGTATTCTAATTATTTCTCTTGCACTTGCCTCATTATAGATACAGCTTCGATGCATAATCTTCCCGACCAAAAACCTTATTGTCTTCTGCTAGTGTTGTAATTTCATTCAGTTTATTTTTATTACTTTGGTTGTTAATTTTAGTGTCGTGTTTACAGTAGCGCACCTAGAATTTGCCTCTGGGGGGGGTTTGGTTGGTTACGGAATTTTTTTATGATGCTACTTCTATTTTGAGTCCTGGGGGGGTTTAAACCCCCAAAACCCCTGCCGGGTGCGCCAGTACGTGGTTAATAAATTAATTCCCCTGTAATTTCCAGGGCCGATTTGTTTCCTTTTTTGAAGAGAGGTATTAGGATGCTTGATCTCCATTCTTCAGGAATTCTGATTTGTTCTATTATTTTTTGGATTAGTTTTAATAGTTGTTTGGTCAGATCTGGTCCTCCGTACTTTAGAAGTTCGTTCGGTATTCTGTGCTCTCCTGGTGATTTTCTATTTTTTAATTTCCTTAATGCTTCCTTTACCTCTTCCTTCTCAATATTTATTATTATCGTCACCTTTAGCAAACAGGGATCTAAAGTAGTCTACCCATGTTCCCTTTTGAATTTGTTTCGTTTTTATTAGTTCGTTCATCTCTTGTCTTTGTCCTCTGATCATTCTCCATATTTCTTTTCGTGTTCCGTAGAAGTCGTGTTCCATCGGTTTTGAGAAACTCTGTCAGTGTTCCTTTTTTATTTGTTAAACTAAAGTATTCGTTTCATTTCTCATTCGTTTATAGTGGTTGTATGCCTGTTGTGTTTGTTGTGTTTTGTATTGTAAAAAGGCTTTCTTCTTTTCTTCACATTTTGTCTTCACTTCCTCTTTAAACCATGCTGTTTTCTTTTTTGATATGTTAGTGTTCATTACTTTCCTCTCTGCAAGGGATTGTGTTGCTGCGTTAATTATGTTATTTTTGAGTTTTTCCCCGCTTTCCTCGATGTTATCGTTTTCTAATATTTATTATTTTCTGATACTCTTTTATTTAATAACCATAGAGCTGCTCAATCTACCCCGCAATTACCCCAGGCAGTGTTACACTTGAAATGTTTAAGGATTAAAAGAAAAGGATCCATCAGAGCTACTCGTACAGAAGCTATAAAAGTCAAATAAAATTTGTTTCGTCAAAAGAAGCAACAATAGAATGGCTTCAGTATGGACGCGATAAAGCGACATATAAGAAGTAATCACCAATGTAGCAATGCAAAGATTTCTTTGACAAAACCAAAATTTAGATTTTTGCTTTAATCTGTGGCTTCTATAAATTACAAAGCTAAACAAACGATAAGAAAGGTGTGAAAAAGACATGTGAAATTTAAAAGTTGCATTCCACAACATATATACTCATCCAAGCAAGAATCTTTGGTGAACTTGTTTCTTGTACTCATAAATTGTAAACCGAAATAAAAGAGAATGCAGTTAAGATTGAATTTCACATAGAGTGCCTCTGTTTATTCGCTTATATGTATTTCATTCTACCAGGATTCATTTGAGCGACTGGTACATAAGCTCTTAAAGTGAAATAAAATATTTTTTGTCCAACGTCAAACGAAGCAACAATAAGGCAACAAAAAGGCTTAAATATGAAATACGTATAAGCGAATGGTTTACTCTTTATGAGTATAAGAAACCATTTCACCACGGATTTTTGCTCAGATGAGGAGATATGTTGTAAAATTCAACTTTTAGCTTTCCCATGTCTTTCTTACACCTTTTTATCGTCTGTTTTGCCTTGCAATTTATAAAAGGCACAGATTAAAGCAAAACTTTTGGTTTTTTCAAAGAAATCTTTGCATTACTACTTTAGTGATTTGTTCTTAGATGTCGCTATAGCGTCCATATTAAAGCCATTTTATTGTTGCTTTTTTGAGGGAAAATATTTAATTTCACTTTTAGAGCTTCTGTACCAGTCGTCCTGATGAATCCTGGTAGGATAAAATACGTATAAGCGGATATACAAAGGCACTATACGTAAAATCAAAACTGTCTTTTCTTTTATGTCGGTTTACTCTTTATGAATACAAGAAACCAGTTCATCAAGGATGGTTGCTTAGATGAGGAGATATGTTGTAAAATGCAACTTTTAGATCCCCCATGTCTTTTTTATACCTTTTTCGTCGTCTGACTTGCAACTTATAGAAGGCACAAATTAAAGCAAAAATCTGAATTTTAGTTTTGTCCAAGAAATCTTCGCATTTCTACTTAAGTGATTTAAAGGATTAGTTTCAAAGAAACAATGGATAAACTACAAACTAAATATACGTTAGATAAACACATTCGTCATAATTGAGACAAAAAGAAACTTATATAAACGTAATTTTTAACTTAAATATGCCACAAGGAAATAGTTACAGAACTGTTTAAAAAGACCTCAAAGAATTAACAAATTAGATGGTTACACAGCAGATCAAAACAGAAACACAGTCTTTCAAAATAAAAGAGCTCATGCTCCTTTATTGCTTTCTCATTACGTCTAAGTATCATGACATCATCGGTATATGCAATTATTTGTTTGCTTTTGGTTATAAGGTTTCCACGGATAACTTTGAATATTGCTTCATGCAGTACGAGGTTAAAGAATAACACTGAGAGAGCATATCCTTGTCATGCATCCTATTTGATCTGCTTTGGTGTCAGTGAGAGTGAGCTGTACTAATCTGACTATTTTTTGGATATACCCAGAAGCACTAGGTTTTCGTTATAGTTATTTCCTTTTCATAGTATCAAAAATTTGTTTGACATAAATAAATAGACTGTTTAGGTTGATGTTGTATTATTGGATGTTTTCTAACACTTGCCTTATTATATATATGTGATCACTATTAAATCAATTTGGTCGAAATCCGCATTGGTAGTCGCCATTGACCTCTTTCGCAAAAGGCGTCACTTTGTTCTACTCTACAGTAAAGAAGAAAGCAAGCGTCCCCGTTTAAAGAAATATGGTATTCTTTCATGGGCAGGTTATATATATATATATATATATATATATATATATATATAGATATATATATATATATATATATATATATATATATATATATATATATATATTATATATATATATATATATATATATATATATATATATATATATATATATATATATATATATATATATATATATATATACATATATATATACATATATATATATATATATATATACATATATATATATATATATATATATATATATATATATATATGTATATATTGCCAGCCCGCTTGGCTATCCGATCCAAGCGGGCTTCGCTTCATTGCGAGAGATGTCAGTTCAATCCCCAGCTCGGTGTACAGAAAACAAAAAGGCTAACGCAGCAGTTTAAAATTCTAAATGAATCTGCGGCTTAGTCTAGAATATGCTGGTATCTGATCGGCCTATGGTGGAGCAGTACGGCAAGAGATAAGGGCTTGCGGCTTGGTGATACTCCTCCATAGATCCCTACCGGAAGGGCGTGTGCCGCCTAAATACCGGGTATATATATATATATATATATATATATATATATATATATATATATATATATATATATATATATATATATATATATATATATATATATATATATATATATATATGTATATATATATATGTATATATATATATATATATATATATATATATGTATATATAGGATGGAAGAAAACAGGCTTCTCAAAAAACTGTTAAATGTAACAATGCAGCAGAAGACACCTACTGGAAGACTGAGAAAGCGATGGGAGGATGATGTAGATAAGGACGTCAGAAATCTCTTTTGAAGCTGATCGTGGAGGAGAATAGCTACAGACCGTAACAGATGGAAAGGTTTAATGAGGGAGTCCATGGGTCAAATTGGGCTATAGAGTCATAGGATGTGTGGATAGAAGAAAATACTTTGTATGATATGTTAAATAACATCATTCCTTTATAGTTGAATTATTCTGGCTTATTTCTATTCTTGTTAATAGGGTGTATAAGTCAACTTTTACATTCTTTATTAATTGTTTTATAATCCCATATTTGGGTACTTAAACTATTTATTTGTTTCCATGTTACTATTACTTACAAAAATGGATATATTTAAAGAATCTTTATCAAATCTGCTGAAATCAAAATCTGAAATACAAGCTACAAAACTAGATACAAATGAAGAATGGGAGACTTTGAGAACATACTCATATTTAAAACTCAACTTTTAAAACTCTAGTTAAGAAAAAAAAATTACATCATAAAAGGATAACAATACATAGACTTAAAACTATATTTAAGGTAAATCTCAAAACGTAATAAAGCAAGTTTTCTTCTTTTTCTTGTTCCTCTTTGTAAATAATTCTGCTTATTTGTCGGTGGAAACCCACTCCAGAATTCTCCTCGATGTCTTATCTCCTAGTGCTTCCGGCGTATGGATTCCCACGATTTATCTTCCTAGCTTCTCCATCTTCTGTACCAGTTTATTCAACGTGTTTAGAAACTTCACCGGCTCTTGTTCTTCCTTCTTGTTTGGAAGAAGTTTGAATCCATACTGCTCCTTGTGGATCCACGTTCTATCTTTATGTGCAGACATCGTGACTTTCATAGTTCACAGGTCACCATCCTTTTTCACATCCGATGGAACACCTGGTAAGATACATAACGTATAGGTATATATAACGTATGGTCTATTCCATACCTTTGTTGCCCTCATCATTTGTAGTGTCAAAGACTGTCACGTCTCCTATTATTTTCGAGAAGTTTCTCTTTCATTGCGGTTCTCGTGAAGATCTCCTCTGGTCAGTACTTATTTAGAAACTCTATTGTTTTCTTTTCGTCCTCGTATATTGCCATCTTGTCCACGATATCGTCTACCCTTTTTTTAATGGCCTCGTGCATACAGACTTCCTTAGACCCTCTTCTTCTTTCGTATTTTACTCCACTTCCTCAATATAATCAAGCATCCGATTTCTTAGGATGTAGACCTCTCTCTTTATGGATAGTCTTGTATTTGGCACCTTTCTCATTAGTTTCTCGAGTTTCGCTACGCTGTACTGGTGACGCTTCAAGTTTAATCTGGCTTTGTAGTTGAGTAGCTGTCCCCTTTCCTCCAAACTGGTTGTTTCTGTCCTCTTGTTTGGTTTTCTTTTTCTTGATTTCCGCTCTTCCCATTCATCGTTAGAGCTTCTGCTGTCCGTACTGCTTGCTTGCCCTTCTCCTTCTTTCTTTCATTGTCTTACCTTAGAATCTCCTCCCTCATTTTATTTTTTCCGTTCTTTTGTCTGTTTTCTTCTCTCTATCTCTTTTTTTCCTCGTTTTATTTCTTTCTCTCTTTTGGTTTGCTATTGTCTTCCCTCCCTATCCTTTCCGGTGCTTTTGTTTGGACTTTTTCCAGCTCTAATTTTTTCTACTCCTCCAACTCCTCTTCTACTTTCTCCCTTATTCTCACTACTCCTTCTTCCGTTTTTTCTATTTTTCCTTTTCCTTCTCATCTTTCTTCCCACGAGTTATGCCTAGTTACGGATTGCAAAAATCGCCCTCATTTTTGTCTTCCCTGCTTCAACACAAACCATTTACAAACGTAATATAAAACTTATATATTTTGTATTAATGCGTGGTAATATTTTAGACTAATTCATTTAGTTATTATATTATATATACAAGGATGAAAACATTTTAATTTTCCATTAGGTACCAATCTAATTTCCACAAATGAAAACGAAAAATTAGTCCAACACCAAAATTCACATAACCCCATATTTCAAGCAGTTACCTTACGTTTTACATAAAAGCGGCGGTCATAACCGAGTTCGAGCTGGATTTATTGACAAACCTCCTAGCGGCTTCTATGACCGCCGCGCCGTGGCGAGTGGGAAATGACCTATGGTCGGCCTATGTGACCGTTACGGCAGTAAACCTGTTAATAATTATTGTATATTGTTCTATTTAATACTTTTAATTGTAACATTTTAAATTCATCAGTGTACTGATGAACTACTCATGTATTTATATACTTGAATATTTTAGTGCAATATGTATGTAAAGTGTTAGCATTAATAAAGTTAAGTAATAAATCAAAGACAATTTTGATCGATACACTATGTATTAGAGTTCGCACCTCTGATGTGAAGAGCTATAAACTACATACAGGATAAACTTCATTAATCATGCTGTAGGTGACAGCTGACAAAACGAAAAGGAGTAATTACGCTTCAATTTTGTTGGACGACCTTAAAGCGGACATTTTTTTGACGTTTACAATGTTTTTCAACTTTAATTACAGAGAAATTATAGAAATTTGGTGATTATTTTTTATATTAAAATAGATGATACTGCTTTCTATTAAATTTGAAAATATCAGGCTATATATTTTAATATAAATTTGGCAATTGATTTTTTTATATTAAAATTGTGTCAGCATTTTGATACATCATCATACCTATATCTTTAATGTTTTCTTTTAAAAAACACTCTTGTTTAAGAAAAAATTGCAAAAGTATCTGATGAAGTAGGTTAAATCGATCGTCGGCTATTAAAATCGAATAACAACAAATGTTAAACGTATTAAATATTATTGATCGTAAACAGAGAGATTTATGAAATAATGTCACAAATAGAAAAAATAAAAACAATATTTGTATAGAAAAGATGTACGAAGAACACATAAGATTCTAGGTGGCAATTTAATCCTGGAGCGGTGGCGCCAAGTCTCTTAGACCCAAGTGTCGTACTAGACGATATAAAAAGAGCGGGGTTTAAACTATGAACTTCGTGCTCTTGGTACCATGGTACCTTACTAATATTTATTATTGCATCGACCATCGAGCCGAGAACTTGTACCTGATTTTTATATTTATTGTTATAGCCTATTTGGGTTCATTAGACTTGGCGCCTCCACTTAAAAGCGTAGGCGCAAAATTTAGGCCCAATACTTTTTACATGCATTAATTTTTTTTCGAATCCTGAGAAAACTAATAAATACTTTTGAAAAATTTAAACGCAGAATGGGAGACTATATTATTACCGAGGGCCATAAGTCCCTTAGAATAAACAAAAAGTTTCTTTTGAATGGGATATTTGAAATTAAAAATCATGCTTAATTTTCTCCTTTTTTTTCACCCCTATAACTTAATAAAATAAACATTATAGAAGTTTTCAGTGACTTTTGGCCCTTGGTAATAATTTAATATTTCATTCTGCGTTTAAAGTTTTCACAAATACGTATTAATTTTTTCAGGATTCGAAAAAAATGAATGCATTTGAAAAGCATTGGCCCGAAATTTTGGCCTACACTCTTAAGTAACTCAAGTGACTATTGTTTTATTTTCGTTTCTTGGAATTTATTTTACAAGTGGTGAGCAATTTTGCTGATATTATGTATTCTATTACGTAAACATGTATTATTTTATATTTTTCTTAGTCAAATTTATTATGTTTATCACAATGAGTTATGAAAAGGAACAAAGTTATCTACTTCAATTGCTTGAGAAAGTAAAAACTGACACAGAATAACATTTTGATGACATTGAATCAGAAGATGAAGTAGATAACATAGACATAGATAACACTGAAGAAGAGGGTAATGGCGATGATTGC
Source organism: Diabrotica undecimpunctata (assembly GCF_040954645.1). Lineage (NCBI taxonomy): Eukaryota > Metazoa > Arthropoda > Insecta > Coleoptera > Chrysomelidae > Diabrotica > Diabrotica undecimpunctata. Next base: position 104,088,019 of record NC_092808.1, read on the forward strand.
GAAGTGGATGTAATAGCAGCAAAAGTTTCACGGATTGCTTCTTTTATAGGCAAAGATGGAGTAGTCTGAAAAAACACTGCCCAGTGGAAACGCTAAGAACTCGCCAATTTATTAAAGTTTTTCACTTACCGGGTATCAAAGCATGGTGAGAATGCCAAATCCATAATTGATTATTGGAATTTGCTTTTTTCCGAAGATATTTTAAACAATATTGTGGAAAGTACAAACTAATATATAGATCAATATTTATACCCGAAAGAGATGTATAACAGAGCCCCTCCTGCTACAAGCACTGATGTAATCGAAATAAGAGCTTTTTGGATTGATCTGTTTAGCTAGGCATTTGAAAAATAATCGATTAAGCACAGAAGAGTTGTGGGAGCGAAATGGCAGCGGGGTTAAAATGTTTTGGATAACCATGTCGCAGCAACATTTTTTATTTTTGTTGAGACATCCTAGATTTGATGATTTAGAAACTTGACACGAAAGAAAATTGTCTGATAAGCTAACGCCTACAATACAACTGTTTACAAGTTTTGTAAAAAATTGAAAAATGCCTACACAATTAGCGAGTATGGCACTATAAATGAAAAACTTGAGGCATTTCGGAGAAGATGCGGTTTTAAATAGTATATTCCTTCCAAACCGAGCAAATATGGATTAAACATCTTTGCCTTAGTTGATGCAAAAACTAGATATACATTAAATTTAGAACCATATGTTGGTTTACAACCAGAGGAACCCTTTCATTTAAAAAATGGTCCGTTAGTATTGTCGAGGGATTAATTGGTCCAATATCGGGTACTCGAAGAAACCTTACCTGTGATAATTGGTTTACTAGCTTTGAGCTTTTTACAAAACTTCGTCGTGATCACAACTTGACATACGTCGGTACAGTGAAAAAAAAAAAACAAAAAACTGTTAGAGTTTATAAACACCAAACATCGACCTGTTTATTCAAGTATGTTTGGATTCCAAGAAAATACTACAATAGTATCCTATATACCCAAGAAAGGAAAATATGTTATACTGGCCTCAAGTATGCACAATAATGATCAAATAGACGAATCAACACATGATGAACAGAAACCAGAGATTGTAACGTTCTATAACTCAACTAAAGATGGGGTCGACACCCTTGACGAACTTTGTGCCACGTATAATGTAACTAGAAATACCGGAGATGGCCAATGGTGATTTTTTATTCACTTATGAATGTGGCTGGAGTAATCCCTCAAATCATATATCTGGCCAATGATTAAAATGATAATTTGCTTCGTAGAATGTACATAAAACGTTTGGCCGTTTTAGAGCTAATCGACCAGCAGCTTAAGCGTCGCTCCATGATGGAAAATATCTCTCCAAATATTCGCAACCGACGCCAGGAAGTGACTGGAACTTCAAGTGAAGTTCCAAGAGGTAATCCCAATAATTTAAATAATAAAAAACGATATAGTTTTTGCTTTAAAGACAGTAAGACTCGTAGTTTTTGGCAAATGTGCAAAAAATTTATTTGTTTTACACATGCCCGGTTTTAGTGCCCTGATTGTATATTGCACCCACAAAATATTTAAAAGTGCAACTCATAGGATCGAGTTTGACAAATAAATCTTATATTTTAATGTTTTGTACCCTTAATAAAATAAAAATTAATTTGCATGAACCCTTGTTTTATTTTTCACAATTCGTGAACATCTATTATTTATTAATTATTTTGGAAGGTTATATTATTTATTTTGCCCGAATTATATTTTATTGTTTAAATGATATTCATAAAGAAGTAAAGTTAGATAATGCACCAGTATGGTTTGGATTTTCTAATTAATAAATTATTGAATTTTAGGTCTGTCAGACTTGGCGCCACTACTGGTGTTCTGATATGAGGCGACACCAATGCAGGGTTAAATACTTTTAAGGAAAGGAATTTTGAAAAACCAACCCTGGACACTATTCATCTTTTTTAAGTGCCGTCTTTGTTTAGAAGATTATAAATTCTTAATGCTATGGATCCTTGATCCAGATTTCTTCAATATGGTTTCTTCACGATAGTCTTTTATCAAAATTTAAATCTAAGAGTTTTTGGTTATTTACTACATGAAGAAAAATTCCGTGTAGCTGTAAATTAAGTTGGGGTGACTTGTATTTTTTGCTAAACTGGATTACTGCTGATTTAGGTAATGAAAATTTGAATCCTACTCTTGTTTACTAACTATTAATACACTTTAGGGTGTTTTGAAGTAAGGCACATGTAATAGTTGTGCTCCTGCCTTGACAAAATAGTAAGAGATCATCAGCGTCAATAGCGTGCTGGACTGGTGCTTTTCAAAGGTATCAGACATTTTCTGGTCGTCTGTGATAACATCATATTTTGTGGATAAAAGCGGGTATTTTATATGTTGTGCTGCTTCCAATAATATGTTTTATTTTGTATCATACTTGAGTTGGAGGTATGTCAGGGGTTATATTACTGGAGAATTTAATCCAAAATCCCCTTTAGTTTTGATTAACACTCGCTGTAATTTGACCTTTAGTATTTTAAAATTAATTAAATCCTCTATTTATCGTGTTCTGTAAAATTGTCTTGAAGTTTTCTTACTAGCTTTTATTGCTAGATTGCAGGATAGATTACACCATGGTACGAATTTTTGGGAAATATTGATGGTGTTATTTTCAATTTATTCATCTGCTGCTTGTAGTATACCTTTATTAAATTGTTTAACATCCGTATAGCATTGTTTTAAAAAAAAAATTCGTTAAATCTTTTTTTAACAGCTGCGCTGAATAGTTCCCCATTAGCTTTTAAGATATTCCAATTGCTCTTAGTAAAAAAAGGTTTAATCTCATTACTGGTAATAAAGAAAGGGAAGTGATTATTATCATAGAGACTTTTGAGCACGTACCAGGTAAGAAGAGGAGCTGTTTAAGGATTATTAATGCTCAGATCAATTCAAGAAAAGGAACCAGGCTGGGTAAGAAGATTTGTGCTACTCTTGTATTTATAAGGTTAACATCATAATTAATTCTTTAAAAACAATTACCATAATTACACTTTTTTGCTTAATATCACTCGGAGGCCGAAGAGCAACGATTACATAGAATGTACTGAGCTATATTCAGGTCTAAAAGTCGATTATGGTAGCATACTCTATATATCAGCCTGTAACTCTCTCCTAAATTCATTTAACGTCATTTAAAATACGTCTCTTTATATTTGTCTTGGTGCCCTTATATCTATCTTATCTGAAGCCTGCGAACCTAGTCTGGAATTTGGGAGATAAAAACTCCTTTTGAATTACTTTAAAAATGTGAAATATTTAAGTCAGTATGTCTAATTGACCGTAAATTACACCAGATAATTAACAATACAGATTTCTCGAAGATGACCCCTATTTATATCCCTCATACCCAGCCTTGGAACAGAAAGCTGCTACTTTTAACATTAGTCTATGTAGCTGTGAGAAAAAGAAAACTCCCACCCTTCTGCTTAGACAAGAATTTAACAAAATGATAGATAATGGAAAGTTTGACACAACATTCTATACTGACGCCAGTAAGGATAAATATGGTACAAGTTGCGCAGTTACTACAACAGCCCAAAAAAATAGCATCATTTCGTCTTTCTACAAACTGTAAGAACCATAGCCATATGCACCGACAAATGCCATAAATTCACTCACTAAGAACTTTAAGCTCACAACACCCAATAGTCAATGAGGTACACAATCACTGTCATCAGCTAGTAATTTCGGGCACCTCAGTCTACAATTTTCCCAATTTTCCAGTCGAAAAAATACAGCTACATTAAGACCTAAAATAGCTCTATAAATTGGCAAGATGGGTGGAGTACAAGCACTTCCAAATCACACCAAATACAACCAAAAAATACATGCTGTTCCATCTAGGATGTCCTACTTAAATGCAATACTTCTAGTTCTATCTGACGATAGCATAATATTAATGGTACCCTTAGTGATACACTTAATTCGCCTTGTTTAATGAACTCTTTAATTAGTTTTTTGAGAAACTGTAACTTATACAAATTGATGTAGGTAAGATATTTAAAAATTTTGTATTTATTAATTGTACATTACTTTTAGTTCCCGTGTCAATGACCATTAGTTGTTAAGACACGTTAATTTAAATAACAAAAAAAAATATGATATAAAGAACATAATGATATAAAGAACAACTAACAGCTGAATATAATATCGTAAAGCATGTTTCTTTTGACATTGTCATAAAATAATTACATTGATTTAATAAACTATAATAAGTGATAATGTATTTTAACAGAAATAATTACCATTTACATGGTTATGGTGATGGCATATCGAGGCAGGACCCATTTATTAACCCTTCAGACACTTAGACCTCCTAAGACGGCTCCATTGTATTACCCCTATCATACGGAATAGGTCCATAAGAACCTAGCCTTCGACGTTTCTGGGCCCAGGCTGTTCCGGGCTCCCATATCTGCAGTGATTAGTAGAGGCTCCAAGTCTGAGCCATTCTGAACATCTAATCCTTTAGTAAACTTGTGAGTTCACAGAAAGCCATAAGTCTCTTTAAAGATAACTCCCTTATTTGACACGGTTGCATAAAGATCGAACCCGAGATCTGCCACCTCTGGTAGGCCAGTGCCAGGCACTTCCAGAGGACATATGAGAAGGTTTTCTCCTCCTCATTACAAAGACGGCACCGTGGGCTATCCGTCAATCTAAGCAGATGAAGGTGCCGCCTGAGTCTACAGTGGCTCTACTGACCACCAGAGAGCACCTTCTACGGTCGAGATGGAGAAGTTGGGCTGTAAGACTTTTGGATGGCTCACTATGTGGAGCCTGTGAGACCTAGCCTGTCTCATACTTCAGGAACTCATGGACTCCACAGAAAAAGCTCTCTGAGACTACCCCGACCAATGCTGAAGGGTACTCCAATCACAGGTTCGACTCCCACCGGCAGATTGAATGAGCCCTGTCATGTCAGCGCATCAGCCCATTCGTTCCCTTCGACGCCTATGTGTCCCGTTACCCATACCAAGTTAACCCTATTAGTCCGCGCAACATTAGCAAGTGCTCTCTTGCTCTAAAGAACCAGCTTAGAGCTGACTTTGGGCGCTTCAAAAGCCCTTCAAAAGCGCTGCTGAACTGTCAGAGCAGATAGAGATGATTTTGCCTAAGTAAGCCCTATCTATTATCCTCTGAGCAAAGATCTCGGCCTGAAACCCTGATGCATGCGAACCGAGAGACCGACCAGAGCACCTGCCCACTCGTCTATTCTGGACACATCCAGTGCAGACTCTCGTTCTGTCCACTGATCCCGGTCAGGAAATTGAGACATCCCGGTCACAAGAGCCCATCCACCATTCACATAATACTATAAATTTTATAGCAAATATAAAAATATTTTCCAAATTTGGTAGGCCAGTAAATGAATGTGAAAGACGGCAACACCCTGTAATTTTCCATGTTATCACCTAATTGCAGGAAAATTTGGATTTACGTTCTTTTTACCCTCCACTTCACTTTTGGACTAAAACCGCTATTTTTTTTTTATTTTTTAGATGTGAAAACTTCCCTAATTACAAAAAAATTGTATAATTGTAATTTTAAGCTGGTAATTGATTCAAATCATCTTTAAATAAAGTAAATGAATGTCGGTTTACATTAAACAACATAAATTAAAATTTTATTATAGATAATTAAAACAATGTCATTATATACCTTGTCCTCACTGATTTGCATGGACATTTGGATTTAGGTTATCCTTCACTTAAAAGTTGGAATTGTGCCGATAGTTGTTTTTATTTTTAGGGGTGAAAACAACACCTTAAAAGCGATTAAAAAATATCATATAATTGTAAATTTAAGCAATTTGGAAATATTTTATTATACAGTGACATTAAATTTAATTTTTTTCCACATAATTTCTACCCGTATAAAAACCACCCCTGGTAAAGAAATTCAAATAGCTGTAGTATTTTGTTTTTCATTGAAACTATAAATACAATATTTTTTTTATTCAAAATGTTATGAATTTAGTTTATTTTAACTTAGAAAAGCTCTTATTAGTTTGCATTTGTAGGCGCAAAATTTCGGGCCCAATGCTTTTTAAATGCATTAATTTTTTTCAAATCCTGAGCAAACTAATAAATATTTTTAAAAAGTTTAAACGCAGAATGAAAGATTACATTATTACGGAGGGTCAGAAGTCACTTACTATAAATAAAAAGTTTCTTTTAAATGAGATATTTTAATTCAAAATCACACTTTATTTTCTTTTCATTTTCATCCATGTAACTTACTAAAATAAACATTAAAGAAGTTTTCAGGGACTTTCGGCCCTCTGTAATAATGTAATCTTTCATTCTTCGTTCAAATTTTTCAAAAATACTTATTAATTTTTTCAGGATTCGAAAAAAATGAATGCATTTAAATACCATTGACTCGAAATTTTGCGCCTACGCTCATAGCATGTGTATCTTACAATTCTCCAATATACGCGTTCTGGTATCTTCTAAACTATGTGATTAGTTTTTTACTTATAACTCGTATAAGTTTTAAGCTATGAAGTACTTGAAAGATCCTTGTATTTTTTTAAGGGCAATAAGATCCCTTAATCAATTTTTGTCTTACAGAAGACAAACAAAACCAAAACGTTAAAAAAAATAGAACCTATATATTATATATATATATATATATATATATATATATATATATATATATATATATTTTTTATTTGGTTATTCAATATCAATAATACTTATTATCACTAATAAGTTATTTAAAAAAAATTGTAAACCGGTAACGATATTTTACTTGTGCTAATTAAGGAGTGATTTTTGAGATGTTTGTACCAAAAGAAAGAGACCAACTTTATTTTGAGAGTAACTGGCTTAGGTTTGATGCTAGAAACTTCAAAAAAAACTAAACTAAAGCTTTTTAAATACTTCCAGAAAGTTTTGAGAAGGTCTAAAATATTCAATTTGGAATTTGACAAATAATAACCTACATTCCATAAGCTAAAACTCTGCTTCTACTTTGTCTACAGATATCTTAAGTACACCATTTTTTTTTGTTTTTTATAAGCAAGATTTTTGCATACAATTTGTTTTCGATAAATACTTACTTTTTAAGTTATTTGTGAAAAACCGTCTAAGAACGTGGTTTTTATTTTGTAAAATGAACGTTTTCACTCGCAAATAAATCAAAAAGTATTGACTTTTGAGTGAATGAACAAACTTTATAACAAAAGTTGCTTAGAATTAGTCAATTTATCTATTTCCGGAATTTTTGTTATCGTATCTTTTTTCACCCCCGAGAAGGGATGACTTTTACCCCCCAAGTAAAAGCAATCCTTGGCTAAATTTCAAAAGTCAAGTAAGGGATAAGAGCTTTGGATTAAACCTAAATCCAAATTTTTAACAAATCCATCGTAACGAGGAAAATTCCACTTCAAAACGGTCAAGCAAAAATCAAAAACACTACACTGTTGTTTTCGATACGTAATTTAGTCTTATACAAACAGTATTTAATAATTTTTTATATAAAATATTATAATATGTATCACTTAGTATGTTACCAACTTAGCATAACGAAAATATGTAAAAGGATTTTAAAACTTAAGTATAAAACTATATATTCAATAGTGTATAAACAATTTACGACTATTAAGAAATGATAATAGATATTTATGAATATTTTTCTGCTGTAATACTAAACGTCCGGTATATAGGCTAACGACCGTTTTGTTTTTTGTCTGGTCAAACAAATGTCATCTGCATGAAAAATGTTGTTTTGGTAAAGCCTTTGCGATCGTGGCGTAAGATAAAAGGGTAAAAAATACGCAAGACAAAAAAGCGGTGCCTAACCTGCTGTGAAACGTAAGGGACGTTATTTTGTTTTAGTTTTTTCGTTGAACTCAAGCGAAAATTTTTGATCAAAAGCATTATAGCAGTTTTTTATTAATAATGTTAACAATGTTGAAATTTATACACTAAAAATACTCTTTTGTGTATATTCAATGAAAAAAAAAACATATTGTTTTAATCAACATTTTGATATTATGAATTTTTTTAATACAGTGATAGTATCCCAAAATTGACTAATTAACTGTAATGATTAGTTGTTCTTTTATTCAATACTAACTTTAGATGCAGATGATTTTACCTGCAGTAATTGCGGTAAATTAGAGTTAAGCAGCTGATTTGTAAACTGCGATTATCTCGACTATTTCACTCGTCTTAAAATTTTCACATAACCTGACCAATCACAAACCAAAGACAGCTTGTGTTATCGCGAAAACACAAACTGTCTTTCAATTCTGATTGGTCTATTAGCTTCGTGTTTTCAACGACGTAACCATGGATACCGATCGCAAAGCAAAGTTTGACGTTTGCCAAAAAACTTATTGTAGCTGTATACGTCAAAATGAGTCGTTTCGGTGGTACTTCAAACGAAGTTATAAACCAAAACATTGAAGAAAATATACCGAGTAACACAAGAAAATCTAAATCTTATATATGGAGACAATTTATGATGTTCTGTGTAAAATGGTTAGATTTGGGTTACCTAGATCAAATGTATTATTATTAAATTTCTTCCTCTCATTCTACTGAATTTTTGACCTATCACTTTGTTCATGAAATAGTCTAATAAAATACCACTCGTGATTTAATTTAGCTTATAAGGCTGTCTTTTATTTCTAAACTCAACTGAGTTTCTTAAAGAAAACTCCACTCGTCCTACGGACTCGTGGTGTTTTCAAGCAACTCGAGTTTCGTTTACAAGTAAATCGACAGACTTATCGCGACAATTGAATCACTAGTGGTATTACTATTGAAAATTATCTCTGCGATTATCTCGATAAGTTCTTCTTAAGAACTTATCAAAGCGATAAGTTCTTAACAAGTATATCTTTTTTTTTGTTAAAAGAATGTATCTTTTATATTTTTTAACACAAATAGCGCCAATTTGAAGAGTAAAAAAAGGGCCCTTGATCAGCTACATCAAATTCTGTATCAAATTATAATTCTTGATAATAAAAAACCCTTGGTTATAAATTTTTATAAAAAAATGTCCACAAACATCAAAGTTATACCAAAAAAGAAAATTTTAAATTTCAACTTTAACACCCTATATCCTTCTTAACATAAACATTTTATTAAAGCAAGTTGGCTGGAATCGTAATACTTTAAAGTGGAATATCTAATGTTTCTTTTTGCAGGACTTAAGGATCACCCTTTAGAAAAAGAAGAATGGATGGATGAAAAGAAAACAGATAATGCAAACCAAGAGGAAAATGAGTCAAGGTATATTCAGAATAATAAGAAAAATACAAAAAAATGAAAAATAATGACAAAAAACCCTGGAACATGGAACGTGATGACGCTGCTGGAAACTGTAAAAATGGAAGAACTAGCGGCACAGATAAAACAATACAAGATAGATATTGCAGGAATTCAGGAAACCAGATGGGGACATGAAAAAATCGAAAAGGAAAATTATAGAGTATCGTATGCAAGCGAAGAAAACCAGGGATATGGAGGAACAGCTTTTATAGTGATAGGAGAAATGAGACATAGTTATGGAATTTAAACCCATAGAGCAAAGGTATGAGATATGGACCAGGAGGATAGTCGCTCCGCTAGGTACACCTGACCAAGCTTGGCAACAGGGCAAGTCTATCCTACTCTGTTGTATCGTTTGACATAATTAGGGATGGGAAAAATCTACCGGTTTTAATCGAAAACCGGTTTTTACTTCGCAGTAACCGGTTTTATCGGTTGTTTTTTTGTCCCGGTTATAACCGGTTTTTTTATTTTTAAAGTAAAAACCGGTTATTAGGTTTTTACCGTGAGTAGGATTAGGTTGGGTATTATTTTGGATACCAATCATAATTATTATTCACAAGTAATTATTCCATAAAAACCATAATTCAAATTTTATTTTATTTTATAAATACAGAAACAAACTGAAAGTGCAAACTCACATTAGCCAGAAACAATTAAGTTTTATTATAATATTTCGTTGAAAAGGTATTTGTAGTCGTAATATTTACATAAGAAGCGATCTGGTACATCATCTATTTTTCACACTTGACTCTTGACATTGAAAGTGGGAGAATGGCTTTTTCTGATTACCAAAAATAATGTTCTGACTATGAATATCGAATTACCGATTACGAATACGAATCTCCAAGGATTTCCCTACGTTTTAAAAACGATACACCCATACAGGAAGTATTAAATGAGTTAAAATGTATCTGTTATACAAATATACAAACGTGTTAAAAGTTATACATGATAATTTTTTTTTGATGGTAGTAAAAATAAAAGATGAATTGCATTATCCAATTTATTCTTAAGTAAAATATTTATGTTGATATATTTTTTTTAAATCCCATTTGAAAGAGTCTGGGACATTTTTTATAAGTTGAAATGGTTGGGGTGGGGAATTTTTTGGGTTTAGGAGGAGAGGAAAATTGGTGGGTATTTTAGAAGATTATATTTTTAAATGGTAAATTAAATTTGCATCATTAATTAAATACAATAGTTGCATATTATATTCTGATCTCATAACATATTCAATGACAATAGAATCTGAATTATTTTAGCGCTCTCTGTTGAGCAGTAGTACAATAATTTTTGTTTAATGTTCTCTACATCTGACTACTGAAATTTTATCGCCTTTCGATGAGGCCACAAAGGGGATCTCGAGTTTCTAGTACATTACTGCTAGCCATGTTATCCCCCTTGTATCTATTATCGAAAGATAAAAAAACCTCAAGCCAAACCTTAGTACAGCCCAAAAGTTATGCCAAAAGCTTATAACTAGCCTTCAAGAGAGAGGCACTAAGCTTTTATGAAACCCACTGCTTTGCCATGCTACAATCACGGACCCGAGGTTCAAAAAACTATATCTGAATCCGTCTATGGCGGAGACAGTCACATCCAATTTAAGCTCGGAAGTTAGGGCGTATCTTACCGAAATCGGAAAACTTTCTCCTTCCTGCTCCTTCCAGAAGGAAAAAGCTGAAGTGAGTTTAAAATCAAACCCTCTTTGGTCTTCACACGATCTGGAGTTGGTGAAAAGTGGTTCCAGTTCTGATTGACTCTATATATGTAGCAGCCCTTGCTGCGAGATTAAGTGATCCGTTATCATTCTAGGAACAGAACAGAACCTGTATGCCAGGCTTGGCTTTTATAGCTAAAAAATACATGTCGTTGGTTGGAAGTTCGGTGGCATCAGAGAGACTGGTGTCATCATTGAATGATATTGTGTCAGATGAGAGAAGCCGCTTAACCGACCAACATATTATGAACGAGTTTTTCTCAATAGGCTTCATGAAAAATACTGGCCAACATAATGCTAAATACATTTCATATAATATAACCTATTTGTAACCTTCTAACCTATACTTTTTTACTTAAAATATTACTTCATTCTACTTATATTATACTTTTATTGTATATTATTGTAATATGTATATATTAATCTTACGCTATATTATATTTAATATTAATCAATAAATATATAATAATAATAAAATAATAAATAAATATAATAATTAGTAGAATAAAATGGTTTTATTAAAAATTGTGTTTTATTTAAATTTATATTGATGTTCTTTAGATAGTACTAATTTTGATTATATTGATATCGAGTCGAATGTAGTATCGCAAACTAAAGTTCATTATAAATGTAACTTTGTAACCTATTTTATTTAAAAAAAAAACCGAAAACCGGTTTTTGGAAAAACCGGTTTTTTTGGCCGGTTATAACCGCCAGGTTAAACCGTAAGCAAAAAAAAACCGGTATAACCGAAAACCGGTGTTTCGATAATTGAAATTGCCAGGTGTGATAATTTTATTTAAGTTTTTTAAATTTCATGTTTTGTAAAAACAGGTGAGTTTGACCAATTATTTGTTAGTTTATTATTGAACTATATTTAAAATGTGTATTATAAAGTAAGAACTACTGCTATAGTTTGCTTATTTTAAACAATAAGGGCTGGTTCATCTCTCTTCCTATTTGAGGATAGATAGGACCACTTACGAGGAGGAGTGTTGGACCAGTATGTTTTGTTTTAGGATTATGCCCAATAAATATATTCGCAAACAAAATACACCTAATACATGTAACTGGACCTCTAGGGAGCTAAGTAATGCCATAGATGCTGTAAAGAATGTTGATATGGGTATTAATGAAGCCGCCAGAGCATTTGGAATACCCAAAACGACTTTTAAACGTCGTATAAAAACAAACAATATGGATAATATGAACCGACTGGGTCCAGATTGTTCTTTAGGAAGTGCTTTTGAAGCTAAAGTCGTTAGCTATATAAAAAAACTACAAAAAGAAGGCTTTGCACCAACCAGAACTGAAGTAAAAATCATGACCTTTAATTTAGCTCAGCGATTAGGAATCCCAAATAAAGTTAATGTAGAAGAAGGTAAATTTTTAAAATCATAAATCTGATACAAGAGTTACTTATTGTCTACTTTTAGGTAAAGCTGGTAAAAAATGGTTAGAACTCTTTTTGAAAAGAAGACCTAACATTTCAATTAGAAAAGCTGTGAACACCTCAATTGCACGAGCTTTAGGAATGTGCAAAGAAACAGTCGATAACTACTTTTCTGACCTCGAGAGAAATATGGCCGAATATAATTTTTATGATAAACCCGGACATATATTTAATACTGACGAAACAGAATTACAACTGAATACTAGAGCCGGTCAAGTTCTAGCAGAAAAAGGTTCAAAATGTGTTCCTAGCGTAAGCCCTGGGGAAAAAGGTGAAACGATCAGTGTAATAGCTTGCTGTAGGAGACAGCCTCCAGGTAAAACCTTATTAATATTAGATGGCCACACATCTCACACAACACATTACCTACAGCCTCGGGATCGTACTTTTTTTAAGTCACTTAAAAGTAACTTTTATGCTGAATGCCGTTTTATGATACAGAATAACACAAACAAGGTTCTAAAATACCTTCAGTTTGGTAAACTCTTAGGTCGAGCATCAGGGAAACTCAGCAACTGTCCAAAATTCGGTTTCTGCATTTAAATTCACGGGAATTTATCCGTTTAATCCATTTATATTCCAAGAATATGCATTTTTGACACACACCCCATCAGAAACAGAAACAATGAATTTTCCAGTTAGATCAGAATCTCCTGAACCAGGTCCCTCTGGAATCAGTGGTAAAATACCCTTGCACGGTAGCCCAAACAAGTCATCTGATGAAGATATAACTTCCGGATAGGCTCTTGATGAGGTAACGCCCGTGCCTGTATTGACAGCAGCAATAAAGAAAGTTCGTAAAAAAATAACTGGAGAGATTACTGTTCAAGACTTTATTAAAATGAAGAAGGATGCCTTGATTAAAAAAAGCGTAAAACCTATAAAAAACAAAAACGTAAGAGAACGCCAAGCGAATCGTCACTATCTGAAGATGTTACTCTAAACGACACTAGTGGTGATGAAAACATGAGTGATATTGAAAATGAGTGTGTTGGGTGCAACGAGGACTATCGCCAAACATGTAAAAAATATGACTGGTTACAATGTATTTTTTGTAAGCGCTGGTTACATGAAACTTGTACTGGCTTCGCTAATCCCTGTAACAAGTACGGAAAGTCTCTTGCTATTAAAAAGAAAAAGGTATAGCTTGGTCCATCTCTTTTACTCCTAGTGGCCCATCTCTCCTCCATAGATTATGAGGAGAGATGGACCGATGACTTGCCAGTGCATTATATTTTTTTAGGTTTAAGAATTATAATGTTAATTAATTAATGTTAAGTTATGTTATACAATTTTTTTCTATTCTGATGGTTATTTAATAAAGAAAAAGGCTTCGGTTTTCTAAAAGTGGTCCATCTCTCCTCCCTTTACCCTAAGTAAAAGAATATCATACATTAGAGTAAAAACAGTGACAACTTAAACAAAACAGAAGAAAATGCTGAGAATATCCCGGAAAAAAATATATTAATCCTTATAAAAGATTTCAATGAACAAATAAGCAAGGAAAATTTCTTCAGAGAGTTTGAAGGTACAAACTCGATACACGACACAACAAACAATAATGGAGAAAGACTATGTAATTTAGCAGCAGCATTAAACATGGACATAAGTAGCACACAATATAAACACAAAGATATACACAAAATAACATGGATGAGACCAGGAAGTCTGGAGGGCAATCAATCAAATAGACCATGTACTGATTAAAAAAAAACACAAACAATCGATAAATAACCTTAGCGAGAGCGCCCACCAAAGTGGCGTGACATGTAACATGGCAGTGACATAGCAAGGGTATGGCACTGGCGTGGCAGGTAGCGCACATTAAAGTAACGACACTAAAAAGGCTAGTTTTTTCAAAATTCATAATTTCGTCCTCTGAGGATGAAGTTATGCTAACGCTTTTAAACGTAAACAGTATGAACAAAACTTGTCCGCAACGTCAGTTTTGGGTACACTTTTATTGGAAAGAGATTCAAGATCATAGAAGATTTAATGTATTTAAAGGATTAAATATGTATCCGGCGAAGCGAAATTTGGACAGTAGTTCAGCCAAAATATCTGACTAAACCTTCTAGGGAATTATCGCTTAAAACAACAAGTAGATACTGGGAACTTTGAAATTTGCCCAATTGCTGTGGCTTTATTGATAGAAAGCATATTAAGATTAAAACCCCATCGAAATCTAAGTCAGCCTACTTTAATTACAAAGGATATTTTTTTATTGTATTAATAGCTGTGGCTGATGCAGACGGGCTATTTTTGTCGGTTGGTATTGAGGAATAAGGACGAAATATTGATGGCAGAGCATTCAAAGAAAGTAAATTTGGAAAAGCAGTAGTTCGCGACCGACTTGATCTTCCCGAACCTAACCGTTACCAGAAGAAAATGATAATACAAGTATTCTTTACCATTTTACAGCAGACAAAGCTTTTCCCCTCTCAGATCGTGTCGTAAAACCATATTCCAGAAGACAAGTAACAAATGACAAACAAATATTTAATTACATATTTTCTAGAGGGCAAAGATCTATTGAGTGTGCATTTGGTTTGCCAACTTCAAAGGTCAAAGTATTGGAGACACCAATATATTGCAATATTGTCAAAATTAATAGCATCATTCAAGCTACTTGTGTGTAACACAATTTTATACGTGTTCATGATGAAGTTTTTACTAATCCCACATTTCAATTGAAAAAACATATTAAAGCCATATTTGTGTATACATATTCCTTGAACTGCAGAATATCTACAAGCATACGTTTGGTGGTAAAGATATTACCACTATAATTAAGCCGCCTGCAGTGGGCAGGACATGTAGCCAGGGCCCCTGAGTCAAACATGATAAAAAAGATTCTAACAGCGCAACCCGTGGGAATGAGAAGACGGGGTAGACCAAAGCTGAGGTGGATGGAAGGGGTAACACAAGATGCCGAGAAGATAGGAGTCGGCAACTAGAAAATGCAAGCGAGGGACAGAATAGAATGGCGTAGAAAGCTTGAGAAGGTCGAGGCCCTCTAAGGGCTGTAGCACCAAGCTGATGATGTATACATATTCCTAAATAGGTAAATATTAATAAGGTATTCTAGTAAAACGGTATAGTGTTTTTAGCCCTCATCCGTTGAATTATTCGTTTTTTTCCTAATAAATATCGTAACAAATAGTTTTATTTTTGTTAACATTATGGTTTTACAATACAAGCTAACAACTTTTTTTAGAATACAAGCTTTTTTTACAAAAATGTCAGATAGACCAACTATTAAAAAATATATAGGCTCAATTTTAGGTTTTACACCAGCTTGTAAGGTATGACTGTGGTCTAGACAAAAATCTATAAATCTGGTCATCTTTAAAATATCTATCATTGAAGAATTAAAACAGATCGGCTAATTAAAAAAGTTATTGATGAATAATTTTGAATGACTGACTTGTCTTGTCATAGATACCTAGAAATTTCTCAATTAATGAGGTAAAACGAATCTTAAATTCTGGCCTGTCTTCCATATTTATATTCCATAGTAGCACGTGGCAAAAGGTAGAACAAGCTCTATTTTTAACGACGTGGCGTAGCAAGCTGCATGTCGCCACTGCCACTGTCATTTTGGTGTGTCAGTCGTGTGAATCATTCGTTTGCATTGGTTACATTTTAAGTAACCTGTTAGATGCGCTCTACTTGTAACTTGTCACTTGTCATGCCAGTTAAGTGGGCGCTATCCCTTAGATCTTATAGAGGGGCCAACATGGATTCGGACCATATCTAGTGATTACAAAATGTAAAATAAAAACAACGAAGAATGAAAGGCGAAAAGCACATAGAAAGTGGAACGTAGATAAATTGAAAGAGAAAGAAGAAGTAAAAAGAAGATTTGTACAAGAAGTAAATGCAGAGATGCAGTTCAAAGAACAAAAAATGGAGGAATAGTGGAAAAAAATCAAACAAGGAATAAACAATGCAGCGGAGAAAGTGGTTGATGAAATGCAAAATAAAAGAAGAAATAATTGGTTTGACAGTGAGTGCAAAATTAGCAGAAAAAGAAAAGAATAAAACAAGATTGAAATGGTTAAGCACAAGCAACGAAGAGGAACGAGAAAAATACAAAGATTAAAGGCAAAAGACAAAGAAACAAAGAGTAAAAGAAATTATGAACGAGATAGAAACAGAATAATACAAGAAAACAACAAATATATAAACACAACTCAAAACTATTGTAAAAATACTTAAAACTAGCTAACCGAAAACGGACATCTAATATAGCTATAGAAGCAGAAAAACGGCAGAAGTATTTCAAAGAAATATAGCAAGAAATATATAGTGAAGAAGTAAGAGAAACAATAACGAACACAGAACAAGATGAAAAAAAAAAGAATTGACCTATAGAGAAGTAAAAGAGAAAATAAGCAATCTTATAAACAGGAAAACAGCGGGAGGTGACGGAATAGTGCAGAACTTTTAAAATACGGCTAAGAGGCACTATACAGATAGATTTATGAGTTAATACAGAACATATGAAGCAAATAAATAATGCTCGAAGAATGGAAGACGGGAATTATAGTGACAATCCAGTCCCAATCCAGTCTCCCAATCCAATCCCAATCAAGGAGACCACAGGGTATGCAAAAACTACCGAGCAATTAATTTATTGTATGTAACATATAAAGTAATGACTGGTATAATTAGAGACAGACTAACAATATATACAGAACAAAGCATAGGCAACTACGAGTACGGTTTTAGAAAAGACAGATCCACGATAGATGCTATACATATGCTAAAACAAGTGATAGAGAAAACATACGAGTATAACGAAGAAACACATATATTTTTCTTAGACTTGAAACAGGGTTTGACAAACTAAACAGAAGAAAAATAATCCAAGACTTACAAGAGAGTAATATACCAAATAGAATTGTAAGAATGATATAAATGACAATGCGAGATTCCCAAGCAATAATAGACACCGCAAGAGAAAGAACAGAAATAATAAACATAAAAAATGGAGTAGGTAAGACAAGGAGATGCGCTCTCAACGGTACTATTTATTATATCACTAGACAAGATAATAGAAAAGCTGTCAAACGCAGCATTTATAAACAAGAATGTAGTACAAATAATAGGATATACAGACGTAAACAAGAAAGAGAAGACACAAATGACAGAACTGACAATAGATGCACACAGTTTAGGTTGAAACATTCAAAGATTTGGGAGTACTAGTAAATAGAAGAAATAAAAGTGTAGATATGAGAAGAAGAATTCAAGCGGAAAATACAGCATTTTATAGAAATAAAAAAATGTTTAGAGATAAAAAGATAAGCCGAAACACAAAAATGAAAATCTACAAAACGACTATAAGACCAATAGTAGTATACGCTGCAGAAACATTTACATAAACAGTAAGAGAAGAAGAGCAATTGAGAGTTTTTGATAGGAAGATTATCAGAAAAATACTGGGACCAAAAGGGAAAACCAAGAGGATGCAAGACAATGGATGAATCACGAAACACAAGAATGGATGGGTAAAGAGAGGGTCCACCCTAAATATGAAGATATCAAGACCATACGGCTACTGGATGGAATGATACTTAATGAATACTTACAAATTTAAGCTACAAAATAAACACCATAAAACAAGTGTAAATTAAAAGAAAGGATAATTCTAAGAATAAAGAATATCCATACGTTGTTATATGTTATGTGCATATAAATAATTCCAATTAAACAGTCAATACAAAATTTAATAAATGTAGATTTTAGACTACCAAAAAACTCATTTAAAACAAAATATATTCATTATTAAAAGCAAAACATGGTAAAGCCCATCAACTTCATTTAGAAAGATTAATGTCCTACGAGAATTTGACTCCATCGATAATTAACAAACTTTTACTTCGAACAAAGAAAAGTTTTAAGATTCATTTGGCTTTTAAATTTTGTACAATATTTTCCTACTGACATAATAACTTTGACAATAAATCAATGATTAGTTAGTTTATAAAGTATTTTCTGTACAATGAATAAATTTACTTGTAAATACGAAATATCTGCATATGCATAAATATTACTTTATGAAAAACCACGCATGTCATTGTATATTGTTTTCATGTTTAACTAATGTTTAAGTTATTGAATAATAAATTAGTCAATATTTCCAACTCATTTATATAAGAGATAACTTTATTTACAGCCAATAGGAAATCTTCTTAGTTGCCTTCGTAAGCCGTAAGTTACCACTTTGCCATTACACGTTGTACCATTTGCCTTGCAACAACATAGTCGCACAAGGAAGATAGTAGCGTATTGCTCTTGTTTAGTAAGTCTAACATTTGGCATGGTTTGTGCGGACTCTATGTTTTTATGATTGAATATGGAAATGATTTCTGCAACCATTCTTTTTTAAATTTTAGTCCATAGCGGTTAAGGGATTTTAAATTTTCATGCAGCATTTAGGGAGAGGAGAATGAGAATATATAGAACAAAAAAGACTAAAGTGGTATGGACATGTAAGAAGAGCTAGCGACAGCAGATGGATAAAAAGAATAACCGAATGGAGCCCCATAGGAAGGAGGAAAAGAGGACGACGCCGAAAATCCTGGAGGAACGAAGTAGACGACGCCATGAGTAAGAGAGGACTAAACGATGGAGAATGGAACAACAGAGAGAGATGGAAACGGTTGAGCGAGGGAAGGCAGTGAATACTGTAGAATCCCTAAATATATATATAGAATGAGAATTAAACGTGTCTCACAGTACAACTACTTGGGAACTATAATCAATGAGTCGTGGGACAATACCAAAGAGATTAAATGTCGCACCGGAAAGGCAAAAAGCAAATTCTTGACTATGAGCTCTGTCAAGAGCTATGACCTCACCTTAGAGAAAAAATTAGGCTCTTTAAATGTTACGTGTTCTCAGTATTTCTGTACGGAGTAAAAACGTGGACATTAAAGGCGGAAACACTATCAAAACTTAAGGTTTTGAGCTATGGTTATACAGAAGGATTATGAAGATACCGTGGACAGACAAAGTCACCAATAACAAAGTACTACGCAGGATGAACACAACCGCGGATTTGGTCAACATCGTAAAGGACCGTAAGCTGCAGCACTTGGGATATATAATAAGAAACTAATGCAGATACGAGCTACTCCAATGCATTTTACAAGATAAAATTGAAGGAAAAAGGACTTCAGTACAAAGTAGAATATCCTGGCTTGCTAACCTGAGAATGTGGTATAGAAAGACCTCAACACAGATATTCCGTATAGCAATCAATTTAGTATTCACAATGCATGAAAACATATTTCAAGAATACAGATATCACAAAATTATATATTTTTAGGTTTAGTGTTTTCTAAAAAAGTTCATGTCAATAATGAGCACACTTTCGCATAAAATCGACCATAGTGGTCGATTTTACCCCAACGTAATTGATATTACTTTAATTGTGGTAGGTCTCAGTTGATGTTATTTATTGTAGATGCCACGAACATATCACAGAAAAACTAGACGGTCCTCATGGGGCGAAGAGGCGATGGAAAGAGCGCTCAGCGATATAGCTGACAAAATGATATCGATAGGAGGAGCATTCAAGTTATACAACATCCCTTATGGAACATTTGTATCTAGAATTTCAAAAGCGTTTTTTGGCCTTACATCCTGTACCATGCGTCAAATGCTTTATAAACATGCAGAGCAAAACAAAATTAAACATCCATTTAAAATGGCAACGAAAATATTTGGAAAAGATTGGTTTTATTCATTTATGCACCGTCAGCCAGAACCAGTTTGCGTAAACCAG
The DNA here is from genome assembly GCF_040954645.1 of Diabrotica undecimpunctata. Classification (NCBI taxonomy): domain Eukaryota; kingdom Metazoa; phylum Arthropoda; class Insecta; order Coleoptera; family Chrysomelidae; genus Diabrotica; species Diabrotica undecimpunctata. The sequence goes on from NC_092808.1 coordinate 104,108,339, forward strand.
AAGCAACGAGTTTGACTAGAATTACTTCTTTTAATCGTGAAGAACTAAAGATATTTTACAAAAAACTTTTCAACTTTATGTGATCGTTACAAATTTGAATGTCATCAAATTTTTAATGTTGATGAGACGGGTATTAGTAATGTTCATATTCCCTGTAAAATTGTTATTGCCAGAGGCCAGAAACAAGCTGGTGCAATTACCAGTTTTAAACGAGGAGAAATCACGACACTAGTATGCGATTTCTGTGCCTAGGGGTCAATATATTCCACCTATCTTTATTTATAGAAGAAATCGGAAGAAAGAAGGTTTGGACAAAAACGGTCCTTCTTCTTCTTAACGTGCCCCATCCCTAAGGACATTGACGATCATCATGGCCCATTGGACTCTATCTGCAGCCGTTCTGAAAAGTTCTATTGACGTTTTACCACTCCATTGTCTCAGATTCTTCAGCCAGGACGTGCGTCTTCTCCCCGGTCCTCTTTTGCCTTCCACCTTCCCTTGTGTGACCAGCCACATCAATTCGTATTTCTCGTTTCTTAGTATGTGACCAAAGTAGTTTATTTTTCTTTTCTTTATAGTGTTGGGTATTTCTTTATCTTTTTTCATTCTTCGGTCCTATTAGGGCAATATACAGATGTTCCAAATCAGGGTGGATAACGGAACAACTTTTCTTGGAATGGTTAAACCATTTTCAGTGGCATGTTATTGCTTCTAAAGACTATCCAGTTCTTATAGTGCTAGATAACCACACAACGCATTTTAGTCTGGCTTCCTACAATTTTTTTCGCGACACCGGAATAAATCTCCTTTCACTGCCACCGCACACCGTCTCCAGCCTCTAGATTTTTTTTTTCCAATTAAGACAGCTTACTACCAAGAATGTGACAAGTGTATAAAACAAAAAAAATATGAGAAAATCAACACAACAACACTGAGATCAAAAGTAGCATCATCATCAAATTATTATTTATCTAAATCAGAATTAGAAAAGGTTTCAGACATTTATCTGGGCGACGATAAGGATAAATCTGTGCAGCTAAAAAATGAAAGCCTATCTCGTATATCTTTTAGTGAAATATGCCCTCTACTGGCACTAACAGTCAGTAGTTATACAAAAACAGGAAGCAGGCGAACTCAACACTCGACCAGTTTAACATCAACACCATTAAAAGAACAATTAGAGAATAAAGAACAAAAAAAGCAAAAGAAGAATGAGGTCGAGAAAGCTAAACGAACAATTGAAGCTACTAATATAAAAACAGAAAAATTAGTCAAAAAGAGGACTTATGGCATGAAAGAACACCAAACACGATAAAGAGAACTATGTGCAGTATGATCGGAGTTTGACTCAAATGAATTATGGTGGAGATGCCGTTTCTGTAGTCTCTGGGCTCACGCAGATTGCACGGAAGTGGATACTGCTACTCTTTATATTTGCTCAAACTGTAAATGTAACTAAAGAAGTAGGTATTTTATACTTAAATCTGTGATCGATATTTCCCATCCTTGATCGATATTACCCATCTACATCATCCATATTACCTGATTTTTTGGGTTTCAAAAATATGTATTTTTAAAATATTTGTAATTATTTTATAATATTTTTGAAGCAGTAATTGGTTAACAGAATGAACTAAATGTCCAAATTATAAGTTTCAAATTCGTAAAAGCGATAGCAAAGTCTAGAACAGTTTTGTCTTAAGTAGACGATATATCCTGGCCTTCCCCTAACATTAGGACTTGCCGTTTGTCCGTCGTTTTTATAATACGTAAGGAGTTGTTCTGAGTACCATAAATTTCTCCCACTTTTATTGTTTATGTACCGTTTTGGGAACACCTCTTCTGTTGGACCTCAGGGTTTCAGAATAAATTATGTGTTTTTCTAATAATAATTTGGCTAAAGGTAAACTTGAGTAATAATTATCAGCATACAAGTAGCGATAGTAGCCCTTTTCGAATTTAGCATGTTCAAGATCATACACTATCTGCTCACTTTGAGAAGTATTTGCATTAGTAATCGTATTTTTATCAGGATAAACGATTATGTTGTTAGCATATCCATCCACTGTACATAACTTATATAATTTAATTTCATATGGGCTTGTTCTATTTGGCAGGTATTACTTTATTTGCAGTCTTCTGTAAAAAGGTACTATACTTTCATCCACTACCAAAATTCGTCCTGGAGTTGATGCAGCTTGAAAATTTTTGTTCGATGCTTTTAAAACTTCACCTTACTTATAGAGCCGATCATTTTTATTAAACTGCATATTATTACAAAAATTAATGCAACCCATCAGTAAAAGAAACCTCATGGTCTCATGGTATTCATAATATACTCATTCCTGAACATGGGATCTTTCGTCCAATATAAATTTATTGCCGGTCCATCAACTAATCCCAAAATTATACATATTGAAAAAAAAACTTCGGCTATATCGCAGTTAGCCAGAAACGTATACGTACTTTTGATCGATATTATATTTAACAATATTTCCCTAGCAAATCTATTTGTTTCAGTAAAAATATTCTGTAAAAGATCACCGGTTACAAATAATTTGTAAGCGTCTATAGGATTTTCTATTTCGTTAACGTTAAAATGTAATATAGGCATATCTTGATATTGTTTCAACTCACCAGCTTTATTGTCACCCTCATCTATATCATGCCAATGGTTTTCATCATCATTTTTAGGTTCTGACATTTTTTCCCGTTCAATTTCTGTCCCATTATCATCATCGAATAAATTACTCGCACTTACATCACTGTACGATTCATCTGAAGAAAGAACATTGAAAAAGAACATTTTCACTGTTACTATTTGACAACTATGCAAGCACATGGACTCTTGAATCAGTTGCACTTTGGCGCTCATTTACAATACTTGGGTTATCTTCGTTATATTTTTTATTTTCAACTGAAAAGTACTCGGTTCGTTACACTCGTAGAGTTTTTGTTTTGTATGTATCAGCTGTTTGAGCTAAAAACATAATCTGTTTAACGCTAGATGACATTTTTATACTAGTAAAATACGGGCGTAAACATACTTGCTATTGAAATACAAACGATAGTCGATTGACTGCGCAAGTATGCATATATAAATATGCGCCGGTCCCGTAGAACCGGTCTCGTACCCGAGTAACCAGTTGTAATGTCTGTGCATTACCGGCCCCCAAAGCCCGGTACAGTTTTTTCTTTTAAACATGTTGCGAATCTTAAGATAAGTATAATGCTGTTTTTAGCAATTCAAACAAACGAATATTAACGAAGATATGCCTTTCACAATTTTTAAAAGTTCGCAGTTTTCACATACCGCTTTAATAATAACGAACACTGGTCCCAGGGGACCGGTAACGCAGTCAAACCTGTTGACCCGAACACATCGAAAAAAATGCATGGATTGACTATCTAAAGAAATATATACAGAAGAACAACAAATGACGTTGCAACCACAAACACCAGAAATTTTCATAAATGAATACACACTTGAAAAACTAAAGAACAGAAAAGCTGCAGGTAAAGACGAGATACCAAATGAATAATTGAAATATTGTGGAGCGTTAAGTATGGATCAATGGACAATAGTAATTAACAAGATACAATAAAATACAAATAAAGAAAGAATGGAGAACAAGCGAGCTAATCTTACTATTTAAAACGGGTAATAAGAAACAATCAGAAAACTACAGAGACAATATTGTTTGTACCTTATTTTAATCTTTCATATCCATAATATAATGTTCTCTATCCGTCATTGGGATGCGCTGTATTGAGATTGAGAACAGCATCATACATAATTATATAACTACACATACAAAGACAGAAAGATAACGAAGAGAGCTTCGCGGGCTACTTTCAAAATCTTTGCGGTCGACGTCTTGGCCATATATATAGATTTTCCAAAAGCCTTAAGAAATAATAATGTGTCATGTTTTCAAATTTTTGTTCAGCAATTTTATGGACATCAAAAATGTTTATTGCTGCAATCAAATTTTTTTTTCTTTTGAAACGTTAAAATTGATAGCGGCGCCACTAAAATCATAACTGCTATGAAAACAATCGCAAATCGAAGACGGCGCAAAGAAAAAAGTCGTGGCAAGCGGCCTACTATGTAAATTGAAGAAATACAGGGTTGATGTGATGCCGCGGTCGATACCGCATCGTATCGCTCGTGGCAAGAGTGCCGCAAGCAAGTAGTGTGGTGATCGGCAATAGCATTCGTTTCTCGGCCGTCTCGATGGGAGGAAAGCATCGCGTCTAGTGCCCCAAAAACATACGAATAACGTGCGCGCGTGACGATCACAGTCGACTACATTTTTGGAACTTTTTGACTTTGACGCAGCGTTTTTTGTAGGCTCGGTGTGAGATTTGTTCGAATTTAAACACTTACAGTGATTGTTTTTGTTTGACTTTTTCGGATTCTTTCCTTAGTTCTGTACTTTATACTGGTATGTGTATTGTATTTTGCATGCGGATTTTTATACAAACAGTTCCTCACGGTTAACTCAGAACATATTTTGTAATAACTTTTATTCTCGGTTAATAAATAATATTATTTATTTTTTTACAGGTTTTTAAAAAAAAATTAAAATAAAGAAAGAAATTTAAACTAGTTAAGTCCTTTTTCAATTCAAATAAGTTGATTAGTTTCTTAATTGATTAACAAATCTAATCTGTCATACTTACAATAATAGGATATCATAGATAACACAACCAAACATGTTCATGTAGAACATTATTAGCGATATGTGTGCTATCGTGTGCTATGTCATATCTGATAGGCACATAAAATATTGTTTTCGCTTTTTAACGTTGGAGAAAACTTTTCGTTTACAATAATTATAAAACAAATATTAGACAAATGGTTCTATAAGATGTATTAAATTATCGTCTATGTTACCAGTTTATGGAAGTATGCAAACTTTTCTGTTTAGAACTCTACAAAAAAAAATAAATCAAAAATTAGTTTTGTAGTAAAAATATCGGTTTGCCCAAAAACGTTCTTGAGTTTCTTATCTTATATTTTATTTTACATAAATATTAAATTTTTCGTTTAGTATTTAGTGCTTAAATATGTACATAGAATAATTCGTGTATAGGTACTATGTATTTATGTAATTAGATATATGTTCAATGATGTAACAGGAAACGTAACTTCAAAAAACTTCCACAGAATGTAATTAACCATCATGTTTAGTTTCGTCAAATTTTAAACTCAGTATTTAAAATATATTAAAATTTAGAAGAGATCAAAGATATATTTGTAATTGAACGGTTGGTTCATGCAAAACTAGCTCTATGCTTAGGTATTCGTCTACTTAAAACTTTTTCCTCTCTGACCTATGTAGACTTCTCCTCATATAATGCAAGAGATTTTGTATTCTCTCGGACATCGATTAAATAATCTCTTTATTATTTTTATGTAGATATTATATGTACAGCTGGTTTCTGAAAATACTGATACGACTCTTAGGATTTGTTTATTTTGAGCAGTGTATTTGATTGGTCTGACATTATATTATATTTATTATGACAAATAATAAAATAAACAAACAAACAATTGATTACATATGTTAATTCATAAATTGTAATAATTATTAAGGTCTAAATTTTGATATTCTTTTGAATTCCTGCATTTTATAGAGTATATAAATGATAGTTTTTATTTTATAATTATTAAGGAATAAAACAAACGACTTAACTAAACAATATATAAAAGCAAGAATTGTAGCCAAATTAAAAGATTAATGGACACTATCAGAGGCAGCAAAACATTTTAGCCTAAGCAGAACCACAGTTTTTCTATTAATAAAAAATGAAGGAATAAGAAACTCTCGAAAGAGAGCGAGGGTCTGGAAGACCCAAATTATACTAAATTTAGGTATGTGAAAATAAAATTAATTTTTTGTAATATCTCCATCAGCATTGATACCAGCTTGTAGTCTTCGGTCTATCTACGTAAAAGAAACTATGAAATTGTCTTCTTCAGAGAGCTCTCCCCAAACCTGTTCTATACCGTGCCACAGATCTTCAGCATTTTGAGATATAAAATTACGCCGATACAATCGTTTTATAATAACCATAACACATTCTCGATTGGGTTTAAATCTGGACTATAGCTGGGCCATGGTAAGGTTTCGATGTTGTTATTCTGGAGACACTGGTTTATTATATTTGCAGTGTGAACAGGACAATTATCTTGTTGGAGGATAAAATTATTTTCCAGATACAACTGTTCTACACTGGGAAACATGATGTTTTTTAGTATATTCAAATAAGTCTGCCCAACAAACCTGCCATCAATACGCCATACCATTCCCATTCCTCTAGATAAAATTCATCCCCATATATTGACGCTAAAATAACCAGCTGCTCGAGATCTATCAACATATAGAGGATTAAATCTATTATTATCTGGTCTATACACCCCAATTTTGCCCTTTGTGGAACATTGAAAAATTTTCTCAACTGTAAATATTACCCATTGTCCCAAAAATCTTAATTTTGTAGCTGATAGTTTAAAGCAAATATAAGTCTTGGATGCTTCTGTTGTGGAGTAAGAGCTTGTTTTTTTTTTTTTGCTGTAGTTCGGCACCTAAGACGCAATGCTTTAATTCTGCGAAAGTTGTCTTTATTCCCGCAAACTGTAACATAACTCTTGCAGTCTTCGCATCTTTAAAAGGATTCTTTTCTAATCTCTCCAAAGCGTATGATCTTAATGAGCAGTAGATATTTTTGGTCTTCTAGAACCTTGTTTTCTTTCGAGAGTTTTTTGTTCTCTCCATCTTTTATTAATGTTAAAAGCTGTTGTTCTGCTTAAGTTGAAATGGTTCTCTATGTCAGATAGTGACCAACTATCTTGTAATTTCGTTACAATTCTTGCTTTTAGATCTTTGCTAGCATGTGGAGCCATTTTTGAGGTCGAATATAATAAGTTATTTGACAAATTTTAAGATTTGGCAGTGACAGTGACAGTATGTAAATAATAAGTATTTATCCTTCAAAATACACTGCTCAATTTTCTACAAAATACGCTTTAAAAGTCGTATCGGTTTTTTTAGGAACCAGCTGTACCAAATACGAATTGATAATCTTTGGATATGTATTAATACATTGTTTCTTCAGAGTTTGCAATATTACCGGTTATTGGTTGGACAATACTTATATTCCTTTATTGTGTCTTGATAACATGACACTGTCCGTATTTCTTCGTGCCTCCAGTAAGTTGTCGTTCCATCGTTATAGTGGCCTTCTGCTAATCGTCTTCCTATTGGGAAAACGTCTTTCGTCGTCTTTACTACGTTTTTTTTCTTACCCAGTCTCCACTTTGCATCTACGTCTTATATCTCTACTTCTTGCTCTGTCCCATAGTGTCTTATCATACATTTTTTGTAAGAGTTTTCATCTCTGCTGTTTGCAACGTTTTTTTTGTCCTCTCTGTATTAGGTCGTGTTTCTGCCGCGTATGTCATTATTGGTCTGATGACTGTTTTGTAAATTCTGCCTTTCATTTCTTTTCTGATAGGTATATTTATTTCTCTATATTATTATATTCAGGCAGTCTGCGTCTCTGTTTGCTCTATTTACTTGATCGTACATTTCTGTTCCGAGCTTTGCGTAGCTAGAGATAGTGCAATGGCTAGATATTTAAAGTCCATCACTGTTCTATTATTTGACGTTCCAGCTCAGTAATTAACATCTCAGTAAATTTTCTGCTTAACCATGTAATTTATCTTATTTGGGTAAATTAACATGTTAAATTTCCTGCCGGTTATATTAAATTTTTGCAGCATACTTTTTAAATTATCTTCACTTTGAGAGGCTAGTATTGCGTCGTCTGCATAGCAGATTATTTTAAGTTGTTTTTCTCCCATTTGGTATACTTTTTAGTTCTTACTTTTTAATTATTTCATTCATGATCAGGTTAAACAATATAGGACTTAAATTTAATTAGTTAGTTTTTCTTCCACTTTTACTTTTATTGTTTTGTTTTGGTAGATATTTTCGATCGTTTTTATTATTCTTAGAGATATCTGTCTTGCATACAATAAGTGAATAACAACATTTAATTTTACTGTGTGAAATGCCTTCAAACTTCACGAAACATAGATATGGTAGGTTCTATCTATTTTTTTTTGCTCATTTTTTATTGTAAATTTAACATCAGGTTAAACGTTGTTCATTATCTTCAAATTCATATCTCGCTATCGATACGAATTCCAATAAAGGAAATTTTTACTATTGTACTATTGGGAGTTGCACATTTGGTATCTTACATAAATATTTCTGTCAACATGCCTTTATAGTCATAGTCATACTTTATTATTGATCCTTTAAGACATTCAAAATAAAAGTATAGGATACGTCACTACAGAATTCGGTATATAAAAAAAACATTAATGTGTATAATACAATATTCACAGTGTAACCAAATTCACAAAACATAAAATATATAAAATAACATTTTTACAAGTAAAATATGAAGCTACTGCAGTTTGTCCTCAAGATATTAATTTATAGAATAATATGCTTTTTCTAAGAGTAAATCTTTAACATTTTTTTTTTAAATTTAGGGGAAAGTGGTATTTCTTTCACAGTTTTTGGCAAATGATTGTATAAGGTCAGTCCCATATATCTGAAGCAATTTTGAAATTTGGATGTTCTGTGTTTAGAAACTCGTTAAGATTCAGCACTTCTTGTATTGTAATAGTGATTGTCTGAATTTACTGGAAATGTATTGATTTCTTCTTTTACATAAAGTAAACATTTATAGATATATAGACAGTAGGAAGTTAAAATTTGGTGTTTAATAGAAATTGGTTTACAAGATTGTTGATAATCCAAATTAAAAATTTTACGGATAATTTTTTTGGGTAGTGAACACTTTGTTACTATATACTGAATTCCCCCACAGAATTACATTATAGCACATGTGGCTGTAAGCAAAGCTATAATAAACGTTCATTAATGCCGAGATGGGTAGTGTGTTTTTGATTCTAGATATAGCATAGAAAGCTTTATTCAATTTCATGTTCACTGAATTCACTTGCTCTGACCATTTAAAATTATAATCAATGAATGAACACACCCAAAAACTTTGTAGAGTGAGTTGAAGATAACATATTAAGATATAGTCATAGTTAGATGAGTTGTATGAATGAAAATAAATAATTTCCGTCTTGTCAATGTTTAATATTAGTCTGTTGGTATTACACCAGCGTATAAAGCAGTCAACAACAGTCTTCATTGTAATTTTTAGTTCCTTCAGTGTATGTGCAGAGACTATTAACGAGGTATCACCAGCAAACATTGATATTAAAAGTGCCCTTGTGTGATCTGGTAGGTCGTTAATAAAAATTAGAAATAATAATGGCCCCAGCACGGATACCTGTGGTACTCATTTATTTGTCGTGTATGGTTCTGAGCTTGATTTTTTCATTTTAACAACACTCTTCCCGTCAGTTAAGAAATTTATTACCCATTCTAAAAATATCCCTCGAAAACCAACGTTATATAATTTATTGCAAATAAGTGTTATGTCTAAGCAGTCAAAAGCTCTTATCAAAGATAGATTAATAAATAGTTCTGCTACGTGGTTTCTACTATCTAATTCATCATAAATACGCTTAAACAACCTGCATGCAGCTGTGAGTGTTGACTTTTTTTATCTAAAGCCGTGTTGGTTTGGAGTTAATAAATTGTATTCTTCTATAAAATTTAACATTCTGTTGTATACAACCTTCTCTATTACTTTGGAAATTATGCTAAGGACAGATACTGGTCTATAATTTGAAATATCATGAGGGTCATTCTTTTTGAACATTGGAATAACTTTTACCATTTTAAATATGGATGGAAATTGGCTGGTTGTTATTGAGAGATTAACTAAATGGGTTAAAGATTGTATTCTGTACTTGTAGTAAGATATGAGGCAAGCGAATTAGCAATATCACAAGACTTGGTAATAATTTTATTATCATAATGTAGAATAATAATATCAGACCTATTCTTTTGCCTACCGGTTTCACTGTTTACTAAATTCCAAATTGTTTTTGGTATATTGTAAGATTGATTAATTAATTCACTATGAAAGTTTTTTTTTAGTATTTATTAATAGAGAATTATATTCTTTTTTTGCCTGTTTATAGGTATCTTGAGACTCGAGACTTCCTATATTTTTTGCTATCCAGTGTAAATTTTTTAGTTTTTCACTAGCGTGTCTTACCCCATTTGTTACCCATGTAGCCTTATTTGTTTTGTGTGCTTTATACCGTGTTTTTATTGGACAATATAAATTTAGATTGTAATCTAAAATGCTAACAAATGAATTTGTGGCATATTCAGCATTCAATTGTGAATAAACTTCATTAAAAACTGTAGAAGAAATCCCTGCTTTAAACATCAACATATTTTCATCTGACGTATCCCTGTAACTGATAAGTTTTTTTTTATCTTTTTTCGACACTTTATTGGCTTGCAAATTTACACTAAGTGAAAATACCGTAGCGAAAATCACTGAAGTGCCCCTCGAAAACATTTGATTTATAAAGATGTGGTTCGATATTTGTCAATATGTAGTCCAATTTTGTAGATGATGTTTTACCCACATCATCTACCCACTTTATCTACAAAAACTCTTGTAGGAACCTCAGACGTGACTCTAAGATTATAACTTACTAAAAACTCGTAAAAGGATTTCTTATTATTAGACATGACAACTAACCAATATCTAGATCCCCACAAATATAAATATCATGATATGACTTACTGCACTGCGTAGATCCAATATATTATGTAATTTACACAGAAAACTCTAAACTTCTGATGGCAAAGGATAAACATACAATATATATACAATAACACAAATTTTCCTATTGGCTATAAACAGAGAAATCGCACAGCACTCACACACAATTTCTTCACTAAAGTTAGAGACGTCTAATGTTTTGAATTTATTATCAGCTTTGATGTAGATGATGGATCCTCCATGGATATGGAACTTTCGACAAAAATAAGAGACGATGTTGAATCCATTCAGGGTCATAAATTGGATGTTTTCTTCAGTACACCAATGTTTTGATAGACAAATTATATCAGGTGTTTCTTGCAATGTTAAGACTTCAAGTTTGAGTAACTTATTTGTCAAAGATTGAGCATTTAGTTGCAATATTTTTAAACAACTGTCTGGTGATGATAAAAGTAACGTTTCTCTTGGATTTACTTGACTAAAAAAAACCTGGTCTATCTTCTCCAGTTGATAGACCTCTATTGTGATGCTCTCGATCTAAAAATCTTCTTCCTAACCTAAAGTTAAATCGTTCAATGCCAATTTTTTTCAGCCAAAAAGCAGGATTTTAAATTTCTTCCCTTAAGTCAGGTAGTACACCTATCATAAAACATTGATTATCCCTTCTTTTATGGTCAGTTGGTAACAATTTTACTTGTATAACCTCACAGTTTGTCTTAGTTATTATGAAACTCTTGATGTGGTCCGCATTTACACTATCCGGAACTTTTGAGATGAATAGCCACAATTTTTTGTCTGGTTTTTCGGATTTTCCATGGAAATCCTTATCACCAATTCCAGTTCCCATTATTTTCTTACATTTTTTTCTCACAATCTGATATTCCTCATCGTTCGTTTTATTCTCTGAACTACCCGTTGTGATATGATTAAGATTCATTTTTGTGCTTTCCTTATTCTCAACAGTTAAATTTGTCATGTAGTCACACGATTGTTTGGTTTAAATTTACATTAATTATGCATTTAATTCGTTTGTAGTAATTTTTAAAATGCCCTGTATATTGGAATGCCTTTCAACATGTTTGGTGTTTTTATCATTAAAAATTTTATTTGAGTCAGTTTCATTATTTGTTTTGTATCATTTTGTATTTAGAATTCGTTAACTGGATACTGGCCGTCTTATCTTCATTACCTTGAGTTTTTATTAAACCCTCATTAACAGTTGTGTTGGGTTTTTATGGTGTTATGGTTCTGGTTATTTCTTATTTCAATAAATTTAATTTTTCTAGCAAATGTTCATTATTTGATTTTAATGGATTATTGTTATTTAATAATAAATTATACTTATTATCTTTCAGCTAACAGCCTTTTTAACCACTGATTTTCTATCGCTATGGCACTAAATGATTCGATGGGTTGTTCATCACTATTTTGGCAACAAATTACACGTGAATCCCCTATCTTGAAGAATTTCACTTTGTAACACATAAGATGTGATAACTATTTCCACATACTATACAAACGATTGTTTTTTTAGGCTTAGTTTAAGAACATTTAAATGTATTCTCTTCAAAATCTACCTCTTTTACTACAGAGAGAGGTGATGGCACATTTTTTACTTTCCGCCATCTTGGAATGGATGATATATATGGCTCTATTAAAATGCAAGGAGTTTGGCTCTAAACAAATATTTAAGAGGTGTACAACATTGTTTTTAATGAATATACCTTTTTTCCTTAGGTATACTCCATTATTGGAGGTTCGCGATCACTACATCAAAAGTTTTTCTATTCTGTTCATCGCTTAATATTTGTTAAACATTCATGCCTGCTCAAGCTTATGTTATTACGAAACCATGCCATTGCTCTTTTATCTATGACCCTGCTACTTTTCATCGTTGCTTCAATTATTAGCTGTATCAAGTTAAATTTTTGTCATTTCTTTATGTAATTATGTGGCCTAGGTACGAGGTCTGTTTTTTTAATCATTATTTCTTATTTTTGCTTTCTGGTTATGTCAGTTCTTGATGATTTTTTATGTGTAACTCCCTACAGAAGAACAAACATAACTTATAATAAATCTAATTCGGATATATAAGGTTTAGTTTTCGGTTGCAGATAAATTTGCTTCCATTTGGTGCACATGTTTCTGACTTCCTCAATTTTTATTTTTATTTTTAGATCTCGATTCCACTTATCATTTAGTGCTACACTTTTTTGTTTGGCTTTAAGATTAGTACATGCAGCCAAAAACGAAGTGTGCATTAAGTCTAGCTATTCTTTAATTTTTTTTAGTGTAAAGTTATCTTAGTCTGACCAAAATTATTATGATAATAAATAACATTTTTTTAGCGCAATCTTTTTTGAGCATTAAATATAATAAACATTTTGAAATTAGGACAAGGATTAAACTTTTCTCGCACAGGGGTTGTTCTGGGCATATTTTTTAAAAAAAATTCTAAGTAGACCAGGGTAAGGTAGGTCTCTAGTTATTTTACAACTTAATTTTATACTGAAATTTGAAAATAAAGTAAAGTATAATGTAAAAATTGTTTATCATTTAGTGCCAGAAGATTTATAACATTAAAAAAATTGTAAAATTAATGTCAAAGTCAGAATACATATAGTTAGAACTCTCCCAAAAAATCATTCATCAATTAGCCTATATTTTTCCACTGCTGAACGTAGGCCTCTTGTAAAATTTTCCACCTATTCCTATCTTGTGCTTCTTGCATCCAGTTTGTGGTGATGCGCCCGATGTATCATCCGTCCATCTAGTCGGTTGTGAGGGGATAACTGGTGATGAGCAGTTTGGTTTCCGAAACGGTATGGGTACTCGAGAAGCTCTTTTTTGCATGCGAATACTCTTACAAAAGAGCATTGAGTTTAGGAAAAATATTTACGTATGTTTTATAGATTTCGAAAAAGCCTTTGATAGAATACCACATACATTATTATTTCAATGCTTCGACTCAGTTGGTCTGGACATGTATGACATTAGATTGTGATTAGATGTGTTAAGGTGGACCAAGAGGTTTCAGCTAAAGTTTCTATTAAGCGTGGTGTCAGACAGGGATGTGTTATGTCACCGATGTTGTTTAATGCCTACACTGAACCAGTTTTTGAAATAGCGTTAAATAATCGCCGCGAAGGTGTTAAGATCGGTGGTGAAATTATTAACAACATCAGATACGCCGATGACACCGCAATAATGGCAGAGAGTCCAGAAGATCTTCAAACCCTGTTGAATGCTGTAGACAACAAATGCACTAAAAAGGGTTTAACAATCAACGCAAAAAAAACAAAATGGATGGTGGTCGGAAAAATTAATATCGAAGACTCAGTACTAAGATTAGATAACAAAATCTTGGAAAGGGTGGAACACTTTAGATATCTGGGTAGCTGGATTGACTGCAGGGTTGAAAGTGACGAGGAAATTTTGACCAGAATAGAACTCGCACGGAAATACTTTATTAACTGGCGTTCTGTATTATGTAGTAGAAGTCTGTCGTTGACCACACTTCTAAGAGTATTGAAGTGCTACGTCTGGTCCACTTTGTTCTATGGATGTGAAACCTGGACAACAAAAATAAAAAATCTTAACAAATTAGAAGCGTTTGAGTTATGGTGTTACCCTCGCATGCTCAGAATCCCGTGGACAGCACACATATCTAACGAACGCGTGCTAGAGACCGAGCACAAAGAGCGAGAATTGATCAACATCATCAAAATGAGAAAGGTCCAATACTTCGGTCATATAATGAGAGGACCTAAATATCGTTTACTCCGGTTAATCATTCAGGGCAAAATCGAAGGAAAACGTTGGGTCGGAAGAAAACAACTGTCCTGGCTGCGTAACATTAGACAATGGACAGACCGAACGGTCGAGGAACTGTTTCATCTAGCTGCCGACCGAGAATCATTTCATCAGCTTGTCAATATGACGATAGCCAACGCTTGAATACAAGCACGGCACATAAAGAAAAAGAAGATCTAGTCGGTGGTCGTCCTCTGCTTCGATATTCCTCTTGCCTTGGTCGCCATTCCAGAATCTTTCTGGTCCATCTATCATCCGTTAATCTGGCAACATGTCCGCCCCAAGCCCATTTAGCCATGGCAAATTTTTTTCCCTAAAAATACTCAATATTAATTAATATTAAAGTATTTTCATTAAGTAAAAGTAGTTTCATTAAGTAAAATTAGTTAAAAACTAGGTACTTAGTGTGCAAAATTTGTCAAGAAAAAACGTGTTTATAGACAAGGCGAAAAGCTCTTGTTCGTTCGGAAAATATGAAATACTTTCATGAGATACCCCAGAATAAGGTTCAAAAGGGTGCCCAGGCGAAAGGTTGTTAAAATGTTGTTAAACTATTTTTATTTAAACAAATTCTACAAATCAATTTTTTTTGTCAGAACAAATTTTTAAAAAAGTTTTTGGGCCATTCCAAACAAAATAGATTTCTTGTATTTTTTCTGTAAACTTGATAGTTTTCGAGTTATAAACAATTTAAAACTGAAAAATACGCAAAATTACGATTTTCAAGACTCAAAAAGATAACTATAAAAAATATTATTTTTGAAATCACCAAGGACTTAAATTTAAGTTTAAATCTTGTTATATCATTTTGCAATAAGTATAACATTGTTTTCTAATCGTTAATGAAGCGCTTATGACAGGAAAAGTGCTCGGGCTGCAGCGTGTGCTGAGAAACAAGATCTATGGCACAAATTTTTGCTGGTTTAAATTCTCATTGTACAAATGATCGTCCGCCCTGCCATACGCTCTTTATTAGATTCATTTTTTCAAGATTTTGTAGATCATTACCAAATAAGATCTGTTGTAAGTGTTCTCTAAAGTTGATTGTTTTCGGGTTATAAATAATTTAAAACTTAAAACGTAAAATTCCGATTTTCACGGCTTAAAACCACAAGTAAAAAATATTATTTTTGAAATCATTAAGTACCCAAATTCAAGAAAAAGACTTCTTTTATCAGCTCTTGATGAAAATTCTGGGCTCGTTTTATTTTAAAACATTGTTTTTGATTGTAGTTAAACATTAAAGAGAACAGAAGCTTCGCACTCCACTAAAGTATGGAGATCAATAAGAAAGATGAAAACCAACCATACAAAACGGACTCTCAACGTTATTCTGATTTAAACTTGGAAATTTTATTATGAAAATCTGTTAAGATGAAATAAGAATATATAAAATGATAAAGTATGGAGATGACCAGTTAATACACCATTTAACGCGATTATGTAATAGATAATGTATATATAAATAAATGTAAAACACCAATAAAACATATCAATAAAACATATCATACAATAATAATGATAACTTTCTTATACAAGAAAGGAAAACGAATGGATATTGCAAACTACAGAGGATTGTTGGTTAACAGAACTTCAAGTAGACTCTTCTGTAAGATAGTAAAGAACATACTTAAAATGTGCTAATATTCTCTTTCTTACATAACAAATCATAGAAAACGACATTTTATGGAAAAAGAAACGGCTATCCCCTTTATTAATTTAAAAAAGGTGTATGATAACGTACCTAGGTCAAAATTATGGTTAGTTTTACATGAACTTGAAGTTGAGCAGGCGATAGTTAATATTTTGAAAGAAATATGTTAACGAAAGTGATATTTACAATTAGATTGTTAAAAAATAATACAGTCTATCTCCTTTGTTTAATAGTGTTAATTTAGAAATAGTTTTATATCAGTGGAAACGCAGCTGCGCCGGTATGGAGATATCAGTGAAGGACGGCTATTTAAGCAGCAATAACTTCGTAGATGACCAGCTGTTGTAGCACAGGACTCCAATGTTTTGGAATGTATGCTCAGCAGACTGTACGGAGAATATAAAGAATGGGAACTCAACATAAGTTTGCAAAAAACAAAATATTAAGTGTTTAACTCTGAAGCTAATTTTACCGATGTGATTGACAACAACGTGGAAATAACACAAGTAACATCATTTAAATATCTAGAAGTACTGTTGAGTGCAGATAAGCTAGGAGGACAACAGAAAATTAGATACCACTGGAATAGGGAAAGAAAGTAATTTGAAGTCTTGACTTAAATGCTAAAACAAAGAGAAACATATAGATGTAGTAGAGATAAACTCTTTTCAAAAAAGCGCCAGAATATCAAGGCGTGACAGAATTACCAACTAGGCTATTAGACATTAATATCTTAAATTCCACAGATACGTTAAATGATAGAAAAAAAAGAAAGAGTCTTAAGTGGCTTGGACATATTCTAAGGATGAAAGAAAGTAGACGGCCCAGTAGATTATTTAAAAGGAATCCGACCGGAAGACGTAAAAGAGAAAGACTTCAAGATTGTTCTTAAAATAGAAATATCTGGTTTGAAATTAAAAACTATGTTTTAATAGTAATTACATCTATCTAATTAAAAAAAAAATTGTCAAATTACTTATACTCAACATGATTTTATTCATTACAAATATATTAACTCTTTCATTATTAATTTTATGAAAAATAAGTTAAGTAGCTTTATAATTCACCCTATTGAAAATTTGTATTATGCAAAGTTGTTTTAAATAAAAAAACTATGTTTTAATATGTAATTATACTTTTCTAATAAAAAAGAATGCAAATTTTTGTCAAATTACCGATACTGAATAGTATTTTTATCTATTACAAATATGATAACTCTTCCGTTCCGATAAAAAAGGTTATAACTCTTTAATGTTAATTAGATATTTAATGTATTTTGTTTTGTGAAAATTATTTTATTTAAAAATCATTTTTTATCTGAACGGAAGAGTTCAGTATCATATTTGTAATAAATAAAAATTAGAAATGTTGGGTATCAATATTTAAAAAAAAAAATGCAATTTTTCTTTTTAAAAACAGGGATGTTATTATATATTAACACATAGTTTTTAATAAGAAACAACTTTTCCATATACAAATTCTCGATATTGTGTAATATAAAGGTACTTTATTCTTGAGCAAATTTCATAATTTTTTACATACCTCGTATAATGTTGATAAAATTTAATATCTGATGGATATATATATATATATATATATATATATATATATATATATATATATATATATATATATATATATATATATATATATATATATATATATATATATATATATATATATATATATATATATATATATATATATATATATATATATATAGGTATATATAATGGGAAAAAGAAAATGTGAGTGAATAATAAAAGTAAATGTTTTTTCTAAGAAACTCAATATTTCGCTGTTTATTTGATAGCTTCATCAGTAGTACACTGTAAAACAATTTTAACATTTCAAAAAAGGCGTACAAATACATTTAAAAAACACTTACAGAAATTAAAAGATCTCACAAATAAAAACTGACATTAAAGTATGTAATGAATATCAAGATTAAATTGTCTTAATCACGTTCGTTACAGCAATACGAGAAAAAAAAAATTAAAATTACTTCAAATGTAAAAATAAAAATAACAATAAAAGAAACGTTAGAAGAATGATATTTCTTTGATGAATTGTTAAGGTTAGTTGTTATTAAGGTGAATGTTTCAATAGCTTTTCAATATTTATAAATTTTGTTCAATATATTACAATATATGTTACTTAACTGTCCAGTGTCCGTTTTATAATTTAAAGTGTTTTTATTTTTGGTAATGTGATACATATCAAGAAATAATCTATTTTTGTAGTTATCAACCTGTGTGAAAATGTGAGCTTTGTTATAGTCTAGCATATGACCGGTGTTTTCATAGTGCTCAACTACTGCGCAAGTATATTTTTCCAAGCAGTATATAAAAATATATGCTCAGTATATATTTTTTCCAAAAAATGAGATGTATCTCATTAACAAAAATAAAAACACTTTAAATTATAAAACGGACACTGGGCAGTTAAGTAACATATTGTAATATTCTTCTTAACGTGCCCCATCTCTAAGAACATTGGCGATCATTATGGCCCATTTGACTCTACCTGCATCCGTTCTAAAAAGTTCTGTTGATGTTTTTCACTCCATTGTCTCAGATTCTTCAGCCAGGACGTGCGTCTTCTCCCCGGTCCTCTTTTGCCTTCCACCTTCCCTTGTATGACCAGCCGCATATATTGTAATATATTGAGCAAAATTTATAAATATTTAAAATAGTTAACATTCAACTTAATAACAACTAACCTTAATAATTCATCAAAGAAATATTATTCTTCTTATTTCTTTTATTTTTATTTTTACATTTGAAGTAATTTTAATTTTTTTTATCGTATTGCTGTAACGAACGTGCTTAAGACAATTTAATCTTGACATTCATTACATACTTCAATGTCAGTTTTTATTTGTGAAATTTTTTATTTTCTGTAATTGTTTTTTAAATGTATTTGTACGCCTTTTTTGTAATGTTAA
Source organism: Diabrotica undecimpunctata (assembly GCF_040954645.1). Taxonomy (NCBI): domain Eukaryota; kingdom Metazoa; phylum Arthropoda; class Insecta; order Coleoptera; family Chrysomelidae; genus Diabrotica; species Diabrotica undecimpunctata. Next base: position 104,127,499 of record NC_092808.1, read on the forward strand.
AATTGTTTTACAGTGTACTCCTGATTAAGCTATCAAATAAATAGCGAAATATTGAGTTTCTTAGAAAAAACAAAGATTTTTATTGGAGACCACTTTACCTGATAATCTTTCGACTGTTCTAACATTTTGTGTCATGTGGAACAATTTCACCCAATCATGCCAACATTAGACTGATAATTGCATTCAGTGCAATTTTCAATCCCTATGACAGCACGATCGAGTTTGACAACTTCATCCAAATAAATTTCAAAATGTCTCGTTTCGGCAATGAGAATGTTCAAAGTATAAATGCGCTAATCAAAGAAAAAATTCCCAGAAATACAACCTACAGTCACAAATATATTTGGGGAATATTCATGGAATTTTGCTGCGGACGAGAATATGAGTTGAATGAACATAGAAGCTTAGAAGAATTATAAATATTATGCGTGGTAATAGATCTTCTATAGTAGAGAACAGCAACGAATCTAACGTTAACTTAAATTTTAATAATTGTACTTTCACTAACTGTACTTTTAATAAATAAATGTTTCGGTATGATTTTTTTTTTTCGAAAAATTATCCGCCGAATATCCCTCGGACATTAATGAATGCCTCATAATTTCATGACAAATTTCTCAAGCTCGTTGTTTGGTAACAGCACTCAGCCTTCGGCTTCGTGCTGTTACCAAGGAACGAGCTTTCGATTGTCATGAAATTATCTCGTCTGTTATCAATGTACTAGGGATATTACTACTGATAATTCCTACGTATATATATATATATATATATATATATATATATATATATATATATATATATATATATATATATATATCTGCAGTTTTTTTTAAATCTTGCCCATGTACTTTGGCTCCTAGAGCATCTTCAGGGGCATCTGAAATAGGCCAAGATACGTTTTTTCAACTTTTCAACTGAAGAAAAATTAATTAATTTCTAAAAATCTCGAAGTTGATGGTTAATAAAATCTTGTTTATAATATAACGTTTTAGACTTAGACAATATGGTGAATGTCATTAATAGACTTCGGCAAATATGCAAATAAAAATGTAGAAAATATATGCACGTGTTTCCCCGAAAATATGCAAATATTTTACAAAATATGCATACAAATAAATAAAAAAATCGTAAAATAGTAACAATTTTATTTAAAAAAAAAGTGTACATAACTAAATATTTCCTACTATTCATTTAGATTTACATTAATTTTAAGTAACTACATCATTTTTAAGTATGAATAAACTTATTTAGAATTATGGTAACAATAAATGACCAAGTAGTGTTCAAAATTTTCTAACAAAAACTTGTGGCTTCTGTCTGAGTACATATATTTATATATGGAAAAACTTCGTTAAACATCAACTGATGTAACGGGAGCATTTTTCAAACTAACCAAAACATTTGGTTCTAAATTAATTGTTTCCGAAATATTTCCAGCTAGAACACTGACTACTTCAGAAAGAATATGGTAACCTTTATTTTTTTCCTTAGTAGCTTCAAATTTTTTTAAAATATCTTTTCCAATATTACATCTAACGTTCCGACAACATGACGCAAATTCTTTTATTAATGCTGTACTTTCGAACAATGACAGTTTTGGTGATTCTAACTGAGTAATTGTTTTTTGAACAAAACTAAAATTTGATTTTATAAATGAAAGTTCTTGTTGAAGCAAGTTACTCTGAAAAGTTTGTTTAGAATCCAAAAGAGATTGGGAACTTTCATCTGTTAACGTATCAATTATGTTCTTTATTTTAACAAAATGATCTGCATAAAAATTAGCTGCTTCTAACCATGTTCCCCATCGCGTTAAAATAGGTTGTGGTGGAAGAGGAATGTTAGGTAGCATTTCTTTATAAAGTTGAATTCTTATAGGAGATTTAAGAAATACTTTTTTGACACTGGATATCATGGTATTTACAAGAGGAAACTTTTTTCTTATTTCCTCTGCAACTCTGTTTAATCCATGCGCTACACAAGTAATATGTATTAAATCTGGGAAAAATATTTTTAAATTTTGTCCTGCTTTCACCATATAAGGAGCAGCATCCGATAAAATAAGCAGTAATTTATTAGAAGGAATAGTTGTCGGAAGAAAAAAAGTTGCTAATGTTTCTTGTATAAAACGCGAAATTGTTAAAGCATTTGTTTTCTCAAGTTGCTGGCATGAAATAAGATGAGATTTTGGTAAGGTATTTTCTTTAAGAACACCAATTAATAAATGAGCAATATACTTTCCTGAGGAATCAGTGGTTTCGTCTACAGGTATGTAAAAATAATTATCTGCAATTTCTTCCTTAATATTAATTAACACCGACGAGTATAGCCCGTTCACATTATTTCTTCTTAGAGACCGATCACTTGGAACATTAAGTTTGCAATATTTTTTTAGAAACGAACTAAAATTTACATTTGCTAATTTTGAAAGCGGTATGTTTGCAGACACTAATGCGCGACACAAGTCTTCATTAAAAGTTTCTTGCTCATCTAATTTTTTTGAAGTAGATTGGAAACATTTAGCCATTGAAGTTTGATGTTTTCCTCCTATTTTTCCTTTTTTTGCAATGTGTGAAGCAGTTCTCACATGTTGGTCTATCTAAAATTTCTTCTCACATGCTATCTATAAATAAAAATAAAAATCTTTATTTTAACCCAACCTTTAAAATATAAAAATATACAAGGTGTTTTTGGTTAATCAAATATCTGGTTTGGAAAAAAAAACACTCGCTAAGTGTTTTAAATGCAGTATTAATCCACAAATTAGTTTTTGTTACTAACCATTAGTACATCATATAACTTATTTTAAAATTCAACAAAAGTTTTTTTTTGTTAATTCAATTACAATAAAAATAATTGTGTTTTAGAATAGCTGACTTCATAAAAAAAGTAAAGTTGAAAAATTTTTCTAAATACACACCATTGTATTGTACCATGGACAATATTTTCTCACTAAAGGAAGCTATTTTTCATTTAAAAACAACCTACGAGTACTAAATTTCAAGTAAATACGTTTATTGGTTTTAAAGTTATTGTTGTTATTAACTAAAAGAATTTAATTTTTTTTAATTTTAACACCCTGTATCTCGAAAAGTATATAAGTTTGACCCCTCATTAACTGTATCGTTTTGTTCAATTTTTCGAGAAGTATCTACAGTCAAACGTTGTAAGTGTCATTTGGAAACACCCTGTATGTATGAAATATTAGATATTTAATAATTAGGTTTAATCCACGTTGAAGCACTGGTTGTTTTAGGCATTATAAAATCACAATCTTCCTTTTTGTTACGCACAACAAGTGTTTACGCTTTGAATATCAAAACAAAAATGATTTACAAATCTGAGCATCAAATTAGAAATGTTTAGGTACCTAATTCAATAAACTGGGAGATTTTGGAAAATCCCTAAATTAGGAACAAAACTATTAGCCGTTTACCTGCTGTTAAGATACAATAAATTGTAGATAGATTTGGGGATTAGATCATAAAATGCAAATGAAACCCTTAGCGATTATCCAACAACTGAATGCCTCAGTGACCGAGACTTTCTAAGAATGTTGAGGGCTACTTAAATTGATCTTCTTTGAAATTGTAAATGTTTTGTACCTGTAGAGATTACGTACTTGGATTGGATTCTTGATTAAAATGACTACAAAATTTTATACAAGAATTGAAATAAATTGGTATGTTTAAAAATTTTCAAATACAGTATAAAAATCTGAACTTTTGTGCACTTTATGCAAACTTTTATACAAATATGCCAAAATATGAAATATTTGCATAAAATATGCACAATATGCAAAATATGCAATATGCATATTTGCCGAAGTCTAGTCATTAACATTAACTGATACATTTACACAACACGAGACAAAGGACAAACAGTTTAAAAATTATTATAAATTTGAAGAAGCTATATATTGGGTGACAGCAGGACCAGGAGCCATTCTCTCTTCTGCTGTCATCCAATATGTAGCTTCTTCAAATTTATAATAATTGTTAAACTCTCCTTTGTCTCGTGTTGTGTAAATATATCAGTTAATATTTATGACATTCACCATATATTGTTGGATAGCCTAATTTTGACGAAGTAAGTCTAAAACGTTATATTACAAAAAAAATTATCTGCCATCAACTCCGAGTTTTTTCGAAGTTAATTAATTTTTCTTTAGTTAAAAAACGTTTCTTGGTTTATTTCAGATGCCCCTGAAGATGTTCTAGGAGCGAAAGTACTTGGGCAAGATGTAATAATATCGATATCCGCCTTTTATTTGATTAAGAATTAAGAAAGATGTAAAAAATATTCTCAAAAGAACGGACGTGTATCATAATCAAAACCTATATTGATTTTATACACATCCTGCATCATATCTGCTTTAAATAAAGCCATAAACATTAAAAAAATAACTATTATCACCACTGCTCTCTCATTTACTATCTTTATTAATATGCTGGCTTTCGTTATTTAAAAATACCAAACCTTCAATAAAATGCCGTCCGTCATAAACAGATATCAGAATGCATTACTAGAATTTTATAGTCTACGTTTATTTTTCGTCTTTTTACTATTCTGAATTTTTCTGTGTTACGTGTTATTTGGCGCCGAGATTAAAACATTGTGATGTTAAGCCAGTTATTAAAAAACTCTGGTTATTTTTGCATTTGGTTCTAGTATTCTAATCCTAATAAATTATTTTCAAATAAATCAAACTCATAATATAAATATTGCACAAAGCTAATAAAATATCAAGGTTCTGAAACGTAAGTTCTTGTGGAATGTCTACGTTAAATATTATGTTTTTTTAATAAGCCACAATTTGTGGTTATGATTGTGATGGAAATCACATTTTTAAATAAATAATGTTTGATGTTTCGATTTCCCCTCTGGAAATTGTTCTCAAAACAGGTTTTTATACAAATTCTGAAAAATGTATGACATTTTTCGTATTCACATCACATTAATATTTCATTTTCACATTCATAAATTTTAAGAATTTGTTTAAAAACCTTTTTTAAGAACAATTTACGGAGTGGAAATCGAAACATCAAACGGACGACGTTATGCATCACTAGATCAAGCGCCAAAAATTGATTTTGAGATATTTGACTTCAAAGTTTTCACTCTCTTTAAATTCAGTATATGTTACAATAGTCGTAATTTTTTATTTTCGAAGAAGGCTTTTGGTCGACTTACGATTTTCGCCACATTGTGTAATTGTATTATACTTCAATAAACCAAGCGATATGGAGGTAGTTTGGTCTAGTGATGCCATTGTTTAAGTGATGCGTAACTAAAATATCACTTTTAGTGAAGGATTAGTAGGCCACATGCTATTTTTTCTTTTTGGGTATGACAATAAAAGTCGTTGTTTTAAATATTTTATATTACTTTAGAAATTAACCAAAAATATAAAAAAAAACTTAAACTCAGTGTTAACTGTAAGTACAATTTTCTGAATATTATGAAAATAGTAAATAAACATTACTGTATTGTTACTGAAAAGGGAGCGATACAGAGGTTTTGCATCATTTGGTATTAGGTGCATTAAAGCTTTTAAGTCCTTAAGCTTAGCACAGAAAATTGCTTGCCTGTGGCCAAAGAAGAATCAAGTGGTTACTTAGGGATTACATTGCAACGAGCCGTCCTTTTCGAAGTTTCTTGTGAAGATCTACTTCAACTTCACTAGTGTTAAAATCAGTTTTCATAAAAATACTCAGTGGTTTATCCTTTCTTATTTCAGTTTGTCTTGTTTTAAGCCAGCTTACCTTACTGTTTTCTATGTCTGAGTTACGGTTTCTAATCATAGTTTTCAACCTCTTTGTTCCAGCGAATTCTTCTTTTTTTATTCTGTGAACTACTACTGGGTTCTTTTTACGAGATTTCTTCATCGCGCTTAGGTAATCATCAACTGTATATAAACATTGTTAAAATTTTAAGGCATTTTCAATATCTATAAAATCACTACCATTGAGTAAAAATCTATGACCAGAAAAGAGATAGCGTAATGTAATTTTTTTAATGGAAGGATGAGTTTCAAAAATCGTTTTCAGGATCAAAACTATTTTGATGTTGCGGTTTTGGCCGCCACAAGAGTCTGAACACAAAATTACATGTTCAATGTGTTTCTTAAGACAACTGCCTACTTCCTGGGCTCTCCGGCCAGCTTCATCTTCTATCCAAACATACAATACCTTTGTTATCCTTGCCGCTATCGATACCAAGGTTGCAAATACATAATTGACGCTTATAATATACGATATTTGTTGATATTCTCGGGAGAGAAAGAGTTTTTTCTAAATAAAAACAAAAGGTTTTCACTTCTGGTTGATCGTTGCTCATCTTCAGGTCTAGCTTTTATTGTGTATTTTCATATATTATATATATATTTGGGGATTCTACAGTATTCACTGCCTTCCCTCGCTCAACCGTTTCCATCTCTCTCTGTTGTTCCATTCTCCATCGTTTAGTCCTCTCTTACTCATGGCGTCGTCTACTTCGTTCCTCCAGGATTTTCGGGGTCGTCCTCTTTTCCTCCTTCCTATGGGGCTCCATTCGGTTATTCTTTTTATCCATCTGCTGTCGCTAGCTCTTCTTACATGTTCATACCACTTTAGTCTTTTTTGTTCTATATATGTTAGTATGTCTGTTTCTATTGATGTTCTTTGTTTTATTTCGTCATTACTTCTCCTATCCATTCTTGTTACTCTGCAGCATCTTCGCAGGCATTCCATCTCTCTTGCTATTATCTTACTGCTGTTTTTCTTGTTTATGATCCAATTTTCGGCCCCATATGTCATAATACTTCGCACTAATGTTTTATAAATCTGCGTTTTTGTCTTCAAATTTGGGTGTCTATCCCACCATACTGAGTTAAGTTGTCGGATTGCTGTTCTTGTTTGTCCTAATCTTTGTGTAATTTCTTCCTCTGTTGTTGCCTTTTTCGTGATTATAAACCCCAGGTATTTGAATTTATCCTTTCCTTTGATTGTTACGTTGTCATCAATCTGTAGATCTTCTATGTCTTCTTCACTTGTAGATAGGTACTCTGTTTTCGCGAGGTTAATATCTAGGACAGCCTTGGTATATTCTTCTTGTAGTTTCTTCATCATGTAGCTGAGGTCGTCTTGGTCTTGTGCAATCACTACTTGATCGTCTGCAAAACTTAACGTATATAGGTATTCGTTCCGTACCGGTACTCCCATGCCTTCGCATTTTCTTTTCCATGTAGTCAAGGCTTTCTCTAAGTATATTTTGAATAGGGTTGGAGATGTGGAACAACCCTGCAGGAGCCCTTTTGTTGTGGTGAAGTCTCCTATGATTCTTGTTCCCATTTTAATGGACACTTTATTTTCTTTATACAGAGCTTTTGTAGCTTCTATGAGTTCCGTCTGTATTTCTAATTTGTACATTGCCTCCCATAGTTCTGACCTTGGTACAGAGTCATACGCCTTTCTCAGATCCACAAAGGCTAAGTGTATATCTCTATTTTTTGCTTTTTTCTTTTCCAACAGTTGTTCCAGTGTGTATATGTGGTCTATGCATGATCTTCCTGCCGTGAAGCCTGCCTGATCCTCCCCGATTTGGCCTTTTATCGCTTGCTCTATCTTTTCTCGCAGTATCTTCCCATATAATCTTCCTATTGATGATATTACGCTTATTCCTCTGTAGTTTTCGCATCGTTTTCTATCTCCTTTCTTAAATATAGATGTCATATATGCCGCCGTCCATTCCTTTGGGAGCTGTTCTCCATTTATGGCTTTCTGAAATATCCATTGTATCATCCGGTGTAATTTTTTTGATCCGTATTTTATAAGCTCAGGTGAGATGCCTCCAGGTCCCGGTGCTTTCTTATTTTTGATTGCTTTTATGGCCGTTCTCATTTCCCTATCTGTTATTTCTATTTCTTGTTGTGGGAATCTGCTTCGTCTTCGCCTGTTTTCTTTTCCAATGAATTGTGGTCTTTGTTCTGTTAATAGTTCCTTGTAGTAGACCTTCCATTCTTTGTCCTGTATATTTCCCAATTTAGTTTTTTCTTTTGAGTTTTGTTTCAATCCTCTCAGTACTTTCCATGACTTCGAAGTTCTTGTACCTCCTATATATGTTTCAATATTTAAACAGATTCTTTCCCATTCTTCATTCTTTTGCTGTGTTATTTGTTTTTTCACTTCTCTATCTTTTTCTCTATATTCTTTATAAACTTCATCGTTGTTTGTAGTCAGCCATTTTCTGTATAGTTGCTTTTTTTCTTCAATTATTCTTTTTGTTGGTTCATTTATTTCATTATAGTGCTGTTTATTTGTTATATGTTCTTTTTCCCCAAGGGCTTCGAATGCTGCTTGCTTTATACTCGCCTTTATATGCTCGTATATTTCTTCGATGTTGCCGTATCTAAATTCTATTAATTTTTGGTCTAGACGTTGTTGGTATAGTTCTCTTATTGATTGTTCTTGGAGTAGTTCTATATTGTATTGTTTTTCTCTTATAGTGTTCAACGGTTCTTCTGTGGAGGGGGTCTTGTTATGTTTCCAATTAATGCCCATTTTTGCTGTCAGTAATCTATGGTCCGTTCCACATTCTGCTCCTCTTTTGACTCGCACATCTTTGATCTTTATTGTGGTATCTTGTTTGATTATTATGTAGTCTATTATCGATTTCAGCTTTCGTGTTTCTTGCGTCCATGTATATTTATGAATATTTTTATGTCTGAAGAATCCGTTGGTGATTTTTAGGTTGTTTAATTCGCATAATTCAATCAGACGTTCTCCGTTATCGTTTTGTTCATCCTCTCCAAATCTCCCCACTACTTTATCGTTTTCTTTCCTTCCGGTTCTGCCGTTAAGGTCTCCTGCTATAATTATCTCCACGTTCTTTTTATGTATTTTCAGCTTCTTCCAAATGCACATTTTTTTATACCTTTAACTTGCTTAATTTTTCGTTATCTGCACAATTTTTAATTTTTAATTCGAAAAAATCACATCTGCTACAAGCATCTTTTTTTAACTTTTTTCTTTAAATATTAAATCGTGTTAAAAATATATTTTTGTAATACGAAAATTTAACAGGATCATTGTCTGCTTTTTCAATATACAATTCATACATTTTACTTAATGTTGTGTCTTCTGTTAGGTATTCTCTTTCTGTGTTAGCTCTTCTGTAATGTGACTTGTACTTAGGAAATTTCGTTATGTGCTCAATTTCTTTTTGTACACGATTATCGTTAATTTTGTTACGACCTCCACTTTAACCACGACAATCTCGAACACCCATTGGATGTTTCATAGCTTTCATTCCGTTTTTGGTCTTAAAATACACAACAAAAAAAATTAAAATAAAACTAGATCAAAATATTCACCAAATCATAATCAAGAAATCATCAAATATCATCAAATTAGCAAGCGTTTGCTTATTTACAGTTCATTCTGAAACACTGTATTTCAAACAAAACAACACTACTACAAAATAAATCAACATTAAGTTGCCGACATAAATTTAATTTAACAACACGTACTTATACATAGATATTATAAAAATTTCAACTTTGTCACAAAAAGCTGATGTCACAAAAATGTTGGTACAGATATATGATCTGTATAATCATATTTATAAATATTTATTTCATTTGCTTACCCATACACCTTCTAGTTTATGTGATACCACAGCACTGGCAATCATATATCTCGTTCTTGATTTAAAATTGTTCATTTTTAATTGCACTTAATAACGGTTTATAACGCGACACGTTGGGACGACAATCGAGCATGTAACATTACTGATTAATCAATCTCAGAGAGTTAATTTTTACTTTTATAAATGAAAATCACTATCTTTTGAGAAAACGGTGTATTTTACGTAGTTCTTTTACAAAATCTGAAAGTTAACTAAATATAATACAGAATAGGAATAACGTCTTTGGGTTCCACATCTGGAAGTACTCAACTATTTGGATCTCCCGTACACTAGGTCACTGAGACACAGGTTATTTTATAGAAACATTTAAGCAATAACTGTCACTACTTCTGAACCTAAACGCCTCAACAAGTTATTGTCAACAACGTTTATGTACGTATGTTGCCACATATTCGATTTACAATCATTAAAACGCTCGCAAGAAGCGCTTGGTCTACTGATGCAAAACTAATACACAAAATTAGTCGCTTGGTCTAGTTATGCAAAATTCAAAATACAGAATAAGAAGAAAGGCACTTGGTTTTTTTAAATATATCTGGTTAACCATTACTAACAGACTAATGGGATTTATCCTGTAGATAGTTTATGCTATTTCCTACCAGAAAGCGCCATAATCCACAATTTGAGAAAATGGCGCTTGGTCTAGTGATGCAACGCCATGATGTAACGCCGTCCAAACATTAGTTATTTACAAATGTCACAAATCATCACAATCGCAACCAATAAATGTAAATTAATCCCATAAAAACATAATATTTAACTCAGAAAACTAATGTTTTATTTTTATAATTAAGAACAAAGATTAAGTATATTATTATAAATGAAATTTAGATCTACAAAGTCTGCAAAAAATAGCATTTAAAAGTAGTAGTGCTGACTGCTTGCAAAAAAGATTTTGTTATTCAAAGTTTATTGAACGTAGTGAGTATTGCTTCCTCTGACAGTGATAACAGGTTACAAACGACGAGACATGATTTGTATCATATTTTGGATCAGATTCTATGAGAGCTTATCCCATTACTGCAAATCGACCACTACTGTAAAATAAAGTGTTTTCTTAAAGATAACGCTAGAAACTTAAGCGCGGCAAATCATTTCGAATACTCCAGTCGTCAGAGAAGAAAATGATACCGAACCCCTAAAAATCATAGAAACAAGCTGAATTTTGCCAAGAATATTAATTTTGGGTTCTCAAAAAAGAAGCCAAAAATGTTTACCACTTTTTTAGCTAGGGGGCAAAAACGCAAAAAAAATCAATTTACCAAAAATTTGTACGCCGTAGAACAAAATGTTTTAAATAAAAAAATCTAGCTAAGATAATTTTAATCAAAACTTGCTTCATCTTCTCTTCTTCTTATTCTTCTCTTGCTTTAAGCAAAAGTTGCTTCTAATATGACAGGAAAGATTATTTTCACGTTCAGAGCGTTTGTAAATAACCGCTCTGAAGATCCCTTTTAGGGTGAAATACGTATAAGCGGATACACAGACGCACTATACGTGCAATCAAATCTTAACTGTCTTTTGTTTTTAAACAAAACTATATATTAGCACTTTTTATGAAAAATGAACCATTCTCTTAGAAACAGCGCTTTAAGTGACCGTCGATTTTCAATATCATTTAGGCGTGCGAAATTAATGTTCAATAAAATTTGTATTAGCTCGACGGTAAAAATTCGATATCTTTTGATTCAAGTGTCCTATTTACAAAAATTAAGATGCGTTTTAAAGGTAAAGAGTTTGGCTTTGATATGCAGTTTTTGTATTTTGCCTCAAATAAATTCAGTGCTAAATAAATAAACGTGGCGCGATGTTTGCCATTTTTAATTAATCTCATGAGATCATTACCATCTATGTCTTTTATTGACTGGCCACTATAAATTTTTGATAAGTAGGGCATTTGAATTACGCTTAAACTTTCATATTACAAACGATCTAAAACGTTTAAATCTTTTTTCAATAAACTAGTACATTTTTTAAAAGAACTCAACTTCCGATATAAACTACACCCAAAACCGTCTTCTCGGATGCATTTCCGTGACGTGTGATCGTTTGTAATGTAAAACATTAAATTCTGCGTTTTTTATTCATATTTCAAATGCTTGATATTTGTTACCCAAATTTTAAATTTCATGTTACAGGTTTTAAAGATTGACCCCTAGACATTTAAATTTTGCTAGGGCTGGTCAATGAAAGTGATCAATTTTATAGATCTCACGAGAGCATATGTCGTTCTTATGAGACCTAAAGTACCTAAAGTCTAATACCGTCATTATGTTTTAGTTCTTTACTCTGTTTGGAGTACCAGAAACTCTACGAATTTTGACCATGATGGACGGCATGTGGAATGCGTATGTAGCTTCCCTTGCCGACTAATTCATCAATCTGTCTGCTTTGCGAGGTTAAGAAAGCACAGTGGTAAAGATTTGAATTCAGTTTCGCCAAATCTTAGGATTCCTGTGTTGTTATTAGATGGCGTTGTAACGTTTGTAAATAATTATTTCGATAATTATTGTCCTACGACGGGATATATTTTGTTTCGATTTAGAGCAACAGCATATGTCGTTCTGATGAGACGTAAAGAGGTTGAAATACGTATAAGCGGCTTGCCGTTGCTAGGAAAATATTTGCTATTTCTGTAAAATCCAAATAGATAAGAATGAGTAATGAGTTTGTCTAAGCTATGATGAACTAGATATATATCGATATGATAGAAATAGTCGATAAACAATTATGTCAAAGGCACAGGTATAGGAATTCTTTAAATACAAAATAGAAATCTTTTGTACACAGAATTTTGAAAGTAAGGAGAAAGCTTTTAGTAAAAAAGGAGGGTAGATAATAATTTTTATGTTTAGTTATATTGTTATATCGAGACTTGTAAACAAAAAGAAAGGAATTATTAACGAAATTGGAAATACCAAATGATATAAGGTCATGACACAGCGAGTTTGTTTACTCAGAAAGTATTGAATGTGATTGGTTGGGATTTAAAATGTGGATTGTATGATGCTGGAATCTGATTGGTAGAAGCTAAAGGTAAAGGGAAATGATACCAGGCCGATTTTGCGATGCTGAAGGAGAAGGGACTGTGTTCTGAAGTTCTGAAGAAGCTTGTTGTTTTGTTGCTCCATAGCCTGCAGCAAAAGTAAATAAAAATTGTATATAGTGTTTGATGTGTCCGTGGAATAAGCCAAAGGAGTTGTAGTAGTTCAAAGCGGAATTTACATCCTGTAGTAAGAAAAACATATGTAGCATATATGTAGTGCTAATCGGAGAAGTGAAAATATTTTCGATTATTAAGAAAGTGCGTTACTGTGGGATAGGTGTTTATCCATGAGGTCTTTTCGAGAAACTGTAGCGACATTAGTGTGTGTGAGAGACTTTCACCAGCTGAGGAGAACAGGGGTGTGTGAAGCATCCAAGAATACGAGTAATAGATATACAAAAAAAAAGGACTTTCAACCACACTCGTAAAGATATCATAGCTAATTTGATTCTTTCAACATTTTGTTTAGCTATTCGCTTTCATAATAAATATAAAATTTTCTAAATAATCTTTTATTAAGATCATTTTGCATTGCAAGAATCTTTGTTTCGCTGTAATTCATTATATGGTGTATATAATCTGCTGTCACTCTTGTGGGAAGTGATACGACTTTTTAGGTTAGGTCTGTTAGTTTGCTTACAGAAGTTGCAACAAACAACGACATTAACGACATGGAACTAATTATCTTCTAGCATAATTCAATCAGGAACATTCGATATTTGGTATTTCTGGTACTTAACCTTAATGACAGTCACAACTAAACGTTTTTGTGTTTGTTTTGTTTTTAATTTGAATTGTGTTTGTGCTTATATTTAAAATGTTAAAGTAAATTATACAACCTTATAAACTAAATGTTACATGTCGAATATAGCTGCAATCGACATTGGGTTATGTTATTTGGTTATTAAAAAATCACACTGCCGTTAACCTCAATCAAGTAAGATATAAATATCAAACAATTCTCAAATTGTATTTCACCATTTTTTAAATGATTTTAGCTCTCATCTGATGATGCCAATGAAAATTGGCGAAATATAATGAACTGTTGACCAGAGTACACTTGTCTTTCAATCAGCTGCATATCCAATTAACCTCAACCCCCCTGTTTTTATTATTCTCCCTACAATTTCATCATAATATTTTCTCAAGTTTAAGCAAAACGAAAAAAGTAAATAAACGTGAAGTTTGGTTAACGCCACTTTATGTTTAAATTAACATTCTGTATAAGAGCATAATATAAAACTGTTTGTATGAGAAATAAATCCATTGCTTTTATTATTTCCTCACCTATTAGACCTTCCTAGGAATTCAAATAAACAACAATAGTTTACAAACAATGTTTGTTTCATAGCTACATGGATCAAATTAACTAAAACTGTAGAGGTGAAGTCTTATAAAACATTTTAAATTTACAATTAAAAAAAAATAAGGATGATTAACCGAGATAAAAAATTTTATGTCTCCTAAGTTGTACCAAAAAATTAACTTTCACACAATATTAGTGCACTCGGTTCAGTGGTTTTTGAATATTAGAATATTAGATAAACATATACATACATATCTCATGATCTTCAAATCCGCAATAGTGGTTCTTATCGACTTGGCTAAAGTGGTACTCTGTACATCCTCCTATTGCAACTCTAAACACTGATTGTACACTGGTCAGATTGATGTATTAATGCGTATAACATTACTATTGTTGAAGAAAACAATAGAATATAAAAGTATATTTAATTTATATCGAAATTATAAAAAGCAAAACAAAATAGATAAATAACTGTTGTTATATGCCACACATTAATTACCGTATTTATTATATTTCTAAGAAGAAACAAAAGATATTTCAAAAAAACTTACAGGATCACCTAATGAGTATAAAAGGCTTCATTATCTTCTATATTGTAATAAATGTTCACTACTAGATTAAAAATAAATCACAATTTTAATTGAAAATACTTTATATTTGACGTTTAGATTTCCACCAAATTATTTTGGTTTCTCCTTTTTCAGGTGCCGTGACTAATGAAGGTTCACGATAACTACTGAAAATTCATCTTTATACTTTGCTTTTATTATTAGGGTTTGGAGGTCTAGTCCTGTCCAATACTTGATTTTACGCAGCCAGGTCATTTCAAGTCTACTAGGACCACGCATTCCTTCTATTTTTCCTTCCATTATTATTAGTTAAAGGAAGTTATATCTCTCGTGTCTGAATATATGTCCAAGATAAGATGTTTTCTGTTTTTGAATAATTTTTACAACCTCCATTCATACGTCTTCTAAAAACTTCTTCATTTCTAACACGGTCAGTCTATGGAACTTTAAGAATGCGAGGAATACCCACATCTTAACGTTTTTGAGGCATTATAACGAGCTAATTATCATCATCCACTGTTCCATGCCATTCATTAGGATACTGTGTACATAGCATCTGTATCTGTATCTGTATCTGTAGAGTAGGAAGGGCGAGTTAAGTTTCACAGGACTTAGGCCACAATTGGCCCATTGTGCATCCTCCCAGGGAGCTGTCAACCTTAGTTCAGTGTCCATCCTGTCATGTCACCCTTAGCTTAGTGTCCATCCTGCCATTTCTAGGAAGGTGGACAAATCACCAGGAGACATCTCTCTTATGTGGGTAGTAGTGGGCTAGGACTCGCCGAACGCGTACTCTCGTAATAACGATAACTCCGGGCATTCACACAGGACATGCTCTACAGTTTGATCTTCTCGTTCACATTTCCTAGATCCTACATCCAGCAGAGGTGTGTCTGCTAGCCCCAGTGCGTGGAGGTGTTTGCTTAGTTGAAAATGACCATTTAAAAAACCAACTACCAAACGTAGGTTTTTCCTGGTCATTCCCAAGTACTTCTTTGATGTTGACTCTTCAATGTTTCTTAGTGTTACCCTGGCAAGTTTACATCCTTGCCCTTCTTCCCATCTTTTTACGATTTGCGTATGCTATTGTGTCCTTTAACCCATCTCAGGATGATGGTATTACCATCCGAAGCTTGAGTTAGTGACTTGTGACACTCTATTACTAAACCTGATGTGACACGTGGTCTAGTTAGTAGCGCTTTTCTGCTATCTGTGCATATCATTATAGTTTTCCCTGCTATACCTTTTTGGGTTAGCTCTTTTGCGGCTATAGAGATACCAGTCAGTTCTGTCTGAATTACGCTGGCATTTTTGCCCGTACCCCACTTTATTCTTTATTATTAGGTTTACTGATCTGAAGTATATCCCGCATCCTGAGCCTTCTTTCATTTTGGAGCCATCGGTGTACATGCAATAGGCATTTGCCACGTTTGTCTCCATATACTGTCTTGTTTTGATTTTGTAGGGTTTGTTAAAGACAAACTTTGGTTCAATTGAGTCGCAGCCTGCCTATAACAGTATCCAGCTCTCCCCGCCAGAAACGAGTTCTCAATTGTCCCATTCCTACATCAAGGTTTGCACCAGCTGAGCGCAGTCGCATCATTGTCACTAGCGCCACGTCTTTGACATATATATTTAGAGGCGTGATGCCAATGATCAACTCCATTGCAGCAGTTGGTGTTTTCATGAAACCTGTTATATTTATGCAAGCAATCCTCTGAATATGGTTTAGTTTGTTAATCGCTGTTGCCTGTAGCAATTTTGGTACCCAAGCAATAGCTCCGTAAGTTAGCATTGGCCTAATAACAGCAGTGTAGACCCAGGCGATCACCCTGGGCGTAAGGCCCCAGGTGCGTCCGACCGTTCGTCGACACTGCTCATAGGCAGTATATGCTCTTTTAGCTCTACCATCTAAGTGTGAGTTCCATGTTAACTTCCTGTAAAGGGTAATACCAAGGTACTTCACCTCGTCAGAAAAATTTAGACTGTAGTTTTAAACCCTTGGGGGTATTAAACCCGTGATTCTTTTTTTCCTGGTAAAGAGGACCATCTCTCTTTTCTTAGGATTTATAGATAATGAGTGTTCCTTGCACCATGTTTTTATTAGTGGGAGAGCAACTTGTTATCTCTCACATAGTGTGTTCTCAAACTTATCGCTTTGCAGGAGAGCAATATCGTCTGCATAGGCTATTGTGTAGAAACCGTTGCTGCTGAGTTGGTCAACCAGGGTATCTAGAACTATGTTCCAGAGTAGTGGTGATAGCACTCCTCCCTGTGGACACTCCCTCGTAACCAGGCCTCTAACAGAAACGTCTTCTACCTTTAGGCTTATTGCTCTATTAGAGAGCATACTGAATATAGATTTGCTTACGGTCTGACGTTGAGCTGTTGTGTGATGGTTGGGAATATGGTTTTATTAAACGCTCCTTCAATGTCTATCAATATACCTAGGGTGGATTCTTTATTATCGAGCGATCTTTCAATTCTTCCCACTATATGATGCAGTGCAGAATCGGTAGATCTTCCCTAAGTATATGCATGCTGATTTGGGTGAAGTGGGTTATGAACCAGAACTTCATCACTTATGTACCTCTCGCATAGCCTTTTTATCGTTTTCAACAGAAAGGATGTTAGGCTAATTGGTCGGAAAACCTTTGGTAGGGTGTAGTACATCCTACCCGGTTTTGGTATGAAGACCACACGTACGTCTCTCCACTTCCTAGGAATATATCTCAGAACCAAAGAGGGTCTGAATATTTTCACGAGGTACGGCAGACGGATATCCAGTCCCCACCGTAGTAGGACTGGATATATGCCGTCAGGCCCTGGTGATTTGAAAGGGGTGAAGCACAATATCTCCCATTTTACCTTTTCCTCATTAATCATTGTTCTGGCGAGACGCCAGTCGTTTATTGAGGGTATGATTGCTTTTTTCATCCAGTTTGGTGCTGTTGAGACACTTACACCGGGAAAGCGTGTTTTCATCAGGACCTCAGCACTTTCGCAAAGGTTGGAAGTTTTGTTCCCATCTTTCTTCGTTAGTATGCCGACATGCTGATCATTGGTGACATGATGCAATTGGTGAAACCTTGTTTAATTTTTAGAAATATGTTTATGTTCTGTTCTATTCTACATTTTATTCTTGTTCTGAGACTAATAGACTAAGTTTTTTGTAAGACTAAACCAGTAAGGCAAACGACAGTTGTTTTAAGTAGTATGGATTTAATTAGCTATTAACAAATTATGGTAAATAAATACGGTAAATTTTCATTTTTTTCGTATATCAGCCAAAAGTAAAACATTTAAAACAAATTTAAGAGTAATAAACTTAAGTCACATGAAAACCTTCAAAATTGTGTTTTTTAAAAGTTTTTATCCCTATTTGTTACAATAAACTTAGAACTCTTCTTATTACATATGTTCATGCAACATTTCGTGTAATCTGCATGTTAAATTTTTTTTCGACAATTTAAATAAAAAAAAATGACGTTACAGTAGTCCTACTGATAGCTTGTGAAATAAAAAGGATCATCCTATCAACTTTATTAAAAAATATGTGAAAAATGTTTTTAAATATTGCAAAATAGTTAATAAAAAACTATCAATTTTTTGCTTATAAACAATTATAATTACTTTTTAACCGTTGAATGTAGGGAACTTTTTTTTCATATTTAGAAAGCTTGCATTTTTCTACAAATTAAAAAAAAGAAAAAGCTTTCTTAGCTTCTTTTATTTTTAATTTACAGCAGCTTTGTTTATAACAATTAAGAGATCGATCATTAGCGTCATTTGAAATAACATACTTTAAGTTTTAATGTGAAAAGTTTTGAAAAAGATCAGCCGGTCCAAAAAATCAGCCTGCTTTGAAACTCGTGGGAGCGCGAGCGGTGGAGTAAATTTTGCGTAAATAACGAATATGTAATATTTAAATAAATAAATTCTTAAATAAATCATCTAATAAATAAATTATATTTGTAAAAACAATTTTTTTTTAGTACTATTTGAGGTTATTTTATCGTAAAACCCAAATATTTATGATTTATATGTACTTCTTTAATAAATGTCCTAAATAATTTATTTATAATAGATTTTATGAAAAACACAAAGTATCCTATCCGTTGGTAATAAATGATCTCAAATAAAAATTTGAGATTTTTCTCAATGGAAAAATTTTCCATGGCAGTCTATTTATTTATTATTTATTTATTTAACAATTTTTAAACAAATTGTAGAAAATGTTTTTTTGCTGCGCAATTAAGTTTCGGGTTATTCTAAAACAAAAGTTATTCTTGTGTATTTTCGTAAAATATTCACTTTAAGGCCGTTCCTCACGATTCTGGGCATAGCTAAATTCCAATGTAAAAGTTTATATCAAATAACGCAACAACTATGGCAGATATGGAGATGATTCTTTTTTTATATGAAAGGTCTTAAAAAGTTCTAGTGCACTATTTAGTTGTAAATTAATAAATTGTTTAAACAATATTTTTTTTTCCAAATATTGTTGGTTAAAATAAACGTAAATTTTTTTTTTTAAATAGAACACTACAGAATTTGACCCACTTTCCGAATCTGTTTTGATTTTTAACAAGTGTAACACGAAGCAGCTATTTGGTATAAACTTTTTAAAAAATCTCAAAGTTCTGCTAAATGTAACTCTCTTTCGGTCAGCACAGACTGTCCTGGTCGATAGCTTCTGGATTCTCGCCGACAGGTAGGTAAGAAGTATACACCCTCTCGGGGGAGGGTTTTAAATAATGTTGAATAACATTATTATGGCTTATTTCGACTTTTGACAAACCAGTGTGTTTATTGTTTTTAAAATGGGTAGTTCACGAAGACGTTTATGTTCCGGACGAAAAAGTCGACGACGATTGAAGAAATTTTATATAAATAAGCAGTAAGTAGCTAGAATTTGATTAAATTTTTATATGAATAGAAATATTTTCTGTCGATTTGTGACATTTTCCTTCTAAATGTTTATACTGTTTTTATATTAATACTATTGTTTCAGTATTTGCTTATATAATAATAATTTTTTATGTAGAAACAATATAGAATTTTGGTCAATCAGCCAGTACATTTTTTTGTATTTCAATCAGAATTATTATTTTCTTTTTTTCTTTACATGAGCTCAGGGTAATACTCAAATATTTAACAGTATTTGAATATGGGATTTGATTATTTATATTTATTGGAATATTTATTTTGAACGTTTTTGTTAGTAAAGTTTACATAATATATGAAGTTTGTTTCGTCACTTGCTTGTCCAGTCATATTAGTCCAGGGTAATAAGGATTTTCTCGTGACACTCAATAGTGTCCTTTGTAGTTATTGTAGTTCTATAAGAAGAAAATCTACCTGTTTCCTGCCTAAAGTTCGGAGCCGGTTTTTAATAATTAACAATTTAATTCAAGGCAGGAAACAAGTAGGTTTTCTTCCTATAGGTCTACAATAACTAAAAAAGTTGTCAGCGACCTGGATTATTGAGTGTCACGAACATGGTCTATTTTTTGCTTATTTCCCTGGAGTATATATTTGATTAATATCTGTGTAATTTCTCTGACGCTTCCTCATATAATTCACGGGGAAATTATTTAAATAATATATTGCAAAATATAAGCACAAGTCCAACTGGTTATTACCAAAATTTATTTGCTCAAAAAAAAAAATTAAAAAATAGGTCCAGCAAACAAAAAGACAAAGAAAATATATTAAAAAAAAGTAATAATCAATCTGATAAAGACTATGGCCTAAATGCAGAAGAGTTAGTTCAGTTGTCAGATGAGGATTTCGAAGCAAAAAAACTGGAATTTTTAAAAAAATTTCCATAAAAATATCTCAGAAAGAACAGAGATTTTTAATAATACAACAACTCAAAATAACAGTGCTGCATGGTTTATTAAACGCCAACAACGTTTAACGTCCTAACCTAACCTAAAGCAAAAAAAATGTTAGAAACAATTTTAAATATAAATATTGAACTATCAGGCCTTTTCATACGTGATGAATATCCCTTTCTTGCAGTGACTCCTAAACTAAACTAACAGTGACTAAAGTGGGTTTAAAATATCCACAAACAAACAAATTGATATACCGTTGAGTTTCGGGACATATGGACTTGACAAACGTCTAAACTTTAACGTTCTAAACACATTGTTTATTTTTTCCCCCAAGCTAAATAATATTTTAGTTGGTAGAATATGATGCTACATTGTTGGTAGAACATTACAGTAAAAAGTTTACCCAAAGTTTACCACAGGAAGCTGTTTATTTATAACAATTTTTTAACAAATAAAAAATATCATTTTTCTTTGAAACCAAGTTCTTCCGTTTTTAATAAGCAGGCCCCGTGATAAACTTTTTATTGTAATATTGCAGCATCATATTCTTTCGATCAAAATAAGACTCGACTTCTGAAGTGAGAAATAAACAATGTGTTTCGAACGTTAAAGATGAGACGTTATATGTCTGTATATACGTCTATATATTCCGAAACGCAGGGGTATAACAATTGGTTTAGGGATATTTTAAACTGACGTTTGCAATATAAAATCAAAATTAAATTGCGCATGTTTAAACTACTTGACTTGAGCTTTTACTTCATAAATTTTTTTTATTTGATGTCCAACAAACTGGCCTTAAAAAAGCTAAAATTGGCTTTTTTCGTCTATTTTAGTTATTTATTTGCAATTTACGCTTAAGGGAAGCGTTTCGCATAAAAATCACAGGTATATCTTTTGTCTTAAAAAAGTGCTTTCGAACTGAAAAAGGCAATAAATAGGTTGCCATGAAAATTTTCGGTAAACTTTTCAACTTATCATACTATCATCATAATTATATAGAGTAGAATAAGTTTCATCATGTGGGTATGACATCCACCTTTTGCAAAGCCAACTGCCGTGCATGTTTAGCTAGAAATAAAACTTAGTTTATTTGAGATTATTTATTGCTAAACCAATACATACCAATACTATTGTTGAAATAATTGAATATGATAATTTGTTTTTTTCATTAAATTTTTTATAACTAAAATTATTAACGTCATTTATTGAAGAAGTATATGAGGAGCGTCCACACAAAACTACACATGTCCACTTAAAGTAGTTTTGAAATATTTTACAAAAACTGTTTGCACAACGGAAAGTAATTTTTATTTAACGAAAATGTCAGTAAGTATACTTACGTGAACACTGGTTTGAATACAGTCGTAATTACTTTTTTTTTGATAAGGAATGAAAAATAGTTATTTTTAATTTGGACATGTGTGGTTTTGTTCAGACAGTATGAACATGTGCAGTTTTGACTGGATTGAGTGACGGACATGTGTTATTTTGAACAGTTTATTGGTAAAATACACGAAATTGTTATTAGTATGCAGAAAATCCAAGAAAAATAAATCATTTTACATTATAAAAATAAACAATAAACTTCATTATTTATATGTGAACCTTTCCGCAGTCTACTTCCAAGCAATCGCATGTCTCTTCTTCATCGACCTCTATTGTAGATGATTCTTCAAAATTCTGTATTGAATTTCCATAAACAATGTTTTTAAAAAATGTCAGCTCTGGTAGATCTTCCCATTTATTTTTTTTCATCGTTATTATACTGTTTTTCCAACAATTGCTGTACGTCTTTTTTCTTTTCTTTCGCAATTTCGTTTCTAGTTGACAGCTGTGTTAACTTGAATGTACTTTCACTTTTGTCCCATTTTACTAAGCATTGATATGGATCTAGTTTGATTTAAAATCTATAAAATTCGGAAGCCCTGTACTTAACGGTTGTAGTAATGTTTTTTGTAGTAAACTTTTTGAGTTCAATGCGTTTAAAATTTTTTATTCCTGGAATTTTGTTGTACAAATCATCCGTTATGTTTTTTATGTAGTATAAAAACCAATCCTTTCCTAACATCATATCATTTCCGATATTAGAGTAAACCTCATTGTATTCTTCCACACTTGTGATCAAGTCTTTGCGTTTCAATAATTTTTCAACCCTTCCAAATGCGCGGTCTACTGGAAGGTAGCTATGCCCTCGAACTGGAAAATGTATTATTATAGTTTTGACTGACGCAGGAGATTCTAAAAGCCAGCAGGCCAAAATATGCATTATATACGAATTTTTATTTTGGCCACCACAACCATCACAAAAAAGCCGTATTTGCTCACAATTTGTTAAATCCAAAGGGCGTAAATGGTGTATTAAATGCTTTTTGGAGGAGACTCTTTCGCTTATTCGTAAAATGCATTAGCACGTAACTTATGAATTCGTAAATCGGTCAACGTTTTTGTTCTTTTTTCACCTGTTTCTTTACGTAAAGTGTACTTTAAATTAAGACAAGTACTACATACATCGCAAGCTGTGGACTTAAAACCAATATTAAAGTTTTGGTAGAATACGTGTTTAAACATAGTAAGGCTCACTTTATAGTTGTCGTGTGCATTATTTTACATTTGAAAAGGTTTGTTGATATTTAAGTCACACGCCAGATAAATTCGTGAAGATTTCTTACGATTATAATGACTTTCAGTTGCTGGAATTCAAGCTATTAATTCTTTAACTTTGGCTTTTTGTCAACGTTTTTTCGTGAAATTCTATCCGCACGACGTCTTTCTTTAGATATCTGTTCTCTTTCAAGGAATCTGGTAACTGTGCGTAGTCGACCAGCAGAAATGTTTAAAGCAGCCATAATAATTTTTTTACACACCGGCACTGCCGTACTGCCGGTACTGCATTTGTACAGAATGGAAGGCATAAAATAATTTAGGTTTAACATTATTTTCCTCTGTGTTATCTCTTCCACATCTCCTCTGAGGTGGACACACTGAGATAAAATGGCTCAATTTCTGGTTTTGATCAATTTTATTGGAATATCCATAAAGTTTTT
Source organism: Diabrotica undecimpunctata (assembly GCF_040954645.1). Taxonomy (NCBI): domain Eukaryota; kingdom Metazoa; phylum Arthropoda; class Insecta; order Coleoptera; family Chrysomelidae; genus Diabrotica; species Diabrotica undecimpunctata. The sequence continues at coordinate 104,150,994 of NC_092808.1, forward strand.
CCCTCTGTATCTTAATTTCTTCTAGCGAAACTGAATTGCAATTTAAGTTTTTCCAGTTTGATGATTACAAGGACGTTCGAATCTCTTTATTCCATTGTCATTGTTGGTATACCTTTAATGAACACGCATATTAAAATTTAGTAATCGAATTGCTAAAAATACCTAGTTCTTACCTTTTAGTCCCATTCTTCTCTTCTTTTAAAACATCTCGCCTCGAACATTTTCTAGAGCCAACGTTAATTTGCCCCACAGTTCCATCCATATTTTATTATTAAATAGTTTTCAACTATAAAGAGTAAGGTAAAACTATTATGTAGCTGTAGCTCTTAAAAATTCGCAAAACAAAAACAACGTATTTGAAACGAAATAAGTGTACGCTGCGTGCTAGGACTTTATAGGTTAACCACAGATACAAAACGTGGAGATATCGTATTTTTTTGTAAACAAGCACTTTAAAATATTATAAAGGATTAGCATTGCCCTCTATAACCGAGTATCCGTACACAAAATAGGTAAAAAAGCCTAATATAGGAAAGTTTGATTTGTGGACATGTGCTGTTTTGAAAAAGAATTTGCACTAGTCCATATTATGAACTCATGGACATGAGTAGTTTTGGTCGAAATATACAATCAAATTACTCGATTGGGACATGTGCTGTTTTGCTCGGATATGTATATCTTCCTATGTGTTTAATACGGGACAAGATGTATTTTGCTTGATTCTGACCTTATATTCTTGGTCAGATTAGGAATTTCTATAGAATCCCACTATTATCTTATTTTCACTTGATGGACATGTGTCTTTTTGAATAGACGCTCCTCATATATTAATCACAAATATTTATGTTTTACAGTAAAAATTATCTCTAATAATACTAAAAATAATCAAAAATAAAAAAAAATTAAACAAATTAGATGGTTTATTTACCAATTGATTTATTTAAATAATATATACTCGTAATGTACGCAAAAGTACATTCAAATTAAAAAAAACCGTCGAAAACCATAAACAAGAACCAGAGATACAAGTTGTACAGTTAACAGCGCCTTCCTACTCCACTGTCCAATATCAAATCTTTAGAATTCATATCCGAAATTGGACAGTATAATTTTATCACCCAGTAGACCGAATGAATCTATTTGTTATTAAATACACACACGTAGTTAATTAGGTTACATACACATTTGGTCAATTCTCAATAATATAATTTGGACATCAGTCAAAAGTGCTGACAAAGTTAAACTATTTACATAAATTAAATACACATGTCACGCGAGGTCCGCGAAAATATTGACCCAATTAAAGTTTATATAAAACTAAGATCTCTTGCCTAGAGAGGTATTCAATCAATATTCACTCAACGAACATATAGTCTTCAACGATCAACTTCATCAGTCTCTACTCAAAGTAATCCCGGGTCTACACCCATAGTGTACGTCTCAACAATAAACTCTGCTACTATTATTTGGTGTTTCCATTACAACAGAACGAACATCTTCACTGAGCCAACGAAGGGAATTTGTTCATGGTCCTATCGAGAAACAGAATACTTCAAGGAAGTTTGAGAGAGCCTATACAGTCCACGCCAGCAACACCCTCAGTAGCAGAGAGAGACCACTAGACCCGGGAGACCGAGAGCCACACTAGAGCCGAGAGCAGTACCAAAGCCGAGAGCCACACTAGAGCCGAGAGCAGTACCAAAGCCGAGAGCCATACTAGAGCCGAGAGCAGTACCAAAGCCGAGAGCCACACTAGAGCCGAGAGCAGTACCAAAGCCGAGAGCCATACTAGAGCCGAGGCAGTACCAAAGCCGAGAGCCATACTAGAGCCGAGAGCAGTACCAAAGCCGAGAGCCATACTAGTGCCGAGAGCAGTACCAAAGCCGAGAGCCATACTAGAGCCGCAGAGCAGCCAAAGGACAGGACCGATTGCAGAACCCACCAGAAGCGAGGGATCCTCAACGTCTAAGAACACAAAAAACCGTAAGTTTTTGAATAATTACAAAATCTTCCAACTTTTACAATCTTACAATTTAACAAGTTTTTTTTTTATTACAATTTAACAATTTAGAACAACAATCGTATATCCACTCTATCAATCGTATAATAATGTACTTTAGAATGTATACCATTTAAATAATACAGAGAATTGATAAAACAAAAATAAACGTCATTCACAACTATAACTTACTAAACAGTAATTTTGTATGACAATTTGAAAAAAAAAACGTTCATACATATAGCTTGCTTTCAATTTCAATTAAATAATTTATTTCGAAAAATTAAAATAATTACGTAGCAAATAATTTCATTTATTTTGATAACAATATATATATATATATGTATATATATCATTATAAGAGTGTGTGGATTACATCTTGACCTACCTCAGTACAAAGAATAGCACAGCAGGCAAGGTCAAACTCATATTTCGCTAAATTGCACATTCCGATAGAAAAGAAAGTGTTATAGTACAGGTATACTTATTTAATAAATAACGTACATTTCGTATTGTCTAATATATTTACCGCTGAATGTAAAAATTTATAAGAATAATCATGGAAAGCATATACGTTAAGCAAGCGGAATTAGGAACAGAAATAACGAAACTCGTTTCAAATACAAAAAAGGATTCCCAATCTCGGAAAAATCAACAATACATCCGGGATAGACAGGAAAAATTAGAAGAATATTGGGCAAAATTTTTAAATAACCACGAAAAGCTGCTAGAAGGGGGTATAACGAAAGAAAAATATTTTGAAACAAAATACTATGATCAGGTATTTAAGACATACATTGAGGGGAAAACCCTGTTGGAAGAATATGGAAGGGTGCTGAAAAGAGGAAAAGCACCGAAAGTAAAGGAGATACAGATAAGAAAACAAAGAATCGAGGAATTATTACGGCCAGAAAATGAACAAGACTTGCAGGAGGATGAAGAATTGCAGTCAGAGTTAAGAGAATACATGGAAAAGGTGAATACACTAATGATTGAAGCAGCAGTAAATGAGGAACTAGACGCTACAGATAATGGAGAAGTAGACAGAATAAATCATCTAAAGAGGAAAGTCAGGGAAGTTTTAAAGAAAATAAGGCCAGGAATGCAACGGCCAGAAAGCACACAGAGGAGGGACGGTGTGACATTGCCGCAGGTAAAAATCCCTGTGTATGAAGGCAGATATGAAACGTGGAGAACTTTCCACGATCTGTTTACTAAAGTAATACATGAAAACGACCAGTTATCAAACGCAGAAAAAATGCAGTACCTAAAAACTCAAGTAATAGGGGAAGCCAACAGAATGATAGAACACTTAAACATATCCGAGGCCAACTACGAAGTGGCCTGGAACATGCTAAAAGATAGGTGTGAGAACCCAAGGATGATATTGTTTAAATTAATAGACAGGATGCTACTAGCGCAGGAAGTAAAGGAATCTTCTGCTAGAGCATTGAAATCACTACATGACACCTTCCACGAAAGTCTGGAAGCCATAGGAGGGTTAGGAACAGACACGGAAGCGTGGAGCCCATTGATAGCCCGAATTATCATAACGAAATGGGACAATGAAACTAGGAGGCTGTACGAAAACCACATTGGAGACAGTAGAGAGATACCGACGTACAAATCGACACAAACATTCTTACAGCGAAGATTTCAGACACTGGAACTGCTGGAGTCAGAAAAAAGACAAGAGAAGCAAGGAGGATCTCTTAGGAAACCAAGAACACATTGCGTGATATGCAACGGAGATCACGGAGTACCGAACTGCAGAGAATTTCAGGAACTCAATGTAAGAGACCGGAACAGGATGATAAAAGAAAAAGGATTGTGTACAAACTGCCTAGCACATAAAAAAGAAAAACAATGTTATTCACAATATAGGTGCAGACACTGTGGCGGAGACCACCACCATATGTTGCATTATGAAAAACGAAACACAAGCAACAAAAGAAACTCCAATGGAACGAAAGGAGAACAAACACAAGAAAGAAATGGAAGAGATTCAAACAATAGAAGAAACGGGTACCAAGCTGATAGGTACAGAGGAGGAAATAATAATCCATACAACGCCAGAGAACAAAATAACGGAAGGCGAGAAAATACACAAGATACCAATGGGCCTAGGAATAGCAACCAACAAAGCAGGTGGAATACATACCAGGCGCAATTAGTAAATCTGGAGAAAATAACATTGCCCAGGTGGAACAACTTAAGCAAGATAAACAGAGTAGAACTACATGGATTTGCAGATGCGTCTATGAAAGGATATGGAGCGGTAATCTACTCAAGGGTATTAGGCCCAGAAATTAAAACGAATCTAATGATAGCAAAATCGAAAGTCGCACCATTGAAAGGGAAAACGACGTTACCGAGGCTCGAGCTGTGTGCCGCGGTACTACTAGCAAATTTAATGAAGAAAACCCTACAAGCATTGAACAGGGAAAACATTGAGGTATATGCATGGTCGGACTCAACGATAACCCTGGCTTGGATAAGGGGATCATCAAAAAGGTGGAAAATGTTCGTCGCCAACAGAGTAGAGGAAATAAGAAGCGTTATAGGACCGAAAAATTGGCATAAGGTAGATACAAAGGAAAATCCAGCGAAAATCCTCTCACGTGGAAGTACCGCATCAGAATTATTAGAAGCAGAGCTATGGTGGAAGGGACCAACTTGCCTGACTAGTAACAAAACTTTAACTCAGGAATCAGAAAAAATACCAGAGACAAATGAGGAGGAAGTCAAAACGAAAATAACGGTGCACACGACAACGATAAAGAAGGACATATGCGAGAGATTCTCAAATTTAGAAAGAATGAGAAGAGTACTTTCATATTGTAGGAGATTTGCAGACAAATGCAGATAAAAGAAAGACAATGGACAAAGTCAGCTTACAGTCCAAGAATTAGAGGAAACGCTATTAAAGGTGATAAAGCACACACAGCACGCCTACTTCAAACAAGAAATAAATAAGCTGGAGAAGAAACAGCAATTAGACAAGAAAAATAAATTAGCGTCATTAATACCATTCCTGGATAGACAAGGAATTCTAAGAGTCACCGGAAGACTGAGACACACGAATCTAAAGTACGGAGAAAAACATCCGATAATTTTGCCAAAGGATAGTGCATTAACAAAGTTACTTATAACAGATAGTCACGCAAGAAATCTACATAGCGAATTACAACAAACACTACAGTACATAAAAAGGAAATACTGGATAATCAACGGCAGAAGAACCGTGAAAGATCATCTAGCAAAATGTTTAAGGTGCAGGAGGTATAAAAGCCAAGCAGCACAACAATTAATGGGAGATCTACCGAAAGACAGAGTGAACCCGAGTCATCCCTTTACTAACACAGGGATAGATTATGCCGGGCCAATAAAAATAAGTACCACGAGAGGCAGAGGACAGAGGAGCTATAAGGGCTACATCTCAGTATTTGTGTGTCTGTCAACGAAGGCAGTACACCTTGAGGTAGTAAGCGATATGTCTACGGATGCATTCATCGCAGCGTTCAAGAGATTTACGGCACGCAGAGGACAGTGCAACAACGTATACAGCGATAACGGAACCACATTCGTAGGAACAGCAAATTTGTTGAAAAAAGAAAATCAAAAAATAGATGACGAGATAAAACAAGGATTACTGGCACTAGGTACCCAGTGGCATGTCATACCTGCATATGCACCACATTTCGGAGGATTATGGGAGAGCGCAGTGCGAATAATGAAATATCACTTGAAAAGAATCATCGGGGAAACAGTTCTAACATATGAAGAATTGAGTACGGTGCTGGCACAAATAGAAGCATGTATGAACTCGAGACCATTATGTGGGTCATCAGAAGACCCTGAAGGGAAAATAGCCCTGACACCAGCTCACTTCCTTATAGGGAGAGAAATTATATCACCAAATCGGGAAGAAGAGCTTACGACTTATTTGAAGATGCCGACGAGGTTGAGATTAGTGGAGAAAATAAAAAGAGACTTCTGGAAAATTTGGAAACAGGAATACCTGCACCAATTACAACAGAGAAATAGATGGCATAAGGCGCACCGTAACATAAAAGAAGAAGAAATAGTTATAATTAAAGAAGAGGATACACCTCCAGGCAGATGGCCATTAGCGAGGGTAACAGAAACACACCCTGGAGCGGAGGGATTAACCAGAGTAGTAACAGTGAGAAAGGCAAACGGGAAACTGACTAAAAGACCCATACATAAGCTAATACGACTGGAAGAAGAGAAACAGGAAAAGCCGAAAAAGGCAGCAGCACTAAGATGGAAGAAAATACTAGTAGCTATATTGTTTTTAACGATGTTAAAACCCATAAATTCAGAACCGTATAAAATATATAATCCGGTACCAGGATTTTTCACAGAAGACCTTGGAGAGGTCGTCATAGACCGGGGAACATTTCGAATAAAGGTGTTACTCGAAAAAGGAAGAATTCGAACAGAGCACCAACTAATAGGAAATATGATACAAGGCTTACGAGAACTGTGTCATGGGATAAAAATCATGAATTGTAAGGATATAATAGAGAAGTTAGAGGAAGGACAAAGAAAGGCGGAGTCAGTAAGCGAGGGGTTGACAGTAGAAATAAAGGGAAGGGAAAGAAGAGGAATATTAGGAACAATATTAACCTCAGTATTTGAAGTCAATGACGAAGCCTACAGTAACATTGAAGCATTAGATAATAACCAAAAGGAGCTAATAAAGGGATCACAGCACCAGGCGAAGATAATGTTAGAGACAATAACATCAATCAATCACACAGAGAACAGGATAAACAAGCAATTGAACAAGTTTAACAAAGCACTAATCACAGGTCTACAAGAAATATCTAAAGGACTTAACGAAGTAGAAGACAAAGCACAAAAACTAGAAACCGAATATAGCACGTTACGAATACAAACGATAGCATTACAAGTTATGGACTTCATAAACGAATATACTCAATTTTACGAGGGAATATTAAACCTTCACTATAACCACGGACACTTCATTGATATAGTGAAACCGGGTGAAATAACCAAATTAATAGGGAAAGCAGGGCAGATACTGCCTCAAGGGGTCGAAATACGACGACAACCCATTATAGAAACAGAAGTCAGTCATGACGACAGATATATAACAGTCATCGGCTACTTCATAGTGACAGGGAAAAATAAGTACAGCATGCTCAAAGTCACGGCCATACCACTTAACGTTGAGGGGTCGGTGTTGCGCACATTTGTCGCCCCAAGGAATCTACTGGTCGTAGATTATAACACACTGCACTACTTCGAATTGACCGCGGAAGATAGAGAAAGATGCTTACTGTTGACAAAGGCGCAGATAGCGTGCTCACCAACGGCTATAAGAAACATGGATACTCAACCAAACTGCATACTTGAAGAAATTTATGAGCGATCTAAGAATAGCACATGTCCAGTGGTAGCCAGGACAATACAGACAGCTCAATGGAGTAAGATGGGTACTCCCAACCTCTGGCTAGTTATCACGCCAGTCACGATACACATATCCATTATTTGCGATGGAAATCGGAACGAAAGAGTACTGGAACGAGTCACATTCCTGAAGCTTTCACCCAAATGTATCGCCCAAACGAAAAATATTACATTACTCCCCACTAGCAGTGGGGTGGACAGAGCAGTGACGAGTTACCTGAAGTCGCCAATCACTCCCGTGGCCCAACTGGTGGCGAGGACACCCCGCAAGTTTAACACGCCTCTAAACACCTACCTTGACATACCAGGAGGAGAGCTACGTCATGTGTTACTTGAGGAGGAGAGTCTGGAACAAGAAATGACGCATACGCAGTGGCGATCGATTCACGAATCTAATTGGCATTATTTTGTGGCCACCGGGATCATTACTATAATGGTAATAATTGGGATACTCACGTTATGGAAGTACCGTCCTGTTGCACGACTATGTCGTTCAGGGAATCCACAAACTCAGACTAACGAACAGGAAGTACCTGTATTAGTTAGTAATCGGCACAACAATGTACCGTCGACTTCCCAAGTTGACATCCCACTTTCCACATTTTCATCCAATTGCCCTAATTTTAATCTAGATATACAGTCGGACATTGATAGCTGGGGTACGGTTGGAAGATTGTTGATTATTCTTAAACTATTTATAATTTATCATGTTTGAATTTTACTATGTTATGTAATACTTATATGTAAACCTTGAGTATTGACACTTGGGCCAGATTGCCCGATTCCGCAGTATGTCCAATATCAAATCTTTAGAATTCATATCCGAAATTGGACAGTATAATTTTATCACCCAGTAGACCGAATGAATCTATTTGTTATTAAATACACACACGTAGTTAATTAGGTTACATACACATTTGGTCAATTATCAATAATATAATTTGGACATCAGTCAAAAGTGCTGACAAAGTTAAACTATTTACATAAATTAAATACACATGTCACGCGAGGTCCGCGAAAATATTGACCCAATTAAAGTTTATATAAAACTAAGATCTCTTGCCTAGAGAGGTATTCAATCAATATTCACTCAACGAACATATAGTCTTCAACGATCAACTTCATCAGTCTCTACTCAAAGTAATCCCGGGTCTACACCCATAGTGTACGTCTCAACAATAAACTCTGCTACTATTATTTGGTGTTTCCATTACAACAGAACGAACATCTTCACTGAGCCAACGAAGGGAATTTGTTCATCCACCAGTCATGCGAGTTTAAAAGCCGGCCGATTTTTAGGACCACATTTTGAAGCTTTGTGGACGGTTTTATTAAAATGCTAACTTTTTCAATCTTTGCACACTAGAAATATAAAGTGTGTTGTTTCAAATAACGCTAATTCGATCTCTTAATTGTTATAAACAAAGTTGCTGTCAATGGGACTAACTTCGTCCCAAATTGTCCCATTAAAACTTTTTTTAATTTGTAGAAAAATGCTTTAAATATAAAAAAATAATTTTCCTGCAGCCAACAATTAAAAAGTTATTGTAATTTTTTATAAGCAAAAACTGATATATTTTTGCAAATTGATTTTTAAATATTTAAAATCATTTTTCTTTATTTTTTTTTAATTTGACAGAATCATCCTTCTTCTTTCGTAAGCTATCCACAGAAATACTGTGGATAGCTTACGAAAGAAACTTTATCATTTTCTGGCATGTTATTGCAAAAAAATTAATTTAGAATAAACAAAGAAATTTAATGTTAAACAATTGGACCGACCGCTTTAAAACTTTGGGAAAGACCCAACATTTAAGTTTATTTTTAAATAAGTTTTTATTACTTATAAAAAACCGAAATTTACGACTTATTTTGCAACTTTCTAAGCAACAAATAAGAATAAAACATTAAAAAAATAGTATTTTAAAGGTTTAACTTATAAGTTTATTACTCTTAAATTGGTTTCAAATGCTTCACTTTTTGCTGATAGATGAAAAGAGTGAAAATTTACTGTTTTTTGACCTTAATTTGTTAATAACCAATTGTCCAAAAAATCGACAGCAGGAAACATATAGGTTTTTGTTACAGAGATCCATACTACTCAAAACAACTCTCGTTTGCCTGGCCGGTTCAGCATCACACACAGGGTACTTTTTTTGCTTATTTTCCTGGCTCATAATGCCTCATATATCCAGCATCCTAGATATTTAAACTTCTTAACTTGTTCAATTAGTTTGTCATTTGCTAATATGTTTATGTTTGGAGTATTCTTTTTCGTGATTACCATTGTTTTGTTTTCTTTGCATTAATTTTAAGACCATATTTATATCCTCGCTCACTACCTGGTTCAGCAGATTTTGTAGTTCTTGCTCACACTGACAATTAGTACCGTGTCGTCGGTATATCGGATATTATTAACAATACTACCGTTGACATTAATACCTTTTGGTGCCTCATCCAGAGCTCATGCCAATATCTTCTCTCAGTAAAGGTTGAATAATAATGACAAAAGCATACAACATTGTCTAGCTCGTCCTTGGATTTTTATGGTTTAATAAATGCATTTTGGCTTTAATAAAGTTATCACGTATTTCGTTTATACTTTTGGGATCAATGTTTTTTTTTGTAGACATTCTATTAGTTTTTCATACTTGACTTTATTAGATGCCCTTTCATAATCTACGAAACAAAAATATGCATCTTTTTGTTGATCGCCACACTTTTGCTTGAGCACAATGAAACTAAACAATTCCTCTCAGGTTCCCATACCGTTGTTGAAACCAAATTTTTCTGGGCCTATATCCTCTTCATTCGGTTTTGAATTATTGTCAGAAACAACTTTAATATATGGGAGATAAGTCTCATCAGTCAGAAGTCGTTACATTTTTTAGCGTTGTTGGATTTAGGGAGGGATACAAACGTAAATGGTCTCCAATATTATGAAATTCTGCAAGTCTCCACGCAGTCCTATTAATTAACTAAAAACCCTCACGCCTCCTCAGTCACCCAAGAAAAATATAATTTCCTTATTGACCGTATTAATAAATCTTCTAAACAATCTATTTGCCAATATCAAATATTTAAATGTAAACGTACTCCCCCTCCGTGGTGGGATTCGGAATGTGATCAATCCGTTGCGGAAAGAAAAAAAGCATTAGTAAACTACAAAAAAATTCTTGATCTGGAAATTTTTGTAAATGCTCGTGTCAAAGAATTCCTGAAATTAAAGGTCAAACAAAGTTAGGTTGAATGGTGTTCAAAATTAAATAAACAAACTCCATCTAGTCTTATTTGGAAACAAGCAAGAAAAATGAATAGGAAAAAAGTTAACTATCCACTGCCTCTAAGTAACTCGTGGGTAGACGACTTTTTTAATAAAATAGCTCCACCTTACATAAATAACCAGGTAGATGTAATGCCATTTGAAACTCTCTCATCTGATCAGAATCATTTTCTCTTAACACCTTTTTCAAGAGCTGAATTAGAGTTTGCCCTTGATAATCGCGTTAGTACCTCACCAGAATATGATGCAGTCAAATATCCTATAATACAAAATTTGCCAGATACCGTAAAAGAATTACTTTTAAATACATTTAACCAGATAATTATTGAGGGTATCGGCATAATCGATTTTAAGCGTATTATAGTTGTCCCTATTCCCAAACCGGGAAAAAACTCTAAATTAACTGAAGCTTACCGATCTATATCTTTATTATCATTTATATTAAAGACTCTTGAACGGATAATTAAAATTAGGTTAGATTGGTGACTAAGAGATCAAAGTCCCTTACCCGCTAACCAACATGGCTTTAAGAAAGGTTATGGAACTTTAGATTCCTTAACAACTCTTGTTGTAGACATTCAGAATAGTTTTTCAAAGAACAGTTATGTACCTGCTTTATTTTTAGACATTAAAGGCGCTTACGGCTCGGTATCAATTCTCCAAGAAAAAATTATTAATTTTGCAATATGAAAAAATGATTTTTTCATATTCCAGCACAGTATGCTTCTAACGTTGTGAACCTGTACACAAAAAGGATAATTTATTTAAAATACAGTCATACTCTTATAGGACCTACCCTTAATAACAAATGATTACCCCAGGGCTCCATTTTGAGTCCTATTTTGTTTAACATTTACACAGCAGCTGCAGCATGCTGACGATTTCTGTTTTTATAAAGAAAACAAAAAAATATCAGGAATCCATTGAAAATCTGAATAAAGTGTATGGATTCTATCAAAAATGGTTTATAGAAAATGATTTCGAATTATCTTGCAGTAAATCACAATTTTGTTTATTTACCAGACATAACTTTTCTAATGCTAGTACAATCAATTTGGGTGGGTACCAATTTTCCCTTTAAAACACAATTAAATTCAATTACTCGACCAGAAATTGATCTAGAAGTTACATATTGATGACATGTTGAACAGATGCAATAAGGGATTAAACTTTCTTAAATCAATTAATATACCTTGGTGGGGATCGAAGGTTGAAGTAAGTTTATTATTTTATAAAGCTTACATACGATCTATATTGGATTACGGAAGTGTTTTGTATGGATCAGCAAGTAATGTTCTACTCACGAAATTCAAAGTTTTACAGAACCCAGTCTTACGAATATGTTTAGGAGCTATGAGATCCACTCCAGTACAAGCTTTATATTTAAAAGCCTTGGAACCTCCTATAAATATAATACGAAGGTTTTTGTCCAAAAAATATTTAATGAAAGTATACTCACTGAACTCATCTCTATACGAAAAGATAGTGACTTTAAATTGCCATGACCTGACAAATAAATATTGGCAAAAAAAAAAGAAATCCCCCTTACTCTGCGAAGCGTATAATCAAAATATACTACTACTAGATATTCAAAAACTACTCTTCTTACTTTTTACATATAGATATTATTGTACCAAACTATAGTGAAAACATATATGTAAATAAAAATATTGTTCTATCCATAACGAGCAATTACAAAGAGCCAATGACTCTTTTAACTCTTTTAACCAAAGGAATCAATGTACTATTTTCTCTGGATTAAAGCACATGCAGGATTTGAACATAATGAATATGTCGATTTCCCAGATATTCCCAAATTTCCTTGGTACAAGTCTTGTAGAGCTTCCAGGAGGCACATAACTTCCATTATTAGAATACGATTCGGGCAGGCATTTTATCCAAAATACTTATTTAAAATACAGGTTTAGGATGATGACAAATGTGAGCATTGTGGAGAGGAAAGTGATTTCGATCATATATTTTTTGGTTGTTCTAAAAATACAGTCTACTCATCCAAACTTATAAATGATTTATTAAAATATAAAATAGCAGCTCCTTGGAACATACTATATTTATTATCACTCGGCCCTGTAGATATTTCCAACTCTTTAATTAAATTTAAAAAAAAAACAAGTTATCATTATAATTCTCTAAAAATTATTTATCTTGTTACCTTTGTTTTAAACCATATTTTGTATACCTTCCTCCTGTCCGTGACCTAGTGTTGTTGTGTCTTATATAAATCAATGCCTTGATAGGTCCCTAGTTAAATAATGATGGATACTCTCTTATTCCTTTTGTGTCTGGCTGTATTTAAATATAAATTAATTTAAAATGCCACAAGAAAATAGCTTCAGAACAATGTCTACAAAGTAATAAGAAGCAATACAGATGGAAGGTATGAATAAAAGAATAACAACGGAATATAAACATTGAGTATGTTCTCATGAGTATGCCCATAAAGTATAAGTTTTTACTCGATTTCAGACAAATAAAAATATTTTGATGTAATTTGTGAGTTTCTGCTGACTGCACATAAGAGTGCATATTCTCTATTTATTTAATAAACTTGTCAGAGCCTGTTTCATAGCATTCGGCATAATCTTGAATAGACTTTAATTTAAGAAATTATTCATCGTGTTGTCTTGTTGATACAATAAGTAAAAGCAGTGAAGATGAAAGTAATAAAGGTTGAAAATACCAAATGGGATTTCTGCATATGTTACGTGATTTTCCTATACTTTTTTCCAAGTCACAAACACCAGCCGTTCGATTATCAAAATCAAAAGCACTTGAAGTCATGAAAAAACAATGGGAGCTTAATTTCGGTTCATAAATAACTACAACTCAAATCTCCAAAAAATTTAGTAACATGAAATCGAAACAAGAAAAAAACTGATATTATTAGAACAGGAAATAAGAAACTTGTTCTGAAGAATTGGGAAAAGATTTTGTTGGAAATCATGGAAGGTAATACAAATTCAGTAGTTACAAAGATATCTTGTAATGTAATATTTATAAAAAAATCATCGTATTTTCATTAACCTCTAGTTACCTTCGAAATTTTGTCAGAAAAGAACAACACCAAAAATGTATGTGTATTCTTACATTATACTAAAGTAAGATTATATTTATAAATATCGGTCATCTATATGATCTGCCAAAGATTCTGCTGTCGGTAATTGAGACCTGAGGGATGATTATATGAAATATTTTAAAACTTACCTAAAAACGAACAATTGTTTTTAAAATAGAGTTGTCCAAAACTCCATTATTACATGCTCCTTTGTAAATAATTTGCTACGAAATAAACTTCATCTCCTAAAATTATTGCATGTGACCTCCTAAATTCATTTTTATCAATAATACAAATTTGCGATTTGCTCCATATCCGTGAATCATGGACAGATTCAGGATATGATGCGTGTACGCTTGTAAACCACTTATCTGCATTGCAAGTGGCTTGAACGTTGATACTGTGATATCCTTTGCAATTGATATATTCGTCACCATAAAGAGGTGGTCTTTTTATTTTTATGTGGGTGCAATCACACGGCATACGGAAAAGTTTACTTTGCCATCTTTCTTAAGCTTCTATTATATTCGCCGCAGTATGAGGAAATGTTATCCAACCATATATCACCAACATATCTTAAAAATCTTTTTATTTTATCGAAGTTACATATAGCCACTTAAAATTTTTTTTATTAAATCGATATAATACTTTAAAGCCATGATCACACTTACTTCTTGGTTTATAATATTGTTTTGAACGCAAATTAAACTCAAACTCAGCCATAGCTTTGCCACGATGAAAATGAAGTCTGGTAACTATTAGACTTCAAATTTATGGAGTAGATTCTCATCCTAAAGAGCATAAAGATATTTTTATTCATATCAAAAATGAGAACATTCTCACAACTAAACTGCACATGATAGTAGCTACTCAAAACGGGTATCTACTTCTGTTTTTTATTCATACCACGTGGAGTATTTACTAAAAAAATTGGAAAACTAAATTCTCATTTTTATTCATAACCCCTATATCTCTACAAAAAGTTATATTAGCATAAAAAAAAGAAAAATGTTAAAGTTTTGCAAACATATTATTATAAGAAGGGCCAGTGTCTGCAGATGTATACAAGAATTACAGAATAAAACTTTAACGTTGAAGAAAGAGTGCGTGACTAAAAGAATTCTAGAGAAAAAAGTAGACAAAATCATGATAAAACAGGGTATAAGCGATAGGTAATGGAACGATCGAGGTAGATGAAACAGTTTAGGAACAGAAGTAAAAGCTTTGTAAGAAATTATTATTAATATTTTTAATATTTTTCTTTGTTGCTAGTGCGTAAATCACACACTCTTTCTGCTGCGTTGAAAATTAATTCTGCAATTTTTGATTGAATAGGTATATAAAAATAATTATAGTTTCGCAATTAATTAATAAATATTCTAACGTTCTCCTCTGGTTAATTATCAAAAAAGTTGACGACGTAAAAACAATTAGAGAATTGAAAAACGTCAACTTTTTGACAAGTAACCAGAGGCGAAGGTATTAATATTTATTAACTAAATGCGAAACTACAATTTTAGTATTTATTAATTCATTCATCAAAATCAAATAAAATTAGTATGGTTAGATAGGTATTTTCAATACCTTTCAAACGAGGTATCACTTGCCATAAGTTCCTATTTAAAATTATCTGTCACAGTGGCGCTTTAACGTCATCTGTCACTATTACGTCACTTCTTATAACTAGTTAAGAATCCTACGTCTATTTATTACCTCCCTCCAAATTTCCCTATTATAAGTATAACCGTTCAAATAAGTATAACCGTTCAAATGATACGAGGGAGGAACAGACTTTTGACTCGCACTGTACAACTATTATTGATATAATGGCTTATACAGGCTAATATTGACTATAAATATGTTGCACCAAATGTTTAAAACAGTTGTAAAATATATAAAAATCTATTTGATATTCTACATAACAATCATATCAGTTATGATCAGATACCAATAAATATACAAATTCGCCGATTGTAATTGCTCATTAAATCAGCATTTTATCAGCAAAACACAGCAGGAGCAAACAAGCCGCTGGATTTATATCAAAATGAATTTAAATAAATAGCGTCAAGCAGAACTGAATATTAATATTAAATATCAGATATAAACTAAATATATTGATTATTATAACTATAACATATAAAATGTTAACAAAATATATATTAACATTAGCTGGAAAGCGTAATGCTAGAATAATTACAGGAATGTGCTTGATACTGGATTAAAACAATTGTCATTTAAGAAGATTAGAGTAAAAAACGAATTAAAAGCGTTAATTACTAATTTACATGTCCAGTTCAAACGATTAAATCTTGTTTATCCAGAAAATGAGCAATCGAAGTGGCCGTTGTCAATTGGGTATCGGAGATCGTGTTCGGTGTAAGGTTTCTCCAACAAAGGACGACCTAGTAGATGTGTTGAATCTTGTACCGATCCACATTCACATAGGCCATCGGAGTCAGCAAGCAATAGCCCCATTTCTCCATGTTGGTTTTTACACTTGGGCACTCTGACTCGCAGACGATTCAGAGTCCTTCATATGGGGTAAGAAGGATGGCTACCAGACAAAAGTTCTTCTCGAGGATTCAGACAATGAAGAATAGCTTCTTTTCATTTAGTAAGGCGAGTTCCTTCTAGTGTAGTTTTGCAGATATGTGGATCTGGCCAGAGAGATTTTTCTCGGTCCGAACCTTTATGCTAGTAGTCTGGTAATAGTGGCGTGGATGTCACGAATCTAGAGTTTGTTTCTTTCTGGCTACTTTGCTTCGAGTATCAGGTGGAGTGATATGTACACATGTATGGGTGTGGGACTCAAATAACATTGACTTGATTGAGTGGATTTCACACAATATGACATGATAAATTGATTATGTGGAATTTTTTGCAATACTTAGTATTGTGCTTTTCTTAACACGTTCGCGGACAAGAACAACCAGCTCCGTATAATACTTAAAGCGGCATTTTTCGTCATGTGTATATTAATTTTTCCATACGAATACGACTAGTGACCCAGCAAACATCAAAATATTTCGCAAAATGGCCCTACGTAAGTTTAGCCATGCGGTTAACCTTACTTGTGTTTTGGTAATGCACGTGATTAATATATTCCTACATATTTATGCTTTAAAAGTTATACAGTGTGTTTGAATTAGTTCAAAGCACTTTTATGTGTTTGGTAAGTATCAATAAGTCCTTAATTTTATATATTTAGATTTTATAAAGTAAACACTGAACGAAGCCACAAAATACTCACAGGTTATATCAACAAATATCCAGTTCTTCATTTATTTGTACCTAATCTGTATTATGTACATAAGAATCAATTTCTAATTAGGTTTTTGGTGTGAACTTTTAGTAATATATTACATAAAACTCTAAAATCATACTGTTATTATTTTTTTTAAAATAATTCTAATTTTTGTAAATACTGCGTGTTATAAATGTCTATCCTGGATCTTTTCTAATGATTGTTAAATTTAGTTTACAAAAATATTTAGTGTTCGGGAACATATTTTTTTTTATTTACAAGGTGGAGTAATCTAAAAATATAATTTGATTATCGACATTGCAAATAGATAAAATTTATAAGAAAAACGAACAAATACTTTTGCAACTGATGGAAGAAGTCAGTACAGGATCATCTGCATCTGATGAGGCTTAGACAGAGCCAGAAGCATTCAGTAATGACGATAACATCTTAGACCCTAATTATCGTGGTGATAATGATGATAATGATGACTCCAGTGACCGGCACCCTATTAGAGACGATAGTAGTGATAAGGAAAACATTGTTAGTGATCTCGATTTGCAACCACCATAGGATATGTAGTGTGATACCACAACAGATATTCCTGTTTTTCAGTTTGATAATGCTGGTAGTGGTATCCAATATGTGTTTTTATCCAATGTTTTAAAAAGTTCTAGAATGATGACGTTATGAAAACGATTGTCACTTTTATGAATGCCCATGCTGACATTTTATAGAAAACCAAAAGACCACACACACGAACTTATAGATATAGTCCTATTAAACCAGTAACTAAACCTAAACTTAAAGCAATCCTAGCTCTGTGTATCTTACAAAGTTACTCCAAATGCCCTTCAATAAGGAAAAGGTTCTCGATGGATCCAGTATATTACAGCCCCCTTTCTCATCGTCATATTTCTGGAAGACGTTTTAAAGAACTCCGAAGGTGTTTTAGTTGCTCTTACGAACAGATTGGCAAAAGTCTTGATGACAAACTACAAAAGGATACACCACTTTTGAATAGATTATTATCAAACTTTAGAAGTGCCGTTGTTCCTCCAGAAGATTTGTCTTTAGACCAGTCATAAAAAATCAAAAGCGCCAGGTACGGCATAACAACCAAAGCGACTTGTGTACCAAAACTTGAGCAACTAGTTCTCTCTCTGGTGGAGTCATACGTAGATCGTGGACATCATATCTTCATGGACAACTTCCTCTCCCTTTCTAAGGTTTTTCTTCGTCGAAAAATCCATAAAACTGGTACCTTATGAAAAGATCGTAAAATAAATCCTGCCGTAATCGTAAAACCCAAGTTAAAGAAAGGTGAACAACGTTGGAGCAGATGTGGTCAAGTATGTCTTAAAATGGAGAGATAAACGGGATGTCATTTGCATTACTACAAAATATGATGCCAAATTGATTACTGCTAAAAACAGGTATGGTCTTGAAAAAGTAAAACCTAAGGAAGTAGCCAATTATTACAAGTTTATGTCTGGTGTTGACCACATTGACTAGATGATTAGTTATTATTCATTTCAGAGAAAAAGTATTAGATTGTATAAAAAAGTAATGTTCCATCTACTAGACATTTCTCTTTAGAATGCATTTTACATAAAAATAACTCTGGACAAAAAGTTATCATTTTTTCAGTATTGTGAAGAAACTGCAAAAAATATTTGGGGATTAATAAAGATCAGCACGATAAAAGAAACTTGTTAGACTCATAGAAAATGTTACTCATGAAGATATCAAACCCAAGAGATCCAAATGAACTTAACCATTTGAGATGCAAACATTGTGCATTAAAATCTATACGAAAGGAGACCAAGTACCTTTATAAACCGTGCCTCAGCAGGACAGCTTTTTGTGTGGAACCTTGCTTCGAAGATTACCATAGACAATAAAATTGTTGTTTTTAATTAATTCGTCCATTTCTTTCTCATTTTTCTTGTGACGGGAAACGCTGTCATGTATGCACCTCACGAAAATATACTTTGCTAGCTAGGGATAAGACGGTATTTGCCGCTTTCCATGTTTTTGTCAAAAATATATGTTGTATTCATAATAAATCATGTTTAACTACTTTTAATTTTGTTTTCGATAAACTGATGTTCTTAAAAGATGCGCGTTTATGGGAACAGTTTGTTATGCCATACTGTTCGCGAACCTGTTAAGTAGTGCCAAAAGAGTAGATATGAATAAATATTTAATGTTTTTTAGATTAAAATAAACAGCCTGGTAACACTAAGTTGTTTTTCTATACGTAGTTGTAGCAGCCCGGAGTATATTTAATCTGATCTTAGATCCTTACTAGATTTTGCACGGACTGTTTTACCTCCTCTTTGAATATATTAAATCTTTCTTTTGATAAGTTTATCGAATGATGTCTCGACGTATCATGTCGACCTTTATGTCCTTAAATTTTATTACGCTGAACTTTCGAAGCCTCTGCAATCTTCATTAACACTTCTCGAGTGTGCACTAGTATACTGCTTATTAATTTCATATCCCAGAGTTCAAAAAGTCTCTAGAGCATCGCTTAGAAAACACTTTTCTTACTGTTACACATCGGAATTTGGGAGAGCAGCAGCTGCAGATCAAATCTCACCGTATAATAGATGTATATGTGTGTATGCGTATTTTGTGATTTGAGTTCGTAGCTCCTGCATATGTTTTTTTTTCTCAATTAAACCGTGGTTTTTTTTTGGTTACACCTAATTCATAAATGTTTTATTGTCTTAAACATCGATACGATCCCTATTACGCGCGAAGGCCTACTTAATATAGAGCCTCTCAACCTTTATGCTCTATGAGATGAATGGGTATAGGAGGATAAATTAGTATTATTTAACTATATGGGTATTATTTCGCGGATCTTGCATGCTGCACTTGAAGCTTTAAGAGCTAATGCCTGATATCATTCAGTAAATAGAATTTGCGTTATTTATGATTTTGATTTTATTTCCATATTTAAAAGATTAAGAAAAAATACATTTCAGCCATGTATGGTGGATGACAAATCTGTTTCTGTTTGATGTAGTTCTAGTGAGAGGCAGCCCCACCAGAGTGGATACACGCTTCGTGTAATCCTGGGAGAAATGTTCAAAATATCCGGAAAAGTCAGCATACTCGTAGAGGTCCAAAATTCTGTCCCAGAAATTAATACTAACCACATTATTCGGGTTTACATTCCTGACTCCAATTTCCTTAGATTAAAATGAACGTGACAAAAAATATTTAAAAGGAAGGGCGGGAGTGCACTGTAAAATCCCCGAGGTGAAATCTGCTATTTTTCATGCGTTCTTATGTCAAAGTTTTCATATTATTACCTTTTTAGCCAGTCTGTGAGGCTTGTATTCAATTTTAAAAATAATTTTTTTCTCTAGAGATATTTTCTTTATAGATATGATCTGGGTATTAACAGAAAGTTCGAGTCTTTACCTACTTGAATCCAGAATATATCAACAGCGATATCCTGAAAGGAGTAAGCCAAACGTAAGACATTTTGAACAATAATTAATCGTTTTGTTCGTATTGGGTCAGTTGCCTGTAAAAACAATGAGAAAACCAAAACTGTTATAAGTGAATAAAACGAGATAACTGTTAGCTACTACTGAGGATCCCAACACCAGCACTTGTGAAACTTTACGTCAATATGACATTAGTCAAACTTCGGCGACAAAAATCATCCGTAAACATAAAATACATCCCTACCGCATATAGCTACATTAAAAATTTAGCCTAGACTGGTTCTGCAAAAATCATCGATTTCACGGCAAAAATTTTTGCAGATATCTGAAGCTTTTAAGATATAGGTAGGGGTTACTAGATGACAAATAGATGAAATGGTACTCGTATTTTTATCATTTTTTTTAATCATCAAGAATATCTTTGTTTTCCCGTTTTTTTCAATTAAAATTGATAAATAATTTACGGAGATATTTGCAAAAAAGCAGTTTTGTTGCACTAATTTATAAATTTTATTAATTTTTTATTAACAAAATAAAATATTATTAATACATTTGAACATCGAGGAATTACCGTCTTTTAAATTTTTGCGAAATTTCCCCCCGATCTAAAAGTTAAGACAGATTTAGCAAATTTCATAGGATTCTTTAAGACTTAAAATATCTCAGAAGTTAAATGCATATTGAGTTTTCATCGAAATTATTTACAAAATAAACTTTTGAAAAAGGAGTATGTTTTTTACTTATAAACAATTTTGTAATACCTTTTAAATTTTTCAAGCTACAGACTTGTACGTACAACCATTGGATAGCTGGTAAAAAAAAATCACATTTAAAAAAAAACCTTCTATGACCAATAGGAACGAAGTTAGCGACTATTTTTTAAAAAATCATATCTTCATTGTTAATAAACATTAAGAAGTAAAATTTGCACAAATTTTGAATGAAAATCTAAACTTTATTGAATCTTATATCTATAAAATTCATTCAATTTTTCGAAACTTACAGCCTTTCGAAAGATCGATATAGGAAAATTGAGGGGAAACTGTTTCAGCTCCACGCTCCAAAATTTCGTCAGTCTCAGTGTAGTGGCTTTAGAAAGCAATATACTTATACTTCTTTAAGTAAAATATTTTTTGTATTTTGAACAAAACAGTTTTAACTAAACGTATTTAATTACTTTTTGATTGAAAATTATAATATTTAAAACTATTGAATGGATAATTAATTATAATAAATAACTATAAAAGAAACACAAGGATACACTTTCTTTAAATGATTTAAGATACTTACAATTCAGCAGAAATATCGGTAAATATCTTTTAAACTAGAAACTCTGCCACCAGCTGAAGGTGCAGCCAAACAGCATGTTCTTCGGGTTTACTATCAATTACAATAAATGTGGATAGGTAATAAGTTAGATGATTGTGCCTATGGTTGGAGATAAAGTGCCACTGGTTTTAAACCAATTTATACTCTAGATAATTAATTTCCCGAAGAAACATTAAAGCACATTACATGCAAATGCACCACAGGTTGCAAAACTACTAGATGGGGGTGCAGAAAACGTGGTTTGAATTGTACGAACTTGTGCATAAATTGTACTGAGAAAGAAGTTGAGGAGAAAATATGCTGCAACCTCGGTACAGTTACGTTTGACGATGACAGTGATTCTGAAAATGTATATTTAGAGACTGATTTAATAAGTGAAGACAAACAAACTTCAACAAAAAGGTTCGGAGCTGACAGTGAAGTCGATTAAATTAACCAAATTTTAACTTTTAAACCAATGTATGTAAAGAAAATAAAAAACGTAAATTTCAATAAACATTGCAAAATTAAATAGGACAGATGAAGTCGACGATGAATCGATGAAGTCGATGAATCGACTTATTTTATCAAAGCAGTAACGCAGATTAGATTAATATTCGTTAATATCGGTATATCATATTTGTACGAAAAATAGAATAAAAATTAGTATTGTTAATTATAAAAATACAAACAATTATAATTAATAGAAGGAATATAATGATATATTGTGTAAAAAATTACCTGAAATTTAATTTATAAAATATATAAGTATTATTACATCATTGCCAGCCAAATTAAAAAAAAGTAATTTTTTACGGTGAATTTCTAATGGACTCAATTTTTCCGAGGTTTCCAATATTTTCCGGCCAGTGAATGAAAACTATATAGTTATTCATATTTCGACGAGCTACCATAGAATTAAAAAAGAGGTTTCCAGCTGCAATGGAAGCCGAGATAATGTAAATTTTTCCTACCTGTTTCAATTTGAAGTTCCGATGTCGAAAAAAAAAACGGAGCTGAAACAGTTATCCTCTCCACTTTCCTATGTCGATCTTTCGAAAGTACCTTCGTTTCGAAGGGCTGTAAGTTTCGAAAAATTGGATGAATTTTATAGCTATAAGTTTCAATATGAAGTTTAGATTTTCATTCAAAATTTGTGCAAATTTACTTCTTAATGTTTATAAACAATGGAGATACAATTTTTAAAAAAATAGTCGCTAACTTCGTTCCTATTGGTCATAGAAGGTTTTTTTAATGTGAGTTTTTTTACCAGCTATCCAATGGTTGTACGTACAAGTCTGTAGCTTGAAAAATATAAAATTTATTGCAATTGTTTAAAAGTAAAAAACATACCCCTTTTTTCATCTTGTAAATAATTTCGATGAAAACGTAATATGCATTTAACTTCTGAGATAGTTTAAGTCTTAAAGAATCCTATGAAATTTGCTAAATATATCTAGCATCATTCATAGGGCAAGTTCAATAGTTTAAATATTTAGCCTCAGGGATAAATAAATTAAATAACTTTCAAATTATTTGACCGATCGGGGGGAAATTTCGCACAAATTTATAAGACAGTAATTCCTCAATGTTTAAATGTATTAATAACCTTTTATTTTGTTAATAAAAAATTAATAAAATTTATAAATTAGTGCAAAAAAAACTGCTTTTACCATCACAACCATCTAAATAATAAATTTCCTGCGAAGTAGATGGGCAAAGAAGGACCAACGGTTTGGCCAACGCGATCCCCCGAATTGTCAATTAATTTTTTTATGTGAGGCCATGTAAAAAACTTTGTGTATCAGAAGCCCCCAATAACGTCAGTTGATAAGAAAATAGAATATGAGAAGCTTTTAATAATATTGACTTACAAATAAAATTAAATGTGGCTCGTTCATTTAAATATCGGTTACAAACTTACATAGACGTTGGAGGTGGACATATTAAAAACTTACTTTGGAGTTATTTCCTTTTTATTACATTAATTGTTACATTCATTGCATATTGTTTTGGTTTATATTTTTTAATTATTATTTATATATTAAAAATATTTTTTTTTATATTATTACATAAGGCTTTGCCATTTAATTAGAATAACTTTATTACTAGTGCACCGAGTAAGTGAAGATATCTACTACATCTTTATTTATAACATTTTACTGCTCTATTGTGTCAATTAGCGCTGTTCAACAAGTTTTCGAAATGGTATGAAGTATAGTATTATCGTACTTATACAGTAAATTTATTAACAAACACGTTTTAATAATTTTCGTTTAATTTCTTGTAATTATAATGTAGGTTTACCAAATAATCAAAGTTATGCCATTACAAGAACATATTATTATTAAAAATAAGGTTCCATACACATAAATATTGAAAAATGATTGATGTTATCTAAAAACTGTTACCGACAAATAAATATATACTGCCTTGGCGATATATGTGTAGATCGTATCACAATCAAATTTATATTTGTCATTATATTATTACATTTTGTTAATGATTGAAAATTAAATGATCTGGTATTATTTAATATCTTAATGGGAATTACATAGTAGGTAAATGGTCAATCGGCATCCTTTGTAAAATGTTATTTAAAGCTATTAATAATTACTATATTTATTAAATTTACACCAATCTGAAATATTAATAAATAAAACTGATTAAATATTGTTTAAGTTTTTTAAGTATTTAATTTATTTAATTTTTAGGTTAGTTAGTAATGTTAATTATAATAATTAAGTATTAAATTATATATTAATAAATTATAATAATTTATAGTAATTAGTATTTATTGTCCATTAAAATGTTATATTTTTAATGCTTAGCGTGTATTTCTTAGAGGACGCAATTTTATTATTCTTGATCTATTGGGAGGCTAAGTATATGCTTAAGTTTACGTTTGTGAGGTCGCCATCCTGTACACCCGGCCCCTATCTTGACAAAAGAACCAGAAAGGGTTTTCGCGCTTTATCTCGTACACTGACAACCCCACAAAAAATTGTATGAGACATTATTTGTAGCCAACTAAATTGTCTACAACTTTATATTTTTACTTTTAACTGTAAAATGGAAAATAAAAAAGGTGTTAACAAAAATAACTAAAAATTTTTTTAGGCATTATTACTTGTTTTCTGGTAATTTTACAATAAAATAACACAAGAGCAATATCATAAAGGCTTTTTTATAAAATAATTTTCACTCCAAATTTATTTAATTGCATACAATATATACTGAATACTCGCCATCTTATAATAAGCGGTGACATCTTCCTATGTTATTATTAATTTATTATTGAACGAATTCGCCACCACAAAACTTACCTTCCTCGTATGCTTGCGTCGCACGAAAAAAGACCAATGGATAGAGATAAAGTTTAATAAGACCACCGTACCAATATTATTCCTAGATACATTTGTTGGTAATGAAAAGAAGACAAATTTAATACATTTTCTCAAAACTGCTATATCAGAAGTGGGTTTTTGTGTCGACCAGGCGGAATCTGATGCAGATACAATCTTCATCCGTTCTGCTCTTGCTGTATTCCATGATTCTGTGACTTTCGTAGCAGAGGACATTGACAGTCTTGTCTTGCTTACGGCGTTAGGAAGGAAGAAGTCCAATGTTGTGTGTCCAAAGTGTCCAATTTTTGTTTAACCTTCAAAAGGGTGTAAGTCGCATAAATTATACTGTCCGTTAAGTTTTGTATATGGATACGTCATTGCCGAGAATTTGCTGTTTCTCCATGCTTTTTCAGAATGCGACACAATATTAGCTTACGAGATCAGCAAACTTAAATTCATGAAATTAACAGAAATATTCTAAGTAAGCTAGCCGAAAAGTATTATTTCTAAGTAAAAAAACCGAGCCATATTTGATCATTGTCGTTGGTAAACGTTTTTTGTCTCTTTATGTGGTGGAAATAAAGATGTCTAACAGCATGAGATACAAACAATTCGCGAAGACGGTGACGGTTACGGTTACAAAAAGAACGAAACTAGTGATATACAGAACTCTTATCAATATCAACTCACCCACGCGTCGGAAACATGGACGATGACAAAGAGCGATGAAGAACGTTTAAGATGCTTTGAACGTAAAATCCTCCGACATATCTATGGAGGAGTACAGTACGGCGGATTATGGCGTAGACGCTATCATTTCGAACTTTACCGCCTGTACGATAAACCTGATATTATTATGTCCATCAAAATAAACCGGCTACGGTGGTTAGGTCATATAGAGAGAATGAATGAGATGAAGCCACCAAAATATATTTATTTAAAACCCAGAGCACGATTTAAGGATCAGGTGGAGGAAGACTTGAGAATGTTGGGAGTACGAAACTGGAAAGCCAAGGCGAAGAATAGTAGAGAATGGAGACTTATCCTTGAGCAGGTCAAGACCCACCATGAGTTGTGGAGTCAAAGATGATGATGGTGACCAAAATTATATTTAACTTATTATTGCTTCCGCCAACACAAAAGGGAGCTCGTTTCCATAGTGTTATTTTTTTATAGAGTTTATCACCAGGAAAACTGCGATCCTGAAGATTGGGGCTGAAAAAAGCATGGAAAAATTTGGATACCAATAAAAACTTTCAAAACTCTGAAATTAAATCTATCAACTTCGGAGCGCTGTAAAATACAGAGAAATTAATGAATTTATTTTATTTATTTTATTTTTATTTTATTGTAGAATGATCAGAAAAAAAGTTATAAGGCCAAAAAAAAAATTGGTTTAAAAATTTTTAGCTATTTTCGTTTATAACTTTTTAACAATTTGTACAAAATTTATTTTTATACAAATTATGTTTTAAAAAAAATCTGTGTAGGGTTGCTGATTCACGAGATATAGCGCGAAAATCCATTGCCTTTTTTTCCAAGATGGCGTTGGGGACAAGGATGACGACTCCACAAACTTGAACTTAAGCTTACATTAACAACCCCCACACATCAAAAAATAATGTTGCGCCCTGTCAAAAATATAACTTTTCGATGGACTATTAGCATAGTATAGTAAACAGAATGAAAATTATAGAGATATTATATTCAGTTTATTTTTGTATTTAGTAGAACAAAATCCAAAATTCTCACTGTACATAAAATATAGAAAATTAAATCATTTACTTTTCAAGTGATTGGAATTATTAAATTTCAAAGCCACTATTTGATGTCCACTGATCATCGGTTAATTACTTATCTGTCTTCATATATGGCTTTTACTTTAGTTATTTCTATTTACAAAAATTGAAGTTATTCTCGAAATTTGAGAAAACTAAAAATATTATGGTAAGTAATAAGTTTATGTACACAAATGCTTTATAAAAATGGAAGAGTGTCATAAATGCGATCTTTTGAAAAAATAAAATATAGAGTTGAACATCTAAAAAATATCGCAAACCGAAAAAATCGTAATTTTCTTTTATAGTTCACCCTGCATACAACTCTTTGTTAATGATTTCTGTTAAACGGAATTTAAAAACTAGAATTATATTGTTTACCTAATTATAAAAATGGGTACTGATTTATTGATTCCTTATTTATTAATCATTTCGAAATAAAAATGATCATAACTGTATTATGTAATGAATCTACAATATGTAAAAATATACAGGGCTTCCAATTTAAAAAATTGTATGTTTGCGTTACCAGCTAGGTATTATTTACCCTGTAAAATTCGCCATATTACCAAATCAGGGAGAATATTATTGCTTACATTTTTTTTTAATAACTTTTTTGGATATTCTGTAATATAACGGAATTATCGACCAAAGTCGCACTAAAAACTCACCCTGTATATGGACCTCTCACATATCTTACTGCTCTTAGACAACAAAATCAGAAGAACCAGACAGAATTGGTGAAATTCATTATAAGAAAAACTGTCTTCTTCTTCTTCCTCAGCGTTTCCCTTTTCAGGGAAGGCTGTTCCTTAGTCTTCTTCGCAATTCACTTCTGTCCATCGTGTCTTTTTCAACTACTATTTTTCCATCTTTCTCTGTTTCTGTTAAGTCCTTTGTCACACAGTAATTCTATCTCCTCCTTGATTTTCCATTACCTTTCAACATCTCTATCCTTCCTCCCACATATTTCTCATGTGTCAAGTCAATGTTATTTATACTAGAAAAAATCTAACAAACCTCCATTACAGTTTGGTACATTATTTATTTGAAAGAGATTTAAAAAATCAAAACTTTCTGAAATAAATTCAACTTTATTAGTAATATTTCCAATCGGTTTCGAACCATATTCATCATTTTAACAATGAATATTTGGTAGGTTAAAATCACCAAGTAGATATACCAAACTGTACTGTGTTTCATATAAAATACCTTCTATATAATTTACATAGGCTTCATACAAACGTAATGCGGAGTTTGGAGATAAATAAACACATCCCATAAGACACTTTTGTTTTCCAAATAAAAATTCAACAAAAATACATTTAATGTTTTTAAATTGATGATTTACTAAAACTCAAGAAATGTCCCTATTAATCGCCATAAGAACTCCTCCAAGTCGTTCACATGAACTGTTTAAGCTTGATATATCACAGCGGTATATAGTGTACTGTGAGATGCCTAGTTCATTACTCTCTATACCAGCGGTGCTCAAAAGGTCGATCGCGATCGACCGGTCGATCGCCAAAGTTTTTGAAGTCGATCGCGATTCATGGAGAAAATACGGGGATTGTTCTGACTCACCACACGTGCATGATCGAAATAATTATGATGCTATGTTTTATTCTTTAAAATTTGACGAGTCAACCGATATGATACCGCCCAGCTGTGTATTTTCATTCGGCTGGTATTTTCTGACATGTTGGCTAAAGAAGAATTGTTAACAATGCTGCCTCTGAAAGGAAAAACTCGCGGAGAAGATATATACAACGTTTTTATAAATTTTATGAAACAATACGAGCTACCGACTTACAAACTCGTGTGTATTACAACAGATGGTGCACCATCCATGACTGGCGTTAACAATGGATTTGTTGCATTATGTCGAGCTAACGATGAATTTCCATCGTTTTTTTTTTATTTCATTGCATCATTTACCAGCAAGTTTTGTGTTCCAAAATTTTAAATATAGACGACATCATGAAAATGACAACAAAAATTGTGAATTCAATCAGAGCGCGAAGCTTGCAACGAAGTCTTTCGCAATTGGAAACTAGCGACTCTGCGGAACACACTGGTTTACTTCTGCATACAAGTGTGAGGTGGTTGAGCCGTACAAAATTTTTAGATAGGTTCCACAAGCTATTTCCCGAAATAATTTCTTTTTTAGAAGAACGAGGGGACGACACTCATCTATTTCAAAACGAAAAATGGCTCAGTGATCTGGCTTTCCTAATAGATTTAAAAAATCATTTGAAACTCCTTAATTTTAAACTACAAGGTAAAAATAAAACAATTATCGATATGATGAGCGCAATACATTCTTTTGTCAACAAATTGAAATTATTAATTAAACAAATTAGCAGAAAGGATTTAAACAACTTTCCATTGTTGAAAAAAAGAGTACCCGCTCATTTGAATTATGTTTATTACGAGACGGAGCTGCAAGCACTTCATAGAGAGTTTGAAAGACGCTTCGCTGATTTTAAAGAACTGACAGCTATTGTAACATTCATGTCTAATCCATTTTTTTGCCAAGACGTAGAAAAAATAGCCACTGAAATCCGTTACGTTTAATATGGAGATTATTTCCGTCCAAAATGAGGTACTGAAAATAATTTCGGATACACACCTTAAATACAGAGTGACCGATACGAAATTTTGAGACAAGTAGCTCTGCAGCTCGTAGCAATATTTGGATCAACATACTTGTGTGAGTCTGCATTTTCCCAAATGAAGATAGTGAAATCAAAATATCGTAATCGGCTAACTGACGAACATCTCTCTTCATGCTTGCGTTTGGCCCTCGGTAATTACGTACCATCATATAAAATACTTGTGGTTGACATGCAGTGCCGTGCATCAACATCCAAATAAAATTAATATGAAAAACATGACTTTAATTATAACTCGCTGTAGTTACAACTTTTTATCAACTAGAAATGTACAATAAATTTTTTTATTTTCAAAATGAACATTTTGAAATTTTTACTTTTTAATTATTAATTATAATTTTTAATTTTTAAACCAGGAGGAGTAAACTAAAGAGACAGATTCACACCCAAGAAAGTCTCTAGAAAAAGTTACCAAATACATCTTCTTTTTTGCTTGATCATATCGGCCTTCGGTGGTAATCCAAAAATATATAGTCGCTAAAGAGTTCTAAAAACAACTGTTTTTATATAAAAGCAGACTAAAAATCTTAACATTAAAAGAATAACGCAGAAAACACAAAAAATCGCCGATATAACTTAATTAACCTATGAAATGCCATTAGTGTCAAAATTTCGTAACAGTGGAGTAAACTTGCCTGAGGTTGGACCAATTACAAACAAACATTGCGGCGCGGTAAATTTGAATTATTCCTCCTGGTTTTAAAACAGGGTATAGCAGTCGATCTCCGGATGCTTGCAGTTTATGTGGTAGATCCCATGCAGTATAAGTCTGAGCACCACTGCTCCATACTATCACATATTAAGGTTTCAGTAAATGCCAGTATATCATAATTATTCGCTGTTACTGATTCAGCGAGGGTATTAAGTTTTGTCCGTAGTCCTATAACATTTTGATAATAGACAATGTAATAGCCATTTGATGCACATGTACCTCCAGATGGTTGTCTTATTGGGAAAAATTTTGTGAAATATTCGTAGATTTGTTCCCACCATCAGAAGAAGACGGATCAATAATAACATCATTGTTATTTCTTTGAGTTGTCTTTAATTTGATGTTAAATCGTCTTAGAATAATTCCATCTGGCCAAAAATTCCGCAAAATTCATTGTATCATACTTAAGGTCAACCCCAATTTTGAACGAATTAGTTCTTCCTGTAGTTTTAAGTTGTTCTATGATAAAGGCATTATCATTACCTTTTTTTTAATGCTACTTTATCAGTTATATATTTGCTTATAATATTTACATTTACAGTTTTGGATACCTTACCAATATAATACCACTTCTTTTTAATATTATCGGCTACAAATTTTTGTCCACTGGATATTTCTGAAGAACCTCTAGTAACAAAATTTCTATGGCTTTGTTTGCTTATAACGAATGTAAATCCATGGTTGTTTTGTTGTTGTTGTTTGTTTGTTCATTGCCAAAGCTTAGTGGTTAGTGTAATTGTGACCCAGTGTTTTGACTGGGTAATTCCATTTCTTTGCAATTTTTCGTCCATTTTTTAATGTATTTTTAAGTAGGTACGTTTCAAATAATATTTGAGATATGACACCCTTTACGATACAAAAGTTCCCTATGATTTTCTTTTCATTTAATTTAACTTTCTTTGTCTGTCGTAGTTTTTTTTGTAGTAATGTATTAATTAAAGCAAAAAATTTAAATAAGTAATAAACTAGATTTCTGCTGAAGTATTTATATTGTTTATATCTTTATATATTATGCCGATAAATTCCCCATTTTATTTATAAAATGAAATTTCATCAAGCATCGGTCGACTTCATTAACTATATAGATTTATTGACGGTATTTTTATTAAGCAATTTATTAAGTATCAACCATAAATGTCCGCTTTTTATTGTAACATTGCGTTATAGCAACGATGCTAACGACATTACTATTTCTTTTATATAAAGAGAGTCATTAAATATACGAAGACTCTCAACTACTACTTCAACAACGAAGGACGCGAGAAGATGAATACGCACGCGACAGCCTGGAACAGGTTTTTTCTTCTTTCTATTGCCATATGTAACGGTAGCTGTTGAGTGGGTGTTCAATTCTAATAATCTTTATTTAATCATGTAAGCTGTTTATGTATGGACATTATAAAAAGTGTAGTTTTTCATCATTTATAAGTATGTTACTTGGTGATTTTATATAAACGAAATGGACAAATTTTGGAACTATCATAAAACTTTTCGCTACGTAATATTAATACATAATTGTAACTAAATAATAGGCTATATGCAGGGATCGAAAAAAATTGTAATTAAAATAGGTTATGGAATATGCCTTTCTTCTTTTGGGTGGTGGCTGGTAACTTGCAAACGATCCCTTTCTAGAAACATTCCAGCTAACATCCACAAATTCTAACTATGATTTCTTAACATACAAATAACAAAAAGAAAATATCCATAATAACATAGTAAACCATAATAAACCTTTAAATGCAGATTCTTTAAAGGATACATCCCTGTGATCGATCATATCCCAGCTTCTTTTCTGAAATATTAAGAATATATAATAATCGTATATGGACTAAACATGAATTTCGCAAATTATGGAAAACAGCTATAACTATTCCCATCTTAAAATCTAATAAGCTACCAAACAAAGCAGATTCTTATCGTCCTGTGTCTTTAACTTGTGTAATGTGTAAGCTTTTAGAAAAAAAAATCTAAATAATTGTTTATTGTGTGTCTCGAAGAAAATAACCAACCAATTAATCAACAATCTTGATTTCGTCCCTTAAAATCGACTACCAATAATTTAACTAAATAGAAATTTCACGCCAAACCTAAACGGTCTTCTCTCTAATGTGAGATACCAAAAAAATGGCACGCCTCAAGGCTCGGTAATCACTCCGAAGCTTCTCCTTACAGCTATTAATGATATAGTAAAATAAATAAATAAACTCATTTAAGCAAGATTATACGGGGATGATAATATAATATCCTTAAAGGGAAACAATATACAGAGTCTGGCCGAAGTACTACAAGATCAACTCGATAAATTTACAGCATGGTCTAAAAGAAGTGGTTTAAAATTTGCTCTATCTAAAACTCGCTGCATCATATTCTTAAAGAGACCAAAACAGACAAAGGAAATACTTACTTTAAAACATAGAGGTCAGACACTTTAATATATAAAAACCATTAAATATCTAGGTTTAATATTTGATCAAGCTCTATAGTTTATTTTTATAAACGAGAGAGTAATTAGCATAATTTTAACTGGTAGCTCCGACCACTCCATGGGCGTGCTCAAGATTAATTGAAAAATTACTTTGAATAATTGTAAAAAATAAATGAATTATTTCAGTGTTATAAAGTGTTATGTGTATGTAAACAAAAGTGACCTCTTTTATCACACACTATATTAGAACTGACTGGCCTACATTAAAAAGGGTTTTAAAAAATTCACATTTTTTTTAATTTTTAAGAATTACAAAAGAGAAAAAGAATTTTTAAAACCGTCTAAGGTATGTTAAATAGATGAATAAAAATATTAATATAAAACTTACAGCTACTTGTTACAAATCCAAATCAGATTCAGAAGATGAACTTTCAGAACCAAGATTTATAATAACTGGCTCGATCATTTTATCAGTAATATTGTCCAGCTTCCACATTTTTTCCTCTTCTTTAATAGTGTGATTTACTGCCTTTTCCCAATTTTCAGGTTTTACATTATTTACGGCCTACAAAAACAACTATTTAACATCATAAATTTTAAAAGTGGTATTTTTTCTTGAAACTTCACTCTTTATCTGTGCCCATACCAGTTCAATCGGGTTTAATTCACAATGATATGGTGGGGATCTAAGTACTGTCATTTCACGATTTTTGGCAATTTCGTATTTTTTAAATTTTTCTTTATGAAGGGCACACAACGAATAAAGTTCCTTTCTTATAGATCCAGGATGGTACGTAATATTTTTTGAACTCAGCCAATTCTGCAAGTCTTTTTTTAACCACTTGGTTGTGGGCAGTCCTTCTATAAGTCTGGAGTGATAACTTGCATTATGCATTACTATTACACAGTTTTTAGGAAGAAGATCTATCATTTGTTCGAACCATTCTTGAAAGATATCAGCGTTCATGTCTTCATGGTAGTCACCGGTACGAGTTGATTCAAAAGTTAATAAACCACCTTCAACAAAACCGTCTGAACTGCCAATGTGTACTATTATCAGCCTGCGTCCCTTTCCTGATGGTGGGTTTAAACCAGTAGATAAGTTATTTACAAAAGCGTGCCTTTGACTTGTAACAGTTTCATCCTGCCAAAATTTATTTGGTGTATGACCCTCGTTGATCCATGTTTCATCAAGATAAAATATTTTTCTTTTTTGGTTTCTCATTTTCTTTATGGTTCTTAGAAAATGTCTTCTCCATATGACAATATCGCTTCTTTCTAATAAAATAGACTTTCTGGGATTCTTTTTCCAGCGGAAGCCTATTTCTTTTAAAAGTTTCCATAGCGTACTTCGACTCATTTCTGGGTAATCCTTATCATCTCGAACTGAGACAAGAACTTTATCCAATGTTGGAAATTCTTGTCTAAAGAAGAATTCATGCACTTTCCGTCGAAGTCCTTCTTTAAAATGATATTCTATTTGAAATTTTGTTTTCCCTGGAGCATTACGTGGCATTTGAAAACTACCACATTTCTCTTCTTTAATAACTCTGTAAATCGTAGATTTCCCAACACCAAGTGTACTGCTAACTAACTCAACGGTCTCATCAACACTTTCACATAAACGTTTGTCTGTAAATGATATAAAACAATTAAATATTAATGTTTTTTCATTAACTGTTAGAGGACCAATTTTTCGGCGTTTACACGGCACTTCCAAATTTTCCATAACACTAGTATACACAATAAACTGCACCTTGCAACTGAAGTACCTACTTTTAGTGAACTGTTAAGAATTTTGAATACGCCACTTGGACCTTCCTATATACAAAATGGAAACACCCACTATCACATTTTCTGTGGAATAAGTTTAGAAGGTAATTATCTAGTCAATTACTGTCGTAGATTCCTGGAATTAAAGAATTAAATGTTTGATTGTTGAAACCCTTACTTCGTGGAATGCACTCATTTCAGATAAAATGAAACGTTTTATTTTATCTAAAGAATTAAACTTTATTTTGCAAATAGGCAAAGAATTAAACTTTATTTTTCAAATAGATAAAATAAAACGTTTTATTTTATCTAAAGAATTAAACTTTATTTTGCAAATAGGTAGGTACTTATTAAACTTTTATTGGTTATATATAACCAATAAAATAAACATCTTACATTTCTTGCAAATTCATTAGTACCTGTTAACCTCCATCACTCCGACACTGGCAACCTTATTTAGGGATTAGTAACCCTCACAACTATTGTATTCTATTCTGCTCCAACCCTTATACCTGGTGGTCATACTCAATTTAAAATTGTTTTCCTATATACTTCTGTAAACTGTTGACAAATATCTGTTTTTCATTGAGTCACCCGTATCAACAGTTTAGGGATTTGCATACATAATTTATTGTTTTATTACTCTCTCATACATAAAAATACACTATAACTTGGGAAGGACACATTAAATATATTACAGCAATTTCTGAAAAAAAGACTTCAACTTTTGAAATGTCTAACTGGTACAAACCAAGGAGCGGACTGTAGAATTTCACTTACATTACATAAAAATCTGATCTGCTCCAAAATCCATAATGGATGCCATGCTTACTCATCTGCATCAACAAGAACAAAAAAAAATTTTAGGCATCATTTAAAATAATGATCTTAGAATAATATGCGGTGCATTTAGAATAGTCCCTATCATATAACTTTAGACCAAACTCGGTGAACTACCATTAGATTTAAGAAGACAGGAATTAAGAATCTCATACGCAGCGAAGCGGTACTATCCACAATGTCTTCAAATCATTCGCTCCTCGAATATCCAGCACGTAAAAACCCACATAACCTTTTACAAAAAAATCCAGACAAATCATAAATGAAAACTCCCCCATCCTGGCTAATACCTTCTTTTCACGTTAATTTGGATCTACTATCAAAAAATGGCATATTTCAACTCAGACGATAACCCGCTGATAGCTAGAATGCACGTAAAACTCAAAAAGATTGTAATACCTAAAAATAAACCAACTTTTGATTATACAAAATTTAGAAAAAGAGAAATACATCAAAAAGTGATCCAACAAGTCAACTCAAATTTAACAGAAGTAAGAGAAGAAATCTTAACGTCAGAAGATGTCAATGAAACGTGGAGCAATATTCAGAAGGCATTACTAAAGGATGCAGAAGTAAATTTAAAGCCTGAAAAGACAAATAAAAAACAGAAGTGGATGACTTCAGAAATTCTAGCATTAATGGAAGAGAGAAGAAAAGCCAAAGGGAGAAATAAGCCAAAATATTAGGAACTACAAAGTAGAACTTAGGTAGAGATAAAAAAGGCCATAGAAAATATGACAGCTTTAATATGCATAAAAAAGTAAAAGAACTAACAAATACCAAAAAGCGAACACACTATGGGATACTCAAAGATGATTATGGTAAACTCATTGCAGGCATCAAAGATAAACTAAGATTTTGGCAAAAATACATAATGAAACTATTCGACGATGATAGAATGATACAAAAAGGACCACAGGAATAAACAGGACCGAAAATAATAATGTGCGAATTAGAAAAGGCAATTAGAAATGCAAAGACCGCAAAATCAGTAGGCCCAGATCAGATACCCACTGAGCTAATTAAATGCATTGACGAAGAAACACTACATATACTTTTAGATCTTTTCAATAAAGTATATATGTACAACAGGAGTAATACCCGAAGATTGGTTGCTGTCCACGTTTGTAGCACTACCAAAGTCACTATATGCGACAGAATGCTCTCAGTACAGAACAATTTCCTTAATAAGCCACACACTTAATATATTTCTCAAAATAATACATGGAAGACTATACAAAAAAATAGAAAAAGATATCGATGACACCCAGTTTGGATTCAGAGGAGAACTAGGAACGAGAGAGGCTCTGTTTGCTTTTAACGTTCTCGCGCAAAGACGACTAGATAAGAACCAGGACCTATATGTTTGCTTTATAGAATATCAAAAGGCTTTTGATAGAGTACGACATCAGAAACTCGTAAAACTGTTAAAAGAAAACAATGTGGATAGTCGAGGTATACGGGTTATTGTCAATCTGTACTGGAATCAAAAAGCAAAGGTTATAATCGAAAATGTCGATACAGAAAGTATAAAAATGAAAAGAGATATTAGACAGGGTTGCGTGCTGTCCCCATTGTCATTCAATATGTACAGCGAAGCTATTTCTCAGGAAGCTATATTAGAGGAACAACAGGGAGATCAATTAACGAAAAAATCTTAAACAACATAAGATTTGAAGACAACACCGCTGTTTTTGCAGACAGTCTAGAAGCACTCATTGCAACGCTTAGTAAATAAATTAAATCAAGTCAGTATAAAATATACAAGCGCATAATTATTTCTAAGCAACATGCAGTGGGAAGGCTAGGTATCGAGGAAAAACAAGTAGAAAGAGTGAATACCTATAAATATCTTGGAACCTGGGTAAACGAAAACAATGACCAAGGTAGAGAAATAAGGACACGCATTGAAATTGCAAGAGAAGCCTTTATAAAAATGAAAACAATGTTTGTTAATCGAGACCTTCGTGGATAATCGTGGATAATATAAAGAAGTTGAAATCATTTGAGAATCTATAGTGGTGCTATAGAAGGATTTTGAAAATACCATAGATCCAACAGTTACAAATGCAGAAGTATTAAGAAGGCTACAAAAGGATTGCGAGGTCATAAAGCACATCAAAACAAGAAAGCTGAAATATTTAGACCACATTACCAGAGGTGCGAAATATGAGATATTAAGGCTCATAATGCAACGTAAAATCAAGGATAAGAGATCCGCAGGAAGACGAAGAATTTCCTGGCTAAGAAACCTAAGAGAGTGGTATTGTTGTAGCTCAGTAGATCTTTTCAGAGCAGCCGCCAATAAGGTATCGATAGCTGTGATGATAGCCAACCTTCGATAGGAGAAGGAACTACAGGAAGAAGATCAAAAAATAAGACAGAAACCAATCGACATCTAATTAATTCTAACTATTAAACCTTAATTTCTCAATATTCCTCTTTCAAACAGTTATTTACCGATGTATCTAAGACGGAACATTATATAGCATCTGCCTTAGTAATAAAGGAAATAAAGAAATATAAACTAGCGGAGACTGATACTATCTTAACAGGAGAACTCTGAAATTAACTTCCTAATCTTTATAGATTCACTAAATTTTCTAGAAATCATCTCCAAAATCTATTCGTCCCATCCCGTAGTCAAACTCATTAGACAAGAATTGCACAGTCTAAATTACAGAATTATTGCTTTCCCGTGGGTGCCATCTCAAATTGGAATCACGGAAACGATCTGGCAGATAAATATGAACGAGAAGTCTTAGAGGACGCAATTATTGAGTTCTGTTTAAAAACTTGAGCGACAGATCTCAAATCATATTTCTACAGCAAAATTGATTATTCTTCCTCTTCATCTTTATTAGCAATTTTGCTTGTTCATTGGCGAAATAATATCTCTATTGCAGGTTGTCACTCCATCTTTTGCGCGGTCGTCCGATACTTCTTCTTCCGATTGGTGGCATATCTCTTGCTATTTTGACGACACGGGTCTACCGGTCTCCCCCATTCTGCTTATGCGGTTATTCCATTCCTTTTTCTATTTTGTGTTCGTTCATTTATACACTGTATGTTACATTTTCTTCTAATGTTTTCACGTCTCATTCGTTCTCTCAGTGTATTTTCTGTAATTCTTCTCGGTACTTTTATCGCTGTCGTTTCCAGTAGCCTTTGTGTTGTGGCTCTATCGGGTCTTGTTTCTAAGACAAGAAATAAATCAGAAACAGCAAAATAGATAACATATAGAATAGTAGATGGCACAAAAAACAGGAAAAATTACTTGAGCTAAAACAACATTTCAACCATGATCTGAGAATTCCACCAATCGTTTTTTTAGGTGATCATTACTGTTACGGCAAAATAATATAAAAGAAACAAATCCAAATGTTTAATGGTAATTTAAATTTAAAGAAAACATATGTATCATCTCTAATTAAGTTAAAAGTTTGTAAAATAAGAGAAATCTGAGACAACCAGTATGAGAAACAATAAATAATAAATATTTAGATTGTGGCATTACGTTGTGTATTATTTACGTTCACTCTTTATAACGAAATATCTAAATATTTACCACATATTCTCGTATATAACTACATACTTTACCCAACAACCGACCCTACGGTTAATTTTTAACTCAACAAACTTTCTATATGTTACTATATAAACGAAACCCCATAATAATCTACTTATACACGTAAGTAAATAATGCGAAATTAAACATCCTTTATTCTCATGTAGACGTAGCTAGCGGGGATTATAAATAATTCCGTTGGTTTTGAGGAAGTCGTCGCTGAATTATTTATAACCACGTAATAATGATTTTTCCACTAAGCAGCTTACTGGTTTAACCCGAAGTTCATAAAACCCAATTATTAAATATAAGGTTTTGTAATGTATGAGTATAAAAATTATCACAGCACATACCTGGATAATTTTGAACTCAGGTTTCCTAGTAAATCAGCCTTTTAATTTTTAAACAAAGATTCTATCCGCCGGTCTTCGTCCTTAAAGCTAAAATACGTATCGAATTTTAGCCTCTTCCATAATTTGTCTTTAGTTTCTGCTCCTCTCGCCATAGCTCATGATTGACCAACTAGCCTAGTTTTTAAGTATTCATCCTGCAGCTATCTATTTCTAGGTCTACCTCTTCTCTTAGGTCCTTCCATTCTTTCGTCCATTTTTTTTCTGGAATCTTTTCGGGGACATTGTTTTTACCAGTCTAGCCTTCCCTACTTCAAAAAACTAAAAATGTATTTACATAAGATTAAACCACAATTGGTTGTAATGAGCATTAAATTTTGATTAAGCGTTACAATGAAAATTGTAACGAGTTTTTTAGGTTTCGATTTCCAACGGGGAAATCGTTTGAAACATATAGAAATTAAGAAATTATGTGATCCTGTAGATGTTTACCAATTGGCGTTTTGTGACAGCCAATTTGACAGTTGACTTACTTGGCCTCAATCTTGTGGGCAATTTTGGCTTCAAATTCTGAAGGTGATGCTGTACCCCCAAATTAATATCAAATTCTGATTTTTATGTACTTGTATCGTTAATTGTAGATATGGTTATAAAACTGTTTTCCAGTAGTATACCTAAGATCTTTTTCTTCTTCTTAGACTTCTATCGTCTATTTTTGGATATTAGAGTCTTCCAAATCCTTCTATCGAGCTTTGTTCTGAACAATATACTTTCAATTTGTTCCGGCTATTCTTTTATGTCGTCCAACCATCTCATCTGTGATATTTCTCTTTGCCGTCTACCTTTGTAAGGTCTACCATGTTGTATTGTGGTGTTTCAACGTTGGTTTTTTAGACTAGCAGTATGACCTGCAAGCTTCCTTTGAGTTTGGTAATTTTTATTGTGATAGGAAGGATGCACTGGTTAAACACTTTGCTCTTCAAGTACTGAGGTATTATGCGATTTTTAAGTATCCAACTGAGTTTTCCAAACCCTGTCTATACCAGTTTTGTCTTCTAGTGATTTCCGCACTTTGATTTTATTTATCAAGTTTCAGAATTTGGCCCAGGTAGATATATTCCTGGACTTGTTCTATCTCAGTGTCAACTATAGTTATACGTCTTGGCCCGTATGTGTTTGTCATTGTTTTTGTTTTTGTCATATTCATTTTTATGCCGACGTATTGAGAGCGAGTCAATTCATCATAATTAATAATTTCTCGAATGTGCTCAATACAATCGCGACTTTGTTACTTCTTGAAACGTATATAGGATTTAGAAATATAGAAGATACAGTAAAAGTTAAAAACTCATAAAACGTGGCAGTCAATGGTAGCAAAATGAAAAGAAAATTTCTGGAATATCTACTTCTCCGTCTCTATGTAAGAATAGGTGAAGAGTGGTTGAACGCAACTACAAGAAGTTTGTCGATAATAAGAACCAGGCAGGAGCAGGTCAAAGAGAGTTTGAATATTTAGAACCAATGGAAGAGATCTTGTGTAAAAAAAAATATTTTAACAGTTTTATTGTCAACGTCGATAAGATCAAATATTTTAAATCCTGCTGAAGAATATCAATCAACAAAGCCTGCAGGAGAAGAAGCGTGTTCCTTAAATTTTGCTTTTTATTTCAATACAGACCAAATAATAAAAATGTACAAATCATATACATTTTAAATAGGTATGTACTTACGTCCATATTGTATTGTTTATTTATTTATGTTAAAAAATTCCGACAATAATACAATTTGAAACTTCAAAGTATGGTTAGGGTTAGGGATTTGATTCAACCAATTCGAACTGCGTAAGTCTCCGATTCAAAATATGTAGTAAATCTGCAAATTCTTTGAAATATTACTAACTAATATACTACTTCGAATGTTTGCTCTACAAACAGATGATTTTA
This sequence comes from Diabrotica undecimpunctata, assembly GCF_040954645.1. Classification (NCBI taxonomy): domain Eukaryota; kingdom Metazoa; phylum Arthropoda; class Insecta; order Coleoptera; family Chrysomelidae; genus Diabrotica; species Diabrotica undecimpunctata. Next base: position 104,192,251 of record NC_092808.1, read on the forward strand.
AATCACTAATAGTTTATTTTTGTTCTGTCAACGATAATAATGAAACACGCATGCGTCGTGCAGTTGCTGACCGTTCTGATGCCTATACGAACAAACCTTTAATTTTTTACCATTACCGTTGATATCATGTGTTGACCAATTTGTAGATTTGAATAGGTCTTCTAGGGCTAAATTAAAAAGCTTTGGAGATATTAGGTCGCCTTGTTTAACTTCTTAATATAATATAACTTCTATATTTACTATGATAAATTTTATCAACATTATAATACATCTTCGTTGATACAACCTCATTAAGTTTGTAAGTAGTGAATTTTTTAATTAATTATACCAACGCCAACAATTTATTCATCACATTTGTAGCTCCCTGATGAAGGACATAAACAATGTCCGAAAGCTTGGAATAAAAATTTAAAAGAGTACACGTTTCATTTTTTATTGCTGCAAACCCACTATTTAACGTTTACTTCCTTACGTTGTCAGCAAATACTTCTGGTTCATTATATATATATATATATATATATATATATATATATATATATATATATATATATACATATATATATATATATATATATATATATATATATGTATATATAATAAACCTTGAGACTCTGTGGGTAAACACAGCTGAAAGAATAGGCTAAGTGTACTCTTGTTCCTTTATTATTCCAATATTTCGTCGATGGTCATCATCAGGGATGAGCTACAAATAGTTATACGTGAATATTTGACAGTGTATTTAACTAAGTTACTTACGATTTGAGATTATCGCCATAAAGAACGCTGGTCAAAGTTATAAAAATTTTTTTAAAAATTGTATAAGTTTTTTTCACAAAATACGTGTATTGGAAATTTACAAAGACTGATACAAAGACAACGCACAATTATTACTGTTGTGTATTGGACAGAAAGTCCTCTCTAGAGAGTTTTACATCTTTTTTTATCTAATTGTTAACCTGAACTTTATGTCATGTAAAGCCGACAATGTGGTTGATTTGCAGGTTTAAAAGCTCTAACCTTCTAAAATCTTCTTATTTCCTTGATGGTCAAAGTAGAATGGAGATTGTAGTGGTCTTTGCCTTCATTAGGTGTCTCCACCTGTATTTGATTAGAATCTCAAGTTGGAGCTATTTAAAAGTTGAAATTGTTAAAGTGATTGAAGATCACTTTAACAAGATTTTGATATTTAGATCTTGATTAATTCCAAGACCTAGATATTATGTAAATGTTGAAGAGTAGTATAGAATGAGGTCGTATTTAAAATTTTTTTGAAAAGAAAAGTTGATTATTATAATGAGCTGTATGATTTTTTACTTAAGAGTCTATTGTTAAACTATGTGATAATATGGTAATAATCTTATTCTAAAAAGGAATCTGTTAAATTATTGAATTTCATATGCTGTTTGTCTACTGTTAAAAGAAAGGAGTAGATTTCACTGAGATGGTGGATGTATGTTTTTTTATTTATGGCTTGTATCAAATGCCTGTTGTATATCTAGAAACACTATAGCGCAAAACTTTTTCTCTTCGAGAGTGGTTTTAATTATATTTACTATTCTGTGGCATTGTTGGATGGTTGAGTGTTCACGTCTAAATTCGAATTGGTGTTGTGGTATAATTTCGTTTATGGGAACAACTTGCTCGATTTTATGCTTTCTAAGCCTTTCTAATACTTTTGACATTATTGGGAGTAGGGTTATAGGGCGATATGAATTTGTTTGCGTTGCGGGTTTACCAGGTTTCAGAATCATAGTAACTTGATCAAATTTCCATTGTATTGGAAAGTATTGAAGACGTAGTATGCTATTGTATATTATTGTTAATAGCACCACTGCTTTTCTCGGTAGCTTCTGAAGTAATTCCCCTGTTATCAAATCATAGCCAGGAGCTTTCTTAGGATTAAGCATTTTTATTTATTGTCGAACCTCTGTCGGAGTAAATGTTGTCAGATGAGGAGATTGTTGACATGGAGTTTCGAGGTTCATTCTTATATCATCATCTTCATGGCTATTAGTATCTGGCGCTGCGAATACAGTTGCAATATGCTCTGCGAATACTGTTGTTTTTTCTCTATTTCTGTGGGCCCAGGTCATATCTGTTTTTCTTAAAGGTGAATTTGTTATTGTCTGTTGTTTAAATTTTTTTGTAGCTTTCCATATAGAGTGGTCTTCATGTGAAAAGTTCGAAACATAAAATTGGAAAGAGTCGTTTTTTTCTTCATGTAATGCTCTATTTAGTCTACGACTTATCCTGTTAAGGTACGTTTTATTTAGTAGAGTTCTCGTTTGTTGCCATATACGTCGAGCTCTTTTTTTTCTGCTACCAGTTCTCTTATATGAAGGGGGATATTATGGTTTTCTTGCATACTTCTTTGGCGCTGTGGTGTTGCTTCCCATCTTGATATTTGTAAAACTGTTGTTTAATAGTCTACTGCTTTACTGCATCTTTCTTTTTCTTTTATTCTAATATCTAGTCTAATTTTTGTATTTACAGAATTTTGGAAAACATCCCAGTTTGTTTCTTTAGTTGTGAGTTTGGGTGGTGGTGTTCTCCATATTATGTGTGTACTTAAAGTTATTATTATTGTACTGTGATCTGATGTTAAATCGAAGTTTGATTCTATTGCACTATGAATGTCAGATACCCCTTTTGTTATAGCAAAATCTACCAAATCTGGAATTTTGTTGACATCCGTAGGCCAGTATGTGGGTTCTCCCGTAAATAAGTATCTTAAGTTATTTTGTTGGATGATATTCATTAATGCTCGACCTTTAGGCGAGATTAATCTGGAACCCCATGTGGTGTGTTTGGCATTCTAGTCTCCTGCTACTATGAATTTATATCCAAGAGTTTGTATGATATCATGATACTCTTCGCTTAAAATTGGATGTTTAGGTGGGCTCTAGACTGATGATACACTAAGAGAGGTGTTTGTTTCGATTTTAATGATTGCTGCTTGAATTTTTTCCGTAATAAAAGGTTGGACTGCATGGTGTTTAATTTTTGATTTAATAATAATGACAGAACTTGCATGTGCTCCTCCGTCTGGATGGTTTGCATAATACACAGTATAGTAAGGTATCTTAATAACCGTTCTTTGTGTGGCATGGCTTTCAGATATTAATAAAATGTCTATATTAACATTTTTAAGAACAGTGATATCTCTAATATATGGTTTGAAATGTCATTAGAATTTCACGATGCAATTCGTAGTGGACTTGAAAGCTATTTTATTATTTTGTTATGACTGTAGTTAACATGGTTAAAATCATGCTATTTTGGTTTAAGAGTTGAGAGAACATACTTTTGAATTCGTTTAGAAAATTTCATAGTTTATCTGCTAATTCATTGTTGTTATTTTTGTTATCTGCATTTATGTTTCCAATGGTAGAATCTCTATAACTTATGTTATTGAAATTATGAACATGATTTTGGGTAGGTATATTTACATTGGAATTGTTGACAAGATTTTGGGTGGTGATTTGTTTTGATTTGTCATGGTATCTGACATTTAGTAGTTCACGATAAATAGAACATCCTCTGTAATTGGAAGGATGGTCTCCATTGCAGTTAGTGCAAGTTGCTGGCGTGTTTTTTTGGTTTCTTGCAGTTCTTTGTGCTGTGTGATCCAGCGCATTTTACGCTTTTATATGGTTTTGCACAGTACGTTTTAGTGTGACCATATTCCTCACATTGTGTATATTGTGGTATATTTCTTTTAATTCTCGTTGGTTTAACCCTTATTTTACAATGTTGTATTTACTGTAGTTCAAATATTTCTTTGTTGTTCGTTTGAGGCTCGAGGTTCACAAAAAATAATGGAAATGGTTCACGGCTCAATCTTTGTCTGACATTTGTAACGTTCCTTACCTTATGACTCCTTTTCTGAATTTCCGCTTTTATTTCATCTATCGAAAAAGAGTAATGTAGATCTCGAATAACTGCTCTGTATGCTCTGTCTTCCTTAGGTTGGTATGTATGGTGGACAATATTTTCCTCTCGTACGTGATGTATTAGTTTTCTGTAGGATTCAGGTGTCTTTGGTAAAATTTTTGTTGTGTTGTTTGTTAAGGCTTTAGTGAAGTAAGTTTCTACTTCTACTGCTTGAGCTAAATAATCTATCATTTTACTATAGTCATTCACGCCATATATAAAAATTTGAGGGGGTTTTGAGATTGGTGGATTTTTATTCCTATCATTTACTTAGTTTTTCTGTGGAAGTGGCTGAAACATATTTGAGAGTGTAATTGGAGCTTCTTCTTCTCTTGAATCTTGACGTTTAAGCCTTTTTATTTTTGATCTTATCGTTTGCCATGAGTGTTTATTATTTTGAGAGTCTTCATGTTCTTTATCTGACATTGAATCATATTCATTCTGTATTTCTGGATTGTTTTTAAGTTTAACTTAGCTTAAGAGTTTGATGTAGAATAAGAAAAGTTGGTTTGCTGGGCAACTACTGACTGTACTTGATATTGTTGTTGATAATTATCAAAAGGTATCATTTGGTTAACTGTTGGTTGATTTGAGCACAATGGTGATCTTGAGTATTTATTTGACTTACTTTTGATCAGATCAAGATCATTTGATCCTGGTCCGTTCCCTGTTGGAAACCCTGTTGGTTTTCTCTTCATTTGTCACTTTTATTTTACATTGACTGGATAAATAAAAATTTATTTATTTAAAAATACTTAATTTAGATATACTAAATTTCGAAAAGATTAATAATTAGATAGCACAATTACAATTATCTTCAGAAAACCGCCAAAAATTAATATTTTTCGGGGAGAATCCCAAAATTCACATTAAGTTTTATTTGATTGTGAAATGCGTTAATGATAAAAAAAAACTTAAATTTATTACAGAGGTGGAACACATTATTACATAAGAAAATGCTAAACCCCTACAAAACTAGAAATAATTGTACAAATTAAAACGCTATCCTACAACGTTTTATAACAAGTCTAATACAGAAAGTGCCGTAGTTCTGATTAATTGCAACATTTATAAAATTCAACTTGAGTTCATTGGGATCCAAGGCAGGATTAGTTAAACGGGAAAGGTAATTGAAAGTTTTCATGCTGGCTTACGACGCATCCGCCTCTTGGGTGTCTGATTGGCGAGATTACAAGCGGAATTCTCGAAATGTGCCACTAGCTTTTCTAAAGTGATCCTGAATGAAATGTTGTCGGAAATCCGTGTAAGAACTAAGTTGACGGCCATATCTTAGAAATAAATTAAATTTTCTATTCAGTTAGATTTCGTTTTTTATTCTTTTTGGCAAAATTTTATTACTCGTCCAAAACTATACATTTTTGAAAGCGAAGCTTCTATACTGGTGTTTTATTACTTTTTTCTCTATAGTAAAATGTTGAAGCGAGCGTCACGAAACTAGTGCCACAAGAAGTCGGTTCTTCACCTCGATTCACTACTTTCGATCAATTCGTTTCTATTTATCATATATTTATTCTAAGCAGGTTTAAAATAAAAATAGCATTAAAAATACCAAAATACAGATATTAAATAAAAAGTGAAAAATTAAAACAATATCTCTCAATAAGAGATTCAAATTCGTTTCTACTCATCATATATTTACTTGAAGCAGGTTTAAATTAAAAACTGCATAACTAACTGCATATGTAAAATAACTAACAATATGGACATTGAATGAGAAGTAAAAAATTAAAAGATTATCTGTTACTAAAAGATTCGATATCTCAAATTCGAACCTTAAAATCGGATAGATTGTTTCATAATACAATGACCTAGGAGGAATCTGGAGTATGAAGAAAACATAGAAGGTTTCTTTGGAAACAACAAATCATCAAACTTTAAAGAAATTGTAGCCAACATGGTCAAAAATAATAAAAACTGGCATGCAATATGTGCGCCAAACTTCATTTTCTGGATTCTTACCTTGACTGTTTTCCCGCAAATATTAGAGGTATCAGCGAGAAACAGGGACAGAGCTTCCATCAAGACATAAAGGAGATGGAGAGACGTTACCAATGAAGACGGTATATTAGAATTATTGCTGATTAGTGCTGAATCTTGAAGAGAGACTCAAATCCACAAAAAGAAAATTACAAAACGCAGTTTTCACGAAAAAAGTGAAATATTTTATTAAAAAAAAAAACGATTGTCTAACGTAGATTACACTGCATGTTTTTTTATGACTGACTTAATTTTGCAGTATAACTTTCTGTTAAAATTAGTTTCAATAGAATATATTTTCTCAGTATTTTTGACAGTTTCTATGAAAAATTTCAGAAATACTTTCCTCAAAATGCTGCCATGCTAGAAGAAAACTAATTACAGCTTCGTAATTAGCACACCCCATTTACTATAAGACACCTATTAAACTTTAAACACTTTTTTATATCAAAAATGCATGTGTGTAATATGTTTCACATTTCAATAATACTTTTCTTTTCCATTCATTCATCTTCATATGTAATGGGCTTATCAGAAAAAATAAAAAGGCTAGAAAGTAAAAACAGTATCACAACAAAAGAACCAATACACTGAGACCTATTCTGCACTAAACCAAATCAAACAACACACATAAAAGAACTGTAATTATAAAATAACTATTAACCTTAGAACCACACGGTGATGATTGGGACATATCTAGTACCGTGACGTCGGATATATCATTCTAATTTTACCGCTACTTTATATCGAAAACTTATTTTATTATACAAAGCAGACAATTGTAAACTAAATAACCAAACTCATAATAGATTTTAGTGAAAAATACGTTAATTTGATATATAAAAAAATTTATAAAATACATTAGAAGTACATAAACGATTAAACAAAAGTAATACAATTCTTCACATTCCAAGTTATAAAGTGGAAAAAAAACAACAAAAACGGTTAAACAAAATAAAAAATTACAAAATTTTCATTAATTACTTATAATGCTGGGGGCAAACAATTCGTTTGTGATTACCACACACACTTTTATTACAATGGCCACAACTGTAATTTTCTCTCCTTCTCTTTCTCCGATCACAGAAGGCACACAATCCTGGTCTTTTTGAGCTTCCTTGTTGAGCGTCAGCACCTATATTTGTAGCAGAAGAGACATCTTTATCCAGCAATATAGATATTTGCGTATTTAGGGCAACTGGAATTCTCGAATTTTGAATTTTTCGCTCCATGTGAGTAGCCGATAAGGCGAGCGATAAGTTTTTTGAAAATTGAGATCTCGAAACAGGTGTATCTACATTCAGTTTGTAAATTACAAAAGCATTCACAGCAGCAGCGTCAAGAACTCCAACGAAGTACCTCATAGGCCATCGGTTGGATTTTCTTTTGGTGGTCTTTGAATGACAGAGCTTCTCAAAGACGTCTACTCCCCCCTTCGTCATATTGTAGAATTCTATTATATCAGGTTTATAGCAAATTTAATTTACGTCTCCAGTAGAATGTATTGACGAGATCAGAAGGTACATAGGATACCAAAATTTTATCTGGACTGAACAAAAATCGTGATGACTCAGTAGGAATCCCTTCTGTGTCAATAAAGGATTTAGTAATCTCCCTCTTATTTTTCCGAAGGGTGCCTACTAAAGTTAGATTATTCTTCCCAAGTTCCTCAGACAGTTGACAAGACGAAAACCAGTTGTCGGTGGTAACGTTTCTGTTTGAGTTCTTGATGGGTTCTACCAGCTTGAAAACATATTGAGTTGGTAACAGCAGGTCACTTTGTGGTCTGTTCCCTTTGCCAACGTAAGGAATTCCTTCATAGAAATAGAATGTTCTTGCATCACAAAGAGAAATAATTTTGAGTCAATACTTATCTGGTTTACCTGGTATATACATTTTAAACGGGCATCTTCCCCTAAAGCTTACCAAAGTCTCATCCACGGCTATATACTCCGATGGAGTGTAATTTTTGCTGCAATTACTCTCAAATAAATTCCAGAATTCTCTGAATGGAGCAAATTTATCTGTTCTCGTTCGTTGTTTCCTCGTGATCTTAGAATCGAAGCGGAGCACTCTCAACAAAAACTCAAAACGATTTTTGCTCATGACGCAACGAAATAAACTGGGACCAAAAACTGGAGAAAATACACCCAGTTATGTCAAGCCTGAATTTTCTAGTGTACCAAACAAATATAGCAAGCCAATAAAGGACTTTATTTCTGTAACATCTGTTGAAGATATGTAAGACTCTTCTGAATTATATGACGATGATTTTCTCTCAATTTCTTCATTATTATATTGAAAAATCAGTTCAATAATCTCATCTGTTATAAAAAGATAAAAAATATTTATTTCGTCAATAATACCTTTGACTTTACCCTTTGCTCCTGGAAGGTGGGTAATAATATTTCTCGAAGGAGTTCGAGAGTGTATACTACTCAATGGAATGTCAGTCCAAATTGTTTCATTGTCTACCCAAAAAAAAAGTTTCTCTCATATAGTGGTTCATTTGCTAAAGACATGTCCATACCTTTGTCATTTTCGTCAGAGTCAGAGGGTACATACTCGATATCCTCATAGTCATCTTGTTACGATGCCTATCCGTTCCGGATGTTGGCGATCAACATGGCTATCCTAACTTTACTTGCTGCTATTCTGAATAGTCCGGTTGTCGATGTATTAAACCACTTTCTCAGGTTTTGAAGCCCAGATATTCTTCTTCTCCCTGGTCCTCTCTTTCCAAATACCTTGCCCTGAAGAATGAATTGCAACAAGCCGTATCTCTGTTCATTCCTCATAACATGGCCAAGATATTCTAGTTTGAGCTCTTTGATGGTGTTAATAATCTCGCATTCCTTGCCTATTCTACGTAGGACCTCAACATTAGTCACACGATCCACCCATGAAATTCTTAAAATACGTCTGTAACACCACATCTCGAATGCCTCGAGTTTTCTTAAAGAAGCTTCGGAAAGTGTCCAGGCCTCTACTCCGTATAATAACGTAGAAAATACATAGCATCTAAAGAGAGAGATTTTGGTAGCAAGTGGTAAATCGTGACTTCTGAAAAGAGACTTCATCATTATGAACGCCGATCTCGCTTTTCCTATGCGTTGTTTTATTTCACTGGAGTGATCCCATTGGCTGTTAATGTTGGTACCAAGGTATGTGTAGCTGTCCACTCTGTCAATTGGATGTTGGTCAACCAAAAGCTGTGTATTTAATATTTCGCGCTTACTGAATACCATGTACTTTGTTTTCTTCGTATTAAGATCAAGTCTGTGTTCTACCTATATCTGATATACGCAACATTTTTCTTTGCAAACCGTCCAGACTATCTGCAAAAACTACTGCGTCGTCGGCATATCTAATGTTGTTTAGACGTATTCCGTTGACTAATACGCCTTCTTGTAGTTCGCCTAGCGCTTGCTCGAAGATATATTCAGAGTATATATTAAATAACACCGGGGACAGAATGCATCCTTGCCTCACTCCTATATCTATGGAGACTGCCTCTGTCAATTGGTCATCCACTTTAATATTGGCTGTTTGGTTGTAGTATAAATTATAGATGATTCTTAAGTCCCTATCATCTAACCCCACTTCTTTCAAGATGTTTATAAGTTTATCATGCTTTACTCTATCAAATGCCTTTTTGTACTCGATAAAACAAGTATACATATCACAGTTAACATCCCTGCATCTTTTCATAAGCACTGGGACAGCGAATAGAGCCTCTCGGGTGCCTAAGGAATCGCGGAATCCAAACTGCGTCCATGATATTTGTTCTTCGCATTTTTTATATATTCTGCCGTGTATCACTTTCAAGAACGTTTTAAGTAAGTGGCTCATTAGGCTAATTGTTCTGTAGTCTTCGCATGTCTTGGCATTTACTTCTTTTTTTTTATAGTCATGATCCGATAAAATATTGTCCTCAATTTCACCCTCACCCCAACCCCACCCCACTACCTTATACGCATAAAATGTCAGACTCGATGTCGGAACCGACGGAACCGTGTGGTTCTAAGGTTAAATGAATGCAACAATTTTTATGTGGGAAAAACCTTAAGACTTCGTAATCAGCACACCCCATTTACTATAGGACACCTAATAAACTTTAAACACTTTTTTATAACAAAAATGCATGCTTGTGATATTTCTCACATTTCAAAAATACTTTTCATTTCCATTCATTTATTTTCATATGTAATGGAGTATCAGAATAAATAAAAAAGCTGGGAAGTAAAAACAATATCACAACAAAAGAACAAATACACTGAGACCTATTCTGCACTAAACCAAATTAAGAATTAGAACAAATAAGCATGAATCGTACATCAAAAACAGAGTCTTTGGCAGCCCCTATACGCAAATATGTCTGGAAATTTTGACACATATAGCAAAAAGAAAAAATCAAAGAAGCAACACTCATTTTACTATATGAAGAAAATTATATAGCAAACTTATCAACAGAATATAGCAGGCTCTGGTAATCAATACTAAAAGAAGAAGTCAGCCGGAAGAACAATGGAAGTCAAAACTTAAATATATATATATATATATATATATATATATATATATATACTAATACATAATGTAATTTATTTTATTATAGGTAGTTGTAGCTTAATCCCATCTAAATCTAATATTTAACTTAAAAAAACCTTTTTATAACCAGACTGCATGTCACAAAGAAAACAAGAACCGAAGAAGACAAAATAAGCAACTAAACTAAACAACGAATGAAGGAAACAAGACTATTAGCGGAAAATTCACGCCATGTTCAATAAAATTTGTATCAGGTAGATGGTAAAAATTCGATAACTTTTGATTCAAGTGACCTATCGACAAAAATCAAGATGCGTTTTAAAGTTAAAAAGTTCAGCTTTCGTATGCATTTTTTGTATTTTTGCCGCAAATAAACTCAGATTTTATACAGGTGTTAAATAAACTTTCATTTAACAGTTGTAGTAAAATTTCCATTTTTGGAGATCAATCTTTAAAACCTATAACATGAAATTTTAATTTTGAGTTGTGGTAACAAATATGAGACATTTGAAATATGAATAAAAAACGCAGAATTTATTGTTTTACATTACAAACCATCAAACGTCACGGGAAATTCATTTAGAAGAGACGGTTTTTTTGTGTAGTTTATTGCAGAAGTTTCATACTATAAGTTCTTAAGGTTAGGCTCTAGTAATCAAAACTTCATAGTGGTAAGTCAATGAAAGGGATATATTGTATTGATCTCGTGAGAATCATAAAAAATGGCAAAAATCGAGCCACGTTTTTTATTTAACACCTGTATAAAATTCAAGTTTATATACGGCAAAACACAAAAACTACATACGAAAGTTGATCTCTTTACATTTAAAACACATCTTGATTTTTGTCGATAGGTCACTTAAATCAAAAGATATCGGATTCTTACCGTCGAGCTGATACAAATTTTATTGAACATTGAATTCGAGCACGTAACTGACATGCAAAATCGAAGGTTGCTTCAAGCGTTGTTTCTAAGAGAACGGTTCATTCTATACAAAATGCTAATAAACATTTTTGTTTGTAATTATAAAAAAAATTTTTTTGCGGTGTACAGATTCTTAGTAAAACGATTTTTTTGCGTTTTTACACTCCTGCGAGCGGGGTTTTAATGGGACGCCTGGGTGTAAAGGTGGTAAACATTTATGCATATTTTTTGGAGTCCCAAAATTAATACGCTCAGCAAAATTTAGCTTGTTGGTATGCTTTTTACAGGTTCAGTTTCATTGTCGTCTCTGACGACTGGAGTGTATGTCTGTGCCCATTTTTTGTTTTAATAACGTGATTTAAGAAACTATTAAGATGTGTAAGTTTTGTTCTTAATTTGAGCACTTCCAAAAACAGTCCGTTTTTGATTTTTCTGAATAAATTTGACCTAAGAACACAGCACAAAAAAAAACAAAAGAAGAAGCTTTTAAATAAATATTTATTATTACTCAACAAATATACGTAATATGAAATACGCATGCGATAATATCAATTAACAGAAGTGTCTTGAAAATGAATTTATATGTAACCCATCCATATATTGTAATAAACTTGTCAATTGTTACTGTCTGTATATAGACATACGTCTATACGTCTTGAATATAGCTTTGTTCCCAGTATAACAGTTTATAATTTATCACAGGGTATACATATGTATTCTCTGCGAGTTTCAACTATATAATCATTAAGTCATAAGATTATGAAGCACAGTGAAGATACAATATGCAATAATATAAAGAAGGGCGTATATTTTAACCAATTTTTATTATCCTTGTCATAATTTGCATTAGCTAATGGGTATTGTTGGTTTAAAAAATTACCCGTAAGTCCAATCCCACAATTAAATGAAGAAAGAATGGTCCTGTAAAGTCAAACG